>NC_045429.1:68684698-69284698 GCF_902635505.1 Sarcophilus harrisii | reverse complement strand
CTTCAAGTGTTATGATCTACAGCTGTGGAGGCTCTTGGAGAACTGACCTGCCCCTTCACACAGGCCATGGTCCTTAACAGATAAACTTTAATTATTTTCCAGTTCTAAAATTTTGTCCCTTTGTTGAGAAATCTTTAGATATGGATTAGTCTGGATGGAGAAACTAGGTGGCACAGTGGATAGAGTATAAGACCAAGAGTCAAGAAGATCTAAGTTGAAATCTGATCTCCGATACTAATTACTAGCTGTGTGACCCTGGGCAAGTCAATTAACGTGTTTGCCTCAGTTTTCTCATCTGTAAAATGGGGATATCAATAGTACCTACTTCCCAGTGTTGTTGTGAGGATTAAATGAGATACCTGTAAAGTACTTAGGGGAGTGTCTGTGAACGTTCTATGAATCTCAATTTCACAGAAATTAAGTTAGGTACTTAAGTGCAGGACAAGAAGTAGAAAAAAGGCCATTTATTATCCATTTGGTTATTCCTTTATGAATAAGTAGGATGGTATCATCAATACAGTGGTATATCTCAAAAAGAAAAGATTCTACAGTGTTCTAGGGCTTGATGAAATGAGTTACAAATTAACTGGAGACAGAAGTATTTGCAGGACAGAATGATACATGGAAAAAATCAATGGATTTAGAGTTAAAGCCACTGGGTTCAAACCTTGCCTCTGTCACTACCTGTGTGAGCTTAAGTAAGATACTTAATTTTCCTGGATCTGTTTTCTCATTTGAAAAACAATAATGCTGAACTATATGGCCTTTTAAGATCTCTTCCAATTCTAAATCTCTAAACCTATAAACCTCAGACAGTGCTGAATACCAATGGGCACATTTCTCCCTATTTTTATTTCCTGTTTGATAGTGATAATTAGGGAATTGTTAAAACAAAGTAATCTTTGCAATTGTCTTTATTAAAGAATTTTGTATGATTTTATTATATAAGGGGAAGATACTACTCCTAGGTTTATAGGGTTAATTATCAAGAGCCAGAAAAACAATCAGTTTCTTCAATACAATTTCTAAAAATCAATCAACATTGATAGTTTAAAGGGATAAATAAAAGGTAAATATTATTTTTCTTGCTTCTAAAAGGTAAAACCTCAAAGACCATTCAAATGTATTCCAACAAAATTTTCTGAAGGTCATAAGCCTGACAGAACCCAGATGAATAGTGAATATAGGGAAAGGAAAAGCTTCTAAGATCCCTTCAAGTGCTTCCAGATGAGAGGTATATTTCTCTTGGGACTACAGAGCATCCATGAGTCCTTCCACCAATCTTCTTCATGCAGATACAAATATCAGTATCCAGAGGCGTGAGGGTAGGACTCACATGACAAGTCTTAGGCAACAGGGTTACTTGAGGTTAGAGGTTGTTTTATCTTTGATTGAAGAAAGTAGTTCATTTCTGACACCATGTCCTGTCAGCAATTCCATTTCTGAAACATCTTTGAAGATTTGGGGGCACTGATCTGGCCAAGGCATATGTGATAATGGTCAATCTTTTCCTAATTCATGATTGGTCTATTAGGTAAATTCAGCCTTAGCATATATTCAAGGCCTTCAGCAACATATCTTCAAGTCTCATTTGAACATGACTTTAAGAGGAAAATTTGTGTGTGAGAGGAGGAAAAGGGAGGGGAGAATGGGTGAATGGGGGAGCTAGAGATAGGGAGAAGACTCTCATAATTAGCATAGTATAGGGATAAGATAGTGGTCCTGGGAGAAGGGCAGGACACTCTTACTAGCTGAGGTGCTAAAAAATATCTTGAAAGAAAATTAGAAGAAAGTATTGTATAGATTTTTATTAAAAAAAAAAAAAACAATGAAAAAAGAAAAAAATATTGTTGAATTGTTGGTGTGCAAACTGAAAAAAAGCCATACTTAATTCAATTTCGTTTCTTAGGAAATAAGTCTCCTAAAATGGAGCCCAAACTTACCATTTTAGTACTCAGTAAGTAGTAGCAGCAGCATTAATACGGTTGTACTAATACAAAATAATATTTAAATTAATTGATATTAAATGCTCAATTTTTCAAAGAATGGAATTAGGCCCATTATAATTCTTTCTAGTGTTAAATTTCAATCTTTCTCTCTCTCTCTCTCTCTCTCTCTCTTTTTCTCACTCACACACACACACTGACCTACAAGTTTAAGAGGGAGTCAAAACAAAACATTTAATTAACTTGACATACAGAGAAAAAAAATCAAGCTACATGGTGTCAATGAAAAACATTTTAAGAGGTTATTTCACCTTGTGATATATTTTTCCAATGAAGTCAAAATATCATTTGGATTCATAAAGTATAAAATTATTAAAGTGCATTGAGAAAAAACAGAGACCCAAAGGATCAAGAGTAAAGCTGAATCATGAATAAATGTAATATTAATTAATACCTTAAGTGTCCTCCTAGAAAGACAAAGTAAAACTGTCAAGGAAAAGTTACACCTGAATGTTAAGAGGCTCATTAGCATTTTGAATCAAAGCTGATTGGGAAGAACATATTTAAAGTAATTAAGACTTATTTACACAAGACTTACCTAGCCGAGATTAACTTACATCTTTGTAAATATAAAAAGGACCATAAGAGATATGTAAAATATTCTTTAAAAAACCAAACCATACAATATTAACAAAAGTCAGAATTCATGGCCTTAAATGCATGTATGAAAATATTAGTGCTTCTGAGTCAAAGAGAAGGAAAAATAAGAATAAACAATTTTAGCATAAAATTGATAACAGATTAGAAACACTTCTGTAATAAGACATGCCACTTAAACAAGCAGTAACACAAATTTATGAAAACAGAGGTATTCAACTTTATTGAATTTGTTGAAGGTTTACGAAAATGCTAATTCTGGATGGAGTTTACAAAATGTCTAAGATCCAAGAATGAACTCAAAAGGTCTTCCACCAGGAGCAAAAGTTTATGGAGTGGGTGGTATTCTACTAGATTTTACAGGGGTCTTGGGTCACTCCACCATTGTGAAAAATTCCCCTATGCATTCATTGCATATTTTCATTGTTTGCTTTTAAAACTCATGTTTTGTGTTGAAAGCAAAGTGCAAGTCTTTGGGCTCTAGGTCCAAGTGTGCAAAGTCAGTGATATAGTTAATAAGAAAATAAAGATGTCAGACATACTTCATGAGAGAATGTTTGCCTCCACTATTTACTACAATTTTCTTGTTAATGAATGTCGGTTTGTACAGCCGCAAAAAGGACAGTATCTCGGGTACTGTAGATTTCATGTGTTAAGAAAAGTGAATAGTTTGAAATCAATATTTTTTAAATTGGCATGCTAGCAAAAAGGTCACAGAATTCTAGGGAATTACCAGCAAGAAAAAATGCTTTGTATGTTAACAATTTTATTTTATTTGTGTACTATATTTTTATGGGTTTATCATTATCATGTATTTCAAAAGGTGCATATTATCAGAATTAATGTTTTACTATAAAGAGTTGTATACATAAGTGTATTTTCAGCAATCTAGCAAAAGATTACATTTTTTTGGTAGTCACAGGAACCTAAGTTCCTATTTCCCATAAGTTCAACATATTAATGTTTGCATTTTTGATTTTCCATACCACAATTTTCTAGGTCCTTGCAAAAATTGAGGACTGATTGTATATAAAAAAGGACATTCTCCAATAAATAAAAATGTCAAGAGTAGTCTGGTAGAGAGATTAGATTTGTACTAGTTGGTGGCTCATCTGTACTCAGACACTTCTTAGATATGTAAACCTGGACAAGCCACTTAAACTCTATTGGTCTCAATTTCCTCATCTGCAAAATGAGGATAATAATAGCATCCCAGAATTATTGTGAAGATTAAATGAGATGTTTGTAAAGCACTTAACACAGTGCCTGGAACATAGTAGCATCTTCATTTCAACAAAAACAACCATAGCTAGCATACATACAGAAATAGATGTATAGCTTAAATAAAAAAGACAGAAATAAAGTGACTTACCAAAGGTCAAACAACCAGCAAGTGTCTGAGACTGATTCTGTATTCAGATCTCTATCCACAGAACCATATAGCTACCTAGTTATTATTATTTTTAAAATTATTATTAATGTTTTGTGTGGGCAAAATTAAGAATAATGTGTAGAAGTTATAGGGAAACAGATTCAGTTAAACATACAGAAAAAAATCTTCTAGAAATCAAAGCAACCCAAACATGGAATACATTGAATTAGTGGCTGAGTTCCTCTTCAATAGAGGTCTCCAAGTAAAAGCTTGATGACCATTTGTCAATAATGCTGTCTATGCAAAGAAATGGAAAGTGAGGGAACAACCATCAAATATGTGTTTATATATGCATATATGTGTATAAATACACATACATATGCAAACACATACCCAGACACACATATTTGTAACGTAGAATAACAGCAAGATTTCCTGATTCTGTAGAAATATATGGCATGAAAGAAACTCACTGAAGATAAGTAACTGCCTAGTAAATACAATCATTTGCCCAATTCTAAGGCAGAGACCTGATGGTAAGCACTTGACCACATCTATTATTTTAAAATAACATAATATTATTAATATACTCAGAGTACTTATGGCTACATCCAAATTGTGTAGTATAAATATGTAAACAAATTAGAATCTGGTGACTGATAAAGAGGAATTTTGGACTTGAAAATACACAATAAACTCACCCACATTCTGTTCTACTACAAAATGCAATTATAATTAAGTGAGTAAGATTCTAAACATTAACAATGAGTTTATTCCATTGTTACCATTAAGGTGCCACGTACAAGTTTATCACTAAAAATATTAGCCCCCCTGAAGACTTCAGAGAGGCTGCAAGAGCAATGGAGAAAGTTCTAGGCTTTAAAAGTGAGAAAGGCATAGGTTCAAATTCCACCTCAGATATTTATTAGAGACAAGTCACTTAACTTTCTTCTAGAACTTAGTTTCTTCATCTGTAACATGAAGGGGTTCAACTCTCTCCCCTCTAAGATTCCTTCTAGCTCTAAATTCCGTAAGACCCAGAAGCAAAAGCAATTGAATATATCAGCCTAATGTTCAATAAGTCCAAGGATGGCAAATATTGGGATAACGATTAGAGATGCTAGTTCTAGATTTGGAAGAGATGTCAGAAACCATGTAGTCTAACAGACTAACTAACCTGAGGCCCAGAGCAGTAAAGTACCTTGCCCAAGGTTGCCAGTGGTAAAGTGTTAGAAAGGGACTTGAACTCAGCTTCCCCTGATTCAAGTCAGCAGGTTTTCCCAGAACTGCTAAGAAATTTAAAGGGAAATCTGAAAGGCTGAAATTAGGTTTGGACCAATATCTTACACCCATTTCCACCACAAAAAAAAAAAAAAAAAAAAAAGTCCTTCAAACAGATCCCTGATCTAAACATAAAAGTTTAAGAGCTTATGTACTTTTAACAAAGATGGCTAGAGAAAGAATTCTTAATTAAACCAGGAACATAAGGGATTACAGAACAGAAAACAGACAATTTCAAGTATATAAAACTTAAACCAGCTTTTATCTCAGTCAAAACTGATACAGTTAGAATTTGAAAAGAAACAACTGGAGACACATGGGCAGCAGATATTGCTAATATAAATCTAATAAACAAGAAATAGCAGGTGTGCACCATAAGGGGCAAGTGAGATAAGCATGCACCAGATGAGTCAAACCACCATTACCATCACTTCCCTTTAAGATCACCATGGAAATAGCCCAGAACTTTGAATCCAAGAGCCTTGGGAACAACAAAGTTCACAAATCACCAAAACTGCTTCTATCCCAGCCGACCCAGTCATCTTTGAGAGGAGAAACCACTATGAAGAAAGAGCCTCCCTCCTCATCACCACCACCACCAGCCCTTGCTTACCAAATGCCCAACAGAGCACACTCCAGACCTATGATCTTGACTTTGAGCTCACTCTCCACCATCATGATGGTGGAAGGCGCTCCTATAAAGAAGGAAGCTGCCATCCCCACTGCTATCTACAGGGCAATGATCAGCCTGGGAAGCAACCTAGCTGCTTGTCACCAAAGCCCTGAGCACTGCTGAATGGTCAAACAACAGAAACAGATATAATTTTGTCAATGGAAATAACTTTAAGAGGAGGATTTGGCATTTGCTTTCTTGCTGAATCTACCACAATGTGCAAGTCACTATGCTAAGCACTGGGCATATAAATGAGGCAAAAATTAGTTCTGAACTAATCTAATTTTAGAGCCGAGCGAGCCAATATGTACAAACAAGCTAAATGCAGTTTAAATAGGAAACAAAGAAAGGCGCTGGAATTAAAAGGGGTTCCTGAAAGATGGAATTTCAGCAGCAATGTAAGGAAAACCAGCAAAGCCAAGACGTAGAGCTGAGGAGGGAAAGTGTCCAGTCCAGAAGAGCCAAAGAAACTGCCTGAAGCCAAGGGAAGAATGTTTCTGGATCAAAGAGGACATGGCAGGAAGTAAGATATAAAAAGACAGGAAAGGGAGTGGGGAGCTAATTATCGTGGACTTTGAGGACCAAATAGAGAATTTTAAGTTTTATCAGGGAAGCAATAGGGAAGCCACTAGAGACTCTTTGGGGGAGAGGGAAAGTGATGTGGTCACAGATTTGCACTTTAGGAAAGTGCAAATTTACATTTACTAACATTTACTAAAAATGAAATAGCAATATGCACAATAAAGATATTTTAGAAAATTTACAATAATTAAAGACTGTAAAATGGGATTATAATATGGAGACTACTCACTAATTAAATGAAACAAAATTACAAGGTGGTTAAGATACAGGTAGACAAACTTGATAGCTAAGTTTTGAAGATGGTGCCAGAATGAACATGATACTACAGAGCCCGGTAGGGCACAAGAAAGAAATGTTTTCCACAAGCAAATAAGCTAACTATATATCACCATAAATATGCCTATCATGTTGACTGTTTATACATTTGGATTTTTTTTTTTTTTTTGGAATTTCAGCAGATCTAACATAGGACTAATTGAAGGGGTTTCTAGAATCGTTTGTAACTCCTTTAATCAGTTCTGAGTAATTAATACTAAAACTCTCACCTTCTATATGTTCTTTAAAATTAGCCTTAAGGGTCTTTCCACCTTTCTCTCTAATAAACTAAATACACCATGGTAACAAAATCACCCAAGAGAAAAGACACAAAGAAGCCAATTTAGGAATCCTTATATTTGGGGATAACCTTGAAGGTGCTAATATGCTCAAACTATGACAACTCTGATATATCAGCCTGATGTATGACATCATGTCTACCAAAAAAGCTGTACTTTACAGAATGTGGAATGTAGTTCCCTGAGGGCAGAACCAACTCACTTTTATATCTATATCATGAGTATGCTATTAGAAAAGATAAGGACTTTCAGAAGCACTACAGCTCACATAGAAACCTGATAATCCAAATGATCATGACAGATAACTACTGAAGAGCTGCCATTAAATTAAGTCACAAAAAAGAGAGAGAGATTCTCGAATTCAGACAAACTCTATCCTAATCTCCTCTCACATCTTCAGCAGTTTATTAGATATATTGAACTGGATGTTCCACAGATATTTTAAATTCATCATGTCTCAAGTTGATCACATTGTCTTTCACCTAAAACTCGCCTTTCTTCCTAGCTTCCCTGTTTCTGATGAGAATACCACAATCTACCTAGTTACCTGGGCTCCCAACCCAGATGCCATCCTTGAGTTCTCACCATCTTTCACCCCACCCCACACCTCATATATCCAACTGCTACTAAGTTCTGTTGCTTCTGTCTTCCACCATCTCTCACATATACCCTTCCAACACTCCCACTGTTCTAGCACAACCCTCCATCATCTCATGCCTGGACTATTGCAATAAGCTGGTTAGTTGGTCCACCTGCCACCAAGTCCTTCCCCATTCTGATCTCTCCCTCCACGAAGCTGTTCACACTTATCTTCCTAAAAGGCAGCTTTGACCACATCATCTCCCATTTCCACAGATTCAATCGATTTCATTTTACTCCAGGAAATAGATAAATCTTGTTTGGCAACTTCCTCTTTTTCTCCAGTTTTCCTACACTATAACTAGCTCCTTTCCACGTATTTTGCAATCCAGTGGCAATGGCCTCCTCACTCCTCACTCCAGAAAGTCTTGCTTGCTGTCCCCTTGCCTAGAAAGCTCTCCTTCCTCATCCCCACCTCCTGGATATCTTCAAGTCTTAGCTCAAATTTCACCTTCTACAAGATTTTGCCTTTTTTCTTAAAGCTAAAGCCTTCCCTCAGAGATTAACTCTAAATTACCCTATAAAGGATCTCCTATATAGTTGTTTTCAGACTGTCTTCCCCATTAAGCAATAAGTTCCTTGAGGGCAGAGACTATTTTTCTCTTTCTTTGTAACTCCTGCACTTGATAAAGTTCCCAGAGAGTTTGTGGATGCTCGTATTAAAATCATCCAAAGACTGGCCCTTTCTAGGACTATTCATCCACCTTTGGTGTCTGCCTCTCACCTGACTCCCACCTGATGATTATAGGAAGCTGGATATTGCACAACAGGAACACCCTGGTAAAACCAGGGAGGCAGGAGGGCTAGGCCAGGGTGAGGGTAACTGCCAGGCCTCAAACCTGTTGGTGAATTAGAGGGATATCTGCCCCAAGCATGTGAAGGACTTGCACTGATGCAATGGGTAAAAGAGAATGGCTTATTCCAATGGCCACGAGGTAGATGTAGAGCCTGATCAGATATGGAGAAGCCAAGGCCGCCCCCTCCCCCATTCCAGGCCATCCTCAGTCATCCTGACTTCTGTCTTGGCCATCGGGTTTTGATGCCTCTGGAAGAGAGAGCCTCACCCCAAGATGTCAATGGTCCTTTTCCCAGGACTAAGAACAACAATAAAGGCTTGTTAACTGAATAACTTTTCTGTAAAGAGTCATGTGGTCAAAGGCAAGAAAATATAAAAAAGAAATTCTGGGCCTTAACAAAAACGGGGGAAGGCCAACTAGGGTGCTCAGCTTTCCTGAGACTTAAAGAGTAACCTCAAATTTACCATTTGGGCAAGCCCAGGAGGAAAAAAAGGAAAGGCATAACAGAATATCACCAAGTACCTGAAACATAACCTTTCACTAGTATTCTAAGTTATGTGATCATACAAATTTCAGGGGAAGGTTCGTTGATGCCCTCCAGAATGGTTTCCAGGCTCAAGTATGAGCTTGATTTGCATTTTTCTACTGGGTTTAAAAAAAAAAAAAAAAAAACTTGTTCTAAAACTAACTGGTTTTAGTCAGCCTAGAGCAGGGGTTCTCAAACTTTTTAAATAGGGGGCCAGTTCACTGTCCCTCAGACTGTTGGAGGGCCGGATTATAGTAAAAACAAAAACTTTGTTTTGTGGGCTTTTAAATAAAGAAACTTCATAGCCCTGGGTGAGGGGGATAAAGTCCTCAGCTGCCGCATCTAGCCCGTAGGCGTAGTTTGAAGACCCCTGCCCTAGAGCGACTGAGAGCTCTTCATAAGGAAAGCAGAAAAATAGATAGTGAAGTTCTTGTAGTTCTGCTCGGCTGGGAACATGAGTCACACTGTGTCCAAACCAGATCTAATGAGATGGATAAGAAGACTGTGTTTAAGAATCTCCCCTACCTCCTCAAATATATTTGGGTTCATCATATGCAAGAAGTGAAGATCAAATGATATCCAGGTAACAAAATACATAAATATATCTCTGTCACATATATACTTCCCATATGTGACACATGCATATGTAGGTACACATGTTTATCATATACATATCATGTTATGTATTCATTGGTATACATCTGTCCATATTTGCATGTATCAATAATATGTGGTATCAAATATGTACATGCCTGCAAATATATATTATACATATGTATGAAATGTCTAAATTAGAGACTCCATATTGAGTTGTCTTTAGAAAATGGCTCAATAAAAAGAAAATAAAATATTAGGAAAGGTACTCAGTTTATGTCATGAGTTTGAATTATAAATGTTATTAATAATATCAAGTCATTTGGTTTTGTTTAAAACAAAATCATATATAATATACATAGATTCCTGCTTCAGATCAAAAATAAATCAAGACACTTTAAATAGATCAACAGCTTCTTAAATGGTCTCTTTGGCTTTGGTATCTCCCAGTCTTCCTACCACCTCAGTCATTACTGCCAAATCAATTTTCCTATAGATAGCCCAACTCAGAACACTGCTCTTCCTCAAAACTTTTTTACTTGATATTTTGTTCCTATCTCACCCTACTTCCCTCAGCACCTTAGCTCATCCCCACCTAGTCATATTTATAACAAATAATATTTAAAACAAAAAAGGAGAGAAAAATCAGCACAACATGAATATATTGAAAAAATCTAAATATTGTATGATGTTTCTGGCTCACCTTGGCCCATTCCACTGTTACCAGTAATTGGTCCAAAGTTATCACTGATAATAATAAGACCAAAGAAAAGATTAACACAATCCATGATCACTAAACAAAAATGTCACAAATTATAATAGGCATCAAGTTATCAAAGGGATCCTTTACTTACTGAAAAAGACATAAGTAATTTGTTTTCTCTTATAGTGATTTGTTGGCTTTTTCTCATAGTATTTCAGGTAAAGGAAAGAATTTTAATACTATTTTCTGCCTATGCAAAATCTACTCATCACTGAAGATCTAAGTTCGAATGGAAATTATTCCAAAAAGCCTTCTTTATCTATTTTAGCCTTCACTAATTTTATCATTCCCTGAATTCCTCCAGCAATTAGACAAGGGATCCTTCACCTTTTTATGGTCATGGATCCCCTTTAAGCATGGTAAAACCTATGAACCTTGGCAATTATCCAAAAAAAAAAAGAATCTTTTAAAAATGTTCAAAGACTTCAGGTTAAAAAACGCTAGCATGATTTAACATTTATACACTATCATATCCACTAGTCTTATGTGCATTTGTCGTTCTTCCAAAGTTTCTTAAGTGTAATATTTCTTCCCTATTTGTTTATTTTTTTATTATAGCTTTTTATTGACAGAATATGTGCATGGGTAATTTTTCAACATTGACCCCTGCAATCACTTCTGCCCCAACTTTTCCCTTCCTTCCCTTCACACTTTCTCCCCTAGATGGCAGGCAGTCTCATATATGTTAAACATGTTAAAGTATATCTAAAATATATGTGTACATATTTATACAGTTCCCTTGTTGCACAAGAAAAATCCCTTCCCTATTTATTAACAAGATTTATAGTATAGGGCCTGACATAAAATAAGCACTTAATAAATGTTTACTGCTTGATTGATACCTCAAATACCAAGTACTCAATACAACTGACCCTCTGTCCATTGCTAAAACATAAAGCCAATGTGTGCCACATGATTTCTGCTTTATCCATTGTTTTCTATTAATTAAGCAAAAAGTTAAGTTATCATGCACAAGGCAAAATATTAGGAATAGGGAATATAAAGACAAAAAAGAAAACAGTATTTGCCTTCAAACAATTTACATTCCACAAAAGATTTTTTATTCCCTCTCTCTCAATTGACTAAATCCCTAAATTCCCTATTTATTTTTCCCAAATGTGAACCAATTCCGTTCTATTTTCATTGTGTTCCTGTGCTTCAGTGTCCAACTTCAACCTGGCACTATCACTCCAGTCCAAAGCCCTTGGTACTTGGGATTGATGATAAACTACTATTTCTAGCCTGACCCAAATCCCTACAATGCTGTAGCTTGGTCAACACTGCTATTACTGGAAATGGCATATGATAAATCAATTGCTCTATGACTACATTCAACAACTCTTTCTTGACTTTCTTAAACCAAACTCCACATTCCACTTACTTATGTGCTTCTTTTTTCACTGAAATGCGTGCTTCCTTTTAACAAGAGATCATTTTACTTTTTCTATTTGATATCTTCAATGTTTATCAGAGTACTTGGGCACAAAGTAATCGCTTAAGATGCATTTTTTTTTTCATCTGTTTATTTTTTACAAGTTTTCAAAATCCACATGCAAACCTAGAAATATGCAAATATATCTTCTGTGGGTACAATAATGTACTTCATATATATATATATATATATATATATAGAAACATACCTATAATTCTATTTTTCAAGCATTTATGAATACTACTGTAATATTTTAAATATAATTTCACTTAAAACAACTTTCGTCACATTTTCTCTATCAAAAAATGCTACGACTACTAGTTCTATCATAAAGATTTTGACATTCAGAGGAAGTCCTTATACTTACAAAGCTCTAAATCTAATCAATACAAATACTTAATTCCAATACATATGCTTAATTATAATTAATATTAGTTGCTAACACTTACACAGTCATTTTTAAGATTTGCAAAGTGCTTTACACACATCTCTTCTAAACACTCAATTAATATCTGACTTGATTAAAATTATCCAAATATTCAAATCTACTTGTCATCAACATAGACATTCCCTTCTGTTCAAAGAGAAATTTATTCATGCCCTTCTATCCTAAAAGACTCTTATTTACACCCTCTCATAAATTCACTACAGGGGAACTATCCAATATTAAAGGCTATATTTTCTTAACTGTAATGGGCTGAAGCTCGAGTTGATGCACTGAGGTCCCAAGCATGTGAGGCTAAATAGTAATTGGACCATACTCTATTAATATATATGCTTGGAGAAAGAATGGTCCCCGCCCATTCTTTGTGCAAAGTCCTGATGTGTTGTATAGGAAATGATGATTTTGGTGGGTGGAGGCAGAGGGGCAGGAAGAGAGGTAGAGAGAGACTGCTGGCTGGCTTCCTGTTGTAGCTGCACACACTGCTATCACGATCCCCTTTCACCTCTGATCCCCCCTTCACCTCCGATCCTTCTTCACCTCCACTAAGAATAAAGATCGAAGATTTTCCCCTAACTTGAATTCCTGACTCTGGCTGATTTTAAATACTCGGTCATCACACTTAACCATCTTCTAATAAATTAAGGATATCAGTACAAGACATGGGCTTTCCACCTATTATTTCTTCCTCTGGCAATGACATCAGTCCATTTCTTTTTTCAATCACACATTTCTTTGAAGGCACTGATGAGGTCCTAGATCACTGGGGTGGGGAGTGGGGGAGGGGGTCATTGAAGTACAGATAAAATTGCTCCCTGAGGCAAGCAGGGAAGGGCACTGTTCAGTTCAATCGTATAGTACCACTCTCTGTGGAGTCATGGGGTAGTCCCACCTTGTGGTGTCCAGTCAGAAATCCAAATTATACCAAACCCCAGAGGTTAAATTTCTCCTAAAAGTCTGTCCATGGCCCATACTATCTTTGCTAAATCCCTTTTGGGTAAGCCTGCCATGGGTTCTGCCTTGTGGTGTCTTTCTTCTCAATCCTTTGCCATGCCTCATGTGTCAATTAAGGTGGTCCTTTTTAGGATTTAGCCTGCCCCATCTCACAAAGGAGAAAGGGAAAACTGTAAATTCCACTAGAAAACATCTTTTCCATTGTTAATTATTAAAACCCTTTCCTTGCTCACTATATGCTCTTCCAACTCTTTTTCATATTTACCACTTCTGGTACCATGGTATTTCTTCATTTTGTCTGTAACCTCTTCAAAGTAAACCTACCTTTTGTCAAAGAGAATGGCTATTGTGAATTCTTCACATGATTGAACCCAATATTTGGTGCATGAATATCAATCTCATCATTTGGTGCTGTACCTCAAACACATCGGTACCCTTTACTTTTGTTCTTTCTACTTCCTTATTTATTTTATTATTTATAATTATTTTTTTTTTCTGAGGCAATTGGGGTTGCCCAGGGTCACACAGCTAGGAAGTGTAAAGTGTCTGAGGCCAGATTTGAACTCAGGTCCTCCTGACTTCAGGGCTGGTGCTCTATTCACTGCGCCACCTAGTTGCCTCTACTTCCTTATTTGTTGCAGCACACTTACACCTACCATAGGCCTCTCTCCATTATCCACTAAACATAAATACTTTTAATTCTTTGAAGGCTATAATGTTTTATGAATCAAAGTTAAAAAACAATACTGATAAAATAGAATGTTTTAGAGTAAAAAAATATAAAGCTACTACATAAAAGCTTAATCTCAGTGATGGTAATGAAGAAGAACCAGATAACGTTTTCCTTCCATATCCTAGATTCTATAAGCCAAAAATGAGGTAAATGAAGAAAAAGAGACTAAAATTTAACAGAACAAGACTAAAGCTGTGTTGGAACTCCAACTGCATAGTTCAGTCTCACTTTACAAATACTTATTCACAAAGCTGTATTGTAACATTTGGTAGGCTTCACACCCTACCAACTCCAAATACTGCCAACATCAGTTCAACAGCCAAGCAAACAAACAAAAAACCCTGACAAGTTTAAATCTCCAGAAAAGCTAAAAAAGGTTAGAATTCAAAATTTAAAAAAAAAAAAAAAATTAAAGAAAAAAAAAAACTGCCTTTTTTTAATTATTATTTTGAGGAAAACAAAAGCAGAAACCCATATTCTAGAAAGACAGCCCACATTCTAGAAAACTCCTGAAAAACATCTTTTGTTTCTTAAAAAATAATGTATGTGTATTGTGTGGGATGAGAAAGATCCCTACCCAAAATAACTACTCAAAGTAGAAAGCAGAAAGATCGTTTATTATAGCAACTCATGAGTGGTGGGGCAGTCCCGCTGAGATAAACAGACTCACAGTAGGAGGCCCCAAACTCAGTGGATACACACCGTTTTTATAGGTTTTTGTTACAAAAGATTACATCACAAATCAGAAAGCATTAAGAAGCATGGGGTCTCCTAATGGGGTATAGCTGTCAAAAATTGGGAATGGAAATGTTTCAGTTTCCCTGAAATTACCTGCTTTTTAGAAAATCTTAAATCAGCAGATAACTAAACTGACAGTGTTTAAACTAATAGGTTAAATCCCTGAAGATGCAGGTGCCAAGTTGATTTAAACACATCCCAAGCATCAATTAACCAAGAAAGGAGTAAAAATACCAAAAAATAAAATTATGTAGATTATTACATAAAGCCCCAATCCATGAGAGGGAGTGAGAGAGTCAAATTGTTTCTGGGGTCATTAAAATGGATGGAACCAATTGCCCCTTTATTAAAACCCAAGATTGCTATTTGAAGGTCTTTGTTTTTTATAATAACTTTTTTGTTTTTTCAAAATACATGCAAAGATAGTTTTCAACATTCACCCTTGCAAAATCTTGTATTCCAAATTTTCTCCCTTCCTCCCCATCTTTCCCCTCCCTAGAGAGCAAGTAATCCAACATAAGTTAAACAAGTACAATCTAACAGATTTTCATATTTATCATGCTGCACAAGAAAAATCTATTTAAAAAGGGGGAAAAAAATGAGACACAAGGAAGTAAACAATAACAACAAATGGTGAAAATACTATGTTGTGATCCACATTCAGTCCCCATGATGTAGATGGCTCTCTCCATCACAAGCTTATTGGAATTGGCCTGAATCACTATGTTGTTGAAATTTGTCACATCCATCAGACTTGATCATCACACAATCTTGTTGCTGTGTACAATATTCTCTTGGTTCTAACTCACTTCACTTGGCATCAGTTCATGTAAGTCTCTCCAGACCTTTCTGAAATCATTCTGCTGATTGTTTTATTATAGGATAGTAATATTCCATTTCATTCATATATGTTGGTTTTTGAAATCTGACTAACTACAAAAACCAAAGTCAGGTAAGTATTGAGGGGATAGGGCACTGGGGTTGTAGTCATGAAGTCCTGAGTTCAAATCCTGCTGTGACCCTGGAAAAGTCATAACGGCAAAATGGAGGTAATAAAAGCACTTCCTGATGCATCTCTGCTTTACAGAGGACCAAGACAGAGGGAACACAAGGAATAAAGTCCTTTTTTTAACTAGAAATGTACTTGCTTTGCCTCTAACATAGGAATGCAGGTTCTCACTAACGTCTGCTTTGTTAAGTCCAGAACTTGAAACAAAATGAAGCATTTACATTATGTACAAGCATCATGTCACAATGGATTGTGTTGGGCTTAGATATAAGTTCAAATCTACTTCTGAAACTTATTAGTTGTAAATTCAGGACATATGATATGACTTGTGACTCAAAAAACTCCATAAAACTTATTTACTAAGATGTGTTGCTAGAGGAAATCCCTAGTCCTTCTAGTATTCAATCAAGAAATCCCTTGTCCTTCTAGTATTCAATCAAGCATGCAAACATTAATCCAAGTTTCTTTTAAACTTCTATAAAACATTACCAAGAAGAAGTATGAATAGAGCACTGAAATGTATTATTACAACCAATTAGTCAGGAAGTCTTTCTAAGAGGTAGCTTTCACATTGAGCATGGCATGGAATCAGATTCTAAAGCAGGAGAGAGAGAAAGCGAATGTTTAAGTAGGTTGGCCTGAGAAGTATAAGCTCTACTGGGCATATTAGCTAACTGCATTGTCTTTACAAAAGAGGATTTGGGGTATATCAAAGTCTACTTTTATATCTCATTATCTCATTGCAGTTTCCTGACTAATTACCTGGACTTGTTATTTTCACTGTTAAGAGCCTTTGCAAAGAAAAATTGCTAATATAAATGTATTCTGCTGAACATCTATTTAGTTATTTGTATATCATAAAGGCTACAGTAAGAAACCTGAATTTTTTTTTTTAACAATTCCTTCATTTTTTAAATAAAATTTCCCAGTCTCACCAAAAGAAAACAAATGCATTTGAAATAAAGCTGCAAGTACACTGGTTCCTATAAAATTGAGATGTATATATAGTACAGTAAGGCCCAGATTCCATGACACTGGTTTCTTCTGTTGAAAAGTTCTACATATATACATACAATTTTATGTTGGAACACAATATTTTCTGGATGTTGGCTATAAAGAGCAGGACTATGATATATGACACAAAATTCTTTCAAACTTTCTCCTTACCTTTAAAAACTATCAACATACTTTAAAATGCATAAACAGATTCAACTTTTAAAAAACTGATCAAGTACAGTTAGAAACACAAAGTTGCAGCACATTAGTGGAGATACTTAGAGGTTAACAAGGGGGTCAACAGGTAAGATATTAAATTCTGGAAGGTAGGGACTATGTTTCCCTTCCCTTGTATTCCCATTTATGCTTAATGTAAGGCCCAGCAGATAAGAAGGTCTCAATAAACTAAAACAGCTATGGTCATAAATTTCCATAATAGGTCTATTTATTTATCTTTCTTTTTTTTTTCCTTTAGACGCAAGAAATACTAACAAGTCAAAGAACTAGCCACTTAAAAGGAGAAAGAAATGAGCAGATTTAAGACAAAAAGCAAAATTAACACAAATTGGGGTAAAGAGTAAAAAATGGGTAGATTTCCATAACTTTATAATACACTAAAAGAACATTTTCCCTGTTCCATCAATATAAAAAATCCAAAAAAAAAAAAAAAAAAAAGATTTTAAAAATAGCATTTCTATAAATTACAAGTTGATATTTACCAAAGTGTTAATTTTTAAAATTCTCCCATTTTTCTTCTCAGAAAAGCCCTGTGGGGTTAATTAAATCCTATGAATAATTATCTCCATTATGCAGATAAGCAAACTAAGGCCAAGACAGATCAACTTACTTGCGCCAAGAATCACAAAACTAATTGGGAGACAGAATTTGAACCCTAACACTCTTATCTAACAAACCAATCTATGGCAAGTGCTGTTAGTGCACAACACGACAAAGGGAATTTGTTATTTTATCTATCTAAAAAAATCACAGTATTTACATAAGATCATTCTAAGAAACACATTTTTATTTAATATTATATTTTCCCCAATTATATGTAAAAATAATTTTAATATTTTTTTCTTAATTTTGAATTCTAAATCCTCTATTTGTCTCCCTGCCTTCCCTTCCCCTGCTTATTGAGAAGTCAAGCAATTGAACACACACATTTTAATAGCATAAAGTACAACTTGAGACAAAAAGAATATATTTTAAATCTTACTAAATAAAGGTGTGTTTTCTATGACAGTTTATTAAACTCACCCTTCACAAGTAAATCTTAGAAACACTCACCCTTTGCAGGTAAGCCTTAGAAAAATCACTTAAACTTGTCAACACATATTTACTAAGAAAAAATTTCTATTACAACTCTATAAAATGTGGAAGAATACACATTATACATATTAGTAAACAGTTTTAACATCTCAGGAGTTAAGTGCTAGATGTATTTGGGTTTCACTTAAAACATAAACAGCAGTATTATGCCATTGTTACTATATTTGTGGAACTAAATAATATAAATTATATTATTTTTTATTATATAAGCTGCAAAAGCAATTTACTAACTGAAGAAAAAGTAAAAATAATTTCAATAAATTAAAATAATACTTTCATAGTCTATGGTTATAATTTTTGACTAACACTTTTAATACAAAACCACAAATGAAAACATCAAAGAAATCAATCTATGATACCATTTTTTATATTTACATTATAATTGTTATATATACCTTCTTCCCCTCCCCCCAGCCCCATATACACATTTTATAGACAGCATCCTGATACCCTTCAAGGGACATCAAGATGGACAGTAGCCCCCTTAGTCAGGACGACCTGAGTTCAAGTCCTACTTCTGATTCACATTGACTCAATGACCTAGGCAAATCATAACTCCTCTGTGCACAAGAAGATAACGTCCTATAAATGTTAAGTTACAGTGATTTTCACTTGGAAAGATAGTTACTTTATCAAAAGAAGTTCCTGCCCTCTACAATGATGACATCAAAGATTCAGATCCTATCCAAAGTATCTATTTATACAAATATACTCTAAGCCAGTCACACAACCTCCCTAAATTGCCACTTTTTCATCTGTAAAATGGGAATAATGTTATACATACATGATACCTACACAACAAACCCATTGGAAAGGTGACTGAGGGAAAAAGGCAAGAGAAAATTCCTAAACTTCAAAGGTAGAAAATGCAGTAAATAATGGTACCAAAGAGAGAAAGTTCACTAAGAAAGGAGAGAAAGTTCAGGGGTTTATGACATAAAAGTCATAAACTCAGTGTTAGACAAACTGACTTTAAAGTTGCATCAGGAAGGACAATCATTCAGATTAAACATCTTAAGAGGTAGTTGTATGTATATATGGTTGGGGAACTCAGAAGAGAGGTCCAGGCCACTTTTACAGATTTTTGGAGCCAATTAAGGAGATGTGTAACTGAAGCTGAAGACATACTTTAACTGACCCAGAGAAAAATATGTTGTCTCAAAGTTTTCATACAGTTTTAAGTTTAAATAAACTTATTTAAATAAATGCTTAACACTGTACTAAGACTTTTTGAGAGACTATAACGAGGAGACAAAAGACAAAACCTTAAGCAAAATTCACATTAAAAGAACAGGAAAAAGAAGAGGAATCAATAAATGATATTAATCAATATTGTCATTGCTACAAGGGAAAGTATGTAACCCCTATGACTCCTTTGATCATCCCTGTGACTTTCTAAACCAGAATATTTCTGCCTAGCTACTATATCTCTAAACATATTTTTTCCTCAATATAATTCAACTCTTTGAGGATGACCCATGATTTGCATAAACAGTAAAATATTAGCATAAAAAAGTCCTGATCTGTATCTGGCCATTGCACTCAGATGGTTCTGGAGCAAAAAGTAGGGCAGGTGACTTTGCACAGCTCTCTCACTTAAATCTAATTCATTTCCATATCATGGCATCACCTGCCTGATATCATGATCTTCTTCAAGAACAAAGTATAAAAAAATACAAGTTTTTGCAACAGAAGAAATAGTGATGAGACACAGTGACAAGGAAGAAAAGTTTAAAAATTTGTAAACTCTTGGCTCCCAGGCTTTTTCTTTAAGAGAAAATATTCATGAAAATAATTTGTTTTAAAAATATTGGGCCAAATTTCTTTAAATGCTGAGATTGTTGATAAGCATTCACCTCATGAGACATTTTCCTCACAATTCGAGAGTATATACCTACTATTTTATATCTGGGAAAACAAAGGCACAGAGTTGTAACTTACCTAAAATCATCACCACTAATAAGAATTGAATCTGGGACTATTGTTTCCTCCCATACAATACTGCCTCCTATTGTACTCTTTAGGATGTGAAAAAGGGTCGCAAATTTTGTTGTCCTGACCTGAAAAACGTTTTGATGATTCCCTTTCTTTTTAAAATTTGTTTTATGCTTAAAAACTTTTATTTCTAGCCACTTCAATTACAAGTTTTTCTTCAAGGGCAAGGAGGAGGAGAAAAAGAGATTGAAGAACATGACAGACACAATTCACCTACACTGATGAGTTCTTCATTTTCTTCTTTAAGATTTGAGGTGAAGAGTAGTTTGTCACCTAGGAAACAGAATGCCAATATATCTAGTTCCTAATAAAAAAAATAAGCCTGTAACAAAAGATGCTATCGGTAAGAATGGGAAAAAGAAAATTGCATTTATGTTGTCATGTTATCACAAGCAATTAATTTTGCATTTATCTATGCTCCAAAGCACCCAAATCATATTAAGGATGGAAATGTGCATAATTTGCATTAGGATACTAAAAATGCAGAGTGATTATATTAATTTAAGGGTTTCTGTTGCTCTACCATTGCTCTGCAATATCAAGATAAATTTCTATTATACTCTATAAAGGATTCCTTCATCGTTACCATACGAAAAACGAAAATAGTTTTTTCCTTATGTGCACGGTAAATGTTAATGTACAAAAAAAGAATGCCTAGCATAATACCTTATGGACAATAAACATTTCAGAAGTATTTTAACAAATATATTTTAGAAATATACTTCTAAAGAAGACCTTGGGATCTCTGAGCAAAGAAGAACTACTATAGCTCAAAAGAAAAATGAAACGTAAAAATTAGCAACATCCCTACTCCAAACGTTCACAGTAAGTCCACATGCCTGACCCGGGGTAAAGCCTTCTGAGCATGTTTTGTTTGGCCTGGGCAGCCACAGTTGGTCCTCTCTGAGAATTAAGGGACAATAACCAACATGTTCTCCTCCTTCCACTCTAACCTGAAGCTCCAACTCTACTCCAGGGATCCTGGTCCCTGAATGCTCAAGCCTAGGACACCACTTGTCCTTCATCAAGGCATGACAACTGAGCACATAGAATCCCTCAGTTAACCAGCATTTATTAATCACTTATTCTGTGCCAGGTAATGTGCTAAGTGCTGGGGATACAAAGGCCAATTAATTAATTGATCCTTGCTTTGAAGAGGCTCACAGCCTGAGGGAGATAAAACCTGCCAACAACTATGCACAAACAAGCTAGATACCAGAAAAAAATAAGGAATAATCAACCAGTCAAAGGCCCTAGAATTAAGAGATATGGGAAATGGCTTCTTGCAGAAAGGTGGGATTTTTACTGAGACCTGAAGGAAATCAGGGAAATGAAAAAGTAGAAATAAGAAGGGAGAAAGTGCCTGGCATGGAAGAGAGCCAGTGAAAATGCCCAGAGTTGTGAAAAGGGCCTTGTATGAAGAACAACCCTGAGGCCAGACTGGAAAAATAGCAAGGAGGCATGTGATGAAAGGTTTTAAAAGCAAAATACAGGATTTTGTATTTAATCCTAAAGACAGGAAACAATCACTGGAACTTAATAAGGGAATGACAAGGTCAGGCACGCATTTCAGAAAGATCAATTTGACAGCTGAGTGGAGCGTGGATTAGACTGGAGAGAAATGTGAGGAGGCCATTGCAACACCAGCTAGGCCTGAGGTGACTGGAGAGCCCTGTGACCACAGCAGGAGACTGAGAGAAGCAGGAGAGACAAGACTCGACATCAGAGGGCAAGAAGAGATGAGACAGCAAGGGGGCAAACCTGAGTGACCGGGAGCACGGGGAGCCTCCACACTAACAAGGAAGTGAGCAAGGGCAGAGGGTTTGAGGGGAAGAGGTCACGAGCTCTTTCCTACAGGCTGAATTTAAGATGTCTAACAGGATAACCCAAGATGTATGACTGGAAATTAGGAGAAAGGGTAGAGCTGGACAAGTTGATCTGTCATCTGAACAGATGTTAACAGCTGATGAGATAACCAAATGAAATACTATGCAGGGAAAAAAAGTGGGCCCAGGACAGTCTCGTCAGAACCCTATGTTTAAAGCATTAACTGAATGAAAATCAAGAAAATGAATTCTTTCCATGACCCCTAGATGCTATTTTAGTATCCATCTGAGATTACTCTCTTTTCTTTTTTTCCTTGCTGAGGCATTTGGGGTTAAGTGACTTGCCCAGGGTCACACAGCTAGGAAGTGTTACATGTCTGACATATGAACTCAGGTCCTTCTGACTTCAGGGCTGGTACTCTATCCTGAGATTATTTTCAATATATTCTGGGTCATAATTTATATATTTGAGTATTCTCTTCTCCCAATAGAAAGTGAATTCCTTGAAGAGACTATTTTTTGCTTTTCTTTGTATCCCCAGAACTTAACATGCAAAGTATAAAACAGAGGAAGCACTTAATAAATGCCTTAATTTCACTTGATTCCTTATCTTTTGCCCTTGCTTTTCAATTCTAGCTCTGAGAACTGTAAATTAATAAATAATAGTTGGAAAAAGAAAAAAAACCACTACCATCCAAAAAAAATATCACTTGTTTGCCTTATCACTCTAATCACATTCTCTCTTACTTCCCACTTCTTCAACACTACTTCTTGACCACCAACTATGTGCTCTCTTCTCCTATCAGAATATAAGGTCCTTAAAGGCAAGGACTATCTAACTTACTTACTTGCATTAATATCCCCAGGGTTCACTATGCCCAAAGAGCCATAAAACTGTGCCTTTGATCCAGCAGTGTCACTTTTGCTGGCACTCTCAAAGAAATCTTAAAGGAGGAAAAAAAGACCTGCATGTGCAAAAATGTTTGTAGCAGCTCTTTTTGTGGTGGCAAAAAATTGGGAAATGAGTAGATGCCCATCAATCAGGGAATGGCTGAATAAATTATGGTATATGAAAGCAATGGAATATTATTGTTCTATAAAAAATGATGAGCAATAAGCAAAACCAGGAATACATTGTACACAGTAATAGCAAGATTATGCAATGAACAACTATGAAAGGTTTGGTTCTTCTCGGTGGTTCAGTGATCCAAGGTAATTCCAATAAATTTTGGATAGAAAATGCCATCTGCATCCAGAAAGAGCACTATAGAGATTGAATGTAAATCACACACATGCTGTGTTCACTTCTTTTTTGTTTGTTTTTTTTTCTCTTGTGGTTTTTCCCTTTTGTTCTAATTTTTCCCCAACATGATTCATAAAGAATTGTATATTTAAAAAATTAATATATATGGATAATCAGAAAAAAATAAAACAGATTTTTAAAAATTTAAAAACACCCCTAGGGCTCATCACACAGTCTGGAACTTGGTAAAAGTTCATACTATATGGTTCCAAATCATGTAATATCAGAATTTGTCAAGATTTAAAGAAGAAAATCACCCAAAGGGCAATGTAGAGGTGCATAGTAGAAATGAACACATCAACCAAGAATCATATAAAAATAGTGGAAGTAAAGAATGTCATCTCTCTCTCTCTCTCTCTCTTTCACACACACACACACACACACACACACACACACACACACACACACACATTTGTCGCGTGGCAAAAATCAAGAAATAACTGATGGACAGTTTTTATGAAAATGAAAAAAAAAGCATAGAAGGGAATACAAATGGAACAATTCTGTTGCTAAATAGTTTTTTTTTAATATTTGAAAGAATTGCATAAAAGAAATTAAGCTTCTGATATACTCCGCTCTTCTCTTTATATGAAATGTTAATATGATAGCTTGATATTTATTAAGTTCATTTTTCTTTTTTAAATAAAACCTTTAAAGACAAATACATCTTCCATATCAATTAAGACCAGGATAAATAACTCTTTGTGCTTCTTCAATTTGTAAACAAAAATAAAGAATTAGGATTAAGGTTAGGGGAGTTAGAAAAGAATTTTATAATTTTTTTAAAAAATAAAACACATTTTTAAAAATAGTTACATGAGAGACTACTACACACTTCTCAGATTGGCTAAGATGAAAGAAAAGATAATGATGAATGCTGGAGGGGATGTGGGAAAACTGGGACACTGATACACTGTTGGTGGAACTGTAAATAGATACAACCAATCTGGAGAACAATTTGTTATCAATACCCTTTGTGAATACCCTTTGATCCAGCAGTGTTTCTACTGGACTTATATTCCAAAAAGATCTTAAAGGAGGGAAAGTGACCCAGATGTGCAAAAATGTTTGTGGCAGCCCTCTTTGTAGCAGCAAAAAAATGGAAACTGAGTGGCTGCCCATCAGTTGGGGAATGGCTGAATAAATTGTGGTATATGAATGTTACCAGATATTATTGTTCTGTAAGAAATGACCAGCAGGATGATTTCAGAAAGGCCTGGAGAGACTTACATGAACTGATGTTGAGTGAAATGAGCAGAATCAGGAGGTTGTTGTACATGGCAACAAGAAGACTATATGATGATCAATTCTGATGGACGTGGCTCTCTTCAACAATGGGATGGTTCACACCAGTTCTAATTGTTCAGTGATGAAGAAACCATCTACACCCAGAGAGAGGCCTGTGGGAACTGAGTATGTACCACAACATAGTATTTTCACTCTGTTATTGTTTGCTTGCATTTTATTTTCTTTCAGTTTTTTTTTCCTTCTTGATCTGATTTTTCTGTGCAGCAAGATAACTATATAACTATATATACATATATTGGATTTAACATATATAATGTATTATATTACCTGCTAGGTAGGGGATGGGATGAGGGAAGGAGGGGAAAATTTGGAACAGAAGGTTTTGCAAGGGTCAATGTTGAAAAATTATCCATGCATATGCTTTGTAAATAAAAAGCTTTAATAAAATAAAATTTTAAAAAATATATTAGTTACTTTGGAGGAACAAATAAACTGAACATACTAACACAAACTCACAGAGGAGTCAACTAGGAAACACTAAGACCCCTAAAGAAAGAGGTATAGATGGGTACATTTTGAAAAAAGGTGGAATATTCAGAAGAACTATCAAACATCAAGGTAATGCACACTATTTGGGTAAAGAAAATATATTCAAATGAAGTCCTAGAAATTTCAGCATGAGAACAATGGAAATGTCCAAAAAGTAGAATAGGCTACAAAAAAATAGATTTCTTTACTTCATGACTGAATCTCAGTTGACTCTACTACCAAGCCAAAAGTCAGTCTCCAAACCAGCTGTGTAATGAATAAAGACCAGTAATGAGCAAAGTGTTATTTGTGTCCTGATCTTGAATGGTACATGGGTAATCTATAATAGGAATCATCTACACATGAGTAATCCTAAGCAACCTGATTATACCTACACATGAATTTATTCTAATGTGAATTATCATTACTATTCACATAAATGTGACATATATTTGTCAACAGAAGTTAAGAGAATTTGTTTTTGAGAATTTGGGAGAATATTCATGATAGCTCTTTCAGCAAGTTGAGACAAAACAAGCTGAAATCAACTATTCTATAACTTCTTTTAGGATACTTATATTTTATAAATATATATCTTCTAGATTTTTTATTGACTTCTAAAAAGATTGATTATATTTTACTAACAATTTATCACTTCACTTACTATCCTAGGAATTGGACAAAAAATTACTACAACAAACTATTTAATGGGGAGAAAATCAGAATTTTTTTCAAATAAAAACATTTCTATTTACTATTCTGAAACAGGGCAGCTAAGTGGCATTTTGGATAAAGTACTGGGTCTAAAGTCAGGAAGACTCCTCTTCCTAAATTCAAATTACAACCTTAGACATTTACAAGCTGTGCAACAACCCTGGAGCAAATCATTTTATTCTGTTTGCTTCACTTTTTCTCATTTGTAAAATGAACTGGAAAAGGAAATGTAGTCCAACATCTATCCCAAGAAAACTCCAAATGGAGTCACAAAGAGTCAGACATGACTGAATCACTGATTCAGAAACATACATATATCACTATAGTGGAATATATCAAGATTACTGAAGTGTTCATCACTTGTTTCCAAGAGAAAAATAAGACTTTATGAGAGGGAGAATGTTTTACAATCTTATCCATAAGTCAATCCTTCCTCAGCAAAAAAGGAAGAGCAACTTTTGATATACCATCAAAAGTATGTATCATCCCTTCACCTGAATCTACATAGGCTTGTAATTCTTCTAAGAAACATATGATAGATTAATTATTTTAAGCAATATCAATGATTTTTAGCTTCCCTTCTTAACCTCATTTTAATTTCATTTAACTCTGGTACCTGTCTTTCTGTTTTAAAAAAGGAAAGAAAGGATGAAAGCAAAGTTCAGAACAAATAAAAAATTCACTTGCAATTTTGTAATTTCTTTCTTTACAGAAGCTCTTCATCCAACACTGTATTTCATACCCACAGTATACCTCAAGTCTCTCCCCATCCAAATCTATCCACAACACTTGCCAAAGCACAGATATGACCATAATACACACAGCAATAAACTCCAATACCTCGCTGTTACCTCAAAAATCAAATATCAACTTCTCTGATGCTTAAACTCCACACAACCTGGTAGCTTCCTTTCTTTCCAGACTTAAAATATATTATTCTTCTCTACACAATGTTATCTTCTAGTTATATTAGCCAACTTGCCATGGTGTACAATGATGCTGTTTTCTGTCTCCATGTCTTTATCCCTGTGACTAGAAGGTCTTCTCTTCCTATCTACCCTCTTAAGATTCTCTGATTCAAGTTCCCCTTCAAGGGAGGGAGGGAGGGAAGGAAGAAGAAAATGAAGGAGGGAAGAAAGGAGAGAAGGAAGAAGGGAAGGGAGGGAGGGAGGGAGGAAGGGAGGAAAAGAAAAACAAAAATATTAATACACCATTAAGGAAATCTGGGATCTAAAAAAAGTGACTCTACTACCACTCTTAGTTAACTAAGAATGGTTTCAAATTAAGAAATTAAAAATCCTTTCCCAAACAAAATGTTTTGGATTCTGAATCAACATCATGTAAATAATTAAAATAAAACAATACCACCAGTTCACAAGGTAGTAAACTAAAATGAAAACAAAAGAAAACAAAAACCCAGATAACATTAAAAATAAAGACAGGGAAAGAAATCAATCTATTATAAATTCAATTGATCTAAATATATCCCTATACAAAAATCACTTCTTTAATACTTACAATGAAATTGAAATTTCAGTATCTCTAGAATTAAAAGCAAACAAACAAAACAATCTCATATCCTTCAAAACAACAAAGAGGGCAGAGTTCAGAAGGGATGATCCCTGTCCATTCAAGCATATAATCAGAATGAATAATTTACAAACATACTTTCATCTTCAATGCCACTGAGAACAGCTGAATTCTAAAGAGCTTGGGGGAGACATTAACACATCTGCTAACCAAGTGGAATAATCAAAAGCCAAAGCTAGAATGCTTGTGCAACATGCGTATAATCTTTGGAAGAAAACAGTCAAAAAGAAAAAAATGGCACAATTTTTTTATATGTAGCTCTATATTTGATGTCCTAAGTAAATCCTTCAGTAATACTCATCATGTATGGATCCTAGTTTAATATATACATTAAAGGAGGGAGCAAATTCTAACATATGAAGAGATCAAATAAAACCTCCAGGGAAGAGGTAGAAAGTGAACTGAGCCTAAAAAGACAGAAGTGAAAAGGAAATTGTCAGGTCACAGTGAACAGTTTGTATAAAATGCACAAAGATAGAGAATGTCAAAATCAGGGACTAGGTAATAATCAATTTGACATAGGACAGAGATTACAAAAAGAAGGAAAGGAGAGGTTTGACATAACATAAAATTGCAAAGGGCTTCAAATGTCTGGGTGAGGAATTTATATTTTACTCTAAAGGAAATAGGGATGATTTTTGAAAAGATTACTAAATGGTCAATCTTGTGCTTCCTCCAGTAATCTGATAAAGAAACAATTCATTAAAAGGGTAAAGACTTAACTGAAAAAAAAAATTTTTTTTTATTAGAGCCCTTTTTATTATAGCAAAGAAATAGAGGAAAATGGCTACACACTAATTGGAGAAAGACTAAACAAGCTGTTTTAGGAATATAATGTGATATAATTATACCATTAGGAAGGATAAACATGAGGAACTCACCAAAATTCATAAGAATAAGAATAATTTACAAGACATTCATGATAATGGAAAGTATAAAGTAAATGTAAAGTATCATCACATTGAAAGATATCAAAATCTGATCAGGGCGATAAATAATCATGATTTCTGAGAAATAACTGTGAAAACAATATCTCCTATCTGTGGTCAAAAAGATGAACTATAGTAAGTAATGAGACACATATTAAGTTATATCAACCTAAGTATGGAGTAGAAGTAAGAAGTACTCACCAAAATCTCCTCTACAAGGATTTTTAAAACTTACCAGACCAAATTTTGATCAGGAAATGCAAGATAAAAGTGACAGCAAGTCATTTTCTGACTCATGATAGCTCAAAGAGTCAAGTCAGTACCCATGGACTGAGAGTCAAGAATGGACTCAAGTTAGGAAGATATTGAAAGAAATCCCTAAGTGGTGAGTGTAGGAAGGATGCCATCTGACAGCTCCATCACATAATATCCAGGTCTGGTTCACAGATCCTGGTGATAAGGAAGAGTTGACAAGAAGCTCTTATGATATACTAGGCACCAAGTTTAGGACTTGGGAAAGAAGAAGTTCAGAAGTAAACAGCAGTTGTAGGACATTGATCCCAGAAACAGAATAAGGAATTGGTCTAATTTGGTAAATTGGTCTAGGAAATGAAAAAATGACTGAAGAAAACAACTCCTTAAAAAACAGATTTGGCAAAATGGAAAAAAAAAAATCCACTGAAGAAAACAACTCCTTTAAAAGTAGAACTGGCCAAATTGAAAAAGAGGTTTAATAAAAAGGATAATTAAAGAAAATAATTCATTAAAAACTAGAACTGAAGCTAAAAACTATCAGATATTAAGACTCAGGCAAACAAAATTTTAAAAAATAAAAAAATAGAAGAAAATGTAAAATATTGCATTAGAAACACAACCAATATGGAAAAGAGATGCAGGACAGAGAATCTAAGAATTACTGATCTACCTGAAATCCATGATCAAAAAAGAGCAATATCTTTCTTTCAAGAAATCAAGGAAAACTACCCAGATATCCTAGAAGCAGAAGGTAAAATAGTTGGCCACTACAAAGAGGGCTGCCACAAACATTCTTGTACATACAGGTCCCTTTCCCTTCTTTAAGATTTCTTTGGGATATAAGCCCAGTAGTAACACTGCTGGATCAAACGGTATGCACAGACTGATAACTTTTTGAGCATAGTTCAAAATCGTTCTCCAGAATTTGTAGTGGCAAGAAACTGGAAACTGAGTGGATGTCCATCAATTGGAGAATGGCTGAATAAATTGTGGTATATGAATGTTATGGAATATTATTGTTCTGTAAAAAATAACCAACAGGATAATTTCAGAAAGGCCTGGAGAGACTTACATGAACTGATGCTGAGTGAAATGAGCAAGACCAAGAGATCATTATATACTTCAACAACAATACTATATGATGATCAATTCAGATAAACGTGGCCCTCTTCAACAATGAGATGATCCAAATCAGTTCCAACAGAGCAGTAATGAATTGAACCAGCGAAAGAACTCTGGGAAATGAGTATGAACTACTACACAGAATTCCCAATTTCCCTATTTTTGTCTGCCTGCATTCTTGATTTCCTTCACAGGCTAACTGTACACTATTTCAAAGTCTGATTGTTTTTGTACAGCAAAATAACTGTATGGACATGTATACATATATTGTATTCAACATATACTTTAACATATATAACATGTATTGGTCAACCTGCCATCTGGGGGAGAGAGTAGGGGGAAGGAGGGGAAAAATTGTAACAAAGGTTTTGCAATTGTCAATGCTGAAAAATTACCCATGCATATATCTTGTAAATAAAAAGCTATAATTTAAAAAAAAAAAAGATTGAATAGAATCCTATTATCAAATATATTAACATTTATCAAAAATGTCAACTTTTATCTACTCAGCTACAATTCACTTGAGATCATTGTACCCAAGGACATAACCATTTTATATAAAATAGTATAAGAAAGAAAAGAAAAGAAAAGAAAAGAAAAGAAAAGAAAAGAAAAGAAAAGAAAAGAAAAGAAAAGAAAAGAAAAGAAAAGAAAAGAAAAGAAAAGAAAAGAAAAGAAAAGAAAAAAAGAAAAGAAAAGAAAAGAAAAGAAAAGAAAAGAAAAGAAAAGAAGGAAAGGAAGGAAAGGAAGGAAAGGAAGGAAAGGAAGGAAAGGAAGGAAAGGAAGGAAAGGAAGGAAAGGAAGGAAAGGAAAGGAAAGAAAGAAAGAAAGAAAGAAAGAATCCACTGATCACCTCTTGAGAAAGGCTCCAAAATGAGAATTCCAAGGAATACTGTAGATAAATTCCAGAATTATCAGGTCAAAGAGAAAATAGTGCAAGAAATAAAGGATTTTCAATATTTCTGATATAAAGACCACAGCTGAACAGAAAATCTGTTCTTTAAATACAAGATTCATGAAAAGCATAAAAATATAACGAGAAAAAAAAAATGTTCTTTAAAGGTTATACTGTTTCTATCCCTAAACAATAAGATGATACTTGGAACTCCTGAGACCTATTTCTGTTTTAGAACAATTAAAAGGGCAATACATGGACAGAGGCTATGGATATAAGTTGACTTTGATGTGATGATATTTAAAAAAAAAAAAAAAAAAAAAAAAAAAAAAGAAGAAGAAATTAAAGGGGGTGAAGGATCAAACTGGAAGAAGAGGAAAGGGGAGGTAAAATGGGGTTAATTATATCACATGAAGTAACACAAAGACTTATTACACTAAAGGGAAAGAAGGGAGGAGATGAACATTATATGAAACAATTTCATCCGATTCCCTCAAAGAAGGAATAACATACATACTTAGTAGGGCATAGAAATTTATCTTGCACTATGAGGAAGCTGAAGGGGAAAAGAAAGAAAAGAGAAGAGGGGAGGCTGATAGGAAGGAGGAAAGAAGAGGGGAAAGGGAAAAGAAAAAAAGTGGCTGAGAGAAGGCAAATTGAGGGAGATGTAAGTCAGAAGCAAAAGACTAGTAGAATATAAACAGGGAAAGATACAGAGTACTTTCCCATGAAAGGGACTAAAAATCAAAATCTTACAATATGTTGTTTATAAGAAACATATTTGAAGCAGAGAGATACAGAGAGATGACAGGTAAAAGGTAGAACATATTATACTTCAGTGGAATTTTTTTTAAAAAGCAAAAGCAAAAATAGATCTAATTTTAAAAGATTAGGAAGGAAACATCTTGCTAAAAACTACCATAAATAAGGAAGTAATATCAGTAATAAACACATATGCACAAAGTGGTATAGCATCCAAATTTCAAGAGAAGTGAGTTATAAGAAGAAATAAACAACAAAACTACAATCTCTCTTTTCCTCTCTCAAAACTAGATAAATCTTAACTACAAAATAAATGAGAAAGATGAAGAGAATTGTAGAAAAATAGATATCATATCCATAGAAATTAAGTTTAGCCCAACAAAATATATCACATCCCATAATCAATTCAAAAATGGATATATGATCTAAACATTATAGATCATAATTCAAAAAATTTGGAAGAAAAGCAGGTAAAACAGATAAAAGAATACATGACTTTCAGAGCAGTAACTAGGGAATATTCCCCCCCCATTGGCATTTTATTTTTCTAAATACATATAAAGATAGTTTCAGCATTCAGCAACTTTTTGTTCTAAATTTTTCTCCCTTTTTCCCCTATGTTGCCTCCAAATCCATTAAACAATTTGATATAACTGTTAAATATATGCATTTCTTTTAAATATATTTCCATATTTGTCATATGACACAAGAAAAATCAGAGCAAATGGAAAAAAAAAACATGAGAAAGAAAAAACAAACAAACAAACAAAAAAGTGGAAATACTATTCTTCGATCCACATTTAGTCTGTCTCTGGATGAAGATGGCATTTTCCATAGGGAATGAATTCTTAACCAAACAAGGAATACAAGCAATTATGAAAGATAAAAGATTAGATAAAATTGAAAAGCTTTTACCCAAAATGAATACATCTAGAATAAAATAGTGTTCAAATGGGGGGAAGGGGAATCTGTAAAATTTCTCAGTTTAATTTTTTATCTAAGATATATGAAATACATTTTTTTAAAAAGTCACTGACCAATAGATAAATGGCCAAAGAATATAAACAGATAGTTCCCAAAAGAATAATAAATTATTAATAAACATTGAAAAATGCTCCAAATCTCAAAAAATAAGAGAAATATAGATCAGAATGACCCTGAAACATACAGCAAATTGGCAAAGATGGGAGAGTCAATATTGGAGGGATTATAGGATAGTCAATATTGGAGGGATTATAGGATAACTGACACACTAGCACATTATCAGTAGAGCTGAATTTAATAAAAACATTTTGGAAAGTAATTTTAGAATTATGTAAAAAAGTCATTAAAATGTCCATATCCTTTAACGCAGTGATTCTACTACTAGGCATATACATGCCAAGGAGGTGACTGATAACAAGAAATCCTCATTTATAGCAAAATGTTTATAAAAGCATTTATGGTAGCAAAGAACTGGAAATAAAACAAATGATATTAATTGGGAAATGCTAGACAAAATTGTAGCACATTAATTCAATTACTATGCTAGAAGAAATTATGATTATGATGAATACAGAAAAGAAGACTTATATGAAATGGTGTAAAGCCTATCCAGGAAAACAATAATATACTGCTAAGATGTCCTGGTTCACAATACAGAGGAGTATAACAATGGAAATGGAAAGAACTACCAACACAATACAACTGAAAATTAATGTTTCAAAGAACAAACGTGGCTCAAAAGAAGAGACGTGAGAAGATACATCCCCCCTCATTACTTTACAGAGTTAGGAGATTCACAGGCATGAAATGTTGCATCTATTTTAAATTTTTCCACTGCATTGATATTTCAGCTGATTATTTTTTATCTTCTTCCTCTTTCATCCTTTACAAAAATTCTTTGTTATCTGAGATAAGATGGCTCTCTGGGTCAGAAAATGTGAAAACAAAGAGAATAATGATTATCCTGATATGGGAATCTTCACAAAGATGAGATGCTTTGGAATGTTCAGACTCCAAATTTCACTTATGGAAATATTTACATTTAGATTCTTGTTCAAGTAGAAAGACTCTGTAATGTCAAAAAAGGTCAGAGCCTTATTTAGAACATGGGATATTCAAGGCAAAGAAGAAATCTTAGAATTGTACATATTTAATCTATATCAAATTGCTTACTGTCTTGGAAAGGAGGAGAGGAAGGGAGAAAAAGTTTGCAGCACAAACTTTTTCTATCTTCCTATCTCATCCAGGCTGGAAGTATCACAACCACAGGTCTGATCCCATGGCTGAAGATCAGGGAAGTTTTGAGCTACTCTGTTTTCAACCTGTTATTCTTTAGACAATCACGTTCTCTTCTCTCTTCTTCCCCTTCCAGTTCCAGCTCACTATATTGGTGCTAGATACCAAAAGCTTTATTTAGTCCTAGTGTAGTACAGAACACCCAAACTCAAATAATCCACCAGCCTCATTTTCACCTAGTAGTAAAAAAAAAAATACAGGCATTCATTATGCTTAGCAAAAAGAAAAAAAAAAATTTTAAAGGAGAGTACTGGATTCTAGGGGAAAGAGGATGAAGATTTGAACTAGGATAATGGCTATGTGAATGTAAAGGAAGCAGAAAAAAGATGAAATGGAATTAGATTTAAGGACACCTAGTAATTGATTGGGTATAAGGGATAAAAAGAGAGGGAAGAATCAAAATGTCGGTCTTGAAGTCCCTCAAATGCTTATTAACTACATGACTGTAGCAAGTCACAATCTTTCAGCCTCAGTTTGCTCATTTGTAAAATGGAGATAATAGCACCTAATTCACAAAGTTCCTGAAAGGATGAAAAGAATTAATATGTGCAAAGTGCTTCACACACCTTAAATCACTGTATGAAGGGACTAGCTATTATGATGATGTGAGTCCAAGGTTACAAAACCCAGAAGAATAGGAGAATAAAGATATTCTCCTCAATGTAAACAGGGAAGTTTTAAAAAAAGACAAAAATGAGTAAAGATGATTTTCCATTTTGAATATACCTATTTGAGTTACAAAAAGGACATTTAGGAAATGTTGTTTAGCAGGCAACTGATCTAGAACTGGAATTCAAGAGAAACATTATGGCTGTGTGTGTTGTATATAAACAAAATTATTTGGGAATCATCTGCATATGGGAACAGATGAGCTCACCAAGCAAAAAAAAAAAACAGTGCAGGGGCAGCTAGGTGATGCAGTTGATAGAGCACTACCCCTCAAGTTAGGAGAACCTGAGTTCAAATCTGGCCTCAAACACTTAAAATTTCCTCGTTGTGTGACCCTGGGCAAGTCACTTAACTCCAAATGCCTCAGAAAACAAAACAAAACAAAACACAGAAGAGGGACTAGGTTAGTGTTTCAAACAAACATCATTACTTAAAGTCCAAAAGTTGGATAATGATTCATCCAGCAAAAAATTATCTGAGAAAGAACACTAAGATGAACAGAAACAGAATGAGGAGAGAGTAGTCATAGAAGCCAAGGAAAGATGCTGTGCATCTTCTTACATTCCACTGGGCAACCTCTATTTTTTATGAAAGTGATTTTAATACAATAGGCATCAATAACATTTGAGGCAGATCGGGAGAAGGGAAAGAGTGGAAATTGTGTTTCCCCTGGTGGAGGGAACTTCTACTAAGGAAATCCTTACTATTAGTACAGATAGGCAACAATTCTTCAACTTACAGTCTTAGAGCTAAGGAGAGAAAAAATAAAATGGAAGAAATGAGATAGGATTAAATGATTTTCACGAGTCTTTCCAGTTCTAAAGTTCTATGGTCAAGTGTAGCTATCATCATCATCATCATCATCCATATGTATACATTGCTTTAAAGTTAGAAAAGTCTCATTTTAATCTCATGTCCATGTCCTAAAAAAATTTATATAATGAAACATTTTACTTCTAAAAAAACCCTTAAAAATTAAAGGTAATACTACTCTAGCCTTCAAGTCAGATCCAATCTTCAGTTTAAAGGAGGGAGAAAGAGATGGAAATGGAGAGAAGTCAGACAATGGGAAGAAGAGATAAACAACGTGAAAGGATATCCTCATTTAGGGCTATAGTTGTGAAAATCCAATATAACTTTTTGGAGCAATATCCTAAAATGCCACAAGATGGGGGCATTATTACAGGAAAGTCTGTATCTCTTGCTTTATACATGAGTACCTCTCCGTATATTTCTGTTTGGGTATATATTCTCTGTCATCTTTCTGGATACATCTGTTGCCACTACTTCAAAGTATGTCTCACTCAATATATCTCATCCCAGTACCTCTGCATTTGCTTGTCTCTTTCCCTTAAATGCTCAAAATAAATAAATTAAAACTAATTTTTATATTTCCTAGACAATGTTGTGGGTTTCCTGTCCATTTTTAAATGAATGAGTGGCTTTGATATTGGTCAAAATTAGTAGATCAGGGGAATAGAACAAATAAGAGAGACTAAGAACCAAGTAAATTGCACACAATGTTTTATAAACTTCAAAAGCACTAAGAAGTTTCCTTTTTGATAAGAACTTCTGAGAAAACCAGAAAAGTAGTTTGGCAGCAAATAGATTTAGACCAGAATATTACAGAACACCTCAAAAAGGTCAATATGCTATGTTTTATATAAAAGATCATGCAATTTTAAAAAAATTAGACAACAGGAGAATTTATTTTTCAAAACTATGGCTGATAGAATTCATAATCAAAAAAAAGCTAAACATATGAGAAATATAGACATCAATTAAATTAAAAAGCTTTTGCATGATAAAAATATAAGTGAAAATAAGAGAAGAATCAGTCAACTCAAGAAGATATTTGTATCAAATACTCAAATGATCCAGGATGTCAACCACTTTGGGAGTTTTCTCTAAATGAAGTAGATAGACTACAATACATCCATGTGGATAGTCCATGGACTTCTGTCCTTATTTTCCCAAAAGTATGACCTAGAATATCAAGTCAATATGCATTTATTAAATATTTAATACATGTCAGAGAAGTACTAAGCACTATAAATGCAAAGAATGGCCAAAAAAAAAAATAGTGCCTGCTTATTAACATGTTAATGGGAAGACAAGATGCAAAGAACTAAGCATATACACATTTATGTACAGTTTAAACTGGGGATAATCTCAGAAGAAAAAAATGAATAGTGGGAAGATCAGGAAAAACTTGCAAAAAATGAGACTTGAGCTCAGACCGGAAGCCAGGAATCAGAAACATGGAAGGAGAATATTCCAAAAAGATTACATAGAATTTTGCAGGTGACTTTCTCAAAGAGTTTAACCATGAAATGGGAAAGAAATATAGGATGATAGTGGGGACAGCTGGATCAAGTAAGAGTTTAAGGATAGGAAAGACATGAACTTGTTTGTAGGCAACAGGGAAGTATTCAACAAAAAGACTGAAGATAAATGAAAGACTGACAATGATAGGTGGGTCAATCTTCTGACAAAAACAGGGTATCAGGGATCACTTGGGTACATAGAAAGGATAACCTTGGGAAAACCCTCATAGTAAGTAGGATAATGAATTGATTAAGGATATGTAACAGTGTTCCAAATCTCTGATTGATCAGAGAAATGCAAATTAAGACAATCTGTCAGATTGGCTAAGATGACAGGAAAAAATGATGAATGTTGGAGGGGATGCAGGAAAACTGGACACTCATGCATTGTTGGTGGAGTTGTAAACAAATCCAATCATTCTGGAGAGCAATATGAAATTATGCCCCAAAAGTTATCACACTGTACATACCCTTTGATCCAGCAGTCTTACTACTGGGCTTATATCCAAAAGAAATACTAAAGAAGGGAAAGGGTCCTGTATGTGCCAAAATGTTTGTGGCAGCCCTTTTTGTAGTAGCTACAAACTGGAAAATGAATGGAGGCCCATCAATTGGAGAATGGTTGGGTAAATTGTGGTATATGTATATTATTGTTCTGTAAGAAATGACCAGCAGGATGAACACAGAGAGGCTTGGAGAGATTTACATGAACTGATGCTAAGTGAAATGAGCAGAACCAAGAGATCATTATATATGTCAACAACGATAATGTATGAGGATGTATTCTGATGGCAGCAGATTTCTTCAACAATGAGAAGATCTAATTCAGTTCCAATTGATCAATGATGGACAGAATCAGCTATACCCAGAGAAGTAACACTGGGAAAGGAGTGTGAACTGTTTGAATTTTTGTTTTTCTTCCCAGGTTATTTTTACCTTCTGAATCCAATTCTTCCTGTGCAACAAAAGAACTGTTTGGTTCTGCACACATATATTGTATCGAGGATATACTATAACATATTTAACATGTATAAGACTGCCTGCTATTTAGGGATGGGAGTGGAGGGAAAAATCAGAACAGAAGTGAGTGCAAAGGATAATGTAAAAAATTATCCATGCATATGTACTGTCAATAAAAAGTTATTAGGAAAAAAAAAGAATATGTAAAAGCACTCACTGCCTTGTAGCAGCAAGGGCCCGCTGAAATCATGCAATAAATCCACAATGGAAACAGTATATAGTTTCACAATTTTCTCTATCTTCATTCAGCAGCATGTGAATAGGGATAATGAAATAATAGAAGTTTAGGATTTGGCAATCTGTGATCAGCAATGAAACCAAGGTGGATCAGTAATGACTGAATGAGTCAAAAAAAAGAGAGGTTAATGAATGTCATTGGTAGAGGAAGTGTGGAAGGAGAAACAGGAAAGAAAGAATATTGTAATTCCTTTACCACTATTACTAACTGGGCTGATGTGGGAAGTGGGGCGGGGGGAGAGAATAGCAGGGAGGAAAAGAAAGCATCTAGGAAAGGGCAGAACATGCTTAAACGTGTAACAGTATTGGAAAGGGTGATTTCAAGTACTGGGACAATAGGAAGGATCCAAGTCTTAATGAACGCTATTAAATGACAGAAGGAATAATAAAGAAAAAAGTTTAAGATGAAAGCAATTTAATTATGGAGCAGCCATTCTAGAAAGCATAGTGGAAGGGGAGTTAAGTATGGAATAGGATATTAGAGGGGTAGAATTGAAGGGAATAAGAGAAAGAGAATGAAAAAGATGGAGAAAATAGTGTCTGTACTATATCAGCCAGGGATTTAAGTTTGCTAGGCTGGGAGTATGCTAACTATTGAGAAATGAATTCAGGCAAATTAGCAGAGACTGGAGAGAAGTCCAAAGAAAGAAGAATTCATTAAAACTATTCAAGGTGCTCCCTTGATGTTCAATCTTGTGGCAGGTGATGCTATTGAGTCCTGTTAAGTCCAGGAGGCTCACCTCACAAATAGATGCAGGTAATAGTATAGCCTGGGGGAGTCTGGACAGGCAACAGTAGCTGCAATTTGAGGTGGGGGGAAGAGGTCTGATCTGATCTGGGAATGGTCTCTGGGAGACCAGGTCTATGGAAGAAGGGCAGAGACCTAAGATCTGAATCCAAGGCTGATACAGAAGTACCCTGGAAAGACACAGCAATAAGGAAGCCATAGTCTTCTTTAGAAGCCTGAATCCCAGACTAATGCCAAGATAAAGGAGGAGGCCAAAAGAGGGCAGACTATATATATTCAGCTCCCCAGGAAATCCCAAGGGAAAAAAAAAAGACACAGATGGGCCCGCTGGATCAGGGGTAATGCAACTTTTCCTAGAAAGTCATCCGTATGCTAAGGGAACTTCTTTCCATTCTCCAGCCAGTACTCTGGCCGTTCATCTGTCATCCTTCATTCTTGCCATATAAGCAATCCATTCTCTCTCCATATCATACAATTTTTTTTTTTTTTTGGAGACTCATTCAGTATGTATCTTTCATGCAGTCAAGATAATGATGGCTATTGTCTACCAGTCCCAAGATATCCTCTTTCCTTTCTCATGAATTCAGTGCCTGGCTCATGATCTTTCTCTCTACTCCAACACTGAAGTACATGCATATGTAATACTTTAACTTCCCTCTTCCTCAGCTTACATTTCCCATGACTTATTCCCTTTCTTCTTCAGAGTTCCTCATGGGAAAGCCTTCTCAGACCTATGATGGGCCTGTCTGTTGTCCTCCATGTGATACTCATTTTTAGTTCAAAGTCAATGGGGTTACATAGCTTATGCCACAAAACAATATTATAAAATGTTAGTTTTTTTAAAAATGGGTCTTTGTTTTCAGGGGAAACTCACAATAAGTACAATAGTTATGCTATTTCCTAAAAACAATCTAGCCTGCTTTCATTATGTTCAACTCTGGTCCCAGTTCATTAAGCCCCCATTTGTCTTGTCTGTCCTAGATATATATATATATACACTATTAGACAAGCTCCATTGTGTGTCTATCCAAGTGCATGATAAACAATGAACAATAAGCATTCTTTAACCACTTGGTTTTTTCTGTGGACAAATGGGCCAAACCCTTTAAGTGATGACAGATCTCTTCAAGGATGCTCTGCTGTGTCTTGTGATGTGACAGAATCAATACAATGTCTGCCATAACAGAAGTCTCTTTCTTCATCACTGCACTATTCGATAAACTACAATGGTTCCCTGTGACTTCTAGGATCCAACATAAAATTCTTCATTGGATTTCTAAAGCCCTTCACAATTTGACTCCTTCCTACCGTTCAAAGCATCACCCAACATTCCCTACCAAGACCTTCCTGATTGTTCCTCAAATAAGAAAATCCCTCTCTCAATTACATACAATTTCCCCTAGTTTTCTCTCATACCTGGAACACTTTCTCTCTTCAACTTTCCAGGTTTCCTTTAAGAGACAGTTAAAATCCCACATCCTTCAAGAAACTTTTTCTAAAATCTATTAAAAGTACTACCTTCTTTCTGAGACTAACCAGTTTATCCTTTATGTCTTCTTTGTATGTTTGTTGTTTGCATGTTGTCTTCCTAATTAGATTGTAAATTCCTTGATAGCAATAATTATTTTTGCCTTTCTTTGTATCCTTAGTACTTAGCAGTGCTTGCTACATAGTAAGCACTTAAATCTTGATGAGTTGAAATAGACTTTATGCTAAATTATCTCCTCCATAATGCTGATGAATATTTTTTTCTGTTTTCTGTTTATTTATGTCTGATGCTTATTTATTACAGGGTCATTACAAAGGGTTTTTTTTTTCTTATTATGCCATTCAAAGGATCCTGAATTATCTCAATGTATAGATGAAACATACTTTACTATATAAGAACTTGTAATATTATATCTTGATCTGCCAAGTCAAATGCTTTCTCATAAGTAAGAAACAAGAAGCACAATACAAACCCTTATATCCTTGATGTCTTATAAATAATTGTGAGATGATTAAAAATGTTATCCATTGTTGATTATCACTTGTGGAAGCCCACTTGTTCCCTAATAATCTCCTAATTTAAAAGGCCCTCAATTTGTGTATTGGTGACTCTTAATAAGATTTTGTATAGATTGGAAAGAAAGCATTTAGGTCAATAGTTACTCATATTCTGTTAGTCAACTATTTTTAAAAATAGGGAATGAAGGAATATTTTAAGTATACAGGTAATGTGTTTCTATTTTTTTTTTCCTTGTGGCACTGAACCTCATGAGTCAGTTAAAAATTTTACATCGTACTATCTTCTGCTCATTTAAAATTAGTCCCCTGTAATTACAATAGTATGCCTTCTGGAATAGTGTAAATATAGATACCTTCATAATATTTTTTATTCATATAGATATCATTTTCATTAATTCTTAGATTCATTACATAATTAAACAAGCCAACTAATTTCCTGCTATTCTATACAATCTTGGCTATCTTTTTTTGTATGTACACAAAAGTAAGCTTTTGCTTACATTTATTTTTCTTTATTATTGTAGTCTACATTATTTAGAGGTGCATAAAAGTACAAACACACTCTATTCCTTTTGCACCTGCTCCAAGATTTAAGAAGATATATTTTAATTTTATAATTTTTCTTGACAATTACAAAGAGACAACCCAGCATGCAAATCAAGCCACCAGAAGCCAAAAGCTTGATAGGACAGCTTTCTGATCATGACAACAACAAATGAACAAACACTGTTGGGTAGCTTAGGGTAATTTTATTAGAGTACTATTACCTTTCTTTTATTTCTCCCATTTTTTGCTCTTTGATTACAGTTTGGGTAGAACTAAGATTTATGACTGCATGTGCCATACAACTTCAAATAATAAAAAATACTTTCTGACAAGAAGTTTTTTCATGTTTTAAACTTGCCAGTACACTTTGGGTGGTTGCCATTAAAAATTGATCTGCAGTTAACAATTTTCTATGCATTTTTGGATAATTGGCAAATAAAAGTAATAGATTATAAAAGTCCCTCTTAGTTTTCCTTAAGTTGTTTTTGGGTTTTGGGGGGTTTTTTTTTTGGTTTGTTTTTTTGCTGAGGCAATTGGGGTCAAGTGACTTGCCTAGGATCACACAGCTAAGAAGTCTTAAGTGTCTGAGACCAAATTTGAACTCAGGTCCTCCTAACTTCAGGACTGGCGCTCTATCTACTGCACCACCTAGCTGCCCAAAGGTGTTCAATTTTTAAAGCAGATCTCATAATAGTATAGGCAGTTAGAAAACAGTTATGGAGATATATATTTCCTCCTTGTGGATAACACTTAGAGAGAAGGAAATGGCAAACTACTCCAGAGTCATTGCCAAGTATCCAGTATCATTGTCTTATCCTTTTTTTTTTTTGACCATTGACATCAAGTTCAACATTAGGTACCAATTATCAAGTTTGGTAAAAATGTTCTGATGTTCCTGTGATACCACACATAAATGTGGATAAATGGAAGGTTGGAACAGTGATGAAACAATACTGTTCTCATCAAAATGGAGGTAAGTAGAAGAAGATGAATACATTTAAGGTAAAAATATATAGATATAGATAAGGAAGCACAACATATAGATTAATTCTAAAGTGACATTAGAGTATTATCTGAGAAAAGAAAATTAAGCTATCCTAATGGTCTATGAGTACATCAATATTAAAGCCACAGGCTTAGACTAAGAGAAAACTAGACCAAATGATTTAGAAAACAATATAAATATATAAAACATATATATTACACAAATATAAAGCATAAAGAATATTAATAAGAGCATATTAAATATAAATACAAAAAACAAAAATAGTAGCATATATCTAAAAGTTTTACATTTGAGATTTTAAGGGATCAATAAAATCAGAAATTCAATCTAACTTTGTAATTTAAAAGGTTTGGGTTTTTTTTTTTTTTTAAATAGAGAATTATATTTACTCCTTATATAAATTCAAGGGAATTGGTTCCTTACCTTCCATAGACGGTGCTTGGTCCTGGGCTGAATATAGCATATCCTTAAAAGCCTGTGAAAGGAAAAAAATATATATGAAAAAAAAAGTTTGGCAGGCACATGTTTATGAATGAATATATATCTTAACATTGTAAGTTTTATTTGTACATTACGTTACCATTACAAAGTTTGACTCATAAATAAAAATTATTTTCAAATCTCATCCTATCAAATTATAAAATTACAGGTTTTATGATATGGATCAACCAATATGCTTTATAACAGTAATTCTCAAATACTTTTGTTTGCTCACTACTTAGTATATTATTCCATGGTCTGGCCTCAAGTTTCTCTCCCTACTCCAATCGATCTTGCATTCAGCTGTCAAAGTCATTTTCCTAAAGGAAAGATCTAATCATATCAACCTATTTAACTTCAGCAGCTCCCTATCACCTCCAAAATCAAGTATAAACTCTTCAACTTACTATTTAAAGTTCTTCAAAACCTAGACCTCTCCTCCCTTTCTCATTAGTGACACTGGCCATATGGCAGATTACTTCATCCAACATTCCTTCTCCCATCTCTGTGACTTTTCATTGGTGCTCTAATCCTCATACCTGGAATGGCCTCACTTATCCCTTCCTGGACTTATCTGCTTCCTGGATTTATTCCTTGTCTTTCTTCAAGACCTAGCTCAAAACCTTTCAGCAGGAAATCTTTCCTGGTCCTATTCCATCCATCAGGCCCCAATGCCTGACTTCAGAGATTAACTTCCATTTGCACTGTAAATATTGTATTATGTACAGTTTAGCCTGTTATTTCCCCCTTAAGTGCCCTGAGGATAAGAACCATGTGCTTCACTTTCTTTATATTTCCAAGGCAGAGCCTAGCCTATAGTAGGTACTTAATACACATACACTGACTTTTGCATACCAATATGACTGTAAACATAACTTTCAATCCTATTTGAAGCACATTTAGAAAACTTCCTGATATACATCCTTAAGAACTGCTTTACTCAAATCCAATCCATATTAAACAACTCCCCAGAATGGAGAGACAAAAAATATGAAAAAGAATAAATACAGCCATGTGGCTATAATCACTTCCTCCCCAAACCTATTCTCTTTTCTAATATAGTATCATTTAGATAGAGTCAGTCATTCTGAAATGTAAAGTTCTATAAGATATTTAAAAAAAAAAAATCCAACAGGCTATCTTTTTTTTGTTATTCCCAACTTAAACTCAAGGAGATTCTGAAAACTATTGAGTTAATATTTTATTCAACAATAATCTATACTACAATGTGTTTAGACATAAATTTAAATTCATGGTCTAGCCATTCTTTAGAGTGTTACTTGTCTTAAAAAAAAAGAAATACATTCAAGTGCTATAAAAGGACATTCCTTTGTCCTGCTACCTCAAAACTTAAAATAAGTATATGGTACTATTAAACTAGGGATTTCAAAGTAATAAGTAATTAAAAAGAAAAAAAAAATGGAGAGCTATTACCTCAGTATACAAAAAGTCAATGCAAAATGAAGAGAACACATACCTTTGAATTAGGAAGATTGGGTTCTATCTTGCCTCTTAACCATACTGGCCTAGGACACTAAAACCAGAACACTTAAACTCTAAAATACTCTAAGCCATCACTGGTCCCCAAACTGTTTTCAAACTTTTTTGATGACACACCACTATCAGTTAAAAAAAAAAAAGTCAACTTATCCCTCCAATGTATTTGTTTACTTATTCATGAGTTACACATATAGAATATGATATATGTACATGCACTCTAAAATTCACTCCTCTGTTGCAATGCCTCCTCCCCTCTCATTAAAGAGGGAGAAGAGTTGATGAATCTTCCAGATGTCCACTTAAGGAGAGAGCTCAGGGCAGCCATTTCATCATCTCTCATCCAAATGGAATATGTCATCATGCACACAGCTACACTCCTACCCCTAACCCAACCTTTCCTGTCCTACATCTCACTGCCCTGCTTTTTCTCCCTCACTGGATTGGGAGCTCCCTGAAGGGTAAAATCTGTCTTTTCTCCTTATATGTATCTCCAGTGCTTGTCATATAGTAAGTATTTAATAATTATTTATTGGGTATTAACTTACTAATGTATATATATATATATATATATATAATGTATATATATATATACATACATATTATAAAACTTTAAAAGATAAATATTAAAATCATGAAATAATCATTTATCTAAAATCATTAGGAAGTCCCTGGAATGTACAAGTATACTAACTTGAGAGAGAGGGAGGATGACATGGTGGTTCTTTCATTTTCAGAAAATCTCTTAGAAGATAAATGGAAGATGAAATAGACGCAGTAAGTGGTAAAGTGAATAGATGATGGGGACTTAAGTCAATAAGACTGAGTTTAAATTATGCCTCAGAAATTTACTGCTATGTGATCCTAAGCAAGTCTAACCTCTGGCTTCTTGAGTTTCCTCAACCGTAAAATGAGGAACATAATATCATCTACCTTGTTGTTCTATCTGAGAATCAAATGAGATATTTACTTAAAACAACAACAAAAAGCACTTAGCAGAGTGCCTGGCAGCTGGCAGGAGCTAGTTTCCCCTTCTCTTTCCTTTTCTCCCCATGCTTCCCTCCTCTCATCCAATTGCAAAAGTCAGGTCAGAGGTAATAAAGGTCTGACCTACAATAATGGCCATGTGAATAGAAAGAAGGAGGCAGGTATAAGAGGGGTGCTATAGATACAGAAAGAACAAGATTTGGCAAGTAATTAGTAAAATAAGAAAGAATATGGAATCTTAGATGATACTAAGGAAGCCAACCTGAGGTGGCCACAAGTATATATAAGGTCCCTTACAGAAATAGGGCAATTCACAAGAAGTTTGGATTAGAGATGGGATTAAGTGAGAGAAAGGTTCAGAAACCAGATTGCAATGTGTTGTGAGAGTATGATGAGGTTAAGATGAGGCAAGTTATAAATGGGCTAAACTGCCCTAAACAATCAATCACTAAACAATGGAAGAAAGGAAGAACTTGCACAGTGGAAATAATCAATGGAGTAAAAGAATTTTGAAAGACTGAAGAGTGAGTGTGTAAGAGATAAAATTCTACTATTGGCTATCACCAGAAGAATGGTATGCAATCCACCTTCCCATAGTGCCAATTACACATTCCCTGGAGTCAAGCCATATCACTGCTCCTGCCCCTACCACTTGTCCCCTCCCCCATTTTTTACAGACCATGGTCTTTGGCAATTCTTTAAATCCAGCTTTTGACACACAACAGCTATGACCCTTTTTAGGCAACCCTCTAATCTACATATTGCAGGATCTGAGTTGTAGAAAGCATTCCCCCTTCTGTGAGTTCCCTGTCAATAATATTATAGATCTATTTTCTATACCTATCTCTCTCCTTTTAATAGCCTCTGGACCTCAATCAATAATTAACTAAGCACTGAAGTTCCACATTGTTAAATAAATAAAAACCAGGAAAAAAATGTTATCTTTATAACCCTAAACAGAAATTTTAAAACATGATTTTAGACACATGCATATTTCAAATTATAAACTCGTATTCTATTCAGTCATTATAATCCTTCAGAATTTCAAGGACTATCTGATAATATGAAATTAGTGACATATATTTCAAAAACTCTGAGAGCTCTACAATTGTAAAAATGTTCAAGAAAGCAGAAAGAGCATCATTTTGATTTCAACAGCACTTATTACATTTGATCTCATTACAAAGATAACAGTGATCATATTCTCACTAAATGATAAATAACTATATAAAACATTTTTTAAAAATTCTATTTTTTACCCCAATATATTTCATTTTCAGTGAGAGAGAGAATGGCAGGCCTTTAGTCAAGACCCATCTTCTTGAGTTCAAATCTGGCTTCAAAGATTTACAAGCTATGTGACCCTGTGCAAGTGACTTAATCTTTGTTTTCTCATCTGTAAAAAGAACCGGATAAGGAAATAGCAAACCACTCCACTATCTTAGCCAAAAAAATCCCAAATGGAGGCAACAAAGAGTAGGAGTGTGATCAGAACCTAACAGGTGGGAAAATCCTAACTCTCTCTATAATTCTGTGCTTCAGTGTTGTTTGGTTGCATCTGATTCTTTGCGACTTGTGGGCCATGGCACTCAAGTATTGCCCATGGAGTTTTCTTGGGATACACTAGTTTGTCATTCCCTTCTCCAGTAAATTAAGGCAAACAGAGCTTAAGTGACTTGCCCAGGATCACAAAACTAGTATCTGAGACTAGATTTGAACAAGTTTCTCTGACTCTAAGCAATATAAATACACAGATATATATATCCATATGTTACTATTGTTGCTGCTGCAGCAGTCTTTTCAGTCATGTCTAACTCTTCATGACTCTATTTAGAGTTTTCTTGGCAAATATTGTCCAGCTCATTTTACAGATGAGGAAACTGGGGCAAACAGGGTTAAGTGACTTGCTCAGGGTCACACAGCTAGTCAGTGTCTGAGGCTGCATTAACTCAAGAAGGTGACTCTTCCTGATTCCAAGTCCAGTGCTCTGTCCACTGTGCCACCTAGTAACCCAGACAGTCTGACAGACACACACACAGATACAAAGGGGAGTTAGGTCACCAACAGCTGGAGAAATCAAGAAAGATCTCATTCCCAAAATCCCCCAGTGTGAATGACTGAAGCTATTCTCTCAGAAGAATTTCCTCACCTGTAAAATGAGGGGGCCACACCAGCTGGTTTCCAAAGATCCCTTTTTCAACTCCTAAATTCAATGCTTTTAAATCAATTCCATGTTTCTACACTTCCCTATTAAGTAGAGGCAATAAACCCAGCTTTGTTTCCTAATAGAAAAATAGAAGAAAAATTAGGATCTAACAACAGAAAGACTCTGAAAAGCTTAGCTCTGGACAAATTTTGTCAAGCTTAGCTCCGGTGATTTTGTCAAGCAGGAAAGTCAAAAGAAATACGTGCTGCTGCTTCTCACTAGTCCCTAGGGACCAGATCTATAGAAGCCATCAGAGAGCAAATGGTCCAGAGAGAAGACAAGGGAAGAGGAACAACAATGCATAGCAGCACTGACCCATGCTAGAATATACTCCTCATTTCCCTGTGTTCACCTGTTCAGTCCCTATCCATCCTTTAAAGACCACCTCAAGTACTAGCACTTCCTCAGTTGGTAAATGATCTTTCCCCAGAGACAGAGACTCTGAAGAAAGGGGAAAGGAAACAAATAAGCATTTAAATAGCATCTGCTATGTCAGGCATTAGTATATACTAAATTCCTTTTTTTTTTTTCCTTCTGAGGCAACTGAAATTAAATAACTTGCCCAGGGTCACACAGCTAGGAAGTGTTCAGTGTCTGAGGCCAGATTTGAACTCAGGTCCTTCTGACTTCAGAGCTGGTGCTCTATGCCATTTAGCTGCCCCTATGCTTTTTATTTTTTAAAATAAAATTCTTTCTCTTCTGATCCTCACAATAATACTGGGAGATAGATACTATGATTGTTCCCATTTTACAGTTTAGAAAGCTGAGGCAAACGGAGATAAAATGACTTGCCCGAGGTTGATTCCAGGCTCAGCACTGAATCCAATGTATCCACTAGCTGCCAAAAGTGCATTTTGTTTCTAATCTCTCCAATTCATTTATATAATACTGTATACTGTCATTATCGTTTGGGGTATTTATACAAAGTCCAGGAATTTGACCACTAATATTTCTCAAGAAAATAAAAAGTTATCATAAATATATTATCCTTTCCTCAAACTTCATAGATTTTATTCATTTCTACAAACATTTAAGTAGTTGCTATGTGCAAGTCCGATTCCTTGCATGACAGAAAGAAAGGGCTTACTTTCAAATAATTCATAAGCTCATAATGGGAAAGACAAGCACACAAAGAATCAACATGATGAATGAAAACGAAAGGCCCTGGCCAAGTGCTCTGAGGAATTTGAAAAGATATTTTGGAATATCAGACAAGACTTTCTTAAACGAAAGGACAACACCCTGTAACTTAAGAAAAAGCAGGACTTCAACAGACAGAAGCAGGAGGGAAGGGAAATAGAGAAAAGTCCTTTCTGGATGGAGGGCAATGAGAGCAAAAGGCATGAAGATATTAAGAAAGACGACCAGAAGTTAAAAAATAAAAATCCAAGATAACTGGAACTAAGACTAAATGACAGGAAATATATAATGACATAGATTGGCACATAACTTAGAGCCAGGCTATCTATAAACACCCTTCAACACCAGGATTAATAACCAAGTTTATTATTAATCGATAAGCAATAAGAAGTCCTTAAAAACTGAAGAGAGGAGTAAGGCCATCAAAGCGCAGCATCAGCAATAAGGTCAAAGAAGAGGGATATAACCTGGAGGCAGAAATGCCATGGGCAACTAGTTGAGTTAATGCTGGTAAGTGGTTTTGGTGAGATTTGAAAAGAGGGACTAAGTATTTCTCATGCTTCAGATTTAATATGCCATTTCTCATCTAATAGGATTTATTAACCAATTAAATTTGAGGGATGAGGGAAAAAGAGGAGTCAAAGATGACCCCTAAGTTATAAGTCTGAGAACCAGACTGCCAGTTTGGGAGAGAACGATGAGCTGCTTACTTTTGGATATGTTGAATATGAGGTGGCAGCAAAGATGACCACATGGAAATCCACCCAAAAAATTACAAATATGAGACTGGAGGCTCTAGAGAGAGGTTGAAGATAAAGATAAAGATTTGGGCTTCATCTACATAGAGGTGATATAAAAGCCATGGGAATAGATGAGATCGCCAAGGAAGAAGGTCAAGGACAAAATCTTGGTGGACAAATCTCCTTTCCTAATACTTTCCTGGGAACTGGGGCAAATGTTGCAAAGGGCACAAAAATTGAGGGACACTGGTAAATTAACCAGTATATTGCCTGCTTTGGTTTAAATATGTAAAATAATAACAGACTACATTCCAAGCAGTTACTCCAGGGATTATCTTCGTTTCAGGCTAGGTGAGATAACAAAGAGATGGACATTCTATTATAGTTCCCTTCTTAATATTTACTAATACAGTTTTGGGGATATCTCTGTTAAGAACATGATAGTCATTTATATAATTTAGGCCACTCCCCTTGCCATTACATTCAATAAACACACTGAGTTTCTTATGACACTCCCACTGCCCTAAAAACTGTCAGGAACAATGGTCCTAAGCATTTGCAGTCAAGCATCTACAACAGTCAGAAGTTCCCCAAGGAGGCAATGGTAACCAGAGTGGGACTCCACGAATCACTCTAAGAAGCAATCTTGGAGAATCCCCTTAGTATATTATATACCACAAGTTTTCAGGACTTTCTACCAGATTCCACTTCCAGTCAAGCTATCTATGAGACGGTTTCCATCAAAAGTCCATTAAAATAAAAGGCAGAAGAGGAAAGCAGAAGAACCACAAAGAAGGAGCCAGGAGACCTTCTTCTGGCTCTTTTGTAACTCCCTATGAGATCTTGCACAAGTCATTCACCCTTGCTGGATTATAAAATGTGGCATTCAAACTTAGGCAATAGCTGAGATCTCTGCTTACTCTAAAATGGCATAATTCACATTTTAACAACTGAGTGTCTTTAAAACTGAGAGCTTTGAAATGACTGATCCTTAATCAAAACAGTGGTATTTCAACTAGAATTATTTCATTATAAAGGCCTTCATTTCCAAGTTATAAAACTGCTTGAAAAAAGTGTGTGGACATAACATTATTCTCATCCCCGTTTCATTTTAAAGGTATAAATGAAAATTATGTATCTCCACTGAACAAACTGAAAAAATTCCAATTCACTCTTTTGGTGAAATTTATCAGACTGAAAAGTAATCAATTCAGCATTTCTTGGCAAGGAACTGGAAATTGAATGGATACCCATGAATTAGGGAATGGCTAAATAAGTTATTATATATGATGTAATAGAATATTATTGTTTTCTAAGAAATGATGAACAGAAAAAGGACCCACATGTGCAAAAATATTTGTAGCAACTCTTTTTGTGGTGGCAAAGAATTGGAAAGTGAATAGATGCCCATCAGTTGGGGAATGGCTGAATAAGTTATGGTACATGAAAGTAATGGAATATTATTGGTCTATAAAAAAATGATCAACAGGCTGATTTTAGAAAGGCCTGGAAAGATTTACACAAACTGATGCTGAGTGAAACAAGGAGAACCAGAAATACAGTGTACACAGTAACAGCAAGAATGTGTGATAATCAATTATGAAAGACTTGGTTCTTCTCAGTGGTTCAGTGATTCAAGGCAATCCCAAATTTCAGATAGAAAACACCATCTGCATCCAGAGAGACAACTATGAAGAATGAATCTAAATCAACACATGATATGTTCATTTTTTTTCTTTTTCTTGCATGTTTTTTCCTTTTGTTCTGATTTTTCTCTTCTAACACAATTCATAAAGAAATGTGTATTAAAAAAATGAATGTACATATATGATCAGAAAAATAAAAATTTTACAAAAAGAAAGAAAAGAAACAACAAGCAAGCTTGAATTGATGCTTAGTGAAGTGGGCAGAACCAGAAGAAAACTGTACACAGTAACAAGATTGTGTGATGATTAACTATGATAGGCTATGTTCTCAGCAATATCATTGTATTCAAGACAATTCCAACAGACTTGGGATAGAAAATGACACCTGTATCCAGAGAAAGAACTATGAAGACTGAATACAGAAACTACTTTCATAGTATACTTCCTTTCATACTACTTTTAACTTTTTTTTGCTATTGCTTTTTCTTTTTCCTTTTCTGATTTTTCTTTCACAACATGACTAATATGGAAATATGTTTAAAATGACTGTATATGTATAATCTATAGCAAATTGCTTGCTGTATTGGGAAAGGGGAGGGAAAGGAAGGAGGGAAAAAAAATTTGTAGCCCAAAATCTTACAAAAATGAATGTTGAAAACTATCTTTACATGTAATTGGAAAAATAAAATATTATTTAGTGAAAAAAAGAAAAGTAATCACATCACCATTTCTTAAGGATAAACTTAATTCTTTATAGCACAGAAAAAGTATGTCACTATTACAAGGTACTACTGGTACCTGGGCAGTGACTAAAAGAACAAAAGTCCAAAAAGCCCAATCTACAGAATTCTACCTAATCTTTGTTAAATTTATTGAATTGTTTAAACAGCTAATGACAGTTCAAATTCTATTGGGTTTTTTCCCAACAGAACAGAGAACATATCACCACTTAATCTAGTACCACATTCTACACTTAAATTCAACAAGAGCTTAAATGGATCTCTCTGCTTCCAATCTCTTTCCTTTTCAATATATCCCATCCAGTAATAATAGTAATTCATAGGAAACATGAAGCCTACTTTTCAATCACAAAAAGATTTAAACTACATTGTCTCAATTGGTCCTCAAAATAATCTAGTAAGGTGGGTAGATAATGGAAACTGAAGTGTAGAGAAAGACCAAGTGATTTTCTCAAAGTCACACAGTAAAGCTGTGACTGGAATCTAGAGATTCAAATCTAGGGTTCTTTCCATACCAATCTTCCTCATCATCATTTTCAACACAAAACTTTTTCGGAAAATTACAATAGTCAAAATCTATGATGCTCAACTTTTTCCATAACTGGGCTTCAAAATTAACATACTCAACTCTACATGCTACACCAATTTTGCCCTTATAGCTGTGTTTGAGTTTTTCTAAACCAATATAAACCAATGAACATATCTTCACCTTCATTCCCAATACAATCTAATCTATATTTAACCCTTCACCTTTCCTATCAGTCTGAAAAAGAGGTATGTCTTCTTTTCTAAATTCTTTCCCTATACTCATTCTTTGTCTCCTTTGAACTTCACCTCAGTCTTTCGTGACAGGTGCATTCTTTTTTACCTTGAAATGTTTCACAGATCTTCCTATCTTAAAATATAAATATAAAGTGTTTTTTTTTCTTGACACAGCTGTCCTGATTACTGTCATATGATTTCTCTCCTCCCTTTCATTGCCAAAATTATGAGTCATGTAACCTACAACCACTGCCTTATATTCTCCTCTCTCACTTCCTGTAATCTGCTTATATATTCACCACTCTGCTTATCTGTTCTCTCAAACAGTGGTAAGAATTTGGTATTACTTGTCTGCCATATTTGGAGAATATTTAATACCTTCCTTTTAATCAGTTGTAATGGTCTTTTCTCAATATTCATCCTCCAAGAATCTCTCTGGAGCATTTGGTGATACCACAAGAATCTAGAAGTGTCTAGCTGATGCAATGAGTAGAGTGCTAGACCTGGAAACATCAAGATGAACTTCAAATTCAGCCTCAAACACTAATTGCATGACTCTGGGCAAATCACCTAACCTCTTTTTGCCTCAATTTCCTCCACTGTAAAATGAGAATAATAACCTCCTTTGAAGGGTTATTGTGAGGACTGAGATAATATTTAGCACAATGCCTGCACATAATAGGTACCATCTTAATATTTATTTTCCTCTCTTCTTTCTATTCCCTTCTCAAAACTCACTTATCTCTTGATTTCTAAATCATCCTAGTTCACATCTTGCCTTTCTAATATCTTTTATCTCCTTTATTGAAATCTCGATCCTTTGTTGGTTTCTCAAATCTGAAAAATTGCTGATCTCTCACCTTTGTTCCAAGTTCCCCAAATCCTTACTTGCCAAAAGGACCTCTCTTCTTATCTCACCATTACCTCAAATCCAAAATGCACAAAATCTGTTTGATCATCTTTTCTCTTCCAAAACTCTCCTTTATAACTTCTCTCAATGTTTTGTCTCCCAGGTAGAAACTGGGAAATACCCCCAAAGCTCTCTTCTTTAACCCCTCCCATCTTTATCTGTTACCTTGTCTATCTAGTCTCTTCTAACCAAATAGTGTATCTACACTTAGCTCCTGAGATTAAACTTGTCCAAATTAAGTCACTTAAACTCTCAAAGTCCCAGTTTTCCTGTTTTAAAATGGGAATAAAATTCTGTATTATCTGTTTCATAGATATGGTATAAGAAAAGTCTTCCATAAATTTTGAGATGTTCTATATGTTATTATTACATCTCACTGCTCTCTCGCTTCTTTAATATTACTTAAAAATTATTCTAGATAGTCATTAAAATACCTACAGATAAAACTGATTTATACTAAAAATTAACTGCTCACCAAACTGCTCAAATAGAGTAAGATAACAAAAACAGGAAAAAAGGAAAATCTTTTATTTATTTACACACTATCTTCAATCCTTCAAGACCCTTTCTATGACTGAAACTTTACATCACTGAAATTATTCTGAATTCCCAATTTTTTAATTATCAAATTATTCAATAAATCCTACTTCATAAAATTGCAAACTAGTTTTTAATCTTTATGGACCATCTATCATCACTTTTTACCTAAGCTTTCCCTCCTCATTATCTTCTTCTAATCTATTCAATAAATCTTCTAATTGCTTTTCTCTGATCCTTTCTTTGATATACCCTGGAATCTGAACGAGCAAATTTGGTATGGATTTAGCTACTTACTCCATCCTACACGTTTTTCTTCTGTCATTTTAGAACTTTCTAGATGTAATTAAAAAAAAAAAAAAACCCAATTCCTCTAAGAAATGTAATTCTGAACCAAAAGACCTTTTTCAAAGGGGATTTCTTCCAGATTATGATATTTCCACATCCCTTTTTAATGATTATACTTCCATTATTCTACAAATCAATTGCCAATTCAGCCACTAGAGGTCTCAAGTATCCAAGAAAGAAGTCTACTCCAAGCCTCAAACAACTAATAAGCATTTATAATAATGATAACAAGTAACATTTATTTAGTACTTATTTTGTACCATGCTCTATGCTAACATTTTTACAATTATCATTTTATTTGAACTTCACAACATCCCTGCAAGGTAGATGCTATTATTATCCCCATGTACTGATAAAAACAAAACAAAACAAAAACAAAATTGAGGCAAAGATTAAAGTACCAGTGGCACACAGTGTCTGAAGCAGTTTTTCTGACTATCAGCCTATAACTCTATCCACTGTGCCACCTAGCTGTCTCAACAAGCCTCTAGCATTAAAGCACAAAACCGTTGTTAAGCTTCATCATTCTGGCATCAGTATCTCTCCAATACACATTTACTAAGTACTTGAACCTGAATTCTTATCCTAAAATACTTCAGCATTTTGTGATCATGGTCAAAAAATCAAACAAAAAACAACAGGCAAAGAGTGGTACTGCTGGGTTTTGTTTTGGTTTGAGTGAATCCATTTTTGCCCTATATGAGTTTAAAAGCTAAGGCAAATAATCCCAATAAATATCAAACTGATGAATAAAGATTTACCATGTTCTATTGGGTACAAAGTACTGGAAATGCAAATAGAATTAAATCCCTAGGGAGCTGACATTCTAATAGGGGATATATTAATATGTATGTATGAGTTATACATAATATGCAAAATAAAAGGTAAATGAAAACAAACACATACAAAGTTATTAAACACAAAATGGTTTTTAGATGAAGGGAATTGGTAAATAGTAAGATCAGGAAAGACTTCTTTTGTATTTTAGAAAGTAGAGTCTGACAACTCTGAGACACCACTACACACCTCTCAGATTGGCTAAGATGACAGATAATGACAAATGTTGGCAGGAATGTGGGAAAACTAGGATACTGAGGCGTTGTTGGTGGAGTTGTGAACTGATCCCACCATTCTGGAGAGCAATTTGGAATTATGTCCAAAGGGCTATCAAACTGTGCATACTCTTTGATCCAGCAGTGTTTCTACTGGGCCTGTATCCCAAAGAGATCTTTAAAAAAGGGAAAAGAATTTACTGTGTAATTCTGGCAACTTATCAATTAATCTCTCTGCCATAAAATTCCTCATATGTCAAATGGGGAAAATAAGAGCACCTATATCCCAGTGTTGTTCTGGGGATAAAATGTAAATTTTATACTATATGTAAATATGACTTAGCAGTGTGTAGCAGACTAAGACTATCAGATTTGGCAATTAAGAAACTGTTGGTAACTGAAGAGAACAGTTTCACTTGAGTGAAGAGGTCACAAGCCAGACCAAAATGATTGAAGAGGGAAAATCAAGGTTGATTAGTGTAACAAGAGATTTTTTTCTAATGACTTTGTTTGAGAAAGGAAGGATATAGGACAATCAACTGAAGGAATGGTAAGGTCTAATTTGGACCTGCTGAAAAGCAGAAGATGAGGAACCGTTAGGGAGAGGTTGAAAATCTGAGAGAAAATGAGTAAGTGCAGTGTGCAGGAGAAGATGGTTTTTAAGCTGAGATCCATGAACCTGTTTTATTTAATATATTAATAATTATATTTCAATATATTCTGTTTATTCTTAATTCTGTGCATAATATTTTATGCATTTAAAAATATTCTGAGACGGGTTCCTATAGGCGTTACCAGATAATGAGAAAAGTCCATGTCACAAAAAATCCCTGGAATAAAAGACGTTCAAACATTTCTAATGAAAAGAGCAGAAGTGAGTACAAATTTTAAAATGCAAACATAAGAATTAAGAAAAACCTTAAAAGGTTCAAATTTTGAGCAACTGGAAGGAGTTATATAATGATGCAGTATTAACATTTTAATAGAAAGAGAAGAAAAAAATGTTCCTTCAGAACCTTAATGTTTTTATAAAACATTGGGGGGAGAGGGGGCCCTAGGTATGAACTGATTCTGTGCTGAGATAAAAAAAAGGAAAGATGAGAAAAATAATAGTGTACATAAGGGTGCATGAAAAATGGTATATACAAATATGGATAAAAGTGAAGGGAATAGGCATCAAATGAATCCCAGGTTTACTTAGCTTGATAAAGAAGAATTAATCATGCACACATATACACACAAACATACAAATACATAAGAATATACACATGTACATGCATACATCCCCCTACCCCCCACATCTTGGTATATCTATGATGTACATCTATACATCAAAGTAAAAAAGAAACAATTTCAAATGAGAAGAACAAAAGGTAAGATGATTTGTCCATGGGACAGTGCTCAGCACATGATAGTGCTTAATAAATAACTGACCAATGACTGTCTATACCAGAAATTTCTTTGTAAGTCTCAAAGAGATCTTTTTCCTACTAGCAAATCTCAACTTATATCTACTTGGCTACTGGCTTTGAACGTAACAAGATAAATGTGAAGGTTTCCAAGCTCAGAGCAAAGGCCTAGAGAACCTCTAATTTTTTCTAGAGCTTGCTTTGGTAGCTTCTGCAGAGCTCCTTTCTGTTTCTGACGGCTTTTGCCTAGGCTTTTTACAATGCATAACAGCCTCTCTTTTTATTAACTATCTTCCTGGTTCTTATCTATCTAGCTTTGGACCCATTTCTTGTTCTAACTTTACCATTCACATGTGCTTTATTTAATCTCAATGTAGTCTTTCCCGATTTTTTTTTTTTTTTATTTGTAGGATCCCTTCAGGTTTTGCCCATCCAGGACACACAATCCACTGTCATCCAAACCTCTTTGGGTAGGAGGATTTGTGGTAGGAAAAATGGCACCCTAATCTCAGGTCCAAAATATGGAGCCCCACAGATTCCCAGACCAGGGCAGCTACACGGCACAATGGATATAGCACTAGACTAGGAGTCAAGAAGACCTGAGTTCAAATCTGTCCTCAAACAATTAATAGCTGTGTGATCCTGGAAAGGTCACTTAACCTCTGCTTCAATTTTCTCAACCACAAAATGTAGATCATAGTAGAACCTACCCTACTAATTTGTGAGTCTCAAAGGAGAAAATATTTGTAAATCACTTATCATAATGCCTGGCAAATAGGAGACGTTTAATAAATGCTCCTTTCCTTCCTTCTATCCAAACCCTCTAAGTCAAACATTTATTATATATAAAGAGAACTTCAGGCCTCACCAACTTTGCACTTGACTCTTGCCACCCTGGGATAGTTCCCCTAAGACTTCTCATTGAAAACAAAACAAAAAAAAAAAAAGCTGAAAGAATAAATGTGCTTTAATAACACATTACCACAAAAGATACAATTATCATAAAATGCAAGATGAATAATTTTGATTAAATTAAAAAGCTTTTGCACAATCAAAGCCAATGCAACAAAGATCAGAAGGGAAGCAGAAAGATGGAAAACAATTTTTACAATCAGTATTTCTAATAAGACCTCATTTCTAAAATATATAGAGAACTGAATCAAATTTATAAGCATATAAGTCATTCACCAATTAATAAATGGTCAAAGGACACGAAGAGGCAGTTTTCAGATGAAGAAATTAAAGTTATCTATATTCATATGAAAAAAAATGCTCTAAATCACTACTGATTCGAAAAATGCAAATTAAAATAACTTTGAGGTATCAGATAGCTATCAGATTGGCTAATGTGACAAAAAAGGAAAAAGTGTTGGAGAAGATGTGGGAAAATTGTAATACTAATGCATTGTTGGTAGAATTACAGACTGATCCAACCATTTTGGAGAGCAATTTGGAACTATACTCAAATCAAATGATGAGTCATTTCCATTTTTTTTTTTCCCTCTTTCCCTTCATCTATCCCCAAGATGTAAGTCAATCTGGTACAGGTTATACATGTACATTCATATGAAACATATTTCCCCATTAGCCATGTTGTAAAAGACAGAACATATTTCCACATTAATCATATTATAAAAAAGGGAAAAACTACAAGAAAAAAAGAAAAAATATTAAGCTTCAATCTAATTTCAGACTTTATAGTTTTTTCTTATGTGTTTTCCATCATGAGTCTTTCAGCATTGTCTTAGATCATTATATTGCTGAGAAGAGTAAAGTCTGTCCAAGTTGATCATCCACACAATGTTGTTGTTACTGTGTACAATGTTCTCCTGGTTCTACTCATTTCACTCAGCATCAATTCTGTAAATCTTTCCAGGTTTTCATTTCTTAAAGAACGAATCAAAGTCTGATAAAAGTAAATGTCAAAAATAAATAAATATTTTTTTGGAAAGATACAATTATCTAAATCCCTTTCTTTAAAGCAAACAACCCAATTCGGAAGGATATAATTTCTAGCAAGGAGGTCCTGATGCATGCTGTGAAAAAAAGCATTTCTAATCTTCCATCTTGTAAAGTGCCTACTAATTTGGAACTATACACAAAGGACTATAAAACTAAGCATACCTTTTGATGCAGTAATACCCCGACTAACCCTATATCCTAAAGACATCCCCCTGCCAAAAAAGTAAAGGTAGTAGGGGGAGGGAAGGGAAAGACCTATCTGTACAAAAATTTCTATAACAGCTCTTTTAGTAGGAGCTAAGAATTGGACATCAAAGGAATGCTCATCAATTAGGGAGTGGCTAAACAAGCTATGGCATATGATTGTAATGAAATATTATTGTGCTAAGAAAAATGACAAGCAGGATTTAAAAAAAAAAAAAACCTGAGAAGATGTACATGAACTGATGCAAAGTGAAAAGAACCATGAAACATTATATCCAGTAACAAAAATACTGTATAGTGAAGAGCTGTGAGTGAATTAGCTGTTCTTAGCAATATAATGATCCAAGACAGTTCCAAAGAATGTTGAAGCATATTTTCTACCTCCAGAAAAAGAATTGATTGAATACAAACTAAGGCATGCTGTTTTCATTTTCTTTCTTTCATTCCTTTTCTTTTATTAGTTTTTTTGTACAAAATGACTAAGTTAAAAATGTTTTACAAGACTGCACATATGTAACCTGTAGCTGATTGCTACCATCTTAGGGAAGGAGGAGAGGAGAAATGGAACTCAAAACTTTTTAAAAAAATGTTTAAAAACTGTTTTAACATGTAAATTGGGGGAAACGTGTATATGTATGTATGTATGTGTGTGTATATATATACACACACACATACACACACACGTGTATTATACACGTGAAATGTAACATTAAAAACTATTACCATGAATGCCAAAAAAATAAAAAGACAAAGTGCCTGTTAACTCAAATCTTCCATTTTGGGGGACATCCGGTGACTCAGTTTTTAAGCCAAATTTTGTGATCTTAATACATATATATATATATATATATATATATATACACACATATATATACACACACACATACAAAATGCAACGGGACAATGCTTCCAACTTCAACAGATAACCATCAATCAAAGATAAATTCCACTGCAGACTTACTCCAATGTCTCTGGAAAGACAGAGAATTTAGAATTACAAAAAACCTTAGTGATCAACTCCAATCCCCTCCTAAATGGAATTCAAATTCAGATCTCTTTTGCCTCCAAAAGACACCCTAACCCCCAAGAAAGAATGATTAAAAAGTTCTTTCATTAGAAATTATAACTAGGGGAAATGCTCTATTACTCATATTACTAAAACTGATCAAAGGATTGAATAAATTTGCCAGGTGAGAGAATATAGAAAGAGAAAAGAAGGAAAATAGATGTCAAGGGTATCTTCATGAAAAGACATTAAAAGATGAATCACATAAGTTGGTGAAGACAAAAGTTAGTGACAGGACTTGCTGGGGACATAATAGTAATCTTCAAATGTTCAAAGGACTGTCACAATAAAAATGGATTAAACTTTTCCTAATAGTGGGATTCTTTACAGGAATTCAATCCCCTTCACCTGGATTCTTTAAATGATGTCTACATGATCTCTTATCTGACATGTTATAGAGGGAGACTGAAATGAAAAATGGAGACTAAAAAACAAACTGATCTCATTCCAAATCTAAGATCATGTAGTTCTAAAACTAATTCATGAAATAACATAATGCAAAGCAGTTTAGTGTCACAGGAAGAGTATTGAAATAAGAGGAGACTAGGAACCTAGTTTGGTTCCTTTCACTAATCAGTAATGTGACAGCAAAGTATATGTTAAAGGAACATATAGGCAAGTAGGAGAATCAGAAAATGGAACAGCACAGAAGCCAAGAAAAAAAAAAAAAGAGTCTAGCAGGAGATCAAAGTATCAAGGTAACCACTTAGTCACTAATCTTCAAAGTGATAAACTGATTCGACTAGTTCCTACCTTTTTTCCTAGGGGATAGATAGGATCAAGAACCTGCAGTGTTTGCTATACCCAAAGGGCAAAGAGTAAAATTTAATGGATGGCCATTAATTAACTTCTGTCCCCAAAATTTAGAGTCCTCTCAGGTTGATTTGTGATCCATTTCTTATCCTAACCTTGCCTTATTTGAGCATCCTTTGGCTTTTGTTTGCCTAGGTCTGACTCACAGAACCCCGTTCTGACCTCCAGAACCTGTCTAATCTTTCAAATATGCTTCAGTTCATACTATTGCCCCCACGTAAGCAAGAAAATAAATAATTTTCCATACTAGATACAGACAGCTTCAAAATTTTGAAATTGTCAGTCTCATCCTTTGGTCTTTTAAGATGCAAACAATACAGAACTTTTACAAGCTGACTTTAATGTGACTTAATAGTTGCAGATTCAATTAAATCTACCATCACACTTAAATGAGTAATCATTAATTCAAACATTTAAATCCACACTGTAGAGAATACAAAAAAAAATCCATTCTCAACAACTTAACAGAAATAAAATTCATGAAATAACAATGATAATCAGCTTAGTGTAGCATAAAGTACTAACATAAGAGCCTGGAAGAGGAGGAGTCAATCTTGCAGAGAAAAAGCAGAGATTCACCTGAATTCTCCCAAATTCCCTTCCTAGCAACTTTAAATAATGCCTCAAAACAAATCCTGAGAGGCAGAACCCACAAAAAAGGGCAGGGTGAAACAATTTTCCAGCCAAAGGCAATGTGTGAGGCCTACAAGAAATGTCTCCCTGGAGTGACAGGAGCACACAGTCTAGCTCAGGCAGACCAGCAGTAACCCCTGAAAGCAGCTGAAGCACAGGGGTTGGGCAGCAGCTTCTAGAGCTCTCAGTCCATAAAGGGTAAGGAGGTCAGAAAAAGATTACTGGGGTCGGTCCCTTAGCTGGCACTGGGGAGGCAGGAATCTCTTGTATTGCCCATACAAAGATTTGGGTTCCAATCCTGGGTGAGAAGGAGCCCCAGCACACCAGAGTCTGTAGCTCTAGGAGAACAGGGATTTTGGTCATAGTTCAGGACAAAAAAGAGTGCTGGCGGTTACTCACAGACCAGACCACAGGCCAAGAAGTAATAAACACACCTCTCCAGAAAGATACCACTTTGAAAGCCCCCCAAACCCTGCAGACTCCCAGAATTACCTCTGAAAATAACTGCAGAAAAAACCTGAAGCTTGGGATGGTGCCTCCTACACCAAGCAAGGGAGCCCAATTCTCAGTTAAAAAAATAGGCTGGGAAAATGAGTAAACAAACAAACAAACAAACAAACAAACAAACAAAAAAAGAAAGAAAGAACCTGACCATAGAAAGTTACTAAAGCGGCGGGAGAGATGAGAAAACAAGCTCAGACGAAGATGGCAAAGTCAAAACTGCTCAAAAAGGACTTTTTCCAGAAGGCAAAGGATCTAGGATCACAACCAAGAATCACCTCCTCAGCAAAACAGTTAAAATCCTTCAGGGAGAAAAATGGATATTCAATGAAATAGAGAACTTTCAAGCACTCTTGATGAGAAGATCGGAACAGAATTGAAAATCTGATTTTCAAATTCAAGATTCAAGAGAAGCATAAAAAGGTAAAGAATAAGAGAAATTAAAGGGAATTCAATAAGATTAAACTATTAATATTCCACCATGGAAAGATACTTATGACTCCTAAGAATGTTCTTATTAGAATAGTTGGAAGGAATATACACAGAGGGCATGGGTATGAGTTGAATGAGATATTAATCTAAATAATTATCTAAATTTAAATCTAGATAATATAAATATAAAATCAAATAAAGGGATGAGAAAGAATTCACTGGGAGAAGAGGGAAAGAAAAGATAGAATGAGCCAAATTATCTTACCTACAAGAAAACAAAAGAACTTTTAGAGATGGAGAGATGGGGGATTTAAGAGGGGAGAGGAAATCTTAATCTCATTGGAATTGGTTCAAAGAGGAAATAACATACACATTTAGTTGGGTATAGCTCTTACCTGGAAGGAAAGTGGGAGAGGAAGGGGATATGAAAAGAGGGAGTGGTTTGGGGGAGGTAGATTGCATAAGGTGGTAATCAGAAACAAAACACTTTTAAGAACAAAAGGAAAAAGTAGGATAAAATAGAGAGAAATATAACTGAAAAAAAATTTATAGCATTTTTCTGATAAAGACCTCATTTCTCAAATATATAGAGAATAGAGTTAAATTTATAAAAAATAATAAGAGCCATGGGGCAGCTAGATGGTTCAGTGGATAGAGCACCAACCCTGAAGTCAGGAGGAGGGTAGTTCAAATTTGGTCTCAGACACTTAACACTTCCTAGTTGTGTGACCCTAGGCAAGTCACTTAACCCCAATTGCTTCAGCCATAAATAAACAAAGGAATGAATGATGAATGAATGAATAATTGATAAATTGTCAAAGGATATGAACAAGCAGATTTCAATAGCGTAATCAAAACTATCTATAGTCATATGAATAAATGCTCTAAAACACCACTGATAAGAGAAATGAAAACTCAAACATCTCTACCACCCACACTTATCAGATTGGCTAATGTAACAGAAAAGGGAAATGACAAATGCTAAAAGAGACATGGGAAAACTGAGATACTACTATTGGTGGGATTGTGAACTGATCAAACCATTTTAAAACAATTTGGAATTCTGCCCAAAGGCTATAAAAACTGCATACTCTTTAACCCAGCTATACTACTATTGGATCTCTATTCCCATATGGACCAAAAATATATATGGCAACTCTTTTAATGGTGTCAAAGAATTAAAAATTGAGAGGAGACCTATCACTTGGAAATGGCTGAACAATTTATGGCATATGATTGTAATGGAATACTGTTGTGCTGTAAGAGATGGCAAGCAGAATTCTCAGAAAAAGGCTTACAAAAGCTGATGCAAAGTGAAATGAGCAGAACCAGGAGAATCTTGTACATAGTAACAATACTGTACAATGATCACTTCTGAGTAACTTATCAATTCTCAACAATAAAATGATCCCAGATAATTCCAAAGGACTTAAGATGAGAAACACTATCCATTTCCAGGGAAAGAATAGATGGAATCTAAATGCAGACAGAAGAATATTTTTTCCCTTGGGTTTTTTTGATGTTTCCTTGTACAAACAACATAACTAATATGGAAATGTTTTGCATGATTACATATGTATAACCTATATATCAAACTGCTTGCCTTTGCAATGGAGGAGTGTAAGGAAGAACAGAAATTTAGAAACTTTAGATTTTCTAAAATGAACGCTAAAAACTCTTATTTACATGTAATTAAGGGAAAATAAAATATGTATACATGTTTATTATATATGCATATACATATATATATATATATATATATGTAAAATTTTTTAAAAAAAGATACGACACCAGGAATCTAGTCTGGTACCTTTCACTTATCATTTATGTGATACCAAACAAATTACCTAACTCTGGTTCTATCTCAATTTTTTCAGGTGCAAAATGAGAAAATTGGGATTGATCATCTTATACCTATTATTTTTCAAGTCTAAAAGTCTATAACTGACATCTAAAACTAGAAACTCAAGATGGTCATTGAAGAAATTTACTGCAAAAATAAAGCTACTTAGTATAACATTTTAAAAACACATACTCCAGTTATAAACTCTTGAGTCTTAATATACAGTAATCTGACAAGTTCTGGAGCAGGATGGCTACGCTTATGTAACTTTCAAATGGATGACTTCTAATTGTAACTAAGTAATTTTGCCATCAATATTATTTTAGTAATAACTATTTAACACATCAAAGTCTGACTTTCCAATTTAATAATTCTAAGAAAGTATTCTGAAGTAGAAAGCAATACTACTCCAAAGTAGAAAGCAAAACTATATGCATTTATTAAGCATATATAGTATTGCTATATACTATACTATATACTATTGCTATATTGCATATATAGTATTGCTATATACTATACTATATACAATACTATATACATTATAAGAAAAAAAAGGAATTAAATCTGTGGGTAAATAAGCTACTTTGTTTGCTGCAAAATATTTGTCTGTTATTTGTTGACAGGATTAAATACAAAAGGCAGTGTGATATGGTGGGTAGGAAGCCAGCCTCAGAACCAGGATGGCCTGGGTTGCAGTCTAGCTTGTAACACAACTTGGCTGTGTGACCCTAAGCAAGTCACTTAATTTTTCACTAGACAACTCAGACTATTAATTGCAGAGAAATTAATGATTTACAAAAAACTGGAGTTTCATAATCCAAGAGTTCCTTACAATGATAATCACAGGTCCATTCCCTATCTCTAGTAAAAATTGCTAACCAAAAAGAAATTAAATAAATCACATAGGTAGTAAAAAAAAAAAAAAAAAAAAAAAAACTGGAATGCAAACTAACTTATAGTTATCATGAAGATTTTTGCTTTTACTAATCCTATTCACAGCCATATCACTACTATCCCCTCAAATTCTGTCCATAACAGGATGTCTCAGGCTCTGCTGGAAGCTCTATCATTTTAAGGAGTCGATATCCACATCCCCATTTATCCATGCTTCAATTTTCTCACATATCAATCTAACAATAAATATTTATTAAGCTTGTCTACTACATGCTAGGCACTGTGCTAAGCATTGGGGATACAAAAACAGGGGGAAAAATGGTTCTGGCCCTCAAGAAGCTTATAAACTAGGGGGAGAAGGGGAATGGGAAGGAGGACAACAGACAAAGAAATAGACACAAAGCTAGCTACGTATAGAATAAAAAGGAAATAATTAACAGAGGGAAGGCAAAGCATTAAAAGAGATTGGGATCAAACATTTACAACAAATAATCTACAAAATAATCCACATGTAGGTAATAAGGTTAGGTGTTTTCTGGCTTTTATGTTAAACAGAATGTCAAAACTCTAAACTACCCTTATAATATTCAAACAAATCTTTCTTCTACTCTTACCAATTAACTTAACAACTGTTAAGAGATTTTCCAATCATTTCTCTAGGAATAACGGATCATTCAATGTATCTGAGTAAACTATTGATCAGGGATGAACAGATATCTTAAAAAAAAAATTAATTGCCAAATGTCTCTTATAACATAAGATATAAAAGACAGTAGTTTAAAAAGCTGAATAAAAATATATTGTCTTCTATGAAATTCTCATAACTGACCTCAATTAAGAAAGATTATTCAGGCCAGGGTCCTTAATTGGTTGAAATCTTTCATTTCCTTACCTTATGTTTAAGGTGAAAAAAGAAGAAAAAGGTATCAACAAAGAAGTGTTTGAGCTAGAAGCCCAATAAATTTTGTCAGTTACTCAACAAGCATTTAAAAAAGAAGATAACGAAGGGCTAAGTTCCCCATCAAGGCAAGTAACCCTAACAAATTTCACTTTACCTACCCAACCTTCCATGTTCCATGTCAGCCAAACCATAAGCCTGTTCCTGACCTTTGTGTTTAATAAAAGTAAAGCACCCTCCATGTTAAATTACTGGAAGCCAAAAGCCACAATTCCTGCTGCTTTCCTGGGGTTCTTTTCCACTCACTGCTTGCCATAACTCATCTCTGGATGAACAAATTCAGATTGTTCACAGCCGACCCAAAGAGCCACCCTGAACCCGTCCAAGCCTACTCCAAAAGATCCCCAAGAGGTTAATTTGCTTAAGGGAAAATCTAGGCTGTGTTTAGGCAACTAGGAAGCATACCAGCCCTCAGGTCAAAAAGCCTGTAGTTCAAATCTAGGGCAAGACACTGAACTTCCCCATTTATAAAAGGGAGCTCACAATAGCATCTACCTCCCAGGATCAAATGAAATAACTGTGAAGTACCTGGAACATAGTAAGCACTTAATAAAGGTTTGTTTCCATTCCCTTCTACTTGAGGGCAGATAAAAAAAAGGCCTGAAATCTCTATTGGGCATACCTGGATCAGTCTCTCAATAACAAGAGGGAAAATGAACTTGAGATTAGGCCAGATTCTCCAGAGTTGGCCCAGAACTAACCAATCCTAAAGCCAAATCTTATGGCTCCACAAACAGAGATCTTTGCTCATCAGACTCTTTTCTGAGGACTCATTCCATAACACCCAGTACTTTAGAAAATCTTCTAAAACTTAAAATCTTTCATTCAACAAATGTTTTCCCAGTTAGATACTGTTCTGGATACATCCATTTGCTCCAGTGTTGTTCTTAAAACAATAACAACAACAACAACAACAAAACAATAATTTTACATGTGGGATAAACAGGAAGGAAAAGTTATGAGTTGTAACATCACTTGGCCAAAATAAGAGATTTCTCACAAATTCTGGCAAGGCAACTTAATAGCTCTAAATAAACAATACTTTTGAGACATTCAGGTCTAATATTGAACAACTATTATCAAGAGTGTTCTATCTATAAAAGTCTAAAAGAAGAAAGTCTTGAAGTGCACCTACTAGGCACTTGGCAATAACTAGGAATACAAAAAAATGCAGTAACACTACCTCAAGAAGCTCAATCTCTAATGGTTAAGAATATGTGAAGGATAATATATAAACAAGATATACTGAGGATAAATTGGAAATAATGGTCAAGGGAAAGCGCTCAAAATCAGGGGGAGTCACAAAAGTCTCTTGGACAAAAGGACAATTTTAGCTGAGACTAAAAGGCAGCTAGAGAAGCAGAAGAAGGAGACAGATGAATGAGCATTGTAATAAAAATGCAGCTAAAATAGAAAATAAAGCACACTAGCTAAAAATCATTCTTCTTTTCCCTTCACCCTATCTCTTCCCCCATCTCTACCTCCCTGGTCTCTTCCCTCTCCTGTTCATCCCAAATTATACTTCATCTCAAAACCCATGCTTTACCCCTGGCTGAGTGAGCCCCATGCCTAGAATATCCAGTCCCCTCTAATCTTACTTCTCTAGCTTCTATCAAGACTCAGCTTAAATCCCATCTTTTTAAGCAACCTTTCTTGCTTCCCTCTACACCCTTAGTACCTCCCATTTACATTGAATCTATTTTGTGTGTACATTCTTGCATGCTGTCTTCTCTATTAGAATATGAGATCTTTGAAGGCAGAGAACCTGTTGTTAAAACCCTGTGTTTTCACACAGTATTTATCACAAAGTGCCTGACACATATTAAATGTTTTTTTTTTTTTTTTAAATATACCTTCTCCAAAAAACCAAAATATACAAACAAGGGGGAAAAAACTGAATCTAAAAGTATAGGGATCACTTTTAAAAATAGCCAAATAATTATAACAGCTTCCTTCACCTAAGTTCCAGATAAGCATATCATCAAATTCTGGATATTAGAGAGAATTTCTGCACTGAGTTGGAGGTTGCACCTCTTAAGATCCCAAAGATTCAGTGGGGGGTGGAGAGAGAGGGGGAAGGAAACTGGCACGCTGTTAGGAAGATTCATTTTTAATAGAGCGCATTCAATTGGATTGAATTTTTTATTCTGATCTTAGTAGTTTGCTTTTTTAGTACATGCACTAGAAAGATTATTCCTTGGAATTTGAAATAATCCAAGAAATAAGTTTCTGGGAAAGATTGCAGGTCTAAGGTATCTCAAAAATTTTGTTTCTTTTTCCAGTAGCCTATTGTTTGAAACAGGACTAAGTTCTGAAATAACTTAACAACAATAATCGTTGTGATTAATTACAATGCTTTGAAAAACATATAGCCACATTAATATTAAACACAGAAGCCATTCCTTTTTTAAAAATTATTAATCCTTTTTTAAAAAAATCTAGAATCAGATATCTTGCTAATTCTAGTTTCCTGACATCTACTCCCTCCATTTCTCTACATTTACAGGATCACACTGACCTAATTCAAGTCCCCCATCATCTCTCATCTGGACTATTGTAATGACCTCCTAACTGGTCTCTTCCCTCTTAATCCATCTACCACATGTTTCCAAAGTTATTCAAATAAAAGTCTAAGTTTCTTTTCAATAAATTCCTATTATCTCTTAACCTACCTTTTTTCACATTGTTCCCATCTCTGGCATCTACATCTCCTCCATGCATCAGCCATTCTCCCATAGTTTAAATGCCCTTCCCCTACCCCTTCCATGCAAGAATATTTATTTTTTCAGACTAAGTTCAAATGTCAACCTGTATATAGATTTTCTTTGACCCTCCCAGCCATAAGTACTCTCTCCTATTATAATTTTTCCTGCACTTACTTGTGTATAAATTACATCTCTCTGTCCTACACCACCTCAGTCCAACCCAGAACATAAGCACTTTAAGGGCAGGAAAGGTTTCTTTTCTTTTTTTTTTTTTTTTTTTGTCTATATATTCTTAAACACCAAGCACAGAGCCTTCACATAGTAGGTGCTTAAAGGTTTAACTGAAATGAATTGCAGAGATGAAAGCAAATTTAAAGCTTATATAATCCTACCTCTTTATATATTAGGAAACAGGCCCAAAAAAACAAGGTAATTTACCCTAGAAAAAGTTAAGAGTAAAAGACCAAGAGATTATTTCTAATCCAATGCACTCATATCACACTGCCTTCCTTCTTAAGATGGAAAGTAATAGACACTGCTGATTCCCTTTTGCCATTAGTATTCCTTTTCACATTATTCTTAATGAAATCTCTTCATAAACAGCTCAAATTTCCTTATATTTTTTCCTTTTTCTCAGTGTCCCACTCCAGATCTACCAACCCCTTAGACTGAGCTCTCTGGAATGCCTGCTCCATTGGTAATTTGCTTTCATCTTACATCATTTCCATTTTCAAATGTTTCATCACTGAAACTTGGTTCCAGCCTGATAGAACTTTCTCTGATAATTTTAACACTAGAAGCATATAACAATCACAACAGCTGTCGTTTATCTCGTGTTTTAAGTTTTGCAAAGTATTTTACAACAACATTGGGAGGCAGATGCTATTATCATCTCATTTCAAACAGAGATTGAGACAGGTGAAATAACTTGCCCAGGCTCACACAGTTCTCAAGGGTCTAAGGCTGAATTTGACCTCTCATCTTCCAGACTCCAGGTCCAGGGCTCCAGCAAGTGTTCACTCAGACTCCTCAACCTCTACTCACTATTGAGGTCCAGGCAGTTGGACCATGGCACTGTTTCCCAGGGTCACTTCTGGACTCTCCCCCTGCCTCTTCAAACTTTGAGGAATCTATTAGCTTTTATCCACTGATCTTCCCTCATCCCAGGACCCTCTCCTTTTCTCATGTAGTAAAAGCTCACAGCCTTTCTCTCTTCCCCAATTCCCACCTTCAAAACAGGAGAATTCAACATACATACTGTTAGTCCCATCTAACACCTGATGTTCCCAGTTTCTCAAATGATTTATTTCCCAAGATCTATTCCTCCACTCTACCTCGGCTACACATACCCTCAGTAACCCACAAATGCAACATTTCCCTCTTCAGAAACTCTTTTCTTCATCTTCACCCCAATCTCCTGTCCTTCTATCCCTTCAGCTCTTTGCCCCAAACCATCATTGCACTCACTGGCTATATTCCAATTACTCACACCTCATCTTATCACTGATCATGCCTTGCCAAGCCCCAAATTTGGATTACTCCCATGATTTGATGTCTTTTCTCCTTCCGTGGCTCTGTCTTTTCTCCACCTTTTGACTGAGAACCTAGTCTCTTATTTCACTAAGGTTTTAAAAGAGAGAGAGAGAGAGAGAGAGAGAGAGAGAGAGAGAGAGAGAGAGAGAGAGAGAGGCTATTCCACAGACCTCCCCTTCTCTCCTCCTACTCCCCTTACACTCAGAAGTCTTCCCTCACCATCTTTATCACTTCTGCCAACCTCCATAAATGCACTAGGGACCCTGTTCACCCTGTCCCCTCCAATAGACCGCCCCTTCTATCTCTAATCTATCTCTCACTAATCTTCAGTCTCTTCCTGTCGGCTTCCTGTTCTCCCATCTCTCTCTCATCCTTTTAAAAAAGCAGACTCTTTTTAATCATCAAATTCTATCTCCTCCCCCTTCTTGTTACTAAATTCTCTGAGGTGACCAGGAGAACTGGGGGCCTACCATCAGCTCCTCTTCCATCACTCCCTTCTCCCTTCCAATCTCACCATTCAACTGCAAACATCTTCTCTGGGGTTACCATTACCAAACCGAATGACCTTTTCCAATTCTCATCCTTGCTCTTGGCTGCCTTTGACCGCCATTCATCCTTTTCTACTTAGGTGACTTGGCTTGCTTTTTGGCTCTCCTTTGGCCTGCCTGACCTTCACTATCTCCTAGGCTGGATCTTCATCTGGCCCTCTAAGTGGTCCCCAAGCTCTGCCCTAGGCCCTCTGCTCTACTCCCTCTACACCAACTCGCTTGGTGATCCTTTCAGCTCCTCCAGATTAAATTACCGGATGCTTCTAAGATCTATTCAGAATATTAGGATCCCGTCTTAACATCTACATTAACTTCCAGTCCTACATGGTTGCCTTTTGCATATCTATTGCAACTGCATATTGCATATCTAGAACTAGAAATATATTAAGAGACATTTTAAACTCAATGTGTTCAAAACAGAACTCCCCCAGACTCTATTAATAACCTTCTGGTTGGTGTCCTTCTTTCAAGGCTCTCCCCACCCCAGGCCATCCTCCATTCCACTGCCAAAGTGATCTTCCTAAAGCTCAGGTCTGACCATTTCGAAACCCATCTTCACCCTGACTTAATAACCTCCAAGGGTAGCTTATTATGAAGTTAGGTGGCGTAATGGATAGATATTACTGCTGAATTTAGGAAGATGGGACTTCAAATATGGCCTCAGACACTTGCTAGCTTGGTAACCCCTGCTTGAAGTCTTTAAACCTTTGCATTATCTTTATTTTCCTTATGTTAATCTAAAGTGACCGCATGTACTTTTATCATGACATTTAACATTCTCTATGAGCTATCATTCTCTCCCAAACTAGGGCTGGTTGGAGAATGTGTTATGATCATAGGAACATGTAGGCATGGCTATAAAGTGTACTGTTTCTAATACCTAGATTCTAAGAAGCCCTACAGGAACCAATTTCTCTTCCGAGCAAATAAAAACGCTAGGAAACTGAGAAAGAGGAAAGTTAAACAAATGCCTTGCTCAGGATCACACAGCTAGTGTCTGGTGTGACATTTGTCTTCAGCTCTTCCACAGTCAAGTCCATTGACCTATCTACTGAATCACATAGAAAAGATACCAAGTAATATGGGGGGAAGAGAAGCTAGATAGTGGGGGGAAAGAGGGTAGAGAATAGCAACCAAGTAATCAGGGAAGGCCTCCTGTAGGAAGAGATACTCTGAAGGAAACTAGGAATGCTATGAGTAAAAGTAAAGGAAGGACTGTATTCTAGAGATGGGGAAGCACCTGCGCAAAGGAACAGAAACTAGAGATGGAATGTATGGGGAACAGCAAGTAGGCCAATTTGGCTAGACTATAAAGTGCATTAAGGAGAGTAATGAGCAATAAGCCTGGAAAGGGAGGCTCATGATAGATGTTGACAGGATCTAGGAGCCAAAAGGAGTTTTTATTTCGTCTGAGGCAAGAAAGAGCTACTGGAGTATCCTGAACAAGGGAGTAACATGATCAGAACAATGCTTTAGGAAACATGCAGACGATGAATAGGAAAAGGTAGACACCGATGGCAGGAAAATGCAACAGAAGACTATCACAGTCATCCGGGTGAGAGGGGACAAGGGCTTGAAGTAGGGTGGTGATCACACTGGGAATGAAGATGGGTGATGTAAGACTCATTAAGAAGCAAGAATAGTCAAGATACCTTGAGGCAACAAGATAACTGAGTCTGAAAACCTGGGTGGACTAGAAAAATGGCAGTGGCCCTCACAATAGACAACAAAGGGAGGCAGAGGGGAAGAAAGGCCGGAAGAGAATATTTGGACATGCTGAGTTCAGGTATCTGTGGGACATTCTCTTGGGGATTTCTAGTAGGCAGCTGATGACATAAGTGTTGAAGAAAGACAGGGACCCAGCCCCATGGTGGGGTGGGGGGGAGGAGGGAGGAGGTTCTGTATGCTCTAAGAAAGGAATGTGAAAAGAGAGACCAGACAGATGGAAGGAAATTAGAAGAAAGCCCATGGAAGTATCAAAAAGGACAACTGACCAGGATGATCAACAGTGTCAAACCCTACAGAGCAACACAGAAGGATGTGGATTGTAAGGGGGAGTTTTCTATCACAGTTAATCCTGAAGAGAGAGAGAGAACTTCTTCAAGTGAATGATAAGGTCAAAAGTCACACAATAAGAGGTCAAAGAGTGGGAGGTGAGAAAAACAGGCAATTTATGATAGCAGCTTTTTCTGGGAGTTTGACTAAGAAGTGGTTATAAATGCTACTCTACAAAGATACTTGGATCAAGGATGGTTTTAGGTTCAACTTCTCTCCTGAACTGTCCCTAATGTTAATCAAGTTAGTCTAGGATCCTGGGGCAAAGGAGATCTAGAATTACAATGAACAATCCCTAAAGTAGACAGGGATTCCAAAAATTTACATTTACAACCAAGGTATCCCACAGTTTATTCCCTTTCCCCAAAACATTGCCAAATTATACCCTTTTCTATATTAAATAATCCCATGTGACTCACAATCCATCCACTACAAACACCATGCTAGATACATATATACATGTGTAAAAGCATTTTGTGCACGTGTATGTGCATGTGTTGTGTGTCTGCAGATACAGGCATGTGTGTGTATATATACACAGAGGAACATGAATGGTTGCCTCAACATGCTTCTCAACTGCCTCCACAAAGAACTGACAGTGGTACTGAAAAACACTACTCACAAGGATAAAAAAAATACTCCCCACTTTCAATAAAAACCACAATCTGGACTAGAGCCAAGGTTTTTAAATCGACAGAATATTATTAAAAACAATAAATCACAAAGACTCTACAGGATAAAATGGTGGTCTCTATTACAATTCTCAACCACGTAAGAGCCCCAAAATCCTACCAAAAAATTGAATTGATGAGAGATAATGATTCTCTGCCCTTTTATTTCCACCAGTATTTGACATTGCGGCTGGATTTTTCCCAGTAATCCTAAATGAACATTTCCTTTAACCGTCCCACATCCCTCTCCCTAACTTCTCCAATAATTAGGGTGCTTTACATGAAAAGAAAAATCTCTATCATTTGATTTTAAAATCAAGCTTATATCATAATCAAGTAGAAGGATGAAGCATTTAATTCCTACATCTGCATCCTAGGCTCATATTGATTTTCTACTACTCTTTGTTCCAGGAGATGAACTCCTGGCGCTCAGGGAGACTGTTGCTCTAAAATAATTCTTCTCTCCGTCCAGGATCTATCCGCATGACCCACCTCTCTCTTCCACTCGGTGCTTCAAGTCCTTCGAGCATTCCCAAGTGTGTGAACCTTTCTCCGCATTATCTTTATTTTCCTTATGTTCCTCTAAAGTGGCCGCACGCACTTTTATCAGGACGGTTAACGTTCTCCACGAGCTATCGCTCTCTCCCAAACTAGGGCTGATCGGGGGATGATCACGGCAATATAAAGGGCACAGTTTCTAACACCTGGATTCTAAGCAGCCCTACGGGAACCGATTTCTCTTCCGAGCAAAGGAAAACCCGAGGAGGTGGGGGCAGGGGGCGGCGGCGAGGGAGGGAACTAACAAGCACGAAGAGGCGGCAGACCCCCCACATAGACAGATAAATACAAGCCGCGCGCCGCTGCCTCCTTCCCTGCCCCCCCCCCCCCCCCCCCGAACAAGGACGCAAACAAATGCCGGACCGGCTACTTTGCGTACTCCCAGCAGAAAGCAGGGGCAAAGCGGAACGCGCTTCCCGCAAACAAAATGGGACGTCGGAGCGAACAACGTTTGTGTTTCCACGTCGCGTGGATTGCACGGATGGGCCGGGGGGAGGGGGCCGGCTGTCAGCCGGCGTTTAAAGCAAGTTATAAAGGCTCGGTCGGCGGCGGCGGGGGCTTGGGGGACCGCCTGAAGCCCAGTCCCGAGGAGCCGGCTCGGCGGCCTCCCCCCCTGCGGGGCGCCGCCGGCTCTCCGGGCCCGCACCTCGCAGGAAGTGCCCCTGCGTGCCCGCAGATCCGTTACACCGGGGGGAGGGGGAAGGGGAGGCGCCGGCCGCGGCCAGGGCACCGGCGCGGCGGGAGGAGGGGGATGCCGCAGTGGCTCCCCGGCCCCGGCCCCGCACAGGGGAAGGGAGGAGGGAGACAGGGCTCGGTACCTCATACTGGATGTACTGCTTCCTCCACTCGGGAGTGATGTGCGCGGAGAGGTGCTCGGCGAACTTCATCCTCCTGCCTTTCCCCCCTCACTCCCACTCGGGTCCGGCTGACACAAGCGGTGGCAACGGCGGCTCCGACTCCTCCCCACATGGGCCCCGGCGCGGCGCTGCGCTGTGCGGTGCGGCGCTGGGCTCCTCGGCTCCCGCTCCCGCTCCGGCTCCTCTCCCGCTCCCGCTGCTGCTCCTCCTCCTTCTCCTCCTCCGCCTCCTCCGCCTGCCACCGCCGCCGCCGCCGCTACCGCCGCCGCCGAGCTCTCCTCAGAGCCGCCCTCCCGCCATCTTCCTCCTCCTCTCCCACAGCCCCGCCCCGTACCGCCCCGCAGACGTAATCACCATGGTAACCGCCTCCTCCGCAACGCGACGAGAGGGGGCGGGGCCTGATCAAGGGCCCGCCCCCGACCTCTGCCCCCTCTTTCTTATTGGTCGTGCCGCGATCTAACTGGCTGCCTGGGAAGTGGCAAAGTTCTGGTGGTAATTAAAATATTAATTTCGAAGAAACCGTAGTGCACCCGGGACTTTTTTATTCACAAAATTGGACGGAGATATTCTAACTAACTCATCATTGATTATATTCATTAGACTTTCCAGTTCAGTTCCGCGGACTCGGTCTCCGTTGCCCGGAGCCGAAGGCTCCCGAGCCGCAGAAACCTGTTCCCCGGGGGGTCGGTGGCCGCGCCCCAACAGGCGGCTTTCGGGACTTTTTCCCTTCAAGATTGGCCAGCTTCCGCCATTTAGTAAGCCCTGAGGACGAAGGGGGTTTTCCCAGGCCCCCCCGCCTCTAACCCTTTTCCTATGGCGCCCGGGCGTTAGGCATCGTTTCGGTTATTTAATATTATAGAGAAAAGTACCCGTATCCTGGGACGAAGGAACTGGGGAACCTGGATACCAAGACCCGGTTCAAGTTCCCGACTCGGTTCGTGCCGGCAGGTGACGAACCATTCCCCAGTTTCTCGTTAATGGGGTTAACCTTCGGGGCGGGAAGGAAATTCTTTTGAACAAGGGAGGGAGGAAAAGGGGGAGGAGGAAAAGGGAGGAAAGGAAAAGGGGGGGAGGAAAAGGGGAGAAAAGGGAAAAGGGAAAAAAAGAGGGGGGGGGAAAAGGAGGAAAAAGGAAAAGAGGAAAAGGAAAAAGGGGGGGGGGAAAGGGGGAGAAAAAGGAGGAAAGGGAAATAAAAGGGGGAAAGGGGGGAAAAGGAGAGAAAAAGGAGGAAAAGAGGGAAAGAGAAAAAGGAGGAGGAAAAGGGGAGAAGGAGGAGAGAAAAAGGAGGAAAAGAGGGAAAGAGAAAGAGGAGAGGAAAGGGGGGAAAAGGAGAGAAAAAGGAGGAAAAGAGGGAAAGAGAAAAAGGAGGAGGAAAAGGGGAGAAGGAGGAGAGAAAAAGGAGGAAAAGAGGGAAAGAGAAAGAGGAGAGGAAAGGGGGGAAAAGGAGAGAAAAAGGAGGAAAAGAGGGAAAGAGAAAAAGGAGGAGGAAAAGGGGAGAAGGAGGAGAGGAAAAGGAGGAAAAGAGGGAAAGAGAAAGAGGAGAGGAAAGGGGGGAAAAGGAGAGAAAAAGGAGGAAGAGAAAAGAGGGAAAGAGAAAAAGGAGGAGGAAAAGGGGGAAGGAGGAGAGAAAAAGGAGGAAAAGAGGGAAAGAGAAAAAGGAGGAGGAAAAGGGGGAAGGAGGAGAGAAAAAGGAGGAAAAGAGGGAAAGAGAAAAAGGAGGAGGAAAAGGGGGAAGGAGGAGAGAAAAAGGAGGAAAAGAGGGAAAGAGAAAGAGGAGGAAAAGGGGGAAAAGGAGAGAAAAAGGAGGAAAAGAGGGAAAGAGAAAAAGGAGGAGGAAAAGGGGGAAGGAGGAGAGAAAAAGGAGGAAGAGAAAAGAGGGAAAGAGAAAAAGGAGGAGGAAAAGGGGGAAGGAGGAGAGAAAAAGGAGGAAGAGAAAAGAGGGAAAGAGAAAAAGGAGGAGGAAAAGGGGGAAGGAGGAGAGAAAAAGGAGGAAAGGAGGGAAAGAGAAAAAGGAGGAGGAAAAGGGGGAAGGAGGAGAGAAAAAGGAGGAAAAGAAAAGAGGGAAAGAGAAAAAGGAGGAGGAAAAGGGGAGAAGGAGGAGAGGAAAAGGAGGAAAAGAAAAGAGGGAAAGAGAAAAAGGAGGAGGAAAAGGGGGAAGGAGGAGAGAAAAAGGAGGAAAAGAGGGAAAGAGAAAAAGGAGGAGGAAAAGGGGGAAGGAGGAGAGAAAAAGGAGGAAAAGAGGGAAAGAGAAAGAGGAGAGGAAAGGGGGGAAAAGGAGAGAAAAAGGAGGAAAAGAGGGAAAGAGAAAAAGGAGGAGGAAAAGGGGAGAAGGAGGAGAGAAAAAGGAGGAAAAGAGGGAACGAGAAAAAGGAGGAGGAAAAGGGGGAAGGAGGAGAGAAAAAGGAGGAAAAGAGGGAAAGAGAAAAAGGAGGAAAGGGGGAAGGAGGAGAGAAAAAGGAGGAAAAGAGGGAAAGAGAAAAAGGAGGAGGAAAAAGGGGGAAGGAGGAGAGAAAAAGGAAGAAGAGAAGAAGAAAAGGAGGAGGAGAAGGGAAGAAAAGAAGTAGGAAGAGGAAAAGGGAAGAATAGGAGGAGAAGAAGGAGGAAATAGGAAGAAGAGAGAAGGAAAGAAAGGAACAAAGGAAAAAGGAAAGGAGATGGAAAAAAAGGAAGGGGGTGGATAGATGATAGCATGATTAATCACTATATGGATACAAATATAAGCAGACAAGCCAGATAACCTCTGACCTCCAGGGGCTTACAGTCTAACCCCATTTTAACAGAGGAAGACGGCCTATGAAATAGAACTAGAGAGGTGAGGGAAGGTGAGAAAAATGGCAAGCAGTAGAGTGAAAGCAGAAGAAATGTTTTGGCGGGGTTTTTTTATGTGTTTTCTTCCACTATTAGAATGTGGTATGGTATTCTTTATAAAATTCTTTAGGGTGGTTCAGAGATAATCCAAGATTATGAAATTAAAATTATTTAGCTAATGGTTTTATGATAAGATAATACTCTATTAAGAGAATAGCATAATTAGAAAGGTAAATATGAGATAATGAAAACAGTTGCTATAGTTTGGAACTGAAAAAAATCTTTCCTGTTGCTAGCAAAGTAGCCTTGAGCATGTCACTTAATTTCTCTAGCCTTCCTTCTTTCCTTCTTAATAAAATGGAAACAGTATTGGGGTTGAACAAGGTGATCTCAAAATCCCTCTAGTTCCATAAATCTGATTGCAGCATGAAAGTGAAGAGCCCAGAAGTTGGTGTTGTATTCCACTGGAGCAAGGTTAAAAGTAAAGAGGTGAAAAATAAAAATAAAAATAAACAAAAAAGTAAAGAGATGGTTTTCTGAAGGAAACTATGTTTCTTAGATCTGGACTGCCACAGAAGATATCTGCCCAACAGTCTTTGTAGAAGCCTGTTTATTATATCCCATAGTTACGATTTCATCAATAATTAGAACTCCCAGTATGGAAACTCCTTCTACCTACAGAGATCAGTAATTCACCTGTACCATATAGTTTTATTAAGTTACTTAAGACACTGAGAAGTTAAGTGACTTGCTGCCAGATAGTCACAAGTCAAAGGTAAAGTATAGGTTCTTGTTCAAAGTAGCAACTTGACCTTTTTTTTTTTCTAACTAATTTTAAGGAGAAAAGGAAAAGGAAAGAAAGTCAGTCTCCTGACTGCTGCAAATTCATGTCATAAGAATGCACTAGCTTTACTTTATGGGGTTAATTTAACCCTTAAGATATTAAGACCCAATTGTGTCTAGGATCTGGTGTAACCCATCAGCCAACAGCTGAATTGAACCTGAGATTATTTAGACTTGTCTTCTTTTTGAGTCATTTCAATATCATTTACACACATTTCCAAATGCAAAGGATCATACAATTGGGAATATACAACTTGTTTGGGCTTCTTAGAACTTTTGGGATAATGTTCATTCTGTAAAGACGTCTGCTTTTAAAAGCCCCATAAATGTATTGGTCAAGAGGAAATGTTTCACTTTTCTTTCAATGTTGACATTTTCAAAGGAGGGAGAGTTGAATTATCTGTTGGCTCCGTTGGTGTAGTCACAGAATGTACTTTTAACACCTTAAAAAGGTATAAAATACCTTTACGAGTTTATGAGTATCTATTTGATTTGTCAAGAAGGGAAAGACTCCATTGGCTAAGGGAACAATTAATTATCCACACCTTTGAGGGCTTTGCAGAGCTAAGCCCCAAACTGGCAGCTTCAGACACAGTAAAAGTTCCCAGCTGGTTGATAGAAGTGGAAGAAATCAAGTTTCTGAGAAGGAAACCTTGGAGAAGAGAAGAGGAAATTTTCTCATCTCCCCTCTCACTGACCAGGACGCTTCTAATGGCGCTCCTTCACCAGGAGATGATACTGAGACAGGAACAGCGACAAATTCTAGACCTACACAGCCACAGAGAGACAATCGCTCCAGTGAAGAAACAGCTCCTGACCCCAGAAAAGAGACCAGAGCCAGAGAAGGAAAGTCCCCTGAGCCTAGAACCGCACCCCACCCACAGAAAACTGCAGTGAGGGAGGGGGATTTTCAGGCCCTGGAGTTGTGGGTTGCCTTTGCTATCCATGATGCCTCAAAAGCATTATAGCAGTAGTGCAATTCCACTATCCCCATGAAGAATGTATTTGGGGAAGAGTACATCTGGGTTTACGAAAGAAATCTTTTATAGCTACTGTCTACTGTGACTTATTAGTAAATCCCAAACCAATTAGGTCCATTTGCTTACTGTTAATGAGAAGCAGTGGGGGCTCCTAAACTTCTGTGCTAGAAGCCCAGCCTTATATGGTTACCCCTAGAAGGTAAGTTTAGTCACCTTGCTGGAGACTCAGTCTGTAGGTTTGAGGAGAGGAAGGAGGGGAAAATGATGTATTTATAAATAGTAATGAATTCCAAGTTTGTTGCTTCTTGGGACAACATGAAAATTGGACGATGCAAAGAAAATCACTGGGTGTTTATTTTGCTTTGTTTTTTTTTTGTTTTGTTTTTTAATAACAGCTCACATTTGTATGGTGCTTTAATGAATATAGATATAAAAGGGGATGGTGCAGTGGGTAAAACCTGGTTCTGGGAGCACTTGGATGATTGGGAAGCCTGCTTCCAGACATTCATGATGGAGTCCTCAAATAGAAGATCTCAGAGAAACTGAGGCTTAAAATGGTAAAAATGATTAATTAGAAGTTCGAGTCCAGGATCAAACCCGGGGTCTCCTCCCACTCAGTCTAGCACATTTCATATGAAATAATGCCATCCATGATGAAAATCAAGGAAATGGTAGTGGAAGGAGAGGGAGAGAGGCAGAACTTGGGTTTGAATCTGGGCAAGTTGAATTACTCCATCTTTCCTTGTCTCTTTCACTTATCTGGAAAGTTAGAGAAGTGGGCTAGATGCTCTCTCATGTCCCTTCAAGATCAATTTTGGTCACAGGCCATTGTATCAGAGTGAGTTACAATCCCCTAATATTTAAAGATATTGATCCAAGGTAGAATGAAGATGGAATTCTTCCAGAGAGGCCAGGACTCTACACCAACCTGATGGGGTATGTCACAGAGAGACAAAGCACTGGAGGCTTTGTTATGCTGCCGTCAGCTGAAGGTCACCAAAGCTATTCCTCCACAGATCAACTGTAAAGGGGGAAAGGTACCAATTAAATAAGAGTTTCTCGTGGTTTTGGTTTTTGCTTTTTGTCTCACAACCCAGCAGATCAGGTGTACCATTCTAAGAAATCTTTAGGGTTCTAGACAGTAGGGAAGGGGCTTCCCCATCAACATGGGCCAGCCAGCATCAAACTGATCCCAGTCCCAAACAGGAAAATGACTTTTGTATATTTACCCAGAAGCAGGAGCACATTCATAATGAATGACAGAGACAAGTTAAAGCAAACCAGTTTGGGAAGCCCTTCTAGATCTAACCAGTTTGCCATATGTTCAATTATATGTCTCATATTGATAAACACTCCAAATGTATGAGAGTAGTTGAGGGCACTTTAGAACCCAGAGCCTTTAAAGGAATTCCTTTGGGTGCTGAGAGGAAAGGCAAGGGGGAGAGGGTGTCAGTGTCAGAGGATATTATTTAAAATTTGGACAAGGATTTTGTTTTCTTTCTAATTTTTTCCCATTTTGATCTGATTTTTCTTGTGCAGCATGATAATTGTGGAAATATGTTTAGAAGAATTGCACATGTTTAACATATATTGGATTACTTGCTGTCTAGGGGAGGGGGTGGAGGGAAGGGAAGGAAAAAATTCAGAACATGAGATTTTGCAAGGATAAATGTTGAAAATTATCCATTTATATGTTTTAAAAATAAAAAGAGCTTTAATAAAATAAAATTTGGGCAAGGGTAAGACTTGTGGGGCATGAAGTAAAATGGGCAGATGTACTTGAAAAGTAGCCCTTACTTGACTTTTTATACACAACATATGAGGGTGAAAAGAAGAAGTAGAAATTGGGGGAGGAGACATGAGGGAGAGGAAGCACTTGGTTTTTTAAAAATCATAGTCATCACTTCCTGTTTCTGCTTTCTGTGCATCAAGATGCACATCACTGCCAACTGGTTTCTGATGACAACTTGAAAAACCCCTTTCATTTATAACTTCCTGGAATGGGTTCCCAGTATACAGCCTCAGGTAAAAGGCAAACTCAAAGAAAGCTGACTTTTCTATCTCAACAGAGTTTAGGGGTTTAGGGAGCCTAAATACTTCTGTATTTGGGTTAGACTCTATAAACCCTAAACAAGCAAGCCCTTATTAAGAGCCTGCTGTATGGAAGGCACTATCACCAGAAATTGCTGTCCAACTTCACCTTGTCCCCTTTGGGGCTTTTCTTGGTAAAAATATTGGAACGTTTTGCCATTTCCTTCTTCAGCTCATTTTACAGATGAGGAAACTGAGGTAAGCAGGGTGAAATGACTTATCCAGAGTCATTCAGCTAGTAAGTATCTGAGGCTGGGCTTGAACTCAGGAAAATCAGTCTTCTTTAGTCCAGGCCCAGTGCTCTTACTGACATCATAAGTGCTCAGAAATACAAAGAAATTAAAAAAATAAAAATGATCCTTGCCCTCAAGGAGCTCACATTCTGCCAAGACTTATAAACATAAACATGTGCATTTGTATGGGACATTTTGAGGAGAAAGAAAAGAGAGTATTAAAGACTAAGGGGATCAGGAAGGTCTTCCACTTGGAAAAGATGGTGGCTGAGCCTGGAAGGCAGCTTGGGATTCTAAAAGGTGGAAGAGAGGAAGAAGAGCACCTCAAAGGCATGAAGGTAGAAAAAGGGGGTACTTACTGAGTTCAAGAGACAGCAAAGAGACTCTAGATGTATTTCCTGATATTTATTGTACCTGATTTATAAAAATGACATAATGTGATATTATTAAAACTAACAAGATAAAATTGATAGCAGTAACAATGGTATATGATAACTGGTATAACAAATTAATGTCTACCAGAAACAAGGGCAACTCCAGTTCCAATGATCTTGTAATAAAGAGAGCCATCTGCCCCCAGAGAGAGGACTGTGGGAACTGAGCGTTGATCACAATATAATATTTTCACTCTTTTTGTTGTTGTTCACTCACATTTTGTTCTCTTACTCATTTACTTTCTTTTTTGATCTGATTTTTCTTGTGCAGCAAGAGAATTGTATAAGCATGTTTACACATATTGGATTTAACATATATTTTAACCTGTATAACATATATTGGATTGCTTGCTATCTAGGGCAAAAGGTGAGGGGAAGGAAAAGATCTGAAACTCAAAGCTATGCAAGGGTCAGTGTTGAAAAATTATCTCTGCATATGTTTTGAAAATAAAAAGCTTTAAAAAAAAAAAAAAAAAAAGGAGGGGGGCAATCCCTGGGCTGACAATGCACAACTTGCATTGTTGCAAGTTTCAGGAATCAAAATTAATTCACATAAATTATCAGCATTTTTATATATTACCAACAAAGTCCAGCAGCAAGAGATACAAAAAGAAATTCCATTTAAAACAAAATAAGTGTTGAAAATCTCTTGCCTCTTTCAAAAACATGATAATGCCAAGGTAGTACAAGGGTAGGCTAAGTCTTGGAGCCCCAAAAACCTGAGTGCAGGTTCTGGCTTTGATGCTTTATAAAGCTGTGTGACTGTGTGATTCTCCAGGAAGTGATTTAACTTCTCTGAGACTTAGAGAATGATGCTTAAATTACTCATCTCCTAGGATAGCTGAAAGTGATTTGTGCACCTTTTCTCCCTTTCCCTAATCTCCTATGAGAATTCTCTCATTGCTTTGTTAGTAATGCCTCTCAGATTTACTTATTCCTGAGCAGGATTCTTTCAGGAAAAAACAAACAAACCTGGAAAGTCCTCCATGAACTTAAGCAAAGTGAAATGCACTGTATATAAAGAAATAGAAATTCTGGGATGACCAGCTGTAAATGACGTTGCTATTCTGAGTAATAAAATCATCCACGATTATTCTGAAGGACTTATGCTGAAAAATCCTATCCATATCTGGAGAAAGTACTGATTGTATCTGAATACAATTTGAAGTATTCTCTCTCTCTCTCACTTAATTTTTCTTAAGGGTTTTATTTTTTTGAGGAGGGGGAGATGAGTTGTTTTTTTTTTCCCACAACTTGACTCTTATGGAAATGTTTTGCATAACTTCACAAGTGATCTCTTAATTGTGGATGGGCATAAGGAAAGAATCCAGAACTCAAAAATTTTAAGAACAAATATAAATTTTTTGAATGTAAATTGCAAAAAATATTAAATATACAAAATAAAACAGATTTACCCATTTCCAGTTCAATCACTCTAGCCTAGGCCTCTTTCAATGTCCCTCTTGCACCAACACCACTGCAGAATTTCAGTGTATCCATAATCATTATCTCATTTGAGCCATTTGAGGGCAGGGATTGTGTTTTGCCTTATGTTGTATCCACTGTACTTAGCCCAGAGCCTGAAGTGAAATTGTTGTTTGTCCTTCATTCTCCAAGAAGACCATGATAGGAGGAAAGAGATGCTATGATATGGAAATGAGTTGGATTGAAGTCACCAGTTTCACTTTCTCCTCCAGAGTTATCTGGGTCCAGTGGCCAGACAGAGACCAGGATGTCTGGAGATGGCCCTGGATGCAGTGGGAGACCAAGGCCTTTTTAAAATAAGGTCTTAGTTTTGGCTGGAATGAAATAGGCTGACTGACCCAAGGTAACATAGATAATAAACAGTTCAAGTTAGATTTTGAATTCAGAACTTGTGTATTTAAAATCCCTCTGCAGTTTAGCAGATGATCTTGGAGAGTTTATGTGACTAAAATAAAAAAAAAGAGCTAACATTTATCAAAGCCCTTTACAAATATGACCAAAGTTCTTCCTTATAACATCTCTGAGAGGTAGATGCTATCATTACCCCCATTTTACAGATGAGGAAACGAAGCAAAGGAGATGTAAGTGAATAGCTTAGGGTCACTCAACTAGTGAGTGTCTGGGGCTGCATTTAAACTCTAGTCTTCCCAGCTCCAGGCCCAGTGCTCTGACCACTGGATCACTTATTTGACCCTCTGTGGCCAATCAAAAAGCCCTAATGAGGCCAGTCCTAAAATGTCAGAGGCACACCTGGGGATGGCTACTCTGAAGTAAAAAAAAAAACTTAGGGAAGGCTTAATGGTTGTCTTCAAGTATTTGAAGCCCTATTCTGGGGAAGAGGGATTAGTCTTGTTTTGTTTGACACCAGATTCTGTTCCTAGACACAAGCTGCAGATTGTCAGATTTAATATGTCATTAAGAAATGCTTCCAAGGAGAGGGGGTGGGGGAAAGGAGGGGAAAATTTGGAACACAAGGTTTTGCAAGGGTCAGTGTTGAAAAATTACCCATGCTTATGTTTTATAAATAAAAAGCTTTAATTAAAAAAAGAAAGAAAGAAAGAAAAAATGAAATGCTTCCTGGCAACATTAAGAGCTGTCCAAAGTAGTAGCACTGGCTTGTTTCAGGAAAAAGTCCTCTCAGTAGAAAGCTTCAGACCCAAATGCACACTTGGCAAGGGTAGCATAGAAGGAATTCTAAGATTGGACTAGAAGGATTCTAAGGACTCTTCCAGTTTTTAAATTCCACTCTTTTGTAGCCATAGACAAGCAAGCTGCTCTAGTGAATCAAGAATCAAGACAGTTCAATAACTGGATATCCTCTGTAAGTCTTCCTTTGTATTCTTTGGTCTAGAGCAAATGTAGAGGAGCAAGGGGCTTCATGAAGGCAGCTTCAACAATCCCCAGAGGAGCCAGAACTAGATTAGGAAGTTTAATCAAAAAATAAATAAATAAAAAGAATGCGATATAAGTAATGTGAATTTGTGGTGTTCTAAGTTAACATGCTGTAGGGATCCATCTCTGAGTTCGGAGCTCCTGTTCCAGAGGAGGAAGATGTTAAAATGGTTTCTAGTAAGAAAATCTGTGGTAACTACCTGACCTAGTACAATGATGGGGTGGTAGTAAACAGCTGGAGGACTGCTTAACCTAAACTTGGATTAATTGGTTAATCTAAACTAAGAGGGCTTCAGAGTATAATTTGTTATTTGTCTTTGCTCTGGAAAAGGACCAAAGTATCAGGGACGGGATGCCATGATGTTCAAGTGATTCCCATTTAAGTGAGGGGGAATGGGCCAGGTCCCATGCCTCACTTTCCCCTCCAGAGCCATCTGGGTCCAGTGGCCAGATAAAGATCAGGTCGAGTGGAGATGGTCCTGGGTGCAGTGGGAGACCTTGGCCTTTTTAAGCTAAGATCTTCAACAAGTCTCAGTTTGGCTAATGCTGCACCCATTCAGAGATTAAGACTACGGAGCAATTGAGGCAAAGAATCTCCTCTTTCACCCAGTCCAAAAAAAAAAAAAATCCAAATAAATAAATAAAACTTGGAGGGGAAGACCCTCAGGGTTTATGGCTATGGTGGAAGCAGAAATGATTGCTGTTTCCATTCAATCTGAGTCAGTCAGGACCCAAACAATGACCAAACAGGACCTTTGCCTGGGACCTATTGATGGCCAATGAGAATCAGATTGTTTTGATTTAAAGCCTGGTCCTTAAGAAAGAAATCTAGCCAGTAAACCCCAAGATATCTTGGGAAGGTTCAGAGTATAAATGATAGAAAGAAAGGTACAACATTGGAAGGAAAACTATAATTGAAAAACACAATATTAACACATTCAACTGTTTCTTAGTATGGTGACCCTCCAGGGTAATAAAATCATGGGCAGGGATTATCTGTTCTGATATTCATCCCAATCTGGTAGAAAGACCTCAGACCTCTGATTCTGAAGACCTGATTTACCTTCCCAGACTACCATTTACAGCCTGGATGACCTTGGGCAATCCATTTCACCCATAATGGGGAAATCTCTAATCTTTGCATTGACCATTATCCCTTGCCTGGAAAGTACAGAATTCCTAATGTCATTCACAATGTTTATCCCGATTCCCCTAAACTAACAGTGCTCTTTCTCATGAACATAACTTCTCCAAGCTATGTAAATACCTTATTTGTATTTAATTTATTAAACAGCTCCATAGTATAAAGGAATGGACTCTGAAAACTGGGAAGAACTGATTTCAAATCTTATTTTTAACATTCGTGCCCCCAGGAAAGTCATTTCATCTGCTCTAAAGTAACTCTCCTAAATTAAAGAGGTATTTTGCATTTCAGGAGTCCCTATCTTCTATCCTGTGTTCTGTATATGCTTATAGAGTGCACATGGATTTTTTCCTAAGCAAATCTAAATTTGAGAACAGAATGTCTCCTTTTTATCTTTGGAGCCACAGTGCCTAATGAATGGAGAGGATCTCAGCTGGGGAGACCTGGACTGGAGTCTGACCTCATTCTGGTTGAGTAACCCTAGCAAGTTACTTAAACTCTCAGCCCTTCAGGCAGTTTGCATACCTACTTTGGAGAAAGGAGTTTCCTCATCCTATCCATATCAATCAGATCATAGCTCCAGCTTCTGGTCATATCTTCCTATCCCTTCTAGTCTGATTTATAGCAGGAGTTAAAGAAATGTTTGCCGGATAATTGGTTCATTGGGTTTCAACTAATTCCTTTACAAAATGATCTCTAAGGTTCCCATCAAGGTAGCTCAAAATTCCTGGATCTCTCTGAAGCTTTTTTTAGCTCGAGACTAAGAAAAGGAGAATAGAAAAGTAAAATGGAGTGAAGTCTTAGAGAAGAACCAGATATGCAGGTTTTGAAGCTACAAATATTTTTTACCAAGTCAGATATGGAGGGAGTATTAAGAATGAGCCCTGCAGCGACATTTTTGCTTTCCTGTTTGTCTAGGATGCCTTAAAAATAAAATGAAATTACTTGTCGAGGACTAGAAATGTGCTGGGCTTGAATTTTTCAATAGAATAAATTTTAATTTCATTTAGTGATGACTTTCCAAATATACCTAACCGGTTACCATCCAATTTAAAAATTCTACTTTTCTGGCTGGGGCTGCTACTGCAACTTGGGTAAAATCACTTTGAGTCTTACTTATCTTTTAGCAACCAGATGCTCTTGTTTTCTCCTTCTCACTGACTCCCGGAGGAATGAAAAGACCCTCTCTTAGATGTGGGTGGAAATTATCCATTATTATTGCATATTTAGAGAATTCAAAGGTATTGTAAAACTGTAGGATCTGATCCTAAGAGAGCAGTCCAATTGCTAAGCAATTGTACAAATGATTCCTCAGTGTCTGAAATTTAGTGGGGGAAAAGGATGGGAGGGAGTGGGGGTGAAGGGTGGAGCTAGCTGCCGAGCCAGGAAAGGTGTGAAATGTTAATTGGCCCCGAGGGAACTTCAATCATTCTTGCTCCTTGGGAATGGGAAGGGTTGTGAAGCCACAATTTAGTGGGAGGTGCCAGAGAAAGCTCGAGCTTTGAAAATGGAGGGGGATGGAGGAAGGGGGGAAAGGGGAAAAGGGGGAAAGGGAGGAAGAGAATGGATGCTAGACTCGTGGATTGTTAGAGCTGAACCCAACCTTAGAGAATAACTAATCCAATCAACTCCCTTCATTTTATTTTATTGTTTTTTAATGTTTATTGATGTATTTTATTTATTTTCACACTATTTGTGCCTGGCATAAATAAATAAATAAATAAATACCACCTGTATTTATGGTGGTCCATAAACGCTTGTAACAAATTAAAACACTCAAATGAAACCAACTTAAAAATAGGTATTTCTGGCAGCATATGCAAAATAAAAATAATAACAGTAAGTGTAATCACTAGTATTTAGTTTGCAAAGTGTTTTTTTATTATTCACTTGACCCTGTGAGATAACCCTTATTTTACAGATAAGGAAACTGAGGCACATAGCAGTTAACTGCCTGGCCCAAGATCACCTGGCTAGAAGATAAGTGAGTCTCTTAGCACCGCCCCCCCCACCCCCAGCTGGACAAAAGAAATAAATTTTTCTTCATCTGTTCTAAGAAAACTGAAATTCTCTAGTTGTCCTATAGTATCATTTATCTTTATGTTCCTATAGTCCTTGTGTACTTTGTAATGTTAATTTACTTACTTCATTAGCTCATACAAGTCTCCTTTGTTTCCCTGAACTTCCTCATGTTTGTCATCTTCTACCATACAATAATAGAGCAACTCCAGTCATCTCAACAAGCATTTATTAAGTATCTACTATATGCCAGACACTATATTAAGCTTTATAGGCTCCCTGAAACAGTTACCCAATCTACCTTTCCAGGTTTCCTTACATCTCTCCCTTCAGCACTCTTTAGTCCAGCCGATCTGGCCTTTCTGCTATTCCTCATGTACACAATATTCCTCCTTCCTACCTCTGAGCCTTTCCATCAGCTCTCTTCCATACCTGGAATGTTCTCCCTCCTCAGCTCCACTTCCCCGACCCCCTGGTTTCCTTCTCAGCTCAGCTCAGGCTCCCTCCCTCTTACCTGAAATCTTTTTATATCCCCCTAAGCATCTGGTCTAAAAAATTATCCTGTATTCATTTTGTATATACTTATATGTATACAACTTCTCTCCCTCTCTCTCCATATGTGTATATAGGTACTATATATATATACATATATATATATATGTGTATATCTATGTATATGGAGAGAAAGACAGAGAAAGAGAAAGGAAAAAACAGAAAGAGGGAGAGAGAGAGAGAGAGAGAGAGAGAGAGAGAGAGAATGAATGAATATACTTCTTAAAGGCAGGGACTATTAAGTTTCATTTTAGTGTTTGTATTTGTCTATATAGTTCTTGGAACATGGTAGTGTTATGCCATAGTTCTCTTTAACTGTTCTGACTTGGTTTCCCTGAACTAGTTTCCTTTGTCTCAGTTTCCTTAACTGTTCTGTCAAATCCCCTTAGTCGTAAAAACCCACTCTGGTCCATTAAGATTGGGAACCATTTACTCTAAGGTTATAAATTGCTAGCAAGATAAACAAGAGAGCAGAACTCCTGACCCTCCCCTGTCCTCAAGAATTTACAATATCCCTTTAAAATATTCCAAGATACCTCACTGCCGTCTTTATCTCTGGGTATTCAGACATCCTGTCTCTGGGCTTTTAGGATTTATGGTCTCCCCCCATCCTGACAGAAGCCTTCTTGGTTCTTTGTTTTTAAAGAGTATTTAAGGAATTGGGCAGCTCCTATTGATTGCTGGATTCTTTGAGATGACAGCCCTGGGACCAACATGGTTTCCTTGGTCCCAGTATATCTTTATCTCTATCTGACTGGATAATTTGAGACGAGAGTCCTGTCCAGTCAATTATACTCTCCAATTAATAAAATATTGAAAACTCTCTAATCTCTCTCCTGCCTCAGTTTCTCTGGCATTACAATAGATGCTTAAGAAATGCTTATGGGTTGATTGATTGGATAAAATAATTGTCTGTTACATATGCCTGTTACCTCTGAATCAGCAGCCTTCTCAACTTGGAAATTCCCCTTGCTCCTTCCTCCAGGTGGTGAATTCCTGCCTGGGACTATCATTTCAGGAAATGGCCCAATGATCCACTTATTTGTCCATGGGCAAGTCACAGAAGTTGTATAAAACAGGGGGAGGCTCAGAGAGATTCTCTGCCAAATAGGAAGAGGGAGGATTCACGCTGAGGAAATTGTACATCCCTGACATCTATGTGAGAAGATCTGTCCCACCTCTGCTTCCCTCAGTAGAAGGTAAATTCCCTGAGATTAAGGATTGTCTCTTTTTGTTTGTATCTTTATTCTCAATTTTTTTTTTTTTTTAGCATGGTGGCTGATCTGTAGGTAATCCTTAATAATTTATCTGTACACTCTCCACATCTTAGCATTTAATAAGTCCTACCCGTTCTACCTCTACAAAGTATCTTGTATCTTTGCTCTCCTATTGTAATTACCTTCTAAGACCCTCATTCATTATTTCCAGTCTGGTTTTTAATTGCCTTCTAATTTGCCATCTTGATCTTTTCTATCTTCTCTCATTCATCCTACACATGGTACTTGTGTAACCTTTCTCTATTTTAGCTCTATTTTAGCATAGCTCTGACCCTGTTCCATCTCCTACTTAAAAACATTCACTGGTTCCTAATTGCTCACCAAATAAAGTTGAAAATCCTACTCTTGTTAGTTAAGGAGCGCAACAGTCAGATTCCAACCTCTTTTATCTTATATTATTCCCCTTTACATGTCCTATATTTTAGTGCAGCAATGTCAAACTCAGATAGAAGCAAGGGCCACCAAACTGTATATAAGGATCCCCGTGGACCACATATTGACATAGAAAAATATACACGTGTATATTTGTATATTTATTTATTAAATGTCAACACATTAAAATGAGGTAGGAACTATATGTTAATCTGGTTCAGTCAGCATTCAGGGGCCTGTGGTGGGCTCTTCCTGAGACATTTCTGTTTGAATGCTGGTTATTCCCATTTTTGTTCTGACCTTTTCTGCCTTTGGCTCATGCTGATTCCCAGATTTAGAATGGACTCCTGGCTTCTTTTTGCTTTCCAAAGCCTCTTTCTTCCAAGCCCCATTCCAGAACTACTGCCTCCATTAAACTTTTCCCACTTCTCTCTTTCTCCAGCACATTTCTTAACCTCTCTTTGTACTTATCTCCCTCTCTTCTGGATCACAGTTGTCTGTGCACATTTCTTCCCTCATACACACACACATGCAGACATACAAGGATGCACATGAAAAGGGTCTTTAAAACAGTCTTTGCACCCCAGGGCCCAGCACTTTTTTTCACATAGATGTCAAGGACGTACCATTTCCTCAGCGTGAATCCTCCCTCCTCCTACTTGGCAGAGAATCTCTCTGAGCCTCCCCGTTTTATAAAACTTCTGTGACTTTCCCAGTGGACAAACAAGTATCAGGGTTAGTTTTTACTTACTTACTCCCAGATCTAACTCTCTATCCATATTTGTTAAATTGGAGTTGGGGATTTAAGATCTCTAGGCCTTAGTAAACTGGATAGCCTTAAGCTTCTATATTTTATTTTTCCTTAATTTCGCTTCCTCCTTCATTCACTAATAAAGCATTTTTGTCTTAACCCTGTCTTAGTTGAACTAAGAAATACAAGTTGTTTTCCATGTCTGGCTGGAGGTTCCTCCATGATCCCCAGAGTGTCTGGGGTCAGACAGGCGCTGGTGACAGCAAGAGAGTGAGAATTGAAGTAATCCTCTGGGGCCCTGGCTTTGGCATTCTGCTTAGAAAGCTATTTCCATTCGCTTAACACCTTCTCAAGGCTGCTTTCCTTGTCTCAGCCGGAGCTTCTCCCCTCTCCCGTCACAGGCCAGAAGGGCCAGGTGTATATATTTCCTGCTATCGCTGTCATTTCCTTAAAAAATTAACATTTTAAAATATAGCCTTTTAATGATATTCAATCCATCCATGATTTGGGAGGAAGAAATATGTTTTTAGTTTGGGGTTTTGATTCTTTTTTACCCCAGAGGCTTCTGTGTTACATTCCACACAGAATGAGGGAAGGGACTGTTTCATTTTTGCCCCAAAAGGCAGCAGGGGGTGAAGACCCAGGCTTAAAGCTGAGAAGAAGTTCAAGTCCTGGGGGTAGGGGATGGAATATCATGTATAGCAAACAGTCAGTCTAATTTGGAACCTAGTGAGTAAAGCGCTATGAATAGTAATATAAAACACTGGTATTAGTACATTAGAATTATAATATGAAATCTGGAAAGTTAAGCTAGAGTAGAATGTGGAGCGTTTAATATGTAAAAGTAAGGAGCTTATATTTTTTCCTAGTCAGTGGGCTCTTGCTTGAATAATGGCTCTTGAGCACAAGAGTGATATCTAATGCTTTACAAAGACTTTTTTTGGCAGATATGTGAAAATTGATTTGCAGAGGAGAGATCGGAAGCAGGTAGGTGCAGGAGGAGGCAATAGGCTGCTGGGGGAGGGGGGAGGTCTGCCTGCCCCAGGAGTCTCCATCTTCCTGCCATTAAAGTGATTTTCCCCCATATTCTATGTCACTGCCTATTCTATAAACTCCAGGATCTTTCTATTGACCCCAGGATCAAATACAAAATGCTCTGTTTGTCATCAAAGCTCTTCATAACTTACCCCTCCTCATACTTCACACTTCTTATCTCTTAAGGGGTCATACTTTCTCACCTTAAGGACTTATGGGAAATTCTTTGGGGGTACATGGGGTATTCCTTTGGGATAGGCTGCCCATCCACCACAGTTCTCACCTGTGACTCCAGAAGCTGTAGCAAGTAAACCATGTAGGCAAATGGGCCGAAGGAGGGTGAGGGTAATGGACAGACCAGTGGGGACCTGGAGAATGTCTCCCCTAGCAAGGAAGACTAAGAACATCTGCAGGGGAGGTTTTCCCAGGGTGTGGCTACTGCACATGCAGTGTAGCGAGTCAGGTGCTGAATTCAGATCTCCCCACTGGTCACAAGAGATTATAATAAACAAGAGAATATAATAAATAAAGAGATTATAAAAAATTATAATAAAAAGACCACAGGAGCTGAACTGTCATTTTGTCACAAGCCCAGGTTATAAAATCAAGATTCTCTCCATTTTAGGCATGTGATAATAGACACCTTTTGTCAAAAGATCAGCTCATTTTGCTTTGTCTTCAGCCACAGCACGGCAGATATTTTCTCCTTAACATTCCCGCCCATGGGCATCTCTTAATTATATTTGCCACCAAGAACCAGTTAATGAATGGATATTTTCATGGCCTTCAGCAGAAACCTCAGACTCAGCTAGGAAGAAATTGAAAGCATTGACCTCAAGCCAATCTCCACCCCAGTCTCCAGCCTGATACATATTTCAGAGGCTTCCAGGTTTTAAAACATGGATTACCTTTGCAAATGGATAAGCCAGCAGACAAAAGCTTGGGAGTGTCTACTTCCTCAGGCTTTGGAGACTTCTTGCTGGCTTTTTAGGTTAACTGGAGGGAGAATTTCAACAGGATGCAGAGAAATCATTAGTTTTGTTCCCTTTTCTTTGTTTTCTGTGGATTCTCTTGGGATTTAAAATGTATTGTATATTGATTCCTATATAAGATTTCCCTATCATCACAGCGTGAATATTTCAGCATACTGAAATAATTATTTATATTGATAAAATATTCACTCACCACAGCTCTAGGGATATTCAACATCCAGCAAACCACAGAATTATCTTCCCCCCCCCCCATGTCTGGGGCTTGCATATTACCCCCTACTAGGTTTCTCAAACACTTTTTAAAAAATCCTGAGCTTTCCTGATTAAAGAAACCATTAAAATAGAGGGAATTTAATCTATAACTGTACTGAGTTGGGAGAATTTTGAGCTCTGTTTTCTCCTTTCCCCACCTACTTAAGAGAGTTATAGTAGGATCCCAGCTGCTTGAAACATCCCCTTTCTCTCCCCTCTAACTCCACACCCCTGTTCACCTGGTTTGGGGAGGAAGGACCGGGAATGGTGACTAATATTTGCCACTAATACCCCTAGGTGATGTGACTAATCCCATTCAAGTGCCTAATTAAAATGAATTGGAAGAGGAGTGGGGTGTGCAGACTGTGTGGGAGTAACCCTTATGGAAAGATAAGCCTGGATCTAATGTCAAGTGCTCCACCCTCACCTGCATCTCTAGCTCCACCTCCCACCTCGGAAGCCTCCCCAGATGTCAGCTACCTCCCAGTCCCATTCCAGAAAGTGCTTTTTTTGTCCAAGTGTATTTACTTATCTGTATCTCTACCTATAGAGCAGCTGTGGAGCATATAATCAATCACTATGCATTTATTAAGGACTGGCTGTATACCATGAACTGCATTAGGTTCCAGGGGGATGAGATCATAAATGGTAGTAGCTGTAAGAAGCTTTGGGAGAGTGATGTACTTTGTTTATCTTTTTTTGATCTCCCAAGTCTTGTACACAGTAGGCACTTAATAAATGCTGAATTTAATCAAAGTGCACAATTCACCTACTTCCAAATATATGTGTGTATATGCACCGTACACATACTGCTGTACCCAGCAAGACTGGAGCACTGGTCCTATGTCTCAAGGGTTTCTTATCTGTAACCCCATAAACACAGTCTGGAGTGAATCCTAGAGAAGTCTGCCCTTCTAGAAGGAGGGATGAGGGTCTGTCCCACATGTTCTCATTCTTTACTAAGCCCATTTCAGAGTCCTGGAAAGAATCACTTAAAGTTTAAGTCTGCTTTACGTCTAAGGTCTGTGGTTCTCCTGGGATTTAGAATATATTGCATATTGATTTCTACCTAGGAAGATTTCCCTATCATCACAGAATGAATATTTTAAGATACTGAAATAATTAGTTATATTGATAAAATATTCATTGAGTAAAGCTCTACGGGTAGACTTCCAGCATTCTGTGGTGAATGGATGTAGGGGGCTAATGCAAACTGAAGTACCCAGGAGCTCCCCCGACTCACAAAATGCTGGAAACTCCCCCCCTCAGAATCATGGCCCGAGTTACTGAGGCTCAGAAAGGAAACAGAAATGAGAAAAGGCATTTAGGCTTTAATGTATAGTTTATCATTTCTAACAAGATGAGGGGAACCCCTCCCTCACCCTCAGTCAAAGAGCAAGAAAAGAGAGAGCCAGACCTGGAGACATACAGAGAGAGCCTATGATGTTTAACTGTTTGCTTCAGTTTCCTCATCTATAAAATGGGTACAATTGCTCCTATCTTCCAGGATTGTTGTGAGGGTCAAATCAGATAATATTTGTAAAATATTTTCAAACTTTAAAGGGCTACCATAAATATTGTTATTATTATCTATGTGCACAGTAAAATAAAAATATGCTGACTATATAGTATAAAATAATAAATATTAATATTAATAATAAAAATAACAAAATAAAAATATGGCATCAAAAATGGTAAGTACTGGATACTCTGTGAAACAATAAGTATTCTAGCCAGCTAGTGTTGCAAGAATATGACTTATGTAGCATTGCCCATCTCTGGAAATACTCAGCTTTGGTACAGTGCAAATTCAAAGCTAGCCATCACATGGGATTCACTGTATCAACAATTATGGAGAACTGCTAGGAAACTGAGTTTTTTAAATTTTTTATTCATATGTTATATTTTTATTTTATATATATTATAATTTATAATTTTATAATTCTCTTGGAGATACTAGCAATAGACAATTGGTCCTTTTAAACATTGGTGACTGACTCAGCCCCAGGCTTGAGTCAATAAGGTGAGTGGAAACCTAATAACTAGCCCCATCCAAACAATTGGGAAAGGATGAGATAGGAATGAATCTGATGGAATGCCCCCCCTGAATAAACTAGATATGAAATGATGAAAGAACCACAGCAATTGTATACAGGCTCTGTGATAAGGTAAAGTATATTGCAAAATGATAGTTTTACCTACTGAATACAAAGAGACAGAAGAGAATTTTAAGGGACTATCTGCCATATAAATTACTTTGTTGGGAAGATAAGACTTATATACATGAAATAATTAGAGAATGTCACTACACTATACTTTCTCACCTTAAGGACTTATACTAGTAAATCCTTTGGGGATACTGCACTAGGAAATAAATAAGGAGATTAAATTATTTCAATATATAATCCTATCCTTAATATTTGTACTATTCCATTGAATTTCTAAGTCTCTGGATCCAAGTACACACAGGAGTAAAAAGTGTTTGATCAACATTCTCTCATGCACTTGCCCATTTTTAGTGCAGCAGATACATGAGGCATTTTAAGGTAGAAACCCTGGAAAATGGAATAAAACCACACCAGCCCAGTGTTTCTCACTTGAGTAGAGCTGGTATTCAACCACAGATTTTTTATGACCACAGAAGGAACCAAAAGCTCTCCCCTGCCATTTCTTTGGAGGAGAGTGAGTTTTCCACCTTATGTCGAATGTAAGCACCTTGAGAGCAGGGACCATTTCATTTTTGTCTTCATACTCCTAGTCCCTAATGCAGTGCATGGTATACAGCCGGTCTTTAATAAATACAGAATGATTGATTATATACTCTACAGGAATAGTAGGAGCCCTTACTTCTCAGGGTTGTTGGAAAGATCAGCTGAGATAATATTTGTAAAGCTGCTTAGCATAGTGCCTGGCACATAATAGGTATTATATAATAACTCATTATTATTATTATTATTAATAGGAGGGTACCCGGAGGGTGGATCCTGGGCATAGAGAGCCAGAATTTAAAACTCACAAATATTCAAAGAATATAACAAATTGAAATTTTCCACTTGTGACCCATTGCCCTATTGTTTTTCCAGTAATTAATTAATTCTTTTTGATTTTCAATTTTGCTGCTGTTTTTTTTAATATATTTTATTTTTAAAAAAATTTTAGATTATACATGTACATTTATTTTTTATATATTTCTATACGGGCCATGTTGGGAGAGAAAAATCAAAACAAAAGGGAAAAACCATTAAAAAAAAAAAGCAAGAAAAAAAGTGAAAATAGTATGCTTTGATCTACATTTAGTCTCCATAGCTCTTTGTCTGGGTGCAGATGGCATTTTCCATCCAAAGTTTATTGGAATTGCTTTGAATCATTGAATTGCTGAGAACTATAGTTGATCATTATGCAATGTTGTTGGTGTGTGCAATGTTTTCCTGGTTCTGTTTGCTTCACTTAGCATCAGTTCATGTAAATCTGTTCAGATTTTCCACTCCCTCTCTCCCCTAGATGTCAAGCAATCCAATATATGTTATACATGTTAAAATATATGTTAAATCCAATATGAGTAAACATGTTTATACAATTCCTTTGCTGCACAAGAAAAATCAGATCAAAAAGGAAAGTAAATGAGTAAGAAAACAAAATGCAAGTGAACAACAACCAAAAGAGTAAGAATATCATGTTGTGACCCACATTCAGTTCCCACAGTCTCCCTTTGGGTGTAGATGACTCTCTTCATCACAAGATTATTGGAACTGGCATCAGTTATCTCATTGTTGTGAAGAGTCACATCTGTCTGAATTGATCATCTTAAAGTCTTGCTGTTGCTGTGCACAATGATCTCCTGGTCCTGCTCATTTCACTCAGCATCACTTCATGTAAGTCTCTCCAGGTGTCTCTGAAACCATCCTGCTGGTCATTTCTTACAGAACAATAATATTTCATTTCATTCGTATGCCACAATTTATTCAGTCATTCTTCAACTGATGGGCATCCACTCAGTTTCCAGTTTCTGGCCACTATAAAGAGACCTGCCACAAACATTCGTGCACATGTAGTTCCCTTTCCCTCCTTTAAGATCTCTTTGGGATATAAGCCTAGTAGTAACACTGCTGGATCAAAGGGTATGCCCTTTGGGCATAGTCCCAAATGGCTCTCCAGAATGACTGGATTTGTTCACAACTCCACCAACAATGTATAATGTCCCAGTTTTCCCACATCCCCTCCAACATTCATCATTCTCTTTTCCTGTCATCTTAGCCAATCTGATAGGTATCTTGTGGTTGTCTTAATTTGCATTTCTTTGATCAAATGTAATTTAGAGCACCTTTTCATATGATTAGAAATGGTTTTAATTTCTTCATCTGAAAATTGTCTGTTTGGTGGGGGGTAAGAGGTGAAAAATTGGAACAAGAGGTTTGGCAATTGTCAATGCTGTAAAATTACCCATGCATATATCCTGTAAATAAAAGGCTATTAAATAAGAAAAAAAGAAAAAGAAAATTGTCTGTTCATATCCTTTGACCATTTATCAATTGGTGAATGGCTTGAATTCTTATAAATTGAGTCAATTCTTTATATATTTTAGAAATGAGACCTTTATCAGAACCCTTAAATGTAAAAATGTTTTCCCAATTTATTACTTCCCTTCTAATCTTGTCTGCATTAGTTTTGTTTGTACAAAATCTTTTTAACTTGATGTAATCAAAATTATCTATTTGGTGTTCAATTACGAGTTCCAATTCTTTGGACACAAATTCCTTCCTTCTCCACAGATCTGAGAGGTAAACTATCCAATGGAACACAAGATTTTGCAAAGGTGAATGTTGAAAAGTATTTTTGCATGTTTGAAAAAACAAAAGACTACTGAAAAAAAATGACCTCTGTTCTGTTTGCTCAGACTATAATCCCACCTCCTACATTTGCAGAATCTTTTTTTTGGGTAAGGCACTGCCCCACTCCCACATACTAGAAATCTTCACTCAGCATTAATCAATCTTGCTAAATCCCAACCCCAATTCTGCTAAAGGATAAGGCCTGAGGAAAAGAGTATACTTCCAGATGGAAATCTTCCAAGGACTTTCCTCCATGGTTTTATGACAGCTTGACCTCTGTTCTATAGATAAAAAAAGCCAGTCAAACTAATCATATGCCACAAAGGTGGATTGATGATTTGTTTATAGAAGCAGGGTGGGGACATGTAGAAAAAACACTCAGTTACTTGTTGGACAACTTGGATTGTCATTCCCACTCAATGATTGATTAACTTGTTATGAAAACTCTCTGGTTAGTTACTCCATGCTAAAGTGGGAATCACAATACATTACCTGATTCTTACCTTAGTCAGTTGATCAATAAATCAACAAACATTTATTAAGCACCTACTACCAAGCATTGTGTGCTAAGTTACATAGACAAGAGTGAAAACAGTTATTAGATTATTTTATAATATAATAATATATTATATAGTAGTGTGTATATAACATATATGACATTTATTAAAATATATGAATATTAAATAAATATAAAAGTATATATTAATTATATGTAATTAAATATAAATAAATAACTAGCTAGGAGAAAGAGGTCACTAGTAACTGGAGGGATTGGGAATAGCTTCATGTAAGAAAGTGCCACTTGGTGTGAGTTCTAAAGGAATCTCAAAAGTACAAAGTGAGGAGGGAGAATATTTCAGGCATGGAATGAAAGTCAGAGATGAAGTATCATTTCTGAAGGACCACAAGGAGCCCAGTATCACCTGATCAAACAGTGGATGGACCAGGGAGAGGGATTAGGATTAAGAAAACAAAACCAAAAAAAAGGTAGGAAAGGACCAGATTCTGAAGGACTTTAAAAGCAGAACAGAGCATTTCATGTCTGATCCTGGAGGCAATAGGGAGCCACTGAAGTTTATTAAATAATAAATGCCTGAGCTTTAGGGAGATCAGTTTAACAGTTGACTGAAGACGATGGATTAGAATGTGGAGTAAAATGTAAGAGGACTGGAAAGAAAGGGAAAAGGTCAAGTTGTGAGGAACTTTAAATGCCAAACAGAGGAGTTATGGGTGTTGGATTCCAGAGGTAATATGAAGGGGCAGCTAGTGGAGCAGTAGATAGAGTGCGGGACATGGAGGCAGGAACACCTAAGTTCAAATTTGGTCTCAAACACTTACCGGGTGTGTGACTCTGGGCAAGTCACTTAACCCCAATTGCTTCAGGGGAAAAATAAAATAAAGAATGGCTGAACAATAACAATAAAGAGGCAGTCAGAAGCCAATGAAATTTATGGGTCTGTCAGTGTCTGTGAGAGACAGAGAAATTTAACTTTAAGGAAATGATTTTAGCAGCTCTGTGAAAGATGGATTAGAGTAGCATGAGATTTGAAAAGGTAAAACATTAAGGAAGATATAGTATGTAATATCCTTGTAAGAGCTTGAAAGATCTATACAAGGGTATCCTTACAATTATATGGCATCAGTAAGAGATAATCACACATTAGGACATAATTGTTCTTCTACTAAATGCTTAACAATCACTGTTATAAGGAAATGGAATTGTAAAGATATGGACAATAATAGCTTTCATTTATAGATGGTTACAAAAAGCTGTATGTACATTTTTCATCTGTTTCTTTTTACAAGCCCCCTATATTCAAGCCTATGTTACAGATAACAAAACTGTGGTGCTGAGGGATAAGGAGAGGTTTAATAGAGATCTCTCAACAAGCGATAAGAAGAAGAGCTATTCTGTCTCCAGAGTCAGTGTTCTTTTCTTTATATCCAGGATAATTCACTGAATCAAAAATGGTCCTTCTTTCACATTCAAGTATCCCAATTGCTGGGTGTGTTTTTATTCTAGGGTGGTTGGATGGTTAAATTTAACTTTTTAATACTATAAATTTAACTGAAAGCTAGCAATGTTGTAGTATTCCAAGAATTCTCTTCCCCTTCTATTCCATCATCCACAAAATATATAAAACATATTTTATATATGTTGTTCACCCTTCATTTTTGAAGAGAATCAATGACATCACAGAGCAATGCAATGACTTGTATATGAATTGGATATAAGTGAGGTAGAATTGCGTAAATTCATCAGCCCCAATCTCTCCTCCAGAGTCACCCAAGTCCATGGCAAGACAAAGTTAAGAAGATTGGCAATGGCCCGGAGTGCAGGGAATGATGCTGGCTTGGATGTCTGATCAAGCTCTAAGCACTGCACAGCAGCTGCTCCAGCTGCCTTCGTGGCCATTAGAACAAATTGTTCTTCTCTGTGCATTCCATGGGAAAGTCTTCGAGTGCTTGGAGCAGACATCCCCCTGACTCACCAACGGGTCTGAAGTCTGTTGGTTACCCTAACCTTGATTAAGCATCTTCCTAAATGGTTTTGCCAGGTTGCAGCCACACTACAGATAAGTTGGATACCAAAGTTAGATGGGCACCCCTGAAAAGTCTCAGCAAGCCCAGAGAGGATAGTCCTAGTATTATATATGAGTGTGTGTGTATATACATGTATACAATTACTCTGTATTTAAAGTCTGGGTCTATGATCCTAGAAATACTAATTTAATCTAAGCAATCTATCTCTCCCCTACCATTCTGACCCTCTTCCCAGGAGCCTAGATTTTTGGAGCTAGAAGGAACTTTAGATACTATTTATTTGAACCTCCCTGTTTTTATATCTAGGAAAACTGGAATCACAGAGCTTGTGACTTGCTTATAACCACACAGCTAATGTCTGAGGTGAGATTGAAACCTGGGTTTTCTAGACTCCAAGTTTAGAACTTTGCTAAATAATCCAAACTCTCTGATTCTTCCTTGAATTTGACATTCCATCTCTTGCCATGATCCATTCACACAGTGGAACAGGATGCTCACACTCCTTGCTCAGTCTCATCCTATTTTTCAAGGCTCAATATACATGTCTTTCCCCAGTGAAATCTTCCTTGAATCTCACTTATTATTGCCTTTTCTCTCCTCAAATTGCATTATTTATTCATCTGCATAAATGCTGTATTATTCTTATTATACTAATATCCACCTCTCAAAGTAAGCTATGTGGGGGCAAGAGTTATTTGAATTTTTGTCATTTGTCTGAAGAAAACAGCATAATCTTTGCACATGATAGACGCTTAATAAGTATTTCTTCAAAATTAAATCATTTTAATATTCTCTTGTGGTCTAGGAAGATTCCTTAACTACTGTGCCCACAAAGGGACTCTAGTTTTGAAATCATATAGACCGACTTCAGTTGTGATGGGTGCCTGATCCAAAAGAAAGAAGGAAATCAGATTTTCCTTCTGTTCTTTGATTCATTATATCACCACGGCAGAAGAGAACTCTATGGAAAAATAAATGAATGAAAAGGTATTTATTAAGTGCTTACTATATGTAATGCACTGTGCTAAACTTTGGACTACAACTAGAAAAGCAAAGCAATCCCTCCATTTTAAGGAGTTCACATTTTAATTGGGAGAAACAATACATAAGGACATAAAGAGATTTTAGCTGTAAGCTGGAGGGTAGAGACAAAACAGATGGTCATTCATCTCCTTTAGTGCCATTGCCCATTGATAAAATCACTGATCCATTTGTCAACGCTCAGAACTTTGGAGGTGAAAACTTTCTTTAGCAGATCTTCAGCAGCTGTGGCTGCCGAGGAAGCAGGTGCTACAGAAAAGAAACAAGTGCGGTTCTCCTTGATAATGGATTCAGGGACCAGGCTAAGAAGCAGAACGAGTGGATCCTTGGTAACTGACTCCAGTGGGGTCCAAGAAGAAGGAGTGGTCAAGGTCCTGGCTACTCATGGCCTGACTCATTTGGCACATGCTGCTTCCTGTTTCTTCCTAGGGCTGACTTGCTTCTTGAGCTACTCTGACTCAACTGTCCTGGCTTGTTGGGGGCAGCTGATTGCCTTTTGGTGATGGTGCCGGTGGTCACAAGGACAATGGACCCTTTCTCCTCAAGGTTTGACCACAGAGACTCGGCTGGAAACCCAGGAATGGCTGGTGACCAAGAAGATTTCCCTAAAACAGAATCCCTTCTAAAAAGATATATCTAAAAAAGTAATGGTTATTAGGAATAAACGACTATTTTTTTTTTTCACTACAAAAGAAATGTTTAAAACAGAAAATCTCATAAATCTCTATGGACAAGTCCTTAAAATAAGAAACAATAAGTTATAACTCTGAGAGGTAGGAAGGATTACTAGGAGACTTGTGGGATGACTGAATATATACTTCTCATTCTCAAAATTTGTCTGAGATAATTCAAAGGTCTCTATCTTCTGTCTAACCAAGCATTCAGGCAGTTCCTCCTTCTTTCCTCAGGGAAAGGATCACAAAGGCAGCCAGGGATCTGAGATAAGCAAAACCATGGGCTTTTTGGGGAGGGGGAGCCCTGTCTCTGGGGAGGGGGAGTCCAAGGTTGCAGCAATTTTGACTGTGCTCTGAGTGTGGGAGAAGGCAAAGATTGCCTTGCTGCTTGGGAGACCCGGTTGAAAATAAATAACATAAATGACTGCGGACTTAGGCAACACAGGTGGAGAATTTCTTTAGCTCCATCGAGCCGCAAGTGAGGGAGAGACAAGGAACAAATGGTGGGAATGATCCACAGATGGGGTCTGGCAAGACCTGAAAGGACAAGCAGGAAGGGGCTTGGAAGTAAAGGAAGATTCGGGCAAGGCTGGGAAGAAGGGAGCAGAAGGGCCCTCATGCTTCTTCTCCAGCTGGGAGCGAATGGAGTTCTCTTTGTGCAAAGGGGACGAAGGCAGAGAGAATGGAGGAGAGGAGAAACAGAGCCGGCTATAGGAGCAGAAGGCCGTATTAGCAAAGGGGACAGGGAGTGAGCAAAATCCAGGCCTCTGTCCCGTGGGCCCAGCTCAGTTCTGGGGAAATGTCTCTCCCGCATTTTCCATTTTGTGTTCATCACACTAGCTGGGAGTCGGGATAGGGAGGAAAGGAAGATTCAGCCTCAGCTTTCAGGCCCATCGGTTTTCTGAATTATTCTATACATCTAATAAACAACACGACCACTAACAATGAATTGTTGAATCATGTTTGAAGGCGATAGTCAAGATGGAGGGAGCCTAATGGGGGAAATGGGACTTGGAATGGGGAAAATTCCTGATTAGGGAATTTTTAATTTTTTGGTAACAATTAGAAATTACAGAGAACTCTTAAGGTTTACAGGCCAATTTACCTGTGTTACCTGGTTTTAGTCAGTCAATAAGCATTTATTGAGCTGTGCTCAATAGGAATTGTGCTAAGTGTCAGGAATACAAACATGAAAAAGAAATTCAATCTTTGCCCTTGAAGAATTATAATTTATCACACAGCCACCCAATGAAATAGGTTCTATCATTACCCCTATTTATAATCAAAGGACATTTATTAAGCATCTGCTGTATGCCAGGCATTGTGCTAAGTGCAAACATGAAAAAGAAAGACAATCTCTGCTCTTGAAGAATTTATAATTTAACACACAGCCACCCAGTGAGATAGGTACTATCATTACCCCTATTTTATAATCAAAGAACATTCATTAAGCACCTGCTGTGTGCTAATTGTGCTAAGTGCAAACATGAAAAGAAAGACAATCTTTGCCCTTGAAGAATTTATAATTTAACACACAGCCACCCAACGAGATAAGTTCTATTATTACCCCTATTTTGTAATCAAAGAACTCAAGGTTCAGAGAAAGTAAGGGGCACACAGCTTATTCTCAGTACACTCCAGAACATCCCTATTCTATTGCCTTTGAACCTTGGAAAGAAAATGAACAAGGAGATGGGGTAGGGGAGGGATGGGAAGAGTAGTGATCCCTTTAGCATGGCCTAATCTGGCATCCGATGACAGCATCATCCCACATACCCCAGCTCTGATTGAAAGGGAATCCTGTCTGAACTAAATACCGGACATCCTCCAGGACTCTGGAAAGACCTTGACTGTGCGGAAAGTAGATTTAAATGTCTTTATTTGAATGCACATTCCTTTGCTATTCTGAATTCATCATGTCAGTTACTCTCCTCTTCACTTTTTATTTTCTTTTTTTGGTGAACTCCCTATATTATTTCTAAGTATATGATTTCTGAGGTGATCGAGTAAATACTTCCTTTCAATGAACTTTCTGGGTTATCAGACCCTTCACTGAAATATGAAGAAGGAAAACAAACCATTTAAGTCCGGCACAGATCCTGCCAAAAGTAGGCGCTATAAATAGAATAGCTGTTGATTTGGGCTCAATTGACACATCCGCAGACCTGTAGAAATGCTAAATAATAAATTCATATCCTTTAATAGATTCTTCCTTGCTGAAGATAAAATGGCAAAAAATATGCTTTAGATGAGTCATTCATTTGGAGTGTTTTTCCCCTTGGTTTACAGGAGTCATTAGGAAAAAAAAAATACAATACCCAGTGAGTAATTTTCCATCTCTCTCAGTTCAGCTCCAGATATAAAACGTTACACAGGTCTTCCGAATCACAAGGCAAGCTTAATGAAAACACACAGACACTTCTCCTTCCCTGCCCCTCTGCGAGTCCCATCCCCTTCAGGGAGAAGAAATCAAATGAATCAAGGATGAGCCAACCACCTTGTGCTTCTGTGTCATCCTCCCTGGCCTGGAAGGGGGCTCTCTGGGGAAGCACAAGGCCATTCAAATGGGTCATGCTCCTCCTTGCCAGACCACTCTCCTGTCCTCCCAGTGCACTGGGGAAAATGCAAAGGTAGAATGAAAGCTAAATAAAGCTGCAGAGAGGCAGCCACCCACACATTGATCCTGGGGAGAAAAAAGAACTCCCATTCTAGCTCAAAGACAGGGGAGGAGAGGAGATGGAGAGAGGATGAGGGAGGAGGAGATGGAAGGGGGAGAGGGATGAGAGAGGAGAATGAGACAGAGGAGGAGGAGGGAAATGGCAGAGGAGGAGGAGTTAGAGAAGGGAAGAGGGTGGGAGGGAAGGGATGGGAAAGAAGGGGGTGGAGGAAGAAGATGGGGATGAAGAGGAAAAAGAAAATGGAAGAGGGAAAGGGATGAGAGAGGAGAATAAGAAAGAAGAAGAGGAGGAGAATGGTGGAGAAGGAGGAGGTAGAGAAGGGAAAAGAGGAAGATGGCAAAGAAGGGGGTGGAAGAGGAAAATGGGGAGGAAGAGGAGAGGGAAGAAAATGGAAGGGGAAAGAGGGGACAGGAGAATAAGAAAGAAGAGGAGGAGGAGAATGGTAGAAGAGAAGACAGAAAAGGGAAGAGAGGAGGATGGCAAATAAGGGGGTAGAGGAAGAAAAGGAAGAAGAATTGGAAGGGGAGAGAGATAAGAGAGGAGAATAAGAAAAAAGAGGAGAAGGAGAATGGTGGAGAAGGAGGAGTTAGAGAAGGGAAAAGGGAGGAAGATGGGAAAGAAAGGGGTGGAAGAGGAAGGTGGGGAAGAGGAGGAGGAAGAAAATGGAAGGGGGAAAGGGATGAGAGAGGAGAATACCAGAGAAGAGGAGGAGGAGGAGGTAGGGCTCTAACCATAGTCAAAAAGAGCCCACCAAAGGAGGCAGCCATTTCTCACCCTGACGGAGGAGCAGGTGTGCCACAGCTCCAGACACAAGAAACAGAATGTGCCTGACCTGTGCCAGCAATTACAAGGAGATTAGGAGATTCATTAGGAGGGGCAGTGCCCTTGCATGTAATGATCCGCAGACCGTGTTCCAGGCTTCCTGGCAACGGGGGCTTTAAAAAAAAGCCTCCATCACATTGCTAGGGCAGCCAGCCCCGCTCTCATAAGCCGCACGAGTGCTGGGCGGGGGAATGCGATTGATTTATTAGATTTTGTCACACAGAAAGATGCTATCAGACAATGCACGGAGGCCTAAACGGAGCTCAATTCCATCTATTCAAGAAGCTATTGATTTTCTTCCTTATTGCTCAAGCTCTCACACACACACAGTCACTAAAAGCGCCTACGGAGCAAGGAGAGGGGGTTGGAAAGAGCCGGATTTAGGGAGAGAAAGGGCTTCCATTCCTTAGATCCGCAATCTGCTCGCACAGAGCAATTTCATGTTGGGTGAACCTATGCACAATCTTCATCTCAAGATTGAGTATTGCTGATTATCCATGAAGACCGGCTCTTGCTAACTCCAATCTGACTTAGGCAGTGCCGGCTTTGTCCCTCCCCAGTCTCTCTTATGGATGGAACCTTCTCCCCCCCAGACCCAGTGGGAATTCATATAATTTTATTTGAATATTTACAGCCTCTGTTTCCTGCTATCTAACAGCAGGCTGGTGTTTCCTTTTTGTTCTCTAGCTTTTCTTTTTTCATCCTTGCCTATATCTAATTTAGGCTATGAATCACATTAAGCAATATTTAGTAAAGAGCTTAGTTTAGAGGGCGAGGAAGAGTGCAGATTTTTATTGAATCATGTAACCTATTTCCACACTCAGCTGGCTCCTCTGTTCTCATATGAAAGGATGATTCTTGTGTTTAATCCTTGGAATTTGTGTAGCAATTTATATTTTCAGAACCCTTTCCAAAAAAATTATCTTCTGTGATCCATGGAGGGTAAAAAAAAGCACATAATTAATGATTCACTGTCCTTCCTTCCTCACCCCTCCACTTCCTTTTTCCTTTTTCTCTTCCTCTCCCCTCCTTCCTTCTTTTCCTCATTCCTTCCTTCCTTCCTTGCCTTTACTTCCTTCAGACCTCTTTCCAATTCCTTCCTTCCTTCCTCTTACCTCCCTCACCTTCCTTCATTCTTCACTTCCTTCCTTCCTTCCTTCCTTCCTTCCTTCCTTCCTTCCTTCCTCTCCTCCTTCCTCTCACTCATCCTCCTTCTTCTTCCTTCCCTTCCTCTTTCTTCCTTCCTTCCTTCCTTCCCTCCTTCCTCCCTCCCTCCTTCCTTCTTTCTTCCTTCTTCTTCTCTTCTTCCTTCCTTCCTTTATCCTTCCTTCCTTCCTCTCCTTCCTTCCTTTCCTTCCTTCCTTCCTTCTCCTTCCTTCCTTCTCCTTTCTTCCTCTCTTTCCTTCTCTTCCTTCTTCCTTCCTTCCTTCTTCTTCCTTCTTCCTTCCTTCCTTCCTTCCTTCCTTCCTTCCTTCCTTCCTTCCTTCCTTCCTTCCCTCCTTCCCTACCTCCCTCCTTCCTTCTTTCCTTCCTTCTTCTTCCTTCCCTCCTTCCCTCCTTCCCTCCCTCCCTCCTTCCTTCTTTCCTTCCTTCCTTCCTTCCTTCCCTCCCTCCTTCCTTCCTTCTTTCCTTCCTTCCTTCCCTCCCTCCTTCCTTCCCTTCTTTTCCTTCCTTCCCTTCCTTCTTTCCTTCCTTCCTTCCTTCTTTCCTTCCTTCCTTCCTACAGTCATGATTGCTTGGGTGAGGAATTACACTTTTTCCCCAGGCTCATAGTTTTTGAGAGTTGTCTGAGGGCACAGAGAAGTTAAGTGATTTCTTTAAGGACACTTATATGTGAGATGTGTGACTTAACTGGTCTTCTAGAGGCTAAAGCTAGCCCATTTAGCCACTCCTGGCTGCACTTCTTTCTTCCCATTTTGAAAATGAAGTAGACCAAGAATGCCCAATCTGAAATTCATGTGTCCTGATTCCCCTGGACAGGGCTTTTTCTACAATATCACGTTATTTTTCCTCTGGGTCTTATATTAAGCAGTTTCTATAGTTTCAAAGGACATCTGCTTACATGTATAATAAGGAATTCTGTCCTTTTTTGTTATCATTCACTTCTAAGATATCTTTTGTTACTCAAATTTCTGGAAGGGTATTAAGTCTGCAAAATAAATAGTTAAGAACACAAAATGGCACAGCCCACCCAACTGACTGACCCTCCCATTCTCTCCCCAGGCTCTGTTATTCAGGGAGGGAAACAATAAAATTAAGGTTGTTTACTGCTCACCTGTCCTAACTCAAGGATATATGACTGCCTTCAAAGTCAAAGTAAATACTCTCTCTTTTTCTTTTCTTTTCTTTTTTTAAAGGGCAAGGGGGAACAATTTCAGTTAATGGTTTACTAGGGTTACACAGTTAAAGTGTTGTGTTAAATGTCTGAGGCTAGATTTGAACTTAGTTCCTGTGTTCTATCCATCAGCCATCTATTGCACCTAAAGTAGAAACTATTCTGAGAATTTATCTTTGAAATGATACCATTCCCCAAAACTGAGCAAAAATGAATTCCATAACTGCATCATCTACACGAAATGAAGTAGGTAAGAGTGCCTTATGATGGATGGCTTTGTCACACACATCCCAGCATTTAAAACATACTATAAGAGGATAAATTGTTGTTCAAGCATCTTTTTCAGTTGTGAACAACATCCCATTCGGAGTTTTCTTGGCAGAGATACTGGAAAGGTCCACCATTTCCTTCTCCAGCTTATCCTTCCTCCAGCTGAAGAAACTGAAGCAAACAGTGTTGTCACAAAATTATTAAGTCTTTGTGGCCACATTTGAACTCAGGAAGATGAGTCTTCCTGACTCCAAACCTGATGTTCAAACCATTTAAACACTTAAGGATCCACAAAAGGATAAGAAAAGGTTCTGTTTCCCACCCAAATGCTCATGCTATAGCTCTTCACAAATTTTTTTTTGTAGTTGTATTATCCTGTGATGAATTCTTACTCCTTAGTCAATATGAAAACACATCATTAAACATTTATATTCCATTTACACTTTATAAAGTGGTCTATAACTTTCTCTAATAACTTATACTAGGTCAAGTCTGTGGAGAAGAGGGGTGCTTTCTGATGGGGAAAATGCGAGAAAGGGAAGAGAGTTCAAGGTCTATAAATTAGGTAAGGTTAATCCCTCATGTCTTTTCCCCTCTAATCTCCTGTCCAGATTTCCCATTGTGCTACCTCTCCTCAAAGGACATCACTCCAAATTATAAATTTTCTTGGTCTTCACTCCCTCCAGACTTTCCTAACTTCCCCTTCATGGCCTCTTTTTTCTGCTCCACATTAGGTGAAAGCAACTTAATCTGAATAACTTGTCAATGCTGATCCTTTGCTGTTCAGTTGTGTCCAACTCTTTATGATCCCATGGACCATAGCCCATCAAGCCCTTCTATCTCCCAAAACCTGTCCAAGCTCATGTTCATTATTTCCATGATATTATCTAATCATCTCATCTTCTCTGGTCCCTTTTTCCTTTGTCTTTAATCTTTCCCAACATCTGAGTCTTTCCCAGTGAGTCCCATCTTCTTATTACATAGCCAAAGTATTTGAGTTTCAATTTCAGTATTTAACTCTCCAGTGAAAAGTCTGAATAAGTTGCTTTAAGTGTTGACTGATTCAATCTCCTTGCTGTACAAGGGACTGCCTATTTGAGGTTGTTGATATTTCTCCTGGCAGCCTTAATTCCAGCTTTTGATTCATCCATCCTGACATTTTGCATGACATATTCTTCATATAAGTTAAATAAATAAGGTGATAATATACAGCCTTGTCCCACTTCTTTTCCAGTCTTAAACCAATCAGTTATATGAATGGTTCAAACTATTGCTTTTTGCACTATGTATGTACAGATTCCTCAAGAGGCAAGTAAGATGATCTGGTACTCCCATTTTTTTTTTTTTTTTTTTTTTTTTTTTTTTTTTTTTTTTTGTGATCTACACAATCAAAAGCTTTAGCAGAAGATTTTTTTCTTTTTCTGAAATTCTCTTGCTTTCTCCATAATCCAGTAAATATTGGCAATTTGGTCTCTAGTTCCTCTGCCTCTTTGAAAATCAGCCTGCTCTTCTGGTAATTCATAGTTCACATATTTCTAAAGCCTACCCTGAAGAATCTTAAACATAACCTTGCTCGGTATATGAAATAAACGCAGTTGTTTGACAGTTTGAACATTCTATGGCATTGCTCTTGCTTAGGATTGGGACATAAATTGATCTTTTTCAATCCAGTGGTCACTGCTGTGTTTTTCAAATTTGATGGCATATTAAGAATAGTACTTTGACAGCGTCTTTTAGGACTTTAAATAGGTCAACTGGAATTCTATTATTTTCACTATTTAGCGATGCTTCCTAAGGCCCACTTGATTTCATTTTCCAGAATATGGTCCTAGATCATTCACCACATCATTATGTTTATCAGTGATGTTAAGATCTTCTGTAGTTCTTCTACATATTCTTAATTTCTTCTGCTTCTGTTAAATTCCTGTCATTTTTGTCTTTTATCATGCTCATTTTACATGAAACTTTCCTTTGATCTCTCTGACTCTTAATGAATATTAAAGATAGCATCTCTCTTTAAATAGAAAAGTGTATTGCAATACAAAGCTTTAGGTTACAGGGGTCCGATCTGTGGATCATATAAGGCCCACAAGATTATTTGCTAAGGCAACTGCAGACAAGGATGAGCTGAAAGCTAGTATAACAATCTCCCATCATTTGAGTTCTATAAGTTCATAATTTTAAATGGTCTATTAATGATGTCAAATATCCAAATGGCCCGTGGTGGAAAAAAAAGACATTAATAGAAAAGTTGTCCAACTTTTGAGAGACACAGTAATTGGAATGAGGAAAGCAATGGTTATTGAGTCAGAAGATGGATCAAACTTTAGCTCTGACCATTACTATGTGACACTGATCAAATCATTTCAGCCAATCAATCAGCAATCAATAAGTATTCTTGAAATGATTGCTACTGATTCTGTGCTAGGCCTTAAGGGTTCAAATAGAAAAGGGAAGCAGTTCTTGCCCTACTTCATATTATAAAAGATAGACATATTATGTTCACAGATAAATACAGGATATGTACAGTACTTTATCTTTGAGCATCACTTCTCTTATATGAAAAGTAGAGCTATATTTGTAAATTATATGCTCTGTAAGTTAATTTTATTAGTATTATTTTTATATTAGCAGGGCTTGCCCATGAACACTAAATATGCCTCCAATTTTAAAAATCATTCTTTATTTCTTTTAGGAATATTTTGCAATTATATTTGTAAAGGTCTTGAGTCTTTTCCATATGTATTCTCAAACTTCTTTTCCTAGGGACTAAGTTTAGTAAGAGTTCATTCATTTTGCCAGGCACTTTACTGAAAAATAGATCTTTACTATTCTGGGACATTTCTAAGATTTCCTTCTCATATACACCTCCTTATACAGATGTCTTTTTCTTTATGGAACAGATGCATGTTAGCAAAAACTGACTGTTAAGTGAATGTACTGAAGTTTTTTTTTATGTCCTTTGTTTTTTATATCATAATCATTTCCATTTACATCCTTTACAACATCCCTTCTGTTATAACAGCAACAACAAAAGTCAGTTAAGCAAAAACAACTGATGCATTGACCTGTATCATTTTGCTCAAGCCACTCACTGAAACTTCCTGAGCTTTAATTTCCTCACTTATAAAATGGTGGGATTATACTGGATGATCTCTATGATCCTATGATTTGGGGGGATAATATTTGCCACATTCCATGCTCCTAGCTTGCCCCTTCCCCACTTCCCCTATAAAAATAGAAGAGAACTTTTTCATTTCTCTGCTGTAGAGCCAACATTGGGCATAGCAAATAAACAGTGTTTAGCCATAGTCATTGTATATATAGTTTCCCTGGCTCTGAATCTGTTTATTCACTCCATCAGTTCATACAAGTCTTCACTTGTTTCTCTGAATTCTTCCTATTCATCACTTTTTAACAGCATAATAAGATTCTATTATGTTCATCTGCCAGGGTCTTAAGCCACTCCCCAACTGATGAACATTTATTTTCACTTACTTTTGTTCTTCATTTTCAGTCTCATTCAATTCTCTGTGATCATATTTGGGGCTTTCTTGGCAAAGATACTGGAGTAGTTTGTCATTTCCTTCTCCAACTCATTTTACAGATGAGGAAACTGAGACAAGCAGAGTTAATTGACTTGCCCATGTATCTGAGGCTACATTTGACTGTTCTTCCAATTTTTCACTGCCACAAAAAGCCTGATTATGAATATTTTGATTTATAAGGGAAACGTTCTGTCTTAAACTTCCTTGAGGTAAATGTCCAACAATGGGATGTCTAGTGTCAAAGGACATAACATTTTAGTCATTTTTTTGGACATAATTCCAAACTGTCTTCCTGAACAGCTGACCAATTCATAGTTTAACTCACAATATATTAGTGTTTCTAGCTTCCCACAACCCCTCCAATATAGTCGATTTTTATCCTTTGCAATCTTTGCAAATGTTCTGAGTGTGAGGTCAGTTTTATTTTTAGAGATTCAGAACACTCTTTCCTATGATTGTATAGAGTTCCCAATGAAGTCCAATTAAGAGGTAGGAATGTTTCTACTAGAAAAATAATTTAATGGATCAGCAGGTGCTATTCAAGGTACATTGTCAAACTGTAACTAAGTCATTCTTTTTCTGAGGTGAGAGAACTCATGTTTTATTTGGGAAACTCTCCAAGTAAAAGAGTTATTAAGGTGGGGATGGGGAGGAAAAGGAACAAGCACTTATTAAACACCTATTATGTGCTAAATGCATGATTATATACATATATCTTATTTGATCCCCACCACAACCCTATTAGGTAATTGCTCTTATGATTCTCTATTTGAAGTTGAGGAAACTGAGAAAAATAGAAGCTAAAACACAGAGCCAATAAATGTTTGGCTACAGGTCAGGTCTTCCTGACTCCAGATGCAGTACTCCATCACCTATGTCACCTTGCTGCCTCAGGTGAGATATGGAAGCACCCTTTCACCGGGTCTCCAAGGGATTAAGTTTTGACCCTCAGGCAATCTCAGCAAAAACACCTTGCCATTCTTCTAACACTTAAGTGCTGATCTGTTAAAACCTATCTCTTGGTGAGAAACACAGGACAGATGAGTCAGTGATCTGGGCAATCCAGTAACCTCCTCAAGGTCTTTCTTGAGCCTGAGATGAGAGGCAGATAAAAAATAAGAAGAATTATAATTACCTAAGAAAAATAATAGAAAGAACTAAACACACACAGAGGAAATGTGACAGGTTGTCTTCCATTTGGAATATTCTTATAAATTTTTCCTATGGTGCCTTCAGCCTTCCTAGCTGGTGAAATACAATATAGGTAGACCAAACTAAAGCAAGACCACATCTCTTATTACTCAGGTTTTCAACCCTGAATAAGATACTGCAAAGATGGAGCCCTCAAGGTTTTAGAGAATTCTATATATCCTCCCACAACAATAAACGTGGGGTCTTTGGCCTGGAGACCACCAGAAATCAGAATTGGTCTAATTAGAAAACTAGTAAGAAGCCTAAGAAACTTTGGCTATCTATCTATCCCCTGCCTTCTGGAGCTGATTTCCATGGGGAATTTTGAAGCTGTATTGGTCCAAATGCTCTTCTCTGATCCCCCTATCATGGTGTGAAGGAGATTCTGGGTTCTTCAAACATGGGAGACAGCCAAAGAAAATACTCAGAACCAAGAGATGGACTGTCTTTTTCATGGATCAGCCAGGAGTCCAATGTCCCTGGGCTGAACGATATACATTGAGGAGAAAGGTGCAAAAAAACTTTAAAGGGAACTTTTAAAAATTAAGTTTACTATGTTCTACACACTATACTAGGCCCCCGGACATATACACAAAAGCACAACATTGCTACCTTCAAGGAGCATACATTCTACTAAGAGAAATATATATGCACAGATGGTAACTAAGATTAAGGAAAGGGGCTTTATAGGAAGTAGCCCCTGACCTGAACCTTGGAGGAAGCTTTGGAATCTAAAAGATAGAGATGAGATTTCAGGCAGAAGAGATAGCCTGCCCAAAGGCTGGAGCCACAAGATGGAATTGGGGAGGATATTCAAGAAGCAGACTCAACTCTTGGTTAAAGTTAATTCTTTCACCCAATCTTGTGTTTGCACTTATTTAGATAAGACTTGACTATTTAATTTCTAGTCATTTAAACTCCAACAAATATTTATGGAGCCCTTACAATGTGCAGGAAGTTCTAAGCTAGACTGAAGGAAGATAAAAAGATTAAAGAGGACAAAGGCTCTGCCTTTCTAGAGCTCATAGTCTAGGAGAAGGATATCCTAAGTTGATCTGTTTATGTCTTTTGGCCAATTTCCCCTGGCTCTCACTCACTTTTTAATTCTTGATTTTGAGGTCCTGAGGGATCCTGCAATGTGAGATGTGGATTGTATCTAGAGATCTGGAAATATAGATGCAGTAGGTCATCTAATACAGATCAGTCATGAAGCTGAGATAATGAATGAGGTTACCAAGGGAAAAGTTGATGTTTAAGTTAGTGCCTAAGAATCTATTGACAATTCCTTCTCCCCAGGGCCTTGAACACAGCAGACTTTTTTTTTTTCTCCTTTTATGTGAATTTTCCTTTGCAGTATCTTCTTTTTAATTTTTTTTATTATAGCTTTTTATTTACAAGATATATGCATGGGTGATTTTTCAGCATTGACAATTGCAAAACCTTCTTTTCCAACTTTTCCCCTCTTTCCCCCCATTCCCTCCCTCAGATGGCAGGTAGATCAATACATGTTAAATATGTTAAAGTATATGTTAAACACAATATATGTATACATGTCCATATAGTTATTTTGCTGCACAAGAAAAATCGGACTTAGAAATAAGGTAAAATTAACCTGAGAAGGAAATAAAAAATGCAGGTAGACAAAAATAGAAGGATTTGAAATGCTATGTAATAGTTCACACTCATTTCCCAGAGTTCTTTCAGGTCCCTAAAATTTAGCAGTCTCCAATCAAGCTACATGTAAACTCTGTTTCCATTACTGATATTTTCAGAATTCTAGGGTACTAGGGGCCCTTTATTTTAATGGAGTAAATCACTAATCATTGGAGTCTCTTCTCTGCAGACGTGCTTTGGAATAAAGACAGTGTGGAGGTGATTTTCTACAATCATCTCTTAAGGATCAGGGCTAATGGAGAAAGGGGATCAAATGGAGAAATTAGAACCCCGTGGTAGATATTAGTTTCACACACCTTCATCAGATTTTTAACAGGCTCGGTAAGTGCCTCCATTAATGGAGTCGTCTGCGATGTAGTTTTTTTCTCTTTATGTTTGTCGGGCCTGGATGGGGCCACGGCTTCCCCGCGGCAAGGGCAGACTTTGGGGAGACACACTTCCTATTTCTCTGGACACTGGGGTCCCAAAGAGAAGGTGCCAGGGACAGCGGCGGGGGAGAGGGGAACAAGGGCCGTGTCCTTTCAAGGAGAATTTCGGAAGTGTTATTGAGGGCCTGGGGCTTTGGACAGGTGTGGAGAAGTAAACAGGGAGTCGGTAAGGATGGTCAGCTGGGGCTGCATCCTCTGGGCCCTGGCCTAAGGGTGAGTCTTATCTCCAAGAAAGGCCCTCACCTGGCTAACCTCTCCTGACATCTGTAGCTGAACCTTCAAACTACCATTTGTTAGTGTCCTTGTTCTGGTGGAGGTGTGAATTAGCAATAGAGAATGGAAAAGGTTGGGGAGGGAGGAAGGGAAGGAGGAAGAGAGAGAGAGGGAGAGAGAGACAGAGAGAGAAAGAGAGAGAGACACAGAGAGAGAGAGAGAGAGACAGAGACAGAGACAGAGAGACAGAGAGAGAGAGACAGAGAGACAGAGAGAGAGATAGAGAGACAGAGAGAGACAGAGAGACAGAGACAGAGAGAGAGAGAGAGAGAGAGAGAGACAGAGAGAGAGATAGAGATAGAGAGAGAGACAGAGAGACAGAGACGAGAGAGAGAGAGAGAGAGAGAGAGAGAGAGAGAGAGAGAAAGGAATGAGAGTTTAGAATTAAGAACTGATTAAATTAGCAGGCCAGTTTGGGGGTCACATCAATTTACAAGTGTTAGATGATATTAATTCCATGGTATCTGAGGGGAGAGGAAGAAGGGAAGCCAGAGCTGGAGACTTTCCTGGATGGAGGCATCTGTAAAAAAGGTAGACCCTGAATGGGGCTCTTTCAGTTCCAATGGTCTTATGATGGAGAGAACCATCTGCACCCAGAGAGAGGATTGTGGGAGCTGAGAGTAGATCACAACAGAATATTTTCTCTTTTTTTTGTTGTGATTTGCTTACATTTTGTTTTCTTTCTCATTTTTTCTTTTTTGATCTGATTTTTCTTGTGCAACATGATAATTGTGGAAATATGTATAGAAGAATTGCACATGTTTAACCTATATTGGATTACTTGCCAACTAAGGGAGGAAGTGGGGGGAATGGAGGGGAAAAAATTTGAAACACAAGGTTTTTCAGGGGTAAATGTTGAAAACTATCTAAAGCTTTATAAAAAAAAGTGGACTCTGAGCACATGAAGCTTATTCTTGTAAGCACATGAAGCTTTCCCCTTGTCCATTAAGCACATTATTCTGGCCCTTCCTGAGGCTCCAAGTAGGTGACTTTCTTAGCTCCTTCCCTTCCAGAAACAGCATCCACATGCAGTGCAGCCGGGCAGTCCCAGAGAGCTCTCCCACTGTGCCATCATTAGCATAGCATCTCACCAATCCCAACTGCTGTTCCTGGGGGCTCTTAGACAGGTGTCAAAGCATGTCTGTTCTAATAGGGAAATTATTTGCATACACAGGCAGGAGAATAAACAAATCCCTTGGTATCAATAAAAAATAATGCTGAATTTGTTAGGAGCCTGGATGCTGAGTGGTCCTTGGCAATATTATAATTTTTTATTGACACTTCATTTGCTTCTAGCTATTTTGGGATGGGGAGGGGGATTGGAGAATAAGTGGCACCCTTCCCCCAACTCACTGCAAGCCAGAAAAATAAATCTTGGAAAGGAGGTCAGTAGGAAGTCATGGGATGAGAAGGGGGAGGTGGTTTTCAGTTGTTAATAGGCTTGAGCATCCTTGATTGGGAATTTTAAAGCCTCCAGCATCCCCAGTGATCTACACATCTGGCAAAGAGCATGGAATATAAAAAGGTACCATTCTGTCTCAGTTTCCGAGCCGTGTGGAGGAGCAGACTAAGGCAGACTCCAAGAAGCGAAGGTATATCTGGCTCAAACCAAAGTCTGCTGTCTCTCATCTCCCTTCTCCCTTCCAGGCATCCAAAGCAAGAAGGACTTCTCCCTTCTTCCTGGCAGGTAAAGGCTCATTCTGGCAGGACTGTGTCTCTGGGCCTGGTCTGGAGCTAGGAAAGCCAGGTAGACTCTACAAAGCCCAGGGAAAATAATCTAATTTCATCCTATTTTCAGGAATATCTGTGGCTATGTATGCAGGAAGAATTTTGAACTAGGTGGCTGCTGGAATAGAAGGAGGCAGCCAGGGCTCCCACATCTGTCCTCTAGCAAAAAATCTACAAATCTCATCAGACCACATAATGACCAAGAAATTAGATAGAAGTCAGAGGAAAGGGCAAGAATCCTGAGCCTAGCACAAAGCCCCTTTTTAATAATTGAGGCTTCAGAGGTAAGTCTACACAGGTAAGAAGGGGAGGGGAAGGAAGGATTGAATTTGGAACTCAAAATTTAAAAACAAAACAAATGGTTGAAAATTGTTTTAACTTATAATTGGGGGAAAAGAAGATATTTTAAAAGAACAGAATCATAATTTATATTTATTATTATTATTATATAAATTATAAAATTAATTTATAGAATTTGGCTCTGATAGAGTAGTCTGTTTTCACAGGGCTAGAATGTTCCCTAAAAGGCTATATGACCCCCCCAGCAATTCATCTTTATTAAATCTTTTTACCTCTTTTAAGTAGAATTATTGGTTTGGGGGTGTGGGGGAGGAAGGGGGTTAAATTTGGCTAGCCTAGAGCTGGCTGGGCCTGGAATCAGAAAGAACTGAGTAAAAAATCTAGCCTTAGACCTTTATTAGCTACCTTAATTTAATTTGCCTTCATCCCCAAGAAAAGGAAATAGTAAACCATTCCAGTATTTTTGCCAAGAAAACCTCGTGGACAACCCATGAAGAACTGAACACACATGAATGTCTGAACACAAGAATCCCACTGTCCTCTTATTAAAGATTTTAAGAAATAACTGCATGGGAAGTAGGGAGATCAGTAGCACCTCCTAATCCCTTCCTGGATCAGTGACCTGGCAGAGAATGCAGACCCAGAAAAGATAGCAGAAACCTTCACTTATCAGTATAAATTTCCTGGAAGTTTAAGAACAATTCAGTTCAATTGATTTCTCTCCAAGTAGTTATCCATCCCCTGTTATGTGAGAGTTCCACTGGCTACTGTTCTCAAAGACTGAAAACTTTCTTTTTAGGGAACCTTGGACAAGTAACTGAAATTAAGTCTCAGTTTCCTCATCTGCATTTGTGCTAACTTACTTCAGAGGCCTGTGAGGAAACCTTCAGTAAGAAGAAAGCTATATAGGAATGTGAATTAGGGAATGTCTGCAATGAGAGGCAGGGACATAAAAGAGCTGTCCTGGAAGACTTGGATTCCAGTCCTAACTGTCAAACACTAGCAGTGTGACTGGCAAATTACTTAACCTCTTAACTCTTTGCCCCACTTACCCCCTTCCCCTGCCTCCATCTCTGTATGAGTGGAGAATGGTTCCTTCCTGGTTCCTTCTACCACTATACTAAAAAAAAGTCAAAATAGTTTTTTTACTGACTCACAGAATTTTATAGAGCTGAAGAGTCCTTGAGAGATCATTTGGTCCAATCCCTTTGTTTTACAGATAGGGAAACTGAGTCACAGAGAAGTGAAGTGACTTAGTTACATGGTAAGGGAATGAGAACTGTGATTGATAGCCCAAAGGAGCTAGACCAAGGCCAGCACACCTAGTTCAGGAGATTTGCCGTGTGGCAATCAAAATAAATTCAACAGGTTTTTTAATCAAGGGACTATATACAGGATTCTTGACCTAATTTAGAGAATTGTACCTAGAGCTAGCCAGAAGAGGAATTTGTTTCCCTCAATAACTTCAAGTTGTATTAAGAGTTTTCTTTTCTTTTTTTTTTTTTTTTAAAGTTTTATTGGTGCTTTTTGTTTTTATTTCATATTTCCAGGATGAACTGCTTCTAACAGCCTCTTTAAACCTACCCTACCCACTCCCAACCTTTCCACTCCAGCTTCTAGAATGCTTGTACCCCAGAGATAAAATTTCCTTCCGCCTCCCCTCCCCGGACTTCTTTCTGTTGCTCTCCTATCCACTTACCCTCACTGAGACCCGGCTCCCTCCCACCCATGATCCCCTCTATCCATCCTCCCCTTATTAGCCACCCTTCCCTCCACCCCACTCTCCCTTTCCCCCTCCCCACCCTCAGTCCAGCCCTGCAATGGAAATCTGAATCCTCCTCATGCCTCAGTATCATTTCTAGACTCTCCCTTTAACTCCATTTCCTGAAGTTTACTAGATTAACAATATCTATCCTAATCAAATCATGGTGACTGTTTTGTATCAGCCCCTATTGATTCCTCTCTGAAACAGCGCTACACCCTGGATGCGCCCTCCAACATCCTACTCTCCTCCATCATCAGTCTCCTCAATCCCATGACCTACCCTACCTTGGCCACACCGAGCAGAGGTCAGATCCTAAATTTCACCTTTCCCCACTGACCTGTAATCCACTTCCTCCCTCAGAGAATTCCTCTTTTCCCTCCAGATATGACTCAATGACCACTTTCCAAGAGAAGTCTTTCCTGTTTCAATCCTTCCCCCAGCTCCTAGTGTCCTTCCTCCCTAGAGCACCTTTGTATTTATTTTCTTCACATTTATCCTGGAAAAAAATGGACTCTAGTCTTTTTTCCATTATTTTAACCCATTTCCTTGGCTCCAGTAACAAGGACTCCTCTGTCTTTCCAGTTCCTTCCCTTTGGATTATAATCTCCAGGTGGGTACCCGTTCTAGGAGAATGGTTCCTTATCTATTTCCACCACTATAAGAACCCTGAACCCAGCAGTCACGCTAGTTGATAATATTAAATGGCTCCCTTTGGTCCTCCCAATATGTCCCCCAGGGATAATCTCCCTCTAATTTGCTGTCCCATCTTTTTCCTCTTAGTGTACTATACTATACCCAGCCCTCTCCTTGCCTTGGCAGGAGATTTGTGGGGCTGGTTAGGGGGCTGATAGAATGGGGTAGAAAGAGGTGGGGAATGAGAGAGAGAAAGAAAAAAAGAGAGAGACAGAGAGAGAAAAAGAGAGATAGAGGGAGGGGGAAATGAGAGAGAAAGAAAGAAAAAGAGAGAGACACAGAGACAGACAGAGAGCTCTTATTTGCTAAGAATTTGGTCCCTTATACTCCCCCATTTCCTTCTTTGTGTATGGGAAGTGTGTGGGGGGGAACAATACAGGATCTTGAAGAGAGTTTGGGAGAGTAACTGGGACAGACTGCTCTTTTAAAAACTGAACGACTCAGTGGCTCCAAGGAATCTGCACTGTTTTCAGCACAAACTCTTCCCAGAAAGGTAAAGGTCAAAAATGTGCTTTCAGAAACTAATTGTATTACTCAGCACAAATACCAAGGCCTTGGACTGTGGTCCCATTTCACAATGCAAGGATTACAGATTCAGAGCTGAAAGTGGTCACTGAGTCTGATAGTCCTATTTTGTAGATGGAGAAACTGAGGCTCAAAGAAGTTAAGCAATTTGTGGTGAAATTTGGATTGCCGACTCCTTGATTCTTACTCAAGTCAAATATGCTTATTTACTAAGCCAGACTTCCTTTGAAAGGACAGAGATACGTTTCCATTTTTTATCTTCCATGGGGAAAAATGCCAGATGCACTGAGATCTGACTCTGGACAGTTATCATCTTGAAAACCATTGGGGAAAAAAAAAAAAAGAAAAAAGAAAACCATTGAACTAGAATATGACTTGTTGTAAAACCCAATTGGTGGATTGGATGAGGTCCAGATAGAGGAAAAATGAGAATTCAGTGGTTTTGCCTTCCCAGCCATCCTCCATGCTTTTTTCCTATGCTTTATTTTTTTAATTTATGTTTTTATAATAATATTTTATCTATATTTTCTTTCCATGCTTTATTGTTAAAATTACTGTTAAACATGAATTATCCCCCATCTCCATTCCTGCTCCCCCAGAAATCTATTAAACAATCTATAAAACAGAAACTAGGAAGAGTTCAGAATCCTGTGACCCAGATATACCAATAACAATATTATGATAATAGCTGACATTTATAAAGCACTTGCTATGTGCCAGGGATTATGCTGAGTGCTTTCTAATTATTAACTCATTCAATCCTCCAAACAACCTGGGAGTAGATGCTATTATTATTCCCACTTTACAGATGAGGAAACTGAGGGAGACTCACATAGCTAGTAACATTTCTTAGGTTGAACTTGAACTGATTCCAGCTCTAGGGCTTTACCCACTGTAGCCTCTGGCTGCCCCCAGTATGAGCCAATCCACTCTTAGAACTTTCCATCCCTGTACTATTCCATAGGTGCTCCCTGGAGATTTCTTACATGAGAATTCCAGGTTCCATGTTTGTGTTTGTCCACCCGTCCTTCCACTACAACCACCCTCCCACTAAACCAGTCACCCAATCCATCCCACGGTCACCCTTTCGTCTCTTATTACAATACGGATCCCCAATCCGCTCCCTCTCATCATATTCCCTAGAGCCCTATTCACTGATTGGCCCCTTCTCACCTCACCAACATTATTAGACTATAAACTCCTCGAGGTCAGGGGCTTTCTTTGCCCCCTTTTGTATCTCCAGTTCCTAGCACTGTGCCTGGCATACAGGAGGTGCTTAATAAATGCCTATTAACTGACATCAGCCCTGAATGTATATCCTACTCTTCCTGCAGAATTGAGGGCATTGGGGTCCTTTCACAGGATCTGGAACATGCCTTTAGCTGCCTACTTGCACCACCCTCCCCCAATTCTAACCCTCATAGTTCAAAATATGGTTTAACAATGAGATGGGTCCAGAATATGATTGCTTCTCTATGAGCAAAAATCTAGGTGACTATAAAAGGAGAACCAGTGAGTCACCCCCACTTAAAGTAATGAGTCCTCCAATGATCAAATAGACCTGTCTGGCCAATCAGCCTAACCAGAAGATGGACAAATCAGATAGATCCCTCTAGCCCCAAGCAGGAGATGGGCAAATCAGATAAATCCCTCTAGCCCCAAACAGGAGATGGGCAAATCAGATAGATCCCTCTAGCCCCAAACAGGAGATGGGCAAATCAGATAGATCCCTCTAACCCCAAACAGGAGATGGACAAATCAGATAGACTCCTGTATCCCTAAACAGGAGATGGACAAATCAGATAGATCCCTCTAGCCCCAAACAGGAGATGGACGAATCAGATAGACTCCTGTATCTCCAAGCAGGAGATGGACAAATCAGGTAGATCCCTCTAGCCCCAAACAGGAGATGGACGAATCAGATAGACTCCTGTATCTCCAAGCAGGAGATGGGCAAATCAGATAGATCCCTTAAGCCCCAAACAGGAGATGGGCAAATCAGATAGATTCCTGTATACCCAAACAGGAGATGGACAAATTAGGTAGATCCCTCTAGCCCAAACAGGAGATGGACAAAGATCGGACTCTAGGACCTGGGGCAGACTTGGCCAAGATGGTTTTTGTGGTTTCTCAGCTAAACGTCCACCTGCTGGATGACCACAGCCCCAGCAAAAGCCCTTGGCTTGGTTACTGGGGAGGATTCTGATCAGGATCCCCTGTAGACTCTCAATGACCCATTGCAAGCAGAAGAGATAGACAGCCAGATTCAGGGAGGATCAGTGAAGTGCCGGCACTTTGAGGTTTTGGGTTGAATCAGCCTTCCAGGATTATTTCCAGAAAGGGCTGGCTGATGCAGCCTGGGACCTGTTAGCTCACACTGAGGTTACAGACATTTTGTCAGTGCTCATTTGCCCCATATTCACAGTGAGATAATCCTAAACTAGTGCTTCCTCCCAGCTAGCTGAGTTATCCTAGACCCCAGAGTCTATGCTAGGGGACCCATTTGTGATTGATTCCAATGAGGGGCCCAACACTTCACTGAAAGTTTGTGTCTATACTGTGAGCTTCATCAGTGTTCCTCAACCAGCTATCCTGTCAGAGATAATCAGTTAATCTCTTAGTGACGAATAGACTTTATTTTCAGAACTTATTTTGTACCAGGTAGCATGCTAAGGCACCAAGGATACAGAAGAAGAGCAAAAATAATAATAATAATAAAGGAAACATGTTCTACCAGGTGGGGTCCCACTGATAAAATCCTATTCTCTTAAGGGAACACCCCAATCTGTCCATCAGTCTATTCTTTTTTCTGAAACTGTAACTAGGAATCTTGAATGACTCTATTGCTTTGGATAATTTCCTAGAAGTACAACTGGTTCCCCTGTATCTCCTTCTCCGATCCCACTCCCCTACAAATACCATAGTCTTGGATGAAATTAAAAGGATGAATCTTCCAAGTAAAAATCTATCATTTGTAAGAATCAAATGAAAAAGCACAACAGGCTCCTTACTATGGATGACAACTTAGCCCCTTCTCTTCTGCCATTACACCGGGGAGCCAACTGCCCCCCCAGGACTCTAAGCAAGCTAATCATACTTCATCTACTGTACCCAACAATGCCTTAGGGTTCAAGAAATCAGCTGTGCAAATACAGGTTGGGAAGGCACAGATAAATAACAGTTTGTGTGATAAAGATCTGGTGGTTTTAGTGGATGGTAAGTTCAATGAGACTCAGGGGACACAGTTTAGCAATAAGAGGGAAAAAAAGTGATTGCCTTCTTAGTCTGTATTAATAGAGGCACTGTCTCCAGCATAGGAGAGATGAGTCTTTTTGCTCTCCCCTGGTAAGATTACAGCTGGAGAACCGTGTTCCATTCTGGGCAGCACATTTTGGGAAGGATGTTGACAAGCTGGAAAGCTCCCAGAGAAGGGTGCCCTCAGGACAGTGAGGGAGATTGGGGACCTGTTAACAACAAGGGTCCATTGAAGAAACTGGAGATGTTTAGACAGAGTAGAGAAGTCTGGTGGAGGCAGGGGCAGAATATATAATTATGTTCAAGTATTGAAGTCTGTCATGTGGAAGAGGGATTAGTTCTGCCCCAAAGGGCAGAAGAAGGAGTGATGGGTAGGTTAAAGAAGGGCAGGTTTCAGCTGAGGTAATGAAAAAATGTCCTTGCAACTAGAGCAGGTGCTTTAATGTGTGTGTGTGTGTGTAAGAGAGAAAGACAGGGAGACAGAGAAAGACAGAGAGTGAGTGAGAGAGAGAGACAGACAGACAGACACAGACAGATAGACAGAGAGAGAGAGAGAGACAGAGAGACAGAGAGACAGAGAGAGAGAGACAGATGGGGGGGGGGGAGAGGCGAGGAAACACACTGAGAAAGACAGAAGTTCTTGGTGGTCTGGTAAAGCCTATGGACCCCATCTCAGAATAGTATTGTTTGCCTATTCTAAGAATTGAAGAAAATGCTAAATTTCAGTGAGATTAAAAATGTAAATTTTTCCAATCAAGTTCACAGATTCCCCCTTCTCTCTTCCACTTCCCCAAAATCTTTTCATGGACCCTCAGATTAAGAAACCCTGAATTAGAGATTTCCCAAAGTGGCTAGACTGCCTCAGGAAGTGGGGTGTTATTCCCTAATAGAATGTAATCATGAACATGTCATGGTGGACTATGTCTGCAGTCCCTACTAGTGAAAAGGCTGAAGCCACTGGATTGTTTGGGCTTAGCAGTTCTGAACTTCAGTAGAACTGAAAAGGAGGGATGTCCAAACTAAATCCAGTACCAAGATGCTGAAGGGAGAAGGTGGGGTTGGAAACAGAGTAAATCAAAGCTGACAAGTTGATCAGTGGTAAGATCTAGCCAGAGAGTAGCTGCTTATTTCCAGCCTGGATGGAATTGGGAGACCTAAATTTTAAAAAACCAAAATAAATAAATTAGAAATTGAACAATCACTTGGTGATGTTCCTGGGGGGGATTTTTGCGGGGATCCAGGTTGACCTAGATGGCCATTAGGGTTCCTTCAATGTTGAAAATTTTTTAAAATGTTTTAATAGTTTATCTTCTCCCAGTAACATGTAAAACATATTCCCCACCCCCCACCCCCAATGCTTAAACTGATGATACACGTTTATCATAAGGAATAAGAAATCCCAGTAATCAGCTAAAAAGTATAGGTATCTTTTAGGCAGAAAACACTTCTTGGTGTCAGTGAATCATACCCCTTATGCATGGCTTGCCTGGCTTTAGACAGCCTTGATGACCACTGAATTATACTTATTTTAGTAATAGTCAGATGTCCACTTGGATGAGTCAAATTCAGTCACTGAGAAGGGTTTAAAATTCCATTTTTCCTCTTCTCATAGACCCCTGCAGAGTGAATGGGAAAACAAGCCAATTTAATTATCTTATTAATTCAATGTTTACTTTTAAATGAAGGAGAACAAGAAATTAATAGCTAGAATAAATAAACCTAGTTCTTGCCAAATTTTCTACAAAATAATCCTCTAAAACAAAATAAACCTTGTCTTATGAATTCATCCTAAGGGACACACTAAAAACCTTCTTAGGAAATACATCTCTTTCTAGTACATCATTGGGCAAGTGTTAACTGCCAAAAGGGAGATGGGAAAATGACAAAATGGTCTGGATAAAAAAGACAAATAGCCCTCTTTTGAATTGGCAATCTGAGTAACCCATAATCAGAATTTTGCTGATCTAAAATATTTAGGTAATCCAGGGTAAAAATAGAGCTTTTCAAGTAAATTATCCCAATTATCCTAGGACCATTGGAGCCAGAGTCCATGAAGTCTAAGTCACTCATTTTACAGATGAGGTGGGTTTAAGTAGAGTGCAACATGTTACCAATGATGTCTTTTAGGGTGAGCATTGTGCCAGCTTATAAACCAGGCCCATCTCTGACATATAATGATTTGGAGACCCTAAGAAAATTATTGAATTTTGCAGCAATCTAATTCAAATTACAGAGAAGATGCTGATTACTTTGCTAGAGCAGGTGTCTTCATCTTTTTGTTTGTTATATCATGAGTCTGGTCCCTATCCCCTACTTTTTATATTACTTTTTATGGAACTTCTTACATGGAACTAATTAGGAACATGTATGCTCAAGATAAGGCTGTGGGTCGTTTTCATAGCAACAGTAAGAAATAGCAAGTGCGGCAAAGAGAAGGATGAAATATTAAAAGAACTAGAGGTGGTCTTTCAGCACTCTAAGAACATGGACAGTGACCATATACCCTAAGAAGATGTGTGATCTATACCAGTAAAAGTAATAGACCTTGATGAAAACAGAGAACCATTAAAATTATATTACATAATTAATTTCACTTTTACTTCTGTACTTTAGACCAGAGTTTCTGCTTATTCCATTCAACAAATGTTTTTTAAGCTTACTTTACGTGTGGCAATGTGCTGTACATTAGAAACACAAAGCCTTGGATTCAATGTCAAACTCAAGTAAATTTTAAAATAATTTGAGGGGCCAATTTTAATAGACTTGTGATGGAGTCATCTGCATCCAGAAAAAGGGACCATAGGGGACTGAATATGGATCACAATATTGAATTTTTACCGTTTTTGTTGTTGTTTGCTTGTTTTTTTCCCCTTTTTGATCTTTATTTTTCTTGTGTAGCATGATAAATATGGAAATATGTTTAGAAGAATTGCACGTTTTTAACCTATATTGGATTACTTGCTGTCTGGGGATGGGACTGGGAGGATAGGAGGGAGAAAAATTTGGAACACAAGGTTTTGCAAGGATGAATGTTAAAAACTATCTTTGTATGTATTTTGAAAATAAAAAAGCTATTATTAAAAATTTAAATAAATAAAAGGTTAAAAGAAAAAATAAAATAATTTGTGGAGGGAGGAAAGGAAGAACCAGGGAATAACCCAAAAGGGAGCTCCTTGGGAAAACCTTAAAGATAAAGATTCAGAGAGATATAAATAATGAAGGGATGCATCCCAAATGTTAAGAATTCTATGTAGTTACAGAGATGAGATGTTGAGATCCAGAAACAGCCAGCAGGCTATTTCCACTATAACAACAACAACAACAACTACAATTAAACTTTAAGGCTTGCAAAGTACTTTACAAATATTATCTCATACGAATCTCACAGCAACCCTGAAAGACAGTAGTTTTTATTATCGCCCTCATTTTACACATGCTGAAATTGAGGTACACAGTTATTAATTATCTGAGCCTGGGTTTGAAACCTGATACCAGGTCCAGTGAAGAAAGCAATGTTTGAAATAATTCTAAAAAATATAGATTGGTCCCAAATTATACAGTAGTCTTTAAATACTAGGTGGGCAACTAGGTGACACAATGGTGGATTGGGGCTTGGAATCAGGAAGACATATCTTTATAAGTTTAAATCTGGCCTCAGACATTTTTACTAGCTGTGTGATCTGGGCAAGTAACTTAACCTTCAGTTTCCTGAATTGTAAAGTGAATTAGAGAAGGAAATGACATATCACTTCAGTATCTTTGCCAAGAAAACCCCCAAATCAGGTCAGTGGAGATTTGGACACAACTGAAATTATTGTATCACAAAAATATTAGGTTGAGGTATTTTCATTTTAGCATGAAGGAAAGAAGGAGTTTTGAAAGTTTTTAAGAAGGTCACATTTGTGCCTTAGGAAATTTTAGTATTTGGATGGAAGATGAATTGAAAAAAGAGACTGGAAGAAAGAAGACCAATAAATCCTTCATGAAAGAGGCAATAATGGCCTTAGTAAGTAAGCATAGTGGCTGTGTGAGTTGAGAAAGGATGGATACAAGAGCACCTTGTCAACTAATTCACTGGAATCAGCTCTTCTTGCATCCGCAATCCCATCTTTGGCTGTAAGTAAGCCATTTGGACATTCTCCTAATGATGGTCAGTAAAAGGGATGTGCTTGTGAGGAAGCCAGCTCTAGTTGATGTGGAATAGATCTTGGGAAAGTGGTAAGGAAGGAAAATAATTACTTAAAAACAACTATTATATGCCAGTCTCAGTGTTAAGTGCTTTTGAATTTTTTTTTTTTTTTACAAATATTATCTCATTTGATCCTCACAAACCCAAAAGATGGGTGCTATTATTATCCTTCTTTGTTAAGGAAAATAAGGTACAGAATTTGGCAAACAGTTGAGGAAATTAAGGCAAACAGATTAACTGATTTGCTAAGAAGGATCATAAACTAATAAGTGTCTGAGGTCAAATTTGAATTCAGTTCTTACTGAGTCCAGGTCCAATGTTGTAAGACCGTGTCCCCTAATTGTATAGAGAGTGTAAAGAATAGAATATAAAACTCTAATTAAGATAGAAATAAAATGCTTGTATGAGAGTAGTGGAGCAGGAAGAGAGTGATTAGAGAATAATCCAGCCATGTCCAAATGGATCTACATTTGTACACTCATTCATGAAAATTGTTTGGGTAAAGATCCCTGGAGAGTTGGAAGGTGTGTTTCCGATGCAAATGCCCAGAATTTGAGAGATTTCTTAGCAATGTTCCCCGGGATAAACCTTGAAAAAGACAAGGAGAGTGGAGAAGATAAATGGAGGCAGGCACCCCTCCCCCAGACTGAGTCCAGTTGACCACATATGCATGGGGTCCCAGTACCAAATCCTCTCAGAACCCTTGTGGTTCTGGGGCCAGAGATAAGAGAGCCCCGTCAGATATGAGATCCATCTCCAGTAGTCCCTGAAGGGGTAATCTAATATCACAGCATCATGGTGTGTGGGAAAGTGAGTCAGTGATAACTGGGAGCCCATCGATGCTCCTTAATTAGCACGCTCCTCACTATAATAACGCCATACTAATTAATACAGAAATAATGAAACTTCCCTAGAAGACAAATAGGCAAGGAAAGAAAGGAAGGAAGGAAGGAAGGAAGGAAGACACCAAAACTGGACAAACATTTCCTGCTTCAGGGACATCTAGAGCTCTCAGTGGATAGAATACTGGAATCAGGATAAACCTGAATTCAAATCTATCCTCAGATATTTACTAGCTATGTAACCCTAAATAAGTCGCTTAACTACTATCAGTCTCAGTTTCCCAATCTGTAAAATGGGACCAACAATAGTACCACTTCCCAGTACAATTGTGAAGATAAAACAACTTGATATTTGTAAAGCATTTTGCAAACTTTCAAGCTCTATGTAATTGTTACTTACTACTTACTACACCACCACTACCATTACTGCTTTTTCTATACCCATGATTCTGGGATCTGCTATGAGCCTCATTGGGAAATACACAGTTCTACTGAACTCAATGGGGGAAGGGCAGGAGATATTTTGGGGGGAGAGGCAATTGAGGTTAAGTAACTTGCACAAAGTCACACACCTAGTGTTAAGTGTCTGAGATCGAATTTGAACTCAGATCCTCCTGATTCTAAAGCTAGTGCTCTAACCATTGTATAATCTAGATGCCCCCCCCCTTTTAAACACTTGTTTCCCCTTTTTATTGGAGGGGAAATAATAAGACAGAATATCATATACATTATTAGACCCAGTTTCTATAGAGATGTTTTTGCTTTTGTTGTTTCTTCCTTCTTTCCTTTTTATTTCTTTGTTCTTTGTTTCTTTTTTCTCTTTCCTTCCTTCCTTTCTTCCTTCCTTCCTTCCTTCCTTCCTTCCTTCCTTCCTTCCTTCCTTCCTTCCTTCCTTTCTTCCTTCCTTCCTTCCTTCCTTCCTTCCTTCCTTCCTTCCTTCCTTCCTTCCTTCCTTCATTTCCTTCCTTCTTTCCTGCCTTCCTTCCTGTCTTCCTTCCTTCTTTCCTCCTTTCTTCCTTTTTTCCTTCCTTCTTTCTTTCCTTGCTTTCTTTTTTCATTATTTTCCCCTTCCCTTCTTCCTTCCCTTTATTTCTTTTTACCACAAAGGAAGTTTCAGCCTAGAGGAGAATGGGGGAAAATTATAACAAAAGGCATTAAGGCAATGTATTTTTTTAAATATGAAAGGAATAAGATGGGAGGAGCGGGTACAGGCAGCACTGTGTGCACGTCTCAGTTGGAACACCTCTCTTTTCATTGGCATGCCATTCTCTCTGCTTTAAGATGCTATTAGAAGGACTGGATTGACGTGGAATGCTTTGAATGCACTGCAGTGGGTCGTACTAGTTGGTTTGTGTTTTTTTTTCTTACATAGATGGAGTTAAAAGCCGCTTATATGTCATATGCAAATGCACACAAAATAATGTTCAAATTAGCAGGGGCTTGTCATATTTTTTAATGGGGTTCTTGCACCCTGTCAGAGAGGAAACCTATTTAGCAACTGGCCCTTCAGGCAGGGTCATTGTTCACTATTCAAAGAATGCTTCCTTCCAAGCAATCAAACACCATATTATTTCATACCCCTGCAATGAGTGCTTTGTGGCAGAAATGGGAGGAGGGGAGGGTACAAGATTTGAAGAAAGCTGCTTCTAGCAGCTTTACAAATGTTTTTGAAAGATATTAGATCTTCCACATTTATAGCAAACATGTCTACATTTTTCTATCTTTCTAAGGAGCATCTTTTGTTTATCTCATAACTTATTAGGCTAAGAAGTACAGAAAACTAATTCAGTCAGTCAATCAAAAAACACTTATTCACTGCCTACTATGTGTAATTCAATTCAAATATTAATTTTTTAGAAAATTATGTAATAAAATAAGCATTTCTATGACAGTATAATAAAAAAGATCATTGCTCATGAAACTGCATTTTTTGTATATTATTTTTTAATATATTTTAAATATATATTTTAAACATATTATGTACAACTTGCTATTCCTTTTAAATATATAATATTTATTGTGAAAATTTCTTTCCCCTTTTCTCCTCATCCTAATTTTAAAGAATAAATGGTAAAGAACAAATCATAGAAACAATCAAGAGCTTCATTAAAGAGAATGACAATAATGAGAAAACAAATCAAAACCCACGAGATTCAGCAAAAATGGTGATCAGAAGAAAATTTCTATCTCTAAATACTTACATCAATAAAATGCAGAAAGAGCCAGCTAATGGATTGGCTCTGCAATTAAAAAGAACTAGAAAAAGAACAAACTAAAAAATACAAACATTTAATGAGGAATTTTTAGATATACAATACTGTCAGAGCTAAAAGTATCTCATCTAAATCCTTCATTTGACAAGATTAGGAAACTGAGGCCCAATGAGATTGTGACTGAAATAAGCATTGACAGTACTTTTTAAAGGCAAAATAGGACAAGAGGTAATAGTTATATTAAAAAAAAATTTTTTTTTTAATTTAGCACTTACTGTCAATCTCTGTCCTAGGTACTGATAATACAAATACAAAAGCAAAGCAATAGTTACCTTCAAGAAGCTTACAATCTTATAGGGGAGGCATAATATAGGAATCTATAAAACATACAAAGCAGGCAAAAGGTAATCTTGGAGGAGTGGGCACTAGCAGCTGAAAGAAACAGCAAAAATCTCATGCAGAAAGTGATATTTGATCTGAACCTGGAAGCAAAGCAGGAATTCTAAGACATAGAGGGGAGATAGCTAATGCTAAACATGGAGATGGAAAATGGAATATTAGCAAAAAGACCCTACTGATGGCTAGACTGTAATATGGGGGAGGACAGTCATATCTAAGAAGCCTGGAAAGGTAGGATAGGGGTAAGTTGTGGAGAGCTTTATCCACCAACCAAATTTGGAATAATAAAGAAAGACTGGAGTTTGATTAAGTAGGGGAATTACATGATCAGATCTGTACTTTACAACTATATAAAGAAAAAAAATTAGATTGAAGATGGATGAGGTAGAGAAATCAGGAGGCTATTTCAACTGCTAAGTGATGAGTGACTGACTCATGTAGTAGCTGTGTCAGTGGAAAGAAGGGGACACATGCAAGAAATGCTGTAGATGTAGAAAGGACAAGATTTGGTGACTGACTGGATGTGTGGAGGTAATTAAGAATAAGAAAATGGGGATTATACCAAGGCTGCAAACAAGGGTGATTAGAAGATTTCTCCTCCCTGGGTTTTTGTAATACTGCTCTCTGTTTTCTCTCACCTTGTCTGCATGTTCTTTCTCAATCTCCTTTGTCAAATCACCACTACTACTACCTTGACAATCATCTTCCCTCAGACCTTGGAGGAGAAATCCCAGGATCCTGAAAGCTTTGAGAACAGCAATGCTTCCAGCTCATTATCAGTAGACATTATTTTTGGAAGGATTATCCAGCCCACTTCCAGTAGTCATCATCCTTGAAAGCAGCCCTGCTCCCTGCAGGTGTTATAGACACACCTATTGAAGACCCGGAAAAGATGGTTCTTGTCACTGAAGTCCCTGTCACTATCAAATGGTTCAACATGAGAAGCTGCCCTTGATAGTAGAGACATTTGAAAGGAGAGTGAGTTTTGGTGAAGAGATAATAAATCCTATTTGAACATCCTGAGTTTGGGATACCTATGGAACATTCGTTTTGAAATGCCCAGTAGAAATGGTGATGAGTGAGTGGAGCTTAGAAAAGAGATTCAGTCTGGATATATAGATCCTGGAGTGATCTACACAGAGATAATTGAACCCATGGGAGTTTATGAGATTGCTAAGTGAGAGAGTGGGGAAAAAAAGAGAAGAGAGTCCAGAAGAGAATGGCAGGGGATATAACCACATTTAATGGCCAAATATGAATGATGATTCAGCCAAGGAATGAATGAATGAAGATGAAGGGAAAATCCATTTATTAAGAGCTTATTATGTGTCTTAAGTACTGGGCTTACAAATAGAAAAAAACAGTCCCTACTCTCAGGGGTTCCCGTCTAATGGAGGAAGCAACACATATTCAAAGTTTCATAATCAATTCAAACGGAAAAATCCCATGGTTCTTAGGACGTGTGGCAAAGGAGATGAAAATGCAAATTTGTAAAGACCATTTTAGAGATAAAAATGATTTGAATTTCTGAGTTATTTGATAGTACCAAGGACTTTAGTGACAAAATCTTTTTAAGGGTCTTCAATAGATGTGTCTATAGCACCTGCAGGAACAAGTTGCCAGGGCACATCCCCATCAGGGCTGCTTCCAAGGATGATGACTACTGGCTGGAAGCATTGCTATTCCCAGAGTTTTTAGGGTCCTGGGATTTCTCCGAGGTCTGAGGGGAGATGACTGTCAAGGTAGTAGTAGTAGTGATGATTTGACAAAGGAGATGGAGAAAGAACATCCAGGCAGGTGGGAGAAAACAAAGAAAGCATATTATAAAAACACAGAGAGGAGAAAGTGTCAGGGAGGAAGGGGTGATCAACAATCTCAAAGGCTGCAAAACCAAGAGAGATGAGGAAGGGAAAAAAGATATGTCAATTAAGATATTGCTGGTAACTCTGGAGAGAGCAGATTCAGTTGAATGCTGAGATCAGAAGCCAGACCACAGGGAGTTTAGATGAGTGTGAAAGGAGAGGAAGGGAGGATCCAAGTGTCAAAGGTTTTTTCAGGAAGTTAGCTGAAAAATGGAGGAGAGATACAAAATGTTAGCTAGAAGGGATGGTAAGAGCTAGTGAGGTTTTATTAAAGGTAGGGGAGACTTGGTATGGTTGTAGGCAATAGGTAAGGAAATCAAATTCAGGAATATAAGGGGAGAGAGAAAAAGAAACAAATGAGAGAAGATGGGGAAGGTGGGAGAGTGAGAAACAGAAGAGAGAAGGAAAGCTACAAAGACAGAGAGGCAGAGAAAGACACAGAGAGAAAGAAGATGGGAGGAGATCAAGGATAAATATAGAAGGAAACTGAATATATTAAGCCTGGAAGACTTAGTGGGGGACACGATAGCCATCTTTATTACCTGGAAGAGGGATTAGATTTGTTCTGCTTGGCTCCAGAAAGCAAAATTATGAACGATGGGCAGGAATTTCACAGAGACAAATTGAGATTCCCATAGAGACTGAAACAAAATAAGATAAAATGAGGGATAATTCAGGGTCTTTGAGGTATAGAACAAGGATGGTGATAGAGTTCAAGGCTAATAGCCTCAATTTTATTAGAGGGAAGGGAATGAATTGATATAAAAAGCCTGAGTAAAGAAAAGGTTTTTTAAATAACTATTTGTAAGGAATTAGAGAGAGAATACAGTCAGGGAAAAATGAAAAGTTTGCCATGAAACAATGAAGAATTTATTAAGATTAAATAAATTTGTAGTTGAATCAGTTTGCATGGTGAGTGACTTTTCCCCACAATTGTACAGTAGCACATGTATAGAAACAGAAAAATCTGAGGAATGAGGTCATTCAGGATTGGGGTTTGGCAAAACGTGAGCCAATAAACATCTCGGGGGCAAGGGATTTGGGGATAAAAGAGAGAGCAGAATTGAACTGTTTAAAAGTGGGATCAAGTTACTACTGGGATTATATCCCAAAGAGATTATAAAGAAGGGAAAGGGACCTGTATGTGCACGAATGTTTGTGGCAGCCCTTTTTGTAGTGGCTAGAAACTGGAAACTGAATGGATGTCCATCAGTTGGAGAATGGCTGAATAAATTGTGGTATGAAAATTATGGAATATTACTGTTCTGTAAGAAATGACCAACAGGATGATTTCAGAAAGGCCTGGAGAGACTTACACGAACTGATGCTGAGTGAAATGAGCAGGACCAGGAGATCATTATATACTTCAACAACAATACTAGATGATGACCAGTTCTGATGGATCAGGCCATCCTCAGCAACGAGATCAACCAAATCATTTCTAATGGAGCAGTAATGAACTGAACTAGCTATGCCCAGAAAAAGAACTCTGGGAGATGACTAAAAACCATTACATTAAATTCCCAATCCCTATATTTATGCACACATGCATTTCTGATTTCTTTCACAAGCTAATTGTACAATAATTCAGAGTCTGATTCTTTTTGTACAGCAAAATAATGTTTTGGTCATGTATACTTATTGTGTATCTAAGTTATATTTTAATATATTTAACATCTACTGGTCATCCTGCCATCTGGGGGAGGGGGTGGGGGGGGGTAAGAGGTGAAAAATTGGAACAAGAGGTTTGGCAATTGTTAATGCTGTAAAGTTACCCACGTATATATCCTGTAAATAAAAGGCTATTAAATTTAAAAAAAAAAAAAGAATACAATTAAAATAGGAAGAACTCAGTTTAGGAGCTTATAATTAGTAGTCTGGAATTTACCAAGAGATATCAAAGACTCATCTGATAGATATTCACGTCTTTATCAATAATACATATTCTGCCTTCCCCCAAAGTCCTTCCAGATTTCCTAGAATTTTTCAAAGAGAGGATGGCAATAAAAGGACTACAATAAAGTGGAAAAAACACCAAAAAAAAAAAATAAAATAAAATAAATAAATAAATAAATAAAAGTGGGATCAAGCCTTTCTAAAGGTCAGGGAAATCAAAACAGGGAAAATGGTCTGGGGTGGAGGGATCGAGGATGAGCTGCTATGGGCAGAAATGTGCTAGATTGGGAATTAAGATCTCAGATTGGATACCATAAACAAATTAGGAGAGCAAGGGACAATTTATTATCAGATCTTTGGAAAAGGGTGGAATTTATGACCAAATAAGAACTAGAGAATATTATGAAATGCAAAACAGGCAACTTCGTTTGCATTTAAATTTAAAAGGTATTGCACAAACAAAACCAACACAAACAAGATTAAAAGGGAAGTCCAAAGCTGGGGGAAAATCTTTGTCAAATCACCACTACTACTACCTTGACAGTCATCTCCCCTCAGACCTCAGTGGAGAAATCCCAAGACCCTAAAAACTCTGGGAATAGCAATGCTTCCAGCCAGTAGCCATCATCCTTGGAAGCAACCCTGATGGGGATGTGCCCTGTAGGGTAACTTGTTCCTGCAGGTGCTTTAGACACATCTATTGATGATCCCCCCCAAAAAAGAAGATTTGGGCACTGAAGTACCAAATAACTTAGAAATTCAAATCATTTTATCACTAAAATGGTCTTTAAAAGTTTGTTTTTTCATCTCCTTTGCCATACATCCTAAGGACTATGGGATTTTTCCATTTGAATTGATTGTGAAACTTTTAACCTGTTCCTCCAGTAGATGGGAACTCCCGAGCAATTTTTTAACCATGTCCAAAGAACTATAAAACTGTGCGTATACCCTTTGACCCAGGAGTGCCATTCCGGTGCTTGTATCCCAAGGAAATCATAAAGGAGGGAAAAGGATCCATACTTGCAAAAATGTTTGTAGCAGCTCTTTTTAAAGAATTGAACAATGAGTATACGCCCATCATTTGAGGAATGGCTGAATAAATTGTGGTACACGAAGGTAATAGATTATTATTGTTCTATAAAAAATGATGAACAAGCTGATTTTAGAAAGGCCTGGAAAGAATTACATGAACTGATGCTTGTGAAACAAGCAGAACCAGGAATCCATTGCATACAGTAACAGCAAGAATGTGCAATGATCAACTATGAGACACTTGATTCTTCTCAGTGGTTCTGTGATCCAAGTCAATCCTAATAAATCTTGTGTAGAAAACTCCATATGCATCCAGAAAGAGAACCATGGAGACTGAATGTAAATCAATACATAATATGTTCACTTCTTTTTTTCCGTTTTTTTTTTTTTTTCTTTCTTGTGACTTTTGTTCTTTTTCTCTCTCCCAACATGATTTATAAAGAAATATTTATTTTTATTTATTTAAATTTTAATTTTTAAAAGTTAATATACACATATAACCAGAAAAAACTAAACAATTAATAAGAAAAAAATCTCAGGTTGAATTCTTTCCTACATTACCTCTGTGTGTCCTTAGCCATTCATTTAAACTCTGCAGAACTTTAGTTCTCTGAGATGAATTCTCAGAAGTTGGATTAGATGACTTGGTGTGGAAAGGTGAAGAATTTACAGATTAAGCACATATTGATCAGAGACTGTTAATTAAAGTAGCTCAGGCCTATAGGCCCCGGACATGTGATTTTAGATGAGACCTGGACTGCATTTCATTGTCCAAAGAAGGAATTAAATGGCCAAAGCTGTATATCACCTTTGTCACTGTGTTCCACTGACCAAATAGGGAGATAAAGGTTTATGTAACCAATCACAACCTATAGAGGGTGGGATTTTGGGGATTCTTTGTCTGAAATGTATAAAAGTTGTAAGCATCTTCAAGTGAATGACTCTCCTCCTGTGGGTATCTTTGCTGTCCTTTCGGGCCCACAGGCCAGGACGGTCCGCTTCTCAAGATTCTAATAAATTCTTTCTGTACATCATTTGGAGTGACTCCTGAGTAGTCAGTTTGGGTAGGTGCAATTGCCCCAAACAACTTCTATAGTGTCCTTTGTATTTTTAATTTTCTTTATTCTGAGTTTGCCCTCCAAGAAAAATATTTTCACGTATCAAATTGAATGTAAAAATAGGTTTGTACATGAAAACACGAATCTCTATTCCATTCCCCTTGCCTTTTAAAAATGTAATCAATTCTTGTACATGTAGAACCTATATTAGAATGCTTGCTGTCCTGGGGAGGGAAAAAAGATAGGTGACAGAGGGGAAAAAAATTTGAAAGCTATCTTTATATATAATTGGAAAAATAAATACTATTAGATAAAAAAAATAAATAAAATGTAATCAATTCAATTATCAAAACTGTCCTTTTGTGTGTATGTGTTTTTTATCTGCTCTGCACATATTTTAAAATGGTAGTCTTTCTCCTTTTTAATTTAATTTAGTTTTTCACACCATCATCACTCTCCCAACTGTATTTTCAATTAAATACAGAAAGGAAAACTCGGAAGGAATAAGCATTGTTAAGCAAAACAAATGCAAAATCCAAGGTCCCTTTCAATGCTAAATTTATGATGTGTTGTTTATGTTTATGGAGATGAATGAGCATTACAGGTTTAGGAGGGAGGGAAAGGGAATAGTGGAAAGATCCAATTTTTTGATTATGTTTCTAGGTAGTGTAATGGATAGGGTGATGAACTTGGAATCAGTCAGTCGGTCAATAAACATTTATTCAGGAAGACATAATTTAAAATCGGGCTTCAGAAACCTACTAGCTATGTGACCATGGGCACATCACATTTTCCAAGTCTCATTTTTTTTTCTCATTTGTAAAAATGAATATAATAGCAAAGTATATATCACAGGGTCATTGGAAAAATGCTATTATATATATAATCTTAGAGCACTATATAATCTTAGAGCATTTTATAAATACTAGCTAGTAGATAAAAGTATATAATCTTAGAGCACTATATAAGTACTACCTAGTAGATAAAAGTATTTCAAACTTCTTGAGTTCTTAACTTGGGCTCCATGGACACATTTTCGGGAGGCTATGAACTTTAACAAGATAAAAATTACATTTTTTCTCACTAATCTTTAATGGGTATTTATCATTTTCTTCGACAATTTAAAACCTTATTCTGTTTTATAGGCTTCTCCAGAGTGTATGACACAGTAAAGGTTAAGAACTCTGTTCTGCAACTTGATAAACTCTTACTTAGTCAGCTGTTGTTTGGACTAGATGGCCCTTTAAGTTCCCTTTTATCATTAAGATTCTATAATTTGGGGGCAAGTAGGTGGTGCAGTGGATAGAGTACCAGCCCTGAAATCAGGAGGACCTGAGACACTTAACACTTCCTGGCTGTGTGATCCTGGGCAAGTCACTTAACTCCAATTGCTTCAGCAAAAAAACAAACAAAAAAACCCCTATAATTCTGACAAGTCTTCTTAGTTTTGCTCCTTGTAGCTACAGAGTATGTATTGGCAAATGATGACTGAGAATTACCTACTTTAATAAAATTGATATTTATGCATATGTTAAAAAAAAAAAAAAAAAAAAAGAACTGTTTTGGAGGTAGTATAGTTAACATCGGGGATGATTAAATCATCACTCCTGCAAGTGGGAAAGCTAAGAGAAGCCGTAGGTGATGGGAGGGAGGTCAGGTCCCTTCAGACAGCAGCAAGGATACTTAAAGGGACATTAGCAGGATACTGAAGTTGCGGTGGTGGGAATCTGGGTGAAGAAGACCAAAAATGAGAAAGTTAAAATGAGCTTGGGGGCCCAGAAGGTGTCAGCAGCCAGGATCGGGACGAGATGGCAGAGACGGAGAGATGGGAGCGTTGGGGGCAAGAAGTAAGGGATGGTGATGGCAGAGAGAACAAGGATATTGGTCCAGCCTGTTGGGGGTTAAGAAAGAAGGTGACCCCAATAGGAGACAGACAAAAGGGAGGCAGTCTCTCCTCAGGGAAGCCAAGTTTCCATGAATGTCGCAAGTATAAAGAGCCTGTTAGGAAAAATTCCAGAGGGGTCATGGAGGGAGGGGAGAAGCTGAGAAAGGTTTAGGATGGACTGGGCAGCTGGATGGGAAGGAAGGTGGGCATAAGGGGACTGGGAGCCAGGAGTTTTGTTTAGGCAGTTCTGAAGCCCAGGGATTAGGAGGAGGAGCTGGGAGGTTTCTAGCCCCAGAGAAAGTACCAGCGGACTGGGACTCTGCCCCAAGCGTCCTCGGTTGACCTTTGAGCACCTGGCTAGGTGCAGAGAGATAAGGGCTGGCTTGTGGGGATTCCTGGGGACTAAATCACATTCATCACCAGTTTGTTTGGCTTGTCTGAGATAGAAGGGAATCCTTCTAATCAGTCAGAAGATACCTTATACAGGCAACAGGTCCATCCTAAAATACTAAGTCTCTAGTCCTGGGCAGGGGCCTAAGGCAGGTGGTTCAGTGGAAAGAGGCTGGTCCCCCTGGTGAAAGGTGCTTTATCTGGACACTTGGTAGTTATGGGAAACAGAGGCTTTGGGGCAGTGACTGTCCCTACTTCCAGGGGCTCTAGGTAAATTCCCATGGTGCAGAGGGGGTTTCCATCTCAATCAGTGCACAGAAAATGGGCTGGGGTCCCCTCCTTGGCAAGTCTGAGAACAGCAGCTAGAGAGAGGATGTTCCTCATTCAGACACAGGGAAGGGGTGAGAGTACAGGAAAGGTCGTTCCTCCACATAATGGCAGAAATTATGGCCATGGCTCCCATTTATACCCCACCTAAAGATTTGGAAAGCGCTCCCTATCCATGATCTCATTTGTTGATCCTCACAGCAGCCGCATGAGAAAGGCGAGTTCTGTTCTTTTAGAGATGAAGTACTTTGTGGGGCTCACACAGCTGGAGTCAGGATGCTAACCCAGGTGTCCCTATATCTCCTCGTCCATCATTTCCCCCACTGAGCCACCATACTTCTCATGGTAAGTTCATGGTTTGCCATTTCAGTCCCTGGAGACTTGGGCTAAAATATGAGCAGCATGGAGCATATGGGAAACATAGGTAGGTCCAGGCTGGAAGGGACCTCAGAGACCAGGTAATCCAACCTCCATATTTTATAGATAGAAAAGTGAATTAAATTACTTGCCCACTGTCACACAAACCATAAGCCTCTGAAAGGAGATTTCAGTGTAAGTTTTCTGTTTGAAAAGCCAAGACACTTCAGACAGGAGTAGGGGAAATTCTTCCTCATATTTGCTATCTGTCTCCAAGCCTTATTTCTCGGTCCCCCACTGGACCACCATCTCCAGGGCCTGATCATCATTTTGAGGACTTCCTTTCTCCCAACCTCCACAAAGAGGAGAGTCAGATTTTCTGGCATATGAGCTGCCCATTCCTTTTCCACCATGACTTTAGACTCTCTTTATTGCTGTCTTCACTGTTAGTAGATGGCTCAATGGTCTCTGGAGTCAGGAAGACTCATCTTCCTGAGTTCAAATATAATCTCAGACACTTACTAATGGGACCCTGAGCAAATCACTTAACCTTGTTTACCTTAGTTTCCTCATCTGTAAAGTAGCTGGAAAAGGAAATGGCAAATTACTCCAGAATCTTTGCCAAGAAAAACCTAAATGGGGGTCATCAAGAGTGAGACATGAGTGAGCAACATTAATTGTTGTCCTGCCCCCTCCTCCACTTTTTCTTTTCCCCAGGTGAAAGAATTTATATATATATATATATATATATATATATATGTAAATATATAGACATAGATATAGAGATATAGATGGATAGATGGATGAATGGATGGATAAATGGATAGATAGATAGATAGATAGATAGATAGAAAAATAGACAGATGGATAGATGGATGGATGGATAGGACTCTGCTAGATGGTAATGGAGGACCACTAAAATAATCAGGGGCAATCCTAGTGATTCAGGGCAAAGTCAATATTGTGACAACTTCCTATCCATTTCTCTCCTGCCCTGCCCTAGGGTGCCCCACTCCCTCATTAGAGATGTTTATCTTCATGTCAGAATTTCATTTCTGAGAATTTCCAAACTTTCCCTATAGAATTTTAATGCATGGGATCTTTCATATATCTTAATTCATAATTTTGTCAGCTACCTCCAAACATCCTGAGCTCTTGAAAGACCTGCCCTTCTCACATCCCATGCCCCACCTAACAAAGCCTTCCAAACTCTAGCAGAGTCTCATCCAAGACAATAGATCAAAAGTTTTTATGAAAGATACAGCTGTCAGTCACCACACACTATCACCGATTCTAGACTTAGAAAGGGCCTGAGAAGTCATCCAGAGCAATCTCTTCATCTGACAGCTCAGGGAACTGATGCACAGAGAGATTAAAGTGACCTTGCGGAGAGTCACACAGCTAGTCAGTGCAGAATTTGAATCTAGGTGTCTCCACCTCCAAATCTGATGTCTTATCCATTTCCCCACACTGCTCTCTGATTGCTCTCCTGCCTCTTCCTCCCTTTCAAACTTCCAACAGCTTGCAGTACGCCCCACTGTCCTGGCTCTCCCCAGGGACCCACAGGATGACACAAGCATCCATGGGAAGCTGGCCAAATAATGTTGTTTCCCAGACTTATCCTGCTCTGCCCCCTCCTCAGGGGTCTCACGTGGTTATCTTGCTCCTCCGCCTCCTTGATAATACGGTGTAGTAAGAGAGCCAGAATGGAAGGCTGCCCAGAAACGTGTTCTACTCTGCTTTAGTGGGTCATCCATCTGAAGACAGCCTCCAGAAAGTGACTGGTGCTTTCCTCAGGAATATTCCCCGCAGCTGCTGCTTTTCAGCTCTGCCCCGGGCAATAGTCAATGCTCCAAAATTACCTTTCTCCCCCCAGGCTTCCCTCTCTCCTTTTTCTGTCCCCATAAAAATTCCCGTTCCTTCAGGATTTCAGGTAGGGATTAGGAGGAAAGCAATATGATTAAACTAATTAGGAGTGACTAATAGCTGGTTGAACCTCCTGAGAGATATTTGTACTCAGAAAGAAACTACCCTTGCTGAATTTCAGTTGGAAGGGGAAAAATACATTTTTGAAGATATAGAGGGTAGAGGAGGCTGATTGGTACCCTCCTAATTTCCCAAAATTATCACAAAAATTAAACAAAAAGAAGCTGATATAGAGATAGGATCACATGTGCAAAGAATTTGCCTTTATGTGGATTTTTAATGACAGAGGGAAAAGCAATGAAGAATGTACCCCAAACTGTTATCCTAGCAGTATTAAATAAGGCAAAACAGGCTGGGAATGGAAGCACCTTTGGGGCTACATGGGAAGACAATTTCTCTTGAGCCAAGGGACTGTTTCAAATGATGGAGATTTAGGTGCAAGCATATGATCTGTTTAAGAGAAATCAAAAGCCTAAAGTCACAACGTTGGTCAAGTCTAGCTCAATTCAAATGCAACGGTCAAGGGCTGGCCCGCTGTGAGGCAACAGGAATTGTACACTTGTGTCCAGCTCTTTGTGACACCATTTGGGGTTTTCTCGGCAAAGATACTGGAGAGCTTAGCCTTTTCCTTCTCCTCATTTTACGGATGAGAAAACTCAGACAAACTTGACCAGGGTCTCACGGCTACTCAGAGTCTCACAGCTACTAAGTGTCAGAGGTTTGATGACTCTTCCTGACTCCGGGTCTGATCCTGGAGACACTTCATCGTCCAGATGCCCCAAACCCAAAGCATTTCCTGCCCTCGAGGAGGTTACCTTCTATTGGAATTGAAAGAGAGCAGGATAGAACTGGGACCAGGATAAAAAACTGAAGGGACTGATCCAACTAAGCAGAGAGCCCAGCCAAGAGCCAGATGATTTCAGTTCCAGCTTCGACACCCAGCTGTCTCTAACTATAACAACGACAGCCATCATTCATAAAGCATTTAATATTTACAGCTCAGAGAAAGCACCTTCTATCCATCTTCTCATTTAAAACAGAGGTATTATTATTGGTCGCATTTTATAGGTAATGGCCTAATTTACTATGACAAAAATTTCATTCTGGGAGGGGAAGACCCTCAATTTCTGACCTTAAAATAAAACAATTGCTCTTTACACCATTCCGATTTTGTTTTTATAAGATAATTGGGGTTAAGTGACTTGCCCAGAGTCACACAGCTTGTAAGTGTTATGTGTCTGAGACCAGATTTGACTTCAGAGCTGATTCTCTATCCATTGCACCATCTAGTTGCCTCTATTTATACTATTCTAAGCCATCAAAACTTAAAAAATGTCATTGAGCCTTTTCAAGAACAGATGGGAAACTGAGGCACAGAAAAATTAAGTGATTAAGTGACTCACAGATAGTAAGTGTCATGTATCTGAGACCAGAATTGACTTCAGGGCTGATTTTTTATCCACTGCACCATCTACCTGCTCCTATTTACACTATTCTGAGCCATCAAAACCTTAAAAATATCATTGAGCCTCTTCAAAAACAGATGAGGAAACTGAGGCACAAAAATTAAGTGACTCATACAGCTGGTGGGATGTGAATCCAAGCCTCTACCTCCAAGGCCTTCCAAACCACGAGCACCAACTGGACCGCTCAGATCTCAGAGCTAGTCAGCATCTCTCAGTCCCCAGGCAGGGAAGGTTCAAGGTAGGAATTCAGTAGGCGCCGTTGTTCGGCCAGCAGAGCCACTAATGTGATCATGGAGATGGATGCTCAGGCTGCAGCCAGACCCGCCTGCAATAGGAAACTACAGAGCTAGAAAAACAGGAACCAATTTCCTCTAGCTGGACAAGCTCTAAGTCATCACCTCTTACCAAGGGAATGACAGAAGTCCCTGCTCGTTTCACCTCGGCTTATCTGTAGCTCTCTGGACATGGGTCAGTCATTAAATAACAACTGCTCTCCATGGAATTAGGACTGTCTCGTTGCATTAGTCCCAAATAAATGATTTTGCTCTTCTTTCCAGAGGATAAAAAGGCAAGGGAAACCTTTTGGACAACTGAAACAAAACTTCAGAGTGGAGCAGCCACAGATGCTAATGGGGAAATAAATGAAGACAGGAACTCTGAGAGCTAATATTGCAAGGGAAGCTTAGAATACAATCAGCTCAGTCCCTTCTTTTTATAGTGCAGGAGACTAAGGACCAGAGAAATTGAGATTTAAAAAAAATTTTTCAATAGCATTTTATTTTTTCAAATACACAGATAGTTTTCAACATTCATTTTTGTGAGACTTTATGTTCTAAAATTTTCTCCCTCCCTTTTTTCCCTCTTCCCTCCCAAGACACAAGCAATCCGATATAGGTTAAATATGTGCAATTCTTTTAAACATATTTCCTTATTTGTTATTTGTGCAAGAAAAATAAGAACAAAAAGGGAAAAGAAATCATGAGAAACAAAACAAAAAATCAAACAAAAAAGGTGAAAATGCTATGTTTCCATCCATATTCAAGAAATTGATGCTTGTTAAAGATGATGTAGCCATAATTTTTTGCTTTTTTCTTTGTTATGTGGTGAATACAATTCTAGGTTAGAGAGGAGGGGTTCAACACTATATCCTTTATTCAGAAATGAGTGGGATGTAAAAATAAAATACAACTTTTTTTTTTTTTTTATATATTACAAAACAACCTGGATCTGAGTCCAGGTTTTCTGACTGTATCTGCTGAAGCTCACTTTCTCTTCAATAGAATGCACCAAGAATAAGGCAAAGTCATTTTTAATGGGGTCCCTGCTGCCTCTTTCTGTAGGAGCTGCTTTTGCCCAGAACTTTAATGCTGATAGAAAAGAATGGATTACACTCCCCACATCAGCTACTCTAGGACACACTTATGCTCACCTGAAAAAAAAAAAAAAAAGCTAAAATCATAAGGTTCTGCCTTTGATAATAAACTGACAGAATCTCTCCTTCCTGCCCCCATTTAAAAATTTTTTTCATCTTATTTATTTAACTTACATGCAGAATAAATCATATGAAATGTCGGGCTGGATGAATCAAAAGCTGGAATTAAGATCGATGGGAGAAAAAACAACAATCTCAGATATCCTGCCCCCATTTTTAACCCTTCATCTGAGTATTTTCAAGTAGACTGAGCTAATTCCCCAGAAACTTCAGTACCATTCCAACCTGCTATGGTTCTCTCTGATGTTCCTACTCTCAGTTCCATTGATTGAGGCTGCCCTTATGGTTTTTAACAGGATTTCAACAGTATAAAGGTTTTGTGAAAGGCGGGGGAAACGGGAACAAGAATAGAGTCCCTCACAACCCCCTGGATATGCTCTCATTCTCCTTAGGGGACTCAAACGTGCCCCCTTCTAACTGTATAAATCCCCAGGGTGCTTATTTCTTTATACTAGTGCCCTGGGCAATATCAGCTGCTCCTGGGAATCCAATTACCTGTGATATACAGCTCTTCTGGTCTACTCTCTCAGCTCAGTTCCATCTAACAAATACAAGGATGGAGTTTTTCATCTTCTCTCTGTGACTATTTCCATGCCTGTTCCTTGTCACAGTGAGTAATATCATCATTTCTCTAATATCCTGAGGAAGCTAGGAGCAATCTTCTCTGCTCTTAATTCATAGAGGCAGTCTATTGCCAAAGAAACCCTATCACTTTTGCATACATAACATAAAAAGGAGTCAAGTGTGATATAGCGAAAAAAATATTGGTTCTGAAGTCAGAAGCTGTTATTGTTCAGTTGTGTCCAACTCTTCATGACTCCATTTTGAGTTTTTCTTGGCAAAAATAGTGGAGTGGTTTGACATTTCCTTCTCTAGTTCATTTTACAGAGGAGGAAACTGAGGCATACAGAGTTTAATGACTTGCCCAGACAATTCCAATAGACTTGTGATGGAGAGTCATCTGCATCCAAGGGGAGGACCAAAGGAATGAATGTGGACCAAAGAATAGTATTTTCACTTTTTTTGGTTGTTGTTTGCTTGCTTTTTTTTCTTTCTCATTTTTTTTCTTTTTTGATCTGATTTTTCTTGTGCAACATGATAGATGTGGAAATATGTTTAAAAGAATCGCACATGTTTAACCTATATTGGATTGCTTGCTGTCCAGGGGAAGGAGATGGGGGATAGGGAGGGAGAAAAATTTGGAGTGCAGGGTTTTACAATTATGAATGTTGAAGGATGTGTTTGCATATATTTTGAAGATAAAAAGCTATTATTAAAAATTTTAAAACATATACATAAAAATAAATAAATGACTTGCCCAGGATCACACTGGTAGTGAGTGTCTGGGTATATATTTAAGTTAAGGAAGAAGTCTTCTTCACTCTGCATCTCACTTCCTCATTCCATTCGCCACACCACCTCAATGTCCCTAAAAGAATTTATAGTCTAATAAACTGGAAAAGACAATATATTAAAGGAAGCTGAAAAAGCAGGAAGATACCCAGAATTCTGAATTGGGAACATAGTGTTCATGGAGTTGAAACCACCAACAGCAGCTGGTGGGAAATGAAGATCATTTGATCTTCAAAGCCCTGTACATATGTTATCTCATTTAGTCTTCACAAAAAAACCTTTTGAGGTAGGTGCTATTGTCCCGAAGCAAATATATACAGCCTGGCTATAAACAAGAAAAAAAGGAAATAATTCAGAGAGGCTGGGAAAGACTTTCTATGGAAGATGGGAATTTAGTTGGGACTTAAAGAAAGGGAGGAAAACCAGGAGGCAGAGATGAGGAAACAGCTTTTTAGGGGACAGTGAGAAAAAATGTCCAGAGTTGAGGGAGGGAGTGTTGTTCATGAAATAGCAATTAGGTCTTTTAGACCTAGTAAATATTCTTTAAAAAAAAATCCACACACATATAATAACAAATTTTTATTCAAGCCACCAATCTCAGTATTCTATCCAATTAATACATTTATTGTCTTAACCATAACAGGCAGATTTTGTTTGAGGTTTTTTTTCTCAATTTATTCTTCCTTTTTTCTTCAAAAAGTTTATACTTATAAATAACTTATTCAACAAAGCATTTTAATAAACAAACAAAAAGAGAATTGTATATGTAACAATGAACTTCTTTCATGTCCGTATTTTTTTAATTTGTATTGAGAAGTTTAAAAAAAATTAGTTTGTTAAAAAATCTTTGTTTTATTTTATGAATTTATTTTATTTTTTATTAAAGCTTTTTATTTGCAAAACATATGCATGGGTAATTTTTCTACACTGACCTTTGCAAAGCCTTCTGTTTATTTTATGAATTTAAAAATTATTTTATTGATACTTTTACATCTCTATCACTACTTACCTTTACTCCAAATATAAACTCTCCCGTCAAACAAGTATAGTCAAGCTAGACATGTCTGCCTTATTCTGTACTCCTAGTACTCCTTCCTCTTTGCTAAGAGAAAAAGGAGCATTTCTTCCTTAGACTTTTAAAAGCCATGTTTGGTCACCACATTGATCAGTTACAGCATTGTTTTGAAGTCTTTTAGAATTGTTTTCTTTTACATTACTGTTTTCACTATAAAGATTCTTTTTATAAAGTTACCTACTAAACCATTCCCTGCTTGTTCTCCCAATTTACCCTGTATCAGTTCATACAAAGTTCCAAAATTTTTCTGAATTTTCCACATTTATTTTTTGTGGTACAATAATATTATATTATATTGATACTTCACAACCATTCACCAACTGAGAGTATCCACTTTGGTTCCAGTTCTTTGCTATAACAAAAAATGCTGCTATAAATACATATTATGCAAAGGTATATATTATATTCATATATTTATGTGTATAACTGTAACCTTTGTTTCTCTCTTTACAAGTGGAAATGAAAGTCTTGCCCTGTATGAGGGATGGGCAGAGTGGGCAACAAGCAGGAGATTCATCTATCAGCCTTTCTTGTTCTCACCATTGAAACACACAAACATATATACATACACATATAGCTTTTTATATATTACAGGTATTAAAAAACCGTGTGTATATAAGCTCTTATACAAATATATATTTATATTTCGCTTCTTTCCCTCTGTCTTTGATCTCTTTGGGGTATATGCTTAATAATGAAATCATTGGGTCAAAAGCCATTCACAATTTAGTCATCTTTTGGGACATCATTCCAAATTGCTATCCAGAATAGTTGGACCAATCCACAATTCCAAGATTCTTGTCCTCCCACATTAAGAAAGGAATTAAGAGACACTGGGACAGTCCTGTAGAAGTTAGGATTTTAGTAGGAATTTTAAAAAGATCTTTTGTCATCTTTGCCAATCCAAGTATCATAGAATAGAATCTCAGAATTGTTTTGTATTTCTTTTATTATTACTGATTTGGAGCAATCAGTAACTCAATCAACAAATATTTATTAAACAGTTACCCAAGTGCCAAGAAGCATTTAAGGACTATACTAAGAGCATTTTTCCATCTGATTGTTGAGAGCTGGCATTTCTTAATTTATTCTTTAACTTGCTATGGATTGAGGAATGACTCTTATTCTTCTATATTTGTATCATTTCACTATATATTTTCAATGTCTTTTATCACTGAATTCAGCACACTTCCTACTACATTATAGTTCTCTTGACTCTGATTAGATAAATAACTTCATCCAAAGTTCATTTTTAATTGGAGGAAGTCCAGTCAGCTTGTTAAAGAAAAACACAGCTGGACTTGGACATGGAAGAAAGGATAGAGGACATTGTGATCCATGGACCCTGGGAAATCTCTCTGCATTGATTTTATCCAGCCAGAGTCTCAGGGAACAGCAGGGCTAAAGTACAGGCTAATTTTATGAATGCTTCTCTCTGAACAAATGGATGAAAATGCATTTAATAAGGGCTTATTATATTCAAAGCAGTGGGGTTATAAGCAGAAGAGCAAGAAAATTTCTGCTCTTAAGGAGATCAATTCTAATAAAGGGTGACAAAACTTATAGAATATCAAGAAGCACTGGGCAAAAGGAAAGCATGGGGTATTCCATGTTTCTGCCATAATAAAGAAAGATAGCAAATAGAGAAAATGGAGGCAGAGACCAGGCAAGATGGCCTACTTGCCCCCAGAAAACAGAATTAAAATAAATAGACTGAAGATTAATGCTGGGGAAGGGAGAGGAAGAATTGCCAAGAATATGAATTTACAAAAAATGGAATGAGCTGCTTTAGGAGGTAGTGGCTTTCCCTGAAAATACTTGAAGCCTTCTTTCTGTCCCCCAAAGCAAGTCTTTCCAAGGGTAGAGGAACTCTGGTTTTGTTTTGTTTTTTAATTATAGTTTTTATTTTCGGGGGACTCTGGTTTTTAGGGGTCAGGGACTCTTGACCACTCAGTGGGGCCCCCAAGCTGGATCTGCCACTGTCTCTATACATGGTCAGGTCCAAGAGGAACAGTGCATCAGGATGACAGTAATAGGAGCGGATACTCTAAGTCTGCAAGGAAATCTGGCTCCTTTTCCTTTGTCAGCGATCCTTTGCCCTGTGTGAGCAGAGCTGCATGAAGTTGGGATGAAGTTCCAAAGTCCTTCAGATCACTGTTCTTTCAGTTTTTATTGCTGTGAACTCTGAGGCTCAATAGAGGGTCTCCCCTTAGTACAATGGAAAGTGTGGTGGATTTGGAGTCAGAAGAGCCTAATTGAAATATTTGCTTTGCTTCTTACTATCTGTGTGACTTGGGATAAATTACTTAAATCCCTTGAATTTCAAATTCCTTATTCCTAAAAAGGACCAGATTTACTTGTGAGATCTTCTCCAGCTCAGATCTATGACCCTAAAATTGGATAAAAAGAACTATACGGATTAGGGGATGGAAGAGGAGCAGGGATAATGGTCTTGGGTATATTAAGACCACCACACCCATGTTCCATGATGTGTCCAGAATTTTTTATGCACAGCCTGGTTCCATTCCCCAAATAAACTCTACAGAAGTCACCACTGAATCCCCATGAAAAAGGGAGGAAGATTTGGTTTATGTGGGAATGTCTTTTGGTCCAGAAGCTAGGGAAGAGTAGTCAGAATCCTTTTCCTCAACCTGTAGCAAGTAATTCAGGTAAAATCAATAGTTTCATCCTGAGGGAAAATGATGTAAACAAGGGTGCAAAGCTTAGTAACGGTTGCTAGGATGCCTGGTGGCTGGGTAGCTATGGGGAAGGCACATGCCATAGAAAGGGCTAAATGCCAGAAGTGAATTTTCCACTTTTTCTTCTTTTTTCTTTTTCTCTCCCTCCTCCTGTTTCCCTCTCCATCGCTCTTGTTTTCTCTCTCCTACCTCTTCTTCCTTTTCCTTTCTCTATTTCTTCATCCTCATCCTCTTCCTTTTCCTTCTCTTTCTCACTTTCTTCCTATTTTTCTCTTTCCTTCTCCTTCTTCCTCTCTCTCTTTCCCTCTCCTTTTCTTATACTTCCTCTCCTTCATCTCCTTCTTATCACTCTCTTTTCCCTTCTCCCTCCTTTCTTCCTCTTTTTCCCTCTTTCCTCTCTCTCCCTCTCCCCCGATCTTACTCTCCCTCTACCTCTCTACACCATATCCATATCCTCTCCTTCCCTTTTTTCTCTCTCTTTCTCGTTCCATCCCCCTTTTCCTCTCTCCCTCTTTCCCCTCCTTTCCTCTCTTCCTTGATCTTTCTCTCATTTCCCCTCCCCCTTCTTCTCTAACTCATTCCCGTTCTCCCCTTCTCTTTTCTTTCTTCTTTATCTATGATTCATTGCAATATAGCCAGGGCAGGCTGACACCTCCAACACTTATTGTTGCTTTAACTCTGAATTGTACTTTCACTTCCACCTTCTCATTTGATCCTTGATACAATGCTGTGAGGTAGGTCAAGTGGGGTTCAGTTCCTTCACTCAGTGGTGCAGTAAATAGAACACTGGACCAGGAATCAGCAATACCTGAATTCAAATCCAACTTCACATACTTAAAGCTGTGTGACCCTGAACAAATCACTTAGTCCGGTTAGCCCAGTTTTCTCATCTGTAAAATGAGGTGGAGAAGGAAATGGCAAACCACTCCAATATCTTTACCAAGGAAATTCCAAATGGGGTCATGAGGAGTTAGACACAACTGAAAAAAAATTGAATCTTTATTGAACAGATGAAGAAACTGAGATACATATTGGTCAAGCTACTTACCTGGTGCCATCTAGCCATTCTGGCCTGGAGTGCCTCTGTCTATTGATTCTTGAAGCTATGTCACCCACTTATAATGTGCTTTATTAGCTAAATTACTGTAATGAGACTCTGGACTCATTTTTTCAAAGCAAGTCTAACTACATGTCTTCCTTTAAGCTTCCAAGTTTCCTTTCAGAGCTTGTAGGTATCTTCTCTAAGCTTTCCTCACAGGATCAGGAGACTGAAACTCAGTTACAGAATGTCTGCACATGCTCCAAATTGGGGGAGCAGGGTATTTCCATTACATATCACACTATGTTTCTAGAAGCAGGCTCCCCAGTCTCTTTAGGGATTAGATTCTTGTTACATGAACAAATTCTTTCTTTCCTTTGCCTCTAGCATGGAATTGTGCTATTCCTTTTCTAATTCCTCCTGGTAGCTTTGGAGGGAGCCTTGTGGGATTGGAGGCTGGGCCAATGAAACACAGGTTCTAGCAGACCCTCCTAAGTTGGAAAGGTTGTAAGGACAGACTTAGTAATGGACCATTGGGACCATCGTAGCTAAGTGCAAGGTTGGTCTCAGAATAATGATTTTTTTTTTTTTTTTTTTTGCCACAGGAACTCTCAAAAACCATCTATTAAATTATAGGGAAGTGGCAATCAACTTTGATGCAGTAAACACCCACACCATTGAAATAACAGACTCTTAGAATACTAAAGAAGCAATCATGTTAATGTTTATAGGCCCATCTATGGTGATTTCTATTTCTATAGTTAGATTTTACAAATATTTATCAAGGACCTACTTGCTTTAGAAAAAAATTTTTAAGTAAATATTTTTGGTATCTTTTGTTTTTATATCATTTATGTTTCTTTTTTTCTCCCACTTTTTTATTCTGAACTTAAACATAAGCTACATAAAATGGCTGTTGTCCTTTGTTCTTGGAGAAGAACAAAATGACATCATTATGTTGGAATAAAGGTACAGTGTGTCCGACTGTGGCTAATCAGACCAATATGAGCTCAGAACGCTCTGCCGCAAGTCAGGTACAAATCGTCCTTGTGAACATTTGGAGGGGAGGGGCTTCCCTAACTTTGTATATCTCACGTTTCTTCTGGGCTAATTCCATTCTGCTTTGCTCAGAGAGCACAGCCCCTTCTCTGATGAGGGCACATCATTCTGTGCCAGTGTCTCCCAAGTCATACAAGTGATTCAATAGCTATTGAATCATACAAAGTAATTCAAAGGTGACACAAAATAAATGTGATTGTAATCAATCATAAGTCTCATTTAAAGCCAAAGTATATGGCAGGAAATGCATAAAGAAAAGTCAACAACAAAAAAAAAATAACATTTCTTATACATGAGACTAAAAGGGGGCAAAAAAGAGGCAAATGATGCTCATGGGATATAATATGTTCTTTGGCAAATATATTACATTTCTTCCTGTAGTAGGCTTTCATCAGGTCCTAAAGTTCTTAAGGGAGACCTTGAGAGTGTCCTTGTATTGCTTTTTCTGACCACCTTGTGAGCGCTTGCTTGGTGGGATTTCTCCATAAAATAGCCCTTTTAGCAAATATACAAATGTATGGGCTGGCCCTATAGAGTTAGAACGCTTGGCAGTTTAGTTCGAGAAAGGACCCCAGTATCTGGTACCTTATTCTGCCAGGTGATCTTCAGAATTTTCTTAAGACAATTCAAATGAAAATGATTCTGTTTTCTGGCACGGCCGCTGGGATGCTGTTCAAATTTCTCAAGCATATAACAATGAAGTCAGCATAGTGACTTTGTAGACCTTGAGTTTGGTGGTCAGTCTAACTCCTTCCCTCTCCCACACTTTCCTTCGGAGCCTCCCAGACACTGAGCTAGCTCTGGCAAGGCGTGTGTCAATCTCATTGATTGATAATTGATAATTATCATTGAATTATTCTGGAAATTATTCTGCCGAGGTACGCAGAGGGTGTGTTCGGGGCAGACCAGGACCCTTTTAGGGCTGTTTTCAACTTTCAGCATCCACCTGACCCACCTCTCTCTCACCTGTGGCTCCAAGGACTGGATCAGATACAGTAGCCACACCTTATTTTGTCAGAGGGGATAATTCAGGTTAAAGGTAACTAAGGAGCTTCAAACCCTGTGGGGATTATCCCAAGAATGTGAAGATTTCCCCCTGTGCAATGGATGGGTATATAAAATGGAACAGAAAGAAAGGATTGTACATGAAATTGTGAATCTCTCATGTACAATTAAACTCCTATTATGTGCCAGACACATAGTAGGCTAAAACAGCTTCTACACCAATGGATTTTATAGTCTCTGGGGGAAAAAAAGCACCAACACAAATAATAATTATGTGCAACATTACATGAGTACACAACCAGAACCTGATGAATATGAATAATCAATTCCATGAAGTGGTCACATTATTCAAATTTGTACTGCATATTTCCATTGGACTGGAACTAATTACCATATTTTACATAATTATCAATTAAAATAAAACAAATTCAAATATGTACAACCATTTCATGGGTACTAATTGGGACCTAGGTGTTGAGAGGTGCAAAATAAACTTCTGGGTAAGGTCTAAGAGGAAAGAGGCCATTTGCTTTAGGATCTAAAGGAGGAATAGAAATTCTCAGCAGATGCAATGCCCATCATTAGGTATAGAAATGCCTACAGACATTTTTCTTTTTTTTTTTTCTTTAAAGGTTAAAATTCTCATATGCTGTTTATAATCTCAAATTATGTTACTGTGCCATGAGGATTAATTACGTAGTAAGTACATAGCTGCAAGAAATAAAAATCCTAAAAGAGAAATTGCTTTATCTATGTTATTTCTCATCTCATCATTACAAATAAAATCCATATGCCCCTTGGGAAGCTTTATAGTTTCCCCTTCATTAGTTAGCTGTGCTCATCCAGTAATGTCTCATTTAAGTGAGGTCAGGACAAAAAAATCAGAGAAAACATGGTAATACAGCAGGAGATCTAGAGTAGAAAGATGAGTTTGAGACCCAGTTCTTATATTCATTGTCTATGTAACCATGGGCCAATCATTTACCTAAACCTCAATTTCCCCTGTCCGTAAGGGTTTCTTAATTTGTTTTTGTATCATAAGTCCTTTTGGAAGTCTGAAGAAACCTATAGATTTCTTCTTACAATAATGTTTTTAAAGACCTAAAATAAAACCTACATAATTACAAAGTAAAAAATGGAAATCGTTATCAAAATATTTTTAAAGGATCCCCAAATTAAGAATCTTTGTGCTATATCTGTGTATATTTAATCTTCTATATATATGTAAGTACATATATATGTATAATAACATGTATTTATAGCTATATACATATAAAGGTATGGTAACTAGGTGATATAATATAGAGAGTTTGCTATCAAGGATACTTATTCCAAGGACAGGGTCTGTTTTGTTTCTTCCTTGGTATTCCTAAAATTAAATGTAATGCCAGAATACAGTAGGTGCTTAATAAATGCTTATTGAATTTGATTCATAAATGTTTGTTGCATGAACTGCCAGGCACACAGCTGTGTGATCTTGGGCAAATCACTTACTTAACTCCTCTCAGTCAAGAACTTTTAAAAAATAATGCTACCTATTAAAACCATTCCCTAAATAATCTAGATCTTGTTTAATGCTCTCCAGATTTTTTCAGGAAATATAGAGAAAAGACTTGAGGTGGGAGGGAGAGACTGAGTCTGGAAGTCAGGAGAACCTATTCAAATATGACATCAAAAGTTTACTAGCTATGTGAGCTTGAGCAAGTCACTTAATTCCTATTTGCCTCAGTTTTCTCAACTGTCAAATGGGGATGATAATAGCACTACTTCCCAGAGTTATTGCAAGGATCAAGTGAGACGACACCATAAAGTGCTTAGCACAGTACCTATTACATATAGTAGGTGCTATATAAATGCTAGCTATTATTACTGGACCATCTAGCACAGAGCTTTATAATTGGCCCATACAGAATGTGCTTTATTCCAGATAACTCACCAGAAAAATGCTTCTTTTTCTCAGCACTCTAGATTTTTTTTTTTGCTCCTAGTGAACTTTTATTGCTCCATTAAAGCAATTTTAAGTAAAACGGAGGGTAGAATAATTTATAAGAGCTTCCCCGGTAATCGGCATGGCTTTCAGCTGCAATTACAATCACGTTTTCCTTTCCTGCTCAGATCAGGCTGAAAAAAAAAAAAAAACAACAAAAACCTGAATCAATTTCAGGAGATGGATTCTGCTGCTAATGCAAAGTGTGCTGGCTGCTACTCCAACGGATGGAGTCGGAGTAGATCAGGATGGCTTTGTTCTCCAGACAAATGAACACATATAGACAGCAGACAGTTCCTAGTCCCTATTACATCCTGATATTAGAGAGAGGAAAGCCAATCTTACCATATGGAAGCTTCTGTATAAATAGCTAGGCAGGAATCACCTAGCCGAGTCTCTATAGGGGACCTGCAATAAGCCAGAACATTTGTTTGTTGTACCTAAAATGGATCGCCAAATGGATGCTAGGCTCCTTGCTTAGAGAGGAGAAATAAAAATATTTTTATAGAAGTTAAAATTGAAAGGAAGCTTAAAGATCATTCAATTCAATCCCCTCCTTTTATAGGAAAGGAAACTGAGACCTGTCCAGTTGCCCCGGGGATTTTTTCAGGGTCAACCAATTAATTAACAAGCATTGCTCTTCTACAATTTTTTATTGATATCTTTTGTTTTTATAACACCTATTGTTCTTAGTATATTTCATCCTTACCCTTCCCAGAAAGCCAGCATTTTTAGCAAAGAATGTTTAAAAGAGGAGAAAATAGCAGTTTAGCCAAGCTTGCCAATGTATCTAAAGAGTTGGGCATGTATTATTCCACACCCAGAGTCCCCCACTTATTGTGGGGAGGGAGCTGGGCTTTCTCCTCTTTGGGTCCAAGGTTTAACAATATTTTATAAGCCAGGTACAGAGAATACAGAGACAAAAGCCCAATAGTACATGATTTTATTTTATTTATCAAGGAGACTGCAAGTATCTATAAGTATATACAAATGTGTATTAAATAAGTACAAATATAATATGTACAAAATTTATTGGGGGAGAGGAGAAGGTACTTCCAGATAATGAGAGGGGAGATCAGGAAAGGTCTCAGGTCAAAGGTGGTACTTTAGCAAAGTTCTGAAGGAAACTAGTGGTTCTTAAAAGCAGGAGTGAAGAGGGGGTATGCTCCAGGGATGAAGGACACACAAAAGTCATAGGATTGGGGATTTCAATCAGGGAGGAATCTTAAGGGTTAATGAGTCCAGCTTCCCTCATTTTGCAGATCAGGACACTGAGGCTCAGACATTTGTCCAAGGTCACCTATCCAGTAAGTGATAGAGCTGCGATTAGAACCCCAGGTCCTTGCATTTATGCTACATCGCATCTCTGGGATGTGAACTTCTAAAGCAAGCTGCTTTTGACTCCATTATAGCACCCCACTCACATACATAAAATCTCTGACCTGGGCTGACTTCTGTAATTGTTCTTGTAGTCAAGTTCCCTTTTATCCCAATTACTTTTGTTGTTCAGTTGTATCCGACTCTTTGTGATCCCATTTAGGATTTTTATTGGCAAAGATACTGGAGTAGTTATCATTTCCTTATTTTTTTTCCTTTTTTTATTATTATAGCCTTTTATTTACAAGATATATGTTTACAGCATTGACAATTGCCAAACCTTTTGTTCCAATTTTTCCCCTCCTTCCCCCCACCCTCTCCCCCAGATTGCAGGTTGACCAATACATGTTAAGTATGTTAAATTATAAGTTAAATACAATATTTGTATACATGTCCAAACAGTTATTTTGCTGTACAAAAAGAATTGGACTTTGAAATAGTGTACTGTTAGCCTGTGAAGGAAATCAAAAATGCAGGCGGACAAAAATAGAGGGATTGGGAATTCTATATAGTGGTTCATAGTCATCTCCCAGAGTTCTTTCTCTAGGTGTAGCTGGTTCAGTTCATTACTGCTCTATTGGAACTGATTTGGTTCATCTCATTGCTGGAGATGGCCACGTCCATCAGAATTGATCATCAAATAGTATCGTTGTTGAAGTATATAATGATCTCCTGGTCCTGCTCATTTCACTCAGCATCAGTTCATGTAAGTCTCTCCAGGCCTTTCTGAAATCATCCTGCTGGTCATTTCTTACCACATTTCCTTATTTAGATCATTTTACAGATGGGGAAACTGAGGCAAACAGAGTTAAGTGACTTATCTAATGCCATACATGTGGATTTGCACTCAGGAAGATGAATCTTCCTCACCCCAGACCTGGCGCACTGTACATTGTATCACCCAGCTGCCTTATCCCAATTACAATGTAACAGGTTCAGGTAAATGGTTGTATGTGTTTGTGTGTGCACTCAATCATGACTAATGCAGTGGAAGGCTCCCCAATCTTACAGCCAGAATGCAAAAGCTGAGATACTAACTGACACATTCTAGCAGGTTTTGGACGAGTGAATTTAATTTCTTCCAGCCTTAATATCCTACTCTGTAAAATGGGAGCTGTAATTCTTTCATTCCCCAACACACAGTGTGTACTTCCAAAGCAATGCTTTGTAAACTGGAAAGAGTTCTAGAAATCCAAGTTTCTTGTGATTAAGCCATCACTAGAAGTTCTCAAACTGGTACTTATGGGGTTAATTCCTACAGCAGAGACCCCAGTGGTAGCCAGCAAAAGTAGGAGGAAAGTGAATGCATCATTAATAGACTTTGAGCCCAAGACAAGGGATGCAGAGCTCTGGAGCCCACAGCCACAAATCCTCTCCAGAGATTCCCCCCTTCTTCTGGAATGACTCTTGTACACCAATCCAGGACAGGGGACAGAGGACCAAGGATACCCTGGGAATGATGACATTCAGCAGTGGTCTGCTGGAACTGTTAGATTTTAGTGTTAGCGTTTACAATTGGGAAATCAACAAATGCTACAAATCAGGGCTTGATTTATTGTTTTATTGATTGTCTAGACTTAAGAAAGGGATGGAGAAAATGTTAGTAATGATGTGGATTAAATTTAAAATGACTCTTGCCTATTTTGTTTCCTAGAAATGCTTGTGAAATTTTTATTGGCAAATTTTTATTGTGAATTTTATTGTGAGCAATTTTATTGCTCACACCCACACATATGATGCACACTCATGGATGGCTGTTTACAGGTACCTACATCCAGGAATCACGACCTTCATCAAACTCCCTCATCTCACCTTCTGTGTTCCCAGCCTTGGATTCCACAGAATGGAAAACACAGGGTTCCTTTGTTCTTAACTGTGGTGGTGGAAAAGCAGAAATGATGATTTCTGAGTCAGATTCATTGGACCTGGAGCTAAGGAGGGTCCTTGGAGACCAACTATCCAATCTTCTCTTTTTATAGTTGAGGATAGTGAATTCCAGAGAGCTGTCGTACCCACAGAAAGGACCTTGGACCAAAGCCAGATATATATATATATATATGTATATTACTTGCAATCCAGTTCTTTTCTGCAAGATCACACCTCCCTTTATAGATTTTTCTAACCAGTGTTCTTAACCTCCTTTGTCATGGATCCCCTGGGCAGTCTGGTGAAGCATATGGACCCCTTCTCAGCATAATGTTTTTAAATGCATAAAATAAAATGTATTGGATTACAAAGGAAATCAATTATGTTAAAATACAATCAAAAGTGTTGTGAGCCTCAAATGAGAGTATTGATTAATAATACCTAATATCTATATAGTACCTTCCATAATCAGGTACTGTGCTAAGCACTTTACAGTTATCTCTTTTGATTCTCACAACAAACCCTGTAGGATATTTTCTATTATTATCCCTATTTTACAGACAGGGAAGCTGAAACATATAGAGGTTAAGTGGCTTGCCTATGTTTGAGGTCAGCTTTGAGCTCTGACTCCAAGCCCAGAGTGCTACCCACCTAGCTGCCTTAAGTACCATATATTATTATGATTAACCTAGTCACAAGATCTCCAGTCTGATGATGACTTCATTTTTTGGATCTTCTGTGGCACTCTTAGTGAGCACAAGCAATGTTTAGAGCAATATAGGGTTGTGCCAGTAAATGTTTAACAGCCAGGCTCTCAGGGGAGAAAGAATATGCTCTCACACTTTTAAATTTAATCTTCATTATTAACACTTTCTTAAATCAACCCACAAAATAATAAATCGAGTCCTGCTGTAGTGATAGCTGGTTTTTGAGGTATAAATGTTTAGGTCGAAAATTTAACAATCCATCAGTTGAAGAGAGCTCACTTCAACACACCCCCAAATACATCTACTAGAAGAAAAAAAGTTCACAAACCCCCACAAAATAATAAATCGAGTCCTGCTTTAGTGATAGCTGGGTTTTGAGGTATAAATGTTTATGTTGAAAATTTAACAATCCATCAGTTGAAGAGAGCTTGCTTCAGCACCCCCAAATACACTTCTAGAAGAAAAAAAAAGTTCACAGACCCAGATTAAGAACTCCTGACTAAATAGTGGTCTATATTTTCATCCCTGAAATAACCTATGCAGTGAAATGAATGATTTTCATAGGATGGTATCCTGATATTGCATTCTACAAGGGTGGAATTTGACTGTAGGAGTCACCCAGGACAATTCTTTTTATAGGTGAAGAAACTGAGTTTGAGTTAAGTCTCATTTCATCACTCTGGATTTTCATTTTATTTGCAACTAGATTTGCATTAGATCAATGGTTTCCAACCCTTTTTAAATATAAAAATAGTCCCTCCTTCCCAGTTTTATGGACTCTTATTGTAATGCAAATAATTCCAGAGATTTTTATAGGGCTCCAGCTATCAGGGAAACAAAGGCAAGGCGGGGGTGGGGGTGGGGCAGAACACTGGGTGAGTGGAAATTCCAGGAAGAATCATAACTCTTTAATTCTGACAGGTTGGGGGTCAAGAAGATGGTCAAGCAGGAGACAGAAAGTCTGAGACCAGGAGATACTCAAGTATTTGAGATAAGCCATCTGGAATTTTATGACTCTTTGGAATGTGAGAGTGGCCAGAGGCCCCTATTCTCTCAGTCCCAATAGGACAAGGAAGGAGGGGTTGCCACCAGAGAAACTGAGGCAGGACAATTCAGGGAAACTGAGGCAAGGAAAGTGAGGTATTACAATTCAGAGAAACTGAGGCATTATAGTGTCATGAGATTGAGAAAATATACCATGAAGTTAATTTTGTTACACTTTTGAATAAATTTCTGTAGCATCTATAGCAAATGATCCACAAATATGTGAGATATATTTTATTGACAGAGATACTTATAAGGAGTCTCTTAAGATTGGCCAACCGGGGGGTATGTCAGAGACACAGGTTTCTGGAGAGAAGGAACCCAGAGGAGGGGGAGAAAAAGACAGAAAGATGATAGAGTGAGAAAGACTCATCTTTCTCTGCCCCATAAGCAACAGTGCTTGGAAGCCCTTGGGTTCCACTGTGTTACAGCCACGTGGAATGGTGATGAGCCAGGCTTTGGTGTGAGTACTGAAGGCAGGGAGCCAGCACAGTAGAAAGTGGCTCAGGCATTCAGCTGGTGGTACCCAATGCCAGTGCAGGTTCCAAGCTCTAGCACCCAGTCCTGAATTAATTGTCTGCGGCTCTCCCTCCACATTTGAGTAGAAGCAGCAGGGGGAAAAAAACCCCTAATTTTCTAAATCTGAACCCAGGACCAAGAGTCCTCAACAAAGCACCATCAGACACTTAACCTAACACCTTGAAGGAGTGACTAATTGTATGCAAGTAATCTCTGCTATGATGGGAGGGATCTGTCTCCACAATCCAGGGCCCCACCCAGGAGACTAGCCACAAGCATGCTCCTTCCTGAGTTAAACCTTTGTTATTTATTTTTCCTTTTATTTTAAGTAAATGTCTTTGGCTTTGAATTTCTTGTTCATCTAGTAAAAGAAACAACAGCAACAATAATAATAGCTAACATTTATATAATATTTTGAGGTTTGTGAAGCACTCTAAAAAATTGATCTCAGATGATCCTGACAATAACCTTGTGAACAGGTGGGATTATTATCCCCATTTTACAGCTGAGAAAACTGAAGCAGCAGAGGCTAATTGATTTCCTCAGGGTCACCCAGCTAGTAAGTATTTGATTAAGTCAGATTAATTCAGGTCTATTTGTCATTTAGGTATTGCATTTTATCCACTGTGTCACTCATGTGCCTTTAATATCGGTGGGTCTTGTAAATTGTGGTCTTTCTTTTGTGCTTGTGGAAAAAAAGCAAATTGAATAGGCTAGAGTATAGTACAACTAAATAGAATTTGGAACTGATTGAATGGCTGGATCCCAAAGGGAGTCATTAATGGTTTGATATGAGCTTGGAAGGGGGTCTGTATGAAGTGCCAAAAGGAGACGTGCTTGGCCCTGTACTTTATGCACACACACACACACACACACACACATACACACACACACATATGGATATATTTATCAAAATCTCTGTAAAGGCATAGATGGCAAGCTTATCAGATTTTCAGATGAAACAAAGCTGGGATGGATAACTATCACAGCAAGTGACAGGAGAAAGATTCAAAGAACTTTGACAACTCAGGACAAATGAACTGAATTGAATATAATGGCATTCGATAACATGATGGTATACTTAGAGAACCCTAGAGATTCTGCTAAAAAGTTATTAGAAATAATCCACAACTTTAGCAAAGTTGCTGGTTATAAAATAAACCCACATAAGTCATCAGCATTCTTATATATCACTAAAAAATCCAACAGTCAGAGTTACAAAGAGAAATTCCATTTAAAGTAACTACTGATAATATAAAATATTTAGGAATCTATCTGCAAGGGAAAATCAGAAACTTTATGAGCAAAATTACAAACCACTTTTCACACAAATTAAGTCTGATCTAACCAATTGAAAATATTAAATGCTCTTGGATAGGGCGAGCAAATATAATAAAGATGACAATATTACCTAAACTAATCTATTTATTTAGCGCTATACCAATCAGACTCCCAAAAACTATTTTAATGACCTAGAAAAATAACAACAAAGTTCATATGGAAAACAAAAGGTCAAGAATTTCAAGGAATTAATGAAAAAAAATTCAAATGATGGTGGCTTAGCTGTACCAGATCTAAAATTATATTATAGAGCAGCAGTTACCAAAACTATTTGGTATTGGCTAAGGAATAGATTAGTTGATCAGTGGAATAGATTAGGTTCAAGGGACAAAACAGTCAACAAATATAGCAACCTAGTCTTTGACAAACCCAAAGATCCCAGCTTTTGGGATAAGAACTTACTGTTTGATAAAAATTGCTGGGAAAATTGGAAACTAATATGGCAGAAACTAGGCATTGATCCACACTTAACGCCAAGATAAGGTCAAAATGGGTTCATGACCTAGGCATAAAGAATGAAATTATTAATAAATTAGAGGAACATAGGATAGTTTACCTCTCAGACCTGTGGAAGGGGAAGGTCTTATGACCAAAGCAGAACTAGAGATCATTACTGATCACAAAATAGAAAATTTCGATTATACCAAACTGAAAAGTTTTTGTACAAACAAAACTAATGCAGACAAGATTAGAAGGGAAGCAATAAACTGGGAAAATATTTTTACAGTCAAAGGTTCTGATAAAGGCCTCATTTCCAAAATATATAGAGAATTAACTCTAATTTATAAAAAATCAAGCTCATTCTCCAATTGAAAATGGTCAAAGTGATATGAACAGACAATTCTCAGATGAAGAAATTGAAACTATTTCTAGTCATATGAAAAGATGCTCCAAGTCATTATTAATCAGAGAAATGCAAATTAAGACAACTCTAAGATACACTACACACCTGTCAGATTGGCTAAGATGACAGGAAAAAATAATGATGATTGTTGGAGGGATGGGAAAACTGGGACATTGATGCATTGTTGGTGGAGTTGTGAACGAATCCAACCATTTTGGAGAGTAGTTTGGAACTATGCTCAAAAGTTATCAAACGTGCATACCCTTTGATCCAGCAGTGTTACTACTGGGATTATATCCCAAAGAGATTATAAAGAAGGGAAGGGACCTGTATGTGCACGAATGTTTGTGGCAGCCCTTTTGTAGTGGCTAAAAACTGGAAACTGAATGGATGTCCATCAGTTGGATAATGGTTGAATAAACTGTGGTATATGAAAATTATGGAATATTACTGTTCTGTAAGAAATGACCAACAGGATAATTTCAGAAAGGCCTGGAGAGACTTACATGAACTGATGCTGAGTGAAATGAGCAGGACCAGGAGATCATTATATACTTCAACAACAATACTATATGATGACCAGTTCTGATGGATCAGGCCATCCTCAGCAACGAGATCAACCAAATCATTTCTAATGGAGCAGTAATGAACTGAACTAGCTATGCCCAGAAAAGAACTCTGGGAGATGACTAAAACCATTACATTAAATTCCAATCCCTATATTTATGCACACATGCATTTTTGATTTCCTTCACAAGCTAATTGTACAATAATTCAGAGTCTGATTCTTTTGTACAGCAAAATAATGTTTTGGTCATGTATACTTATTGTGTATCTAAGTTATATTTTAATATATTTAACATCTACTGGTCATCCTGCCATCTAGGGAGGGGTGGGGAGGGTAAGAGGTGAAAAATTGGAACAAGAGGTTTGGCAATTGTTAATGCTGTAAAGTTACCCATGTATATATCCTGTAAATAAAAGGCTATTAAATAAAAAAAAAAAAATGCTCCAAGTCATTATTAATCAGAGAAATGCAAATTAAGACAACTCTAAGATACCACTACACACCTGTCAGATTGGCTAAGATGACAGGAAAAAATAATGATGATTGTTGGAGGGATGCGGAAAACTGGGACATTGATGCATTGCTGGTGGAGTTGTGAACGAATCCAACCATTTTGGAGAGTAGTTTGGAACTATGCTCAAAAAGTTATCAAACTGTGCATACCCTTTGATCCAGCAGTGTTACTACTGGGATTATATCCCAAAGAGATTATAAAGAAGGGAAAGGGACCTGTATGTGCACGAATGTTTGTGGCAGCCCTTTTTGTAGTGGCTAAAAACTGGAAACTGAATGGATGTCCATCAGTTGGATAATGGTTGAATAAACTGTGGTATATGAAAATTATGGAATATTACTGTTCTGTAAGAAATGACCAACAGGATAATTTCAGAAAGGCCTGGAGAGACTTACATGAACTGATGCTGAGTGAAATGAGCAGGACCAGGAGATCATTATATACTTCAACAACAATACTATATGATGACCAGTTCTGATGGACCAGGCCATCCTCAGCAACGAGATCAACCAAATCATTTCTAATGGAGCAGTAATGAACTGAACTAGCTATGCCCAGAAAAAGAACTCTGGGAGATGACTAAAACCATTACATTGAATTCCCAATCCCTATATTTATGCACACATGCATTTTTGATTTCCTTCACAAGCTAATTGTACAATATTTCAGAGTCTGATTCTTTTTCTACAGCAAAATAACGTTTTGGTCAGGTATACTTATTGTGTATCTAATTTATATTTTAATATATTTAACATCTACTGGTCATCCTGCAATCTAGGGGAGGGGGGGGGGTAAGAGGTGAAAAATTGGAACAAGAGGTTTGGCAATTGTTAATTCTGTAAAGTTACCCATGTATATATCCTGTAAATAAAAGGCTATTAAATTAAAAAAAAAAAAAAAAAAAGAATATAATGGCATTAATTAGGATAAATGGAAAATCTGAATTATGCATATTTAACCTATATCAGATTATTTACTATTTAAGGAGGGAAGAGGTAAGGGAGAGAGGGAAAAAAATTTGGAACATAAAGTCTTACAAAAATAAATGTTGAAAACAATCTTTACATGTATTTGGGGAAAAAATCCTGAAAATTTAAAAAATTAAAGTCTGATGTATGGTTTAAAAATAATTAACTTTACAAATTTAAAATGCAAGAAATGAGGGGTTTAATGGTTTATATTATGAGGCAATAAGGTAAAAGGCAGCCAAGCACACAGACAAGATCCTAGCTACCATCTAGCTTCTAGGTTATTGTCCCTCTGTGTGTTGCTTTGGTTGAACCATGTTTGGAAACAGGACAATTTAGGTTTTATAGCCTAGGAAGGACATTGATCAGTTGGAGAATTTGATAAGTTTATCAAGGTAACTGGAATAATTAGTAAAATCACAAAGAAACAATTTGAGGCTTAATGGAAAGAAAATGCTTCCCAATCATTAGAATTATTTCAAAATGGAATGGATTGTCTTCAGAGATAGCTATTTCTCTCACTAGAGATCTTCAAGTTGGGCTGGATGACTACTTGTTTGATATACTGCAGAGAGGATTCTTGTTCAGATACAGATTGGATAGAAAGTATGGCGCTGATCAGGGCAAATGAAATCTCCTCTAGGACTGGCTTGATGGCTTGTTGGCTTGTATTTGTATCCTTAGCACAGCCTGGCACATAATAAACATGATGATTTTCAGGGATGACTTTGCCTTTGGAACTTTTTCCTATGAAGAGTCTGAGGTTCAGCACATTGACAACCTTTAAAGACAATTAAAGATTTCTCTTTAAAGCTATGGTGGTTCAGAGCAATCCTTTGTCCTGAATCTATTGAAAAAAGTGTGGGATGACTCTTTTCTTTTTATTATTTTAAAAAGCTCCTTGAAGGCAGTGTCTATTTGACACTGGTTTTTGTATTTCTGGTACTTAGTACGGTTTCTTAGCTGTTTAATAAATGCTATTGATTAATTGATAAAATGTAAATTGAGTGACTAATGGGACTGTACTGGGCTTGGGTTAGGAAGACTTCATTTAATGTGGCTTCAGACACTGTCAAGCACTTATCTGTTTCCCTCAGTTTCCTCCTCTTAAAATGAGCTGGAGGAGGAAATGGCAAGCCATTCTTTGCCAAGAAAACCCCAAATCAAGTCACAAAGAGTTGGACATAACTGAAATGACAAAACAACAGAATGTAAACTCCTGGAGGGCAGGAACTGTTTCATTTTTGACTTTGTATCGAGCAGATAGTACAGTGCCTGGCACATAGTAGGTGCTTAATAATAGATAGCTGGTGGTTGACTGGCAGTTTTACAGGCAGTACAGAAGGAATTATAGGAAGGGAGACATAGGCTCATTAGATTACAGGTGTGGAGGGGATAAGAGACATGACATCACATGTGTAAGAAATCATTTATTCTCTGCACGGAGAGTCACATAGATTCAAAGGGTAGGCTTTATTGTGGATCCATCCCTGTCCTGCAGTACGGATTCTCAGGAATGTTTTAGATCTGAATTGTCAACTAGATATTCTGAATGGATTACCTCCAGAGGGTGGGGCCATGAAACTAAAGGGATTACAAGAGCCTTCTTTCTGCCCCAGGGAATAATTTTTATCTGTTCTTCAGTTTCTCTCTGCCAACCACACCTACCACTCAAGACCTCATCAATAAGAGTTCCTGAACTTCCAGTCTTCTGTAGAACCAGCAGTAGGTCTGTAGATCTGAGTTTAAATTCAGCAACCTGTGTGACCATCACAAAGTCACTTACCCATTGTCTGCCTCTGTTTTCTCAGCTGTTAAATGGGAATAATAATATCACCTACGTTCCAGGGTTGCGAGAATGAAATGAGATAATATTTGTAAAGTGCTTAATACAGTGCCTGGCCCATAGTAATATAATAATATTACTAATGTTAGTAAATTAGTAAACTAATAAAAGTTTCTTCTTTTCTCTGTAGCACTGTCAGATGTCTCTGAAATCAGTCTTTTGGACAGAGTGGGGAGCATTGTTTGGATGATGTTGAGGTCTTGGAAAGTTCTGAGTCCAGCCTTCCAAAGGGAGGGCGACGACTGTTTAGATGGCATCCATCTTTTAGGGAGAGGGCACATACTCCAACTGATGGGCATCTACTCATCTTCCAGTTCTTTGACACCACAAAAAAGAGAGCTGGAGACAATTTTATTCATATCTGTAGAGATCCCTGCATGACTTAACATTGAAGTTATAGTGTGAGGTTTTCTAGCAGAAATTCCTTTTGAGGGCTAAAGGAGTCAAAGAGTTATGATTTTAAGGTCTGTTCTCGAGACTGAAGCTGGTTTGTGGAAGACCCAAACAGAAGGCACTGAGTAGTGGCTAGCAGAAAGTCATGTAAAATGCCTTTTAACTGTAAAAAAATAAAAAATATATATAAATATTATAATGACCCAATCTTTGCATTCCTGCTGCTCCCTTTTTTTTTTCCCCCAAAGAATTCAAAACATTTTTACATTCACAATCAGAGATTGAGTGGGGAAGAGTTTTTGACGTCACCTTGCCCAATCTCTCCATTTTCCAGATGAGTAAACTGAGGCTTGGCAAGATTAAACAACTTACCCAGAGTCACATCTCTTCACAGAGATATCCTTCCTGATTACTAGGGAGGGGAGAGTGATTTTCCCAGCTAGCATCCTCAAAGGGCAAAAGATATGACAAAAGATACAGAGCCTAAAATTGTACAACAGACACGCTTCCATCTCGCACTTCATTTTCTCCTCATTTTATTGCTTGAATTGCCAGACACTCTGCATTTTAAATTGTTCATAGACATAAAATTTGTCAGTCGGATGAACACACTCGTTTTTTAAAAAGCCTCAAGGAAGAGAGTAGCTTTTTAAATCCACTCAGGGGTAAAGTACCAGTGACAATCTCAGGATGCCAGAGCAGCTTGGGGACCTCTGTCCAGCCCTCCTGCTGATTTTGTAGATAGCAGGGTAGAGTTCAGCAGTCCTACTTATGTTCTGGGAAGCAAATATTAGCTTTACCTTTCTCTCATTCCTCTATGATCTATAATGGCTCTTATTTCCTACCTAGACTGATTTCCCTTGTGGGGGAAAAAGGAGGCAGGAGGGAAAGAAGAAGCTGGCAGCTTTGAAATTCTTTGTGTAGCTCTTTGGGGACAAAGTTCCCCATTTTCAGTCTTTTTTTGCCATCTTGATTTAAAAAAAAAAAAAAGGACCCCTGTCCCAGCTGGAGTGGGCTGTCGCAATTCTATGAGCCACTTAAGCACTAATAACATTCCAAAGACGCAACAGACTTTGTTTTTACTGTGATCGCATATGCCGGGCATCTGGGGTGAGATGAGGGAAAGAGAAAGCTGAAAGTCTTCCTGAAGATTGGGAGGGATGCTCCCTGTGGCCTTTTAGTAGGAGGAACAGGGTCAGCTTTGTAGCTTCACTGATGAGGGTGAGGATGTGGGCAAGGAAGAAAGAAGCCTCCTTAAGACCCCCCCCTAATTGTTGGCTAATAGACACCAGAACAATGGAAATGAGAGGAGGAGAGAGGGGCAACCAAGTGACAGAGCACCTAGAGTCAGGAGGACCTGAGTTCAAATGTGGCCCCAGATACTTACTAGCTGTGTGACCCTGGACAAGTAACTTTACCTTGGTTGAGGAAGGGAGGGAAGGAAGCGGAGAAACAGAGAGAGAGAGAGAGAAAGAGAGAGAGAGAGAGAGAGGAAGAAAAAGAGGGAGGGAGGAAGAAAGAAAGAAAAAAGAAAGAAAAAAAGAAAAAAGAAAGAAAGAAAGGGAGAGAAGGAGGGAGGGAGAAAGGAAGGAAGGGAGAGAGGGAAGGAAGAAAGAAAGGAAGGAAGGAAGAAAGAAAGAGGGAGAAAGGGAGGGGGGAAAGAAGGAAGGAAGAAAGAAAGGAAGGAAGGAAGGAAAGAAGAAAAAAGAAAAGAAGGAAAGAAGAAAAGGAGAAAAAAGAACAAAAGAAAAAGAAATAAAGAGAATGAAGACCTGGGAGTGGAAATGGATAAGGACAATATGATAATAATAAAATCTTTTTATAAGGCCAGGTGTGAGTGGAAAGTAATATGCTGACTAAAATAAACAAACAACAAATTCTCTAAATACATGTTGAGAGAATCATAGACTTAGGGGTAGAAGGTACTTTGGAGGTCATATCATCCAATTCCTTCCTTAGCCTGAGATGCTTATGAGCTACGTGATCTTGGAAAAACATTTAACCCTGTTTGCCTTCGTTTTCTTATGTGGAAAATGAGCTGGGAAAGGAAATGGCAAATCACTCCAGTATCTTTGCCAAGAATATCCCCAATGGGGTCACAGAGGATCAGAACAACAACAAAATTTTTTACGCTAACTTGACATTACCCAGTTTGAGCCCAATTTATTCCCTCAAATTGGCTCTGAATGCTTTTGGGGATGTTTCAACAAGTCAGTTTCCACCTGGAAGGGTAAAAATTTGCTGTCACTGAGGTTTCAAAAGAATGTTTTGAGCAACTCCTGGCCTAAACGTACACATAAGATGGGTTGTACAAGGTAACTATCTTGAAGGGTATAATGCTTGTCTAGAATTATCAGTTCTGGTATGTGTGTTAGAAACCAACAACCACCCTATGTCAAAACAATCTCATCACTTCAAAGTCATGCTGTTTAAGGGACAATGCATATTTTATTTCATAACAAAAAATGTCCCTTTGTCACAGACATTATTTACCTAAAAATATAAATATATTTCATATTTTATTTATTTATATTTTTCTTGAAGTCAGAAGGAACATCTTATTCCTTTCTATCTCACAAAACCTTATTCCCTTTTCTCCCTAGACATTATACTTCACTCATGTAGATGTCTTTTTTTTTTCTTGTTTAAAATTTTACTTTGGTTTATAGTTTTCATGTTGTTTAGTTGTTTCTCAATCATGTCTGACTCTAGGTGACTTCTTTGGGAGTTTTTTGGGCAAAAATATTGGAAAAATTTAGCATTTCCTTCTTTATCTTATTTTACAGATAAGGAGACTGAGTTAATAGGGTTAAGGGACTTGCTTAACATCTCACAGATAACAAGTGTCTGAGGCTGGAATTGAATTTAGATCATCCTGTTTCTAGGATTATGATGTATCATCATAATCCCCTATAATATCAGATATTTAGATAACCTAACATGTGATAAGAAATTCATCACAAGATCATTCCCTCTGAAAGTTGGATGGATCTCAGTAGTGATCCCATGCAACCTATACAGAAAAGAAATCCTGACCATGATATACCCTGCAAATGATTCTCCACTCTCAGCTCAAAGACTTCTAAATTTGAGGGATCTGCCACCTCCTGCAAGGCAAGTCCATTCTTCTTTTGTTCAATTCCAAATTGTCAGAAAGCTTTTCCTAACCTCAAGCCTATAAATTCTCCTTATCATGAGTAAATATGTAGTTTGTTTGTTGGTTGGGGGAAGGATACAGCAGATCTATGATTTCATTGTTGTGCAAAATTCTCAAAACTTTCTCCCCCAATATATAACAGCAACTCATCCGTGAAGAGTGGTCTGAGAGAACTGCCTGGAGGAACGGAAGATTTAAGTGACCAGAGCGTGGACATACACCTAACAAGTGTCAGAGGCAGGACGTGACCATGCATCTTTAGGAATCTAAGACCATTTATAAATTTCGACTTTGCCGTGTTTCCTCTGTGCACTAGTCATAGTTTTTGCCAATGTAAAGTTGGCAACATTTTTGTTTGTGTTTCTAAAATAAACTCTTTCAAAGCCATTTAAATATAGCTATACAATATTTACACACGTAGTTATTTACATATTTATCCACATAGTTTTGCTTGCATTTACCCTATTCTTGACTGCCCCTTCCATGATAATATCTCAGTGGAAAGAATTTCCTTAAAGAGCAGGTTTTTTAATGTTGATACAGAATATATGAGGGTGAAAAGGATGGTGAGGAACAAAAGGGAAGGCGTTTTTCTTTGTTGTTTATCTCAGACCCTCCCTCTTGTTGGACTCATAAAAACATCATTGTGACTTTGGGACAAGAGCAGGGAACAGGAGTAGCAGGTTCTGGGAACAGACAGGGAGGTTCCACGTGTGAATCTCCAGGAGCCTCATATATTCAGACCTGCTCTCTGTTTTTAACTAAAAAGCCTGGTGGCGAGAGACAAATTTGCTTTTGAGCATCTGTTCAATAGACAGTTGCAGTGGATGGGGGCCTCTTTCTTAACGGCTTCCTAACAGGCAGAGCTGCCACGAGGCTGGGGTTGTAATAATCTATGGTTTGATTAAATGATTTGAGCTGTCTGCAGGCACGTAGCCCGGGCAGGGATGTTTCTCTGGGTGAAAGTACTCCATTGAAAATGCTCTATGAATGCATTCAATTCTACCCTATTTAGATTCTCCTCAAGCCTTTCACTCAGCTATTCTGGCTCATTTTCTTTCTTGTCATTCACTTGATTAACAGACCTTTATTAAGTATCCTTCCTGTGACATTAAATGGTCCAGGCACAAAGACCATAAAATAAGACTACCCCTGTGCCTCCTCATCCCCAGGTCTAGAATAGACTTTGGCAACCTGCGGCATGTCTGCCAAAGATAGTATATGGGTCAATTTTCACCGGCATTGGGCTGGCTGCCACTGCCACGTTCCTCTCCCCACCATTTGGGAGAGTCAGCCACCCACAGCTAGAGTTGGCAAGTATTCAGTCCACTGTGCAACCCCCCACTCCCATCTTCCTCTTCCTCCTTTCCCTCTCCTGACTTTGCTCTACCATCAAAAGCAAAGGTGTTAGAAATCTAGCAGCCCACCATTGAAAGGTTGCCAACCCTCTGCTCTAAAGCTTAAAAAAACCCACATCTTAGTTTTCCCATTAATTCTATTTGTGTCCCTTCATCCCTGGCTCTCACTTCCTTGGTCTATGGTCAGATGGACAGTGCCACCTAAACGTGTAGATGTTGAAGACCCTCTTGATAAAGGTCTCTAGGAATCAAAGAAAAAGTTGAGGTAGCCCGGACAAGAATGGGGGAAGGGAAGTGGTGCTAACAAATCCTGAGTGACAGGGGGCAAATTGGAATAAGTACAAGGCAGATGGAAGGGAGGTTGGGAACACTCTGGTGGAAAGAGAATCAGAATGACAGAACATCAGTGGCAGAAGGGACGTTGGGGATCTGGTCCAGAATCCTTATTTGACAGGTAGGGAAACTGAGGCAGATGGCTCATGAGCAGAATACTTTTGGATTAGAGATCATAGAATGTGGACTGAGAAATCTGAGGTGCAGATAGGTTAGAGTCCTTCCCCAAAGTCATGGAGAAAGGCAGAGAAATGTCTCTATAGCACATCATTAGCTGACCCTGCCTGTGCACTGACCTCCCCTCTCCAGGTCAGAGCACCTTCTGCTCCTTCATTCACTCTGTGTTCCAGCCACACTGATTCTCTCTTCATGTGCCACATTCCTCCTCAAATCTCCATGCCTTTGTACAAGCCGTTCTCTAAGCCTAGAAAGTATTCCCTCCTTCCTCACATCCGCCTCGTAGAATCTCTGGCTTCCTTTAGGCTTAGTTCAAGCATTACCACCCCAGCCTAATCTGGTCTCCAATGTCTCTGGATCTTTCTCAGCCACCCTCACATTTCTTAGTATTTAGAAAATGTTTGCGATTATCTTGTGTTTTTATATTAAAAAGGGGGTTAAGTAGCAAGGGGGGAAAGGCAAACAAAGAAGGACATAAACAAGAAAAAAATAAGCATTTACTAAGCACCTACTAAGCAGGTGCTAGCTCTAGACAAATATCTCACTTGATCCTCCCAACAACGCTGAGTGCTATTATTCCACTTTACAACTGAGAAAACTGAGTTAGACATAGGTTAAATGATTTACCTAGGGCACCTTCTTTCCTAAATCCCTCCTTCAAATTCCCTCACACAGTGAGCCATCCCTTATAACAAAAAATATAAAAAGAGAAAAAGTCAGAATGACCAACCTATTGACCAAGTCTGATCATGTGCAATATTCCACATTCACAGCTCCCCATGTGTACAAAGAAAAAAGGTGCACATAAAATACTTTGCATATATTTTTTATTTACTTAAGTGTTCATGCTGTTTTCACTAATTGATTATAAAGTCCCTGAGGACAGGGGCAGGTTTTCACTTTTGTCTTTATATCCCAAGCATCTCCTAGCTCAGTGCTTACAGTAAGCAGTTAGTAAATGTTTGTTGAATGAATAAATGATATGGTTTCTCTCTATTGGGGGAAGAGGGATATTCTGCAAGGTGCTATCAATTATGCCTTCCTGATTATAAGGTTATTCACTACTAAGGACACAGCTGTTCATTTCAGCTTTCATCATGAGATGCTTTTTCCAGCAGGCTTGTTTAGGAGTAAAAGCAGATTGCATTTTTTTCCTTTTTGATTTGATTTTTCTTGTGTGGCAAGATAATTGTATAAATATGTTTACCTATATTGGAGTTAACATATATTTTAAGATGTATAACATATATTGGATTACTTGCCATCTAGGGGAAGGGGTGGGGAGGAGGGGAAAATTTGGAGCACAAGGTTTTTCAAGAGTCAGTGTTGAAAAATTATCCATGCATATGTTTTGAAAATAAAAAGCTTTAGTTTTGTTTTTTGTTTTTTTAAAGGAGTAAAAGCAGAGCTGCTGGACATCCATAGGGAAGGGCCAATGGAGCAGATAACCCTTACCCTGGGAGTGCTATGTGCCCTTATTATCTCTAGTGGAGTACTGAACCAGGAGTGAGGAAGACCTGAGTTCAAATCCAGTCTCAGACACTTACTAGTTGTGTGACTCTGGACAAATCACTTATAAACCTCTTTGCTCCAGTTCCTCATCTATAAAATGGCATTGTAGTGCCCATCTCACAGGATCATCAGGAGGATCAAGCGAGATATTTTTTAAGTTCTAATACATACCTAGTAGGTACTTAATTAATGCTTATTTTCTTCCTTTTATTTATGACCCTCCTTTCTTTTTCTTTTTCTCTTGTCACTTGCCTAGCAGTTCTGGGGAACTGAGTGAGTTACTTGACTGACTGAGCCCAGTATAATTGAGGTGGAACCCATGCATCTACCTGGCTACCTTTCTGAAAAGCAAAGCACATGCTAAAACTAGACATATAAAATTCTGACCTTGAAAAAAAGAAATGAAATGTGTAATTATTCCTATTACAAAAGATAACTTCACTTAAGTGAAAGGTGAATCTCAGGGTTCCTTGCAACAAAGAGCTCTCCTAGTGTACTTAAAATGATTTGATTTGCAAAAAATTAATTTACATACATTTTTTCCTAGCAACGGTGCAAAGCTAGTTCTATCTGCATTGACTTAACTTATTTAAAGGAATAACTAATGAGAGGGCTGTGTAATGCCTTGTAAAAATGTAACGATTACAGACAATTATCCTTTCTTAATCACCATTAATTTGGAGTCTAGTAAAGGGCTGAGACATATCTCCTGCAACCTTTCCTCCATTCTGCTCCAATTTTTTGTCTCTACCTAGGGCCTCTGTTCTCAAACCTATCTAAATCAAGCACTTTTGTTTAAGCCTGTTATACCTTTTGCTTCATAATGTATTTTGTAAGGGGAGTGAAGTAATGAATGAAATTGGTTGTTTCTGAACTGCATCCTGATGGCCACTGGCAGGAGAAGTTTTTCTTGGGTGGTTCACACCTCCATTTTTTCCTCCACTTTCAGCCCCCACTTCCAGGTATCCAGTGCCTTCACACTGCCCTCTGACAATTCAGGGTCCTCTCTGGCAGTGTCCTAACCATGAGCCTTCTAGTGTGAATAATTTCAGCATTATAAAAAAAAAAAATCTATCCTGTTTTTTTGTGCAAATCTCTTAGTCCCTTTTGTTCTTCATGGTAAAATAAATTAATTTGACAGTTTGGTAACAAATTAAAAAAAATTTTATTTAATGTTTGGGTCTCAATCTATCCCTCCCTCCTTCCCTCTCCCCTTCCTAAGCAATCAGATATAGGTTACACATGTGCAATTATTACAGATGCTAATGAGCTAACTTTGTATCCCTCCCAGGTGTTTTATGAGGGATTTTCTGGAACCGGTTGCTGCAGCCCAAGCTCTAATGGGGGCAAAGTGAAGCGTGCATTTTGGGACAGGCAGGGTCTTGTGTCTGGATCATCTGTAAGCTACAGCTCAAACCACTCTGGCCCGAATAGCACTTCAAATACAATCATTACAGCAGCGCTTTTGTCCCGTTGTCTTGGAGACCAAACTGAATGGAAAAAGCGAGGAGGAAGGGTGAGGAGGGGAGAACAGCAGCCTGGATGGGAGGACGTGAGTGTGGACTTAACTACAAGCCTGTCTTTGGCTTCTCACCTCCATCACTAGACGGTGAGCTTCTTGAGGGAAAGGGGAATCTTATGCTTCTTTTTGTAGCTCCAATGTTAAACTCGGGGACTGGCACACAATGGGCACTCAAAAAATGTTTACTGGCTGATGGACTGACTTCCTCTCCTCCATCAGGGTCGAGGAGACAGTTTAGTGACCCACTGCCCAATATGTCTACTTTATGATAACTATTAGCCTCCTTGTCAACGAGCATTGATTCATAGCCATTGAATGCTAGAGGTGGAAGGTCAGCTTAAAAGGTCGCTTCCCTCATTTTTTATGGCAGAATGGCTCGCTGGAAAGCCTCTGAAATTGGGAGCCGGAGAACCTGAGTTCTCATCTTATCCCTTCTGCTTACGGCCTTGCCACCTGGGCAACCTTGGGCAGGCCACCTGGGAGAAATGTTGCAGAAGGGATGCTTATTCAGGTAGAGATTGAACCGATTGGCTCCTTCCAGCTTTGGGATTCTGGGATTGATTCTGAGATTCTCCCCCCAGTGTTCTTTCCTCTCCACGTGACTGGTTGCCATGGTTTTAGACCTAGGAGGTCAGACAGATTTATGGTACTCGGGGATGAGTAAACGCACCACTTCCAGCAGAAACCTTCACAATGAAACAAAACAAAACAGAACTCTGGCCTGGTAATTGAAACCTTGGTGCCAGGGGCAAGGAGTAAGAGGGAAAACCAAGGACATCTCTTGAGCTGGGAGCAGCCTGTGGGCTGCCAGGGTGGGGAGACCAAGATGAGCCACTGGCTCCTCTGGCGCCAGGTGGGTAATGTGGGGAGTCCCTGGGTTGTATGACACAGTACTAGGCACCGTGTGTTGGAACATCCCCATAAGCTATAAATGGTTTTGTATGCAAAGGAGAATTACAGGTCTCTTGTAGTCCACAAAGATGGGCTCCACCTAAAAAGAAGCCCATAATTTCCCTCCAACTGGGTTAAACAAAAAAGAGAAGCAAAAAGTGTCCTCTGTTAACCTGAGAAATTCTCCAGAATCATCAGGAATAAGAGAAAAATGACTTCTTCACAATTCACCATAATCTATCACAAAAAATTTAAGAAGTTTTTTTTCCCCTCCCTAGAAAATGCTTTAATTTGGGCAGGTACAACCTGATAGTTTCATGTCACTAATTCACACTTTAGTAGCATTTTAAGGTTTACACAGCACTTTACTCACCCATGCCTCTGTGAAATACTGTAGTGTAAGAATGTTAAAATTATATCTTGTTCTGCTTTCCCTCTCTATCCCTCTTCAGCCCCCTTCTAGTCAGTATAGTAAATTTATAAGTAATCAGTATAAGGGAACAATAGCAGGAAATAAGCTTTCAAAGAGGAACTTGAAAGCCAAGTACAAACTGTCCCAAAGAAGCATAAATCAAAAATTCTATCATATATTAACTAAAATTCATATCCTGGGAACATGTACTGAATCAGCAGAAGCCAACAAACTGCTTCTAGCTGGTTCTATGACCTGTAAATTCAAGAAAAATTCCAGAGCTCCACAGTTCCAAGACCAGCAGAAGGTCCAAAAGATGGTATTAACTTTGAGGTGATTTGGATATATTAATAAATTAATCCCAAGCTAGCACAGGTAGGTTAATCTGTTTCCCCCCCAAAAAAAATCCAAATAAAAGGACATCTCAAACCCCTTTTCCTTCCCCATTCCTTTTCCTTCTCCCACCATTCCATGCTGTTGAATCCCTAACTCTAGTCCATGATAACAAAAGTGAAAGTCTCCCTCCCGATCCTCTATCTTATTTTCCTTCACTGTCCCATTCTCTGTCTCCATGCTGCTGTTTTCTTCTGTACCTCTTTTGACATTAATTTTCTCTAACTTTATGGACTTTTTTCTCCCCTTCATATTCTCTGTGTTTAACTAAAATTGCGATTGCCACCTCATTTCCCGCTGCCCACAAAGGTCTTTCCCTCTGTACACCCATTTCATAATTTCATAAATTAATTATCAAATCAACAAGTTTTATTGTTCCCATTTTACAGATTAGGAAAGTGAGTTTGGTTAGATTCAGAGCCATAATTAGGGTGGGACAGGTGCAAACAGTTTTCAACAGGATAGAAATAACAAGGTTTAGCATTTAGCTTAGTTAGCAAGAATAACTTGTTTAAATAGGATGATCCAGATGGTTTTTTTCTCCCAACTTTTCTACATCACAGCAGCCTACCCAACAAGGGCTTTGTGCCAGTGTTTCAATGTCTCTTTCTCTCCCTTATGGGGCACATTTGTATATGGGGCATCTCCCCACCCCCCAACCCTGCACACTAGAGTTGCTGGGTACAAAAAGGCCCATTTGTGGTTCTTGTTAAATGACCTGTCCAAGGTGAAAGAGCTAGGAAGTGTCAACACTGAGAGTCAAATGAAGATCTTCCTTCCCAGTCCTGGACTCTCCCCATGAAACCTGCTGCCTTTTAAATCATTCCATTTCTTCTCATTCCTTAGCATTCTAAAGTTGCAAAAGTCGCTGAGTTAACAAATTCTGGTGGTGATTCCTGACAATCAAAGGGGTAAGTTATAACTTCTCTTAAGAAATGAAGAAACAAAGATTATGTGTACAGTAACCAAGCCACGGCATCAGCTGCGGCTCAGAGCATAGGGTTAAGGCTCCTGAGTCACACAGCCTGTTGCAAAGGCTAACTCATGGTCATCTCTGCCCATAGAAATTAAAAGGAGCATGTTTTCTTTTCCTCGTTCTGATTCATTCCATCCTACTCTAGTGAATTTCTAAAAACAGAATTTATTGCACCTTCCCATTACCTTGCTCAGTAAAAACCTTGGGAATAGTATTTATTAGATGTCCTCCTGCTATTGTCCAGTATTGGGGTACCAATTACTGGTCCAAATTCTATTCAACAAAATGTATTAAATGCTTATTACTGTGCTACAGCAACTTCAAGTATACAAAGACAAGAATCAAATTGTCTCTGCCCTCAAGAAACAACATTCTGCATTCTACTAGGACCAAAATGTGCCTTTGCTATTTATTCTTTGCTAAAATAGTGGCTTAACAGTTCCAATAGTTTGTGATGAAGAGAGTCATCTGCACCCAGAGAGAGGACTGTGGGAACTGAGTGTGGACCACAATGTAGTAGTTTCACTCTTTTTGTTGTTGTTTGCTTGTATTTTGTTTTCTTTCTCATTTTTCCCCTTTTTAATCTGATTTTTTTTTGTGCTGTATGATATTTGTAGAGATATGTATAGAGGAATTCCACATGTTTAACATATATTGAATTGCTTGATGTCTAAGGGAGGGAGTGGGGGGAAGGGAAGAAAAAATTTAGAATACAAGATTTTGTAAGGGTGAATGTTGAAAATTATCCATCTGTATATTTTGAAAATAAAAAGCTTTAATTAAAAAAAAAGATGAGCCATGCACACACACACACAAATAAAATAAAATAGTGGCTTAAAGCAAAACTCCTGTGATGGAATATGATTTTATTTTTGCAGTCAGTAATTTAAACCCAGAGAGCATTCTCTGCTGCCTCAGAATACCTTGACTGAAGGTCATGTTTAGAGTTTGTGTGATTCTGTTTGACAGGACACCACTTATACTCCAGAAATTCAGATTACCACTAACATTCAGAGAGCAAACAATTATTGCTGGCTGAGAAACTCCTTAAGTCAAAAGCCGTTCCCATGGGGATGGCAGAATGTTTTATCTCCAGCCAGGAGGATAAGAAGGGGCCATGCTTGCCAACATTTTTGTAAGTGGGATGTCATAAATTCGTTAAAGCTTTCACTAGTGTTACGGGAATATGAGTCTGGAATCTACTGAATGAGGACACAGAACAGCTGGCAGTGCCCACTAGTATGAGGGATCACAACAAGGGCCAGTGGAGATAAAGTACCAAACATAGCTATGGGGGATGGAAACGTTGCGATTTAGGCTGGGTCTACACTGAATGACATTGCACTGTCCCCTGGTGGAATATGGAATACTGTGGTTTGCATGAGAGCTGGCGAAGAGGGTGGGGTGAGCTCTTAGGAATGAAGAAGAAAGGCTGACATTTTGGTCACATTTTTGTCATGGTAGGCTATGTGGAACGGTCAAAAGAGAGTCAGGATACCTAGGGTTAAGCCTCAGCTTCGATCCTTAATTAGCTGTGTGATTCTGCACAAGGGAATTTATCTTTGTGAATAATAATAATAATAATAATAATAATAATAATAATAATAATAATGTAATGCACTCCTTTACCTGCTTCACAAGATTGTTATGAGATGTGTTGTTATTATTATCATATAAGTATACACAGGATGAAGGTACAATTCTATTTACATCAAAATCGGGTTGTTCTGCAGTAATAGCAATAATAATAGCAGCTAACATCTGGAGATTGACATTGGCAAAATCCCTGGGCAGTTTTGGGGAGTCTGAACTCCCCTAAAATTTGTGCAGGGAGATAGAGGTTTATTCCCAAAGCTCAGTGTTCTCCCTCAACCTGCTCTTGTCCCCTGATACCCAACTCTTGTAGGTCTAGAACTCATCAGTTCCCTCAGTCTTCCTACATTTCCCAAGGATGCTCCATCATTTGAACATATACACACATACTGAAATGGTCCCTGTCCATACCAATGCTGCTGGGGGGCAGCAATGGCTGTAAAATGATCAATATCAGGGTTTAGAAGCACTTTTGGACAATCCGACTGGTGCTTGTTTTGGGGGTGTGACTGATTTCCAGTATCTTTCAGGGTACCACCTGAGTCAATGTCCCCATGTTTTCTGGCTTTGTGTCTGCACTCAGATAATATAGCACTAAATTCATAAATGATGTATCTTCCCTGTTTCAGCGTAGGAGATTAAAATTGACTATCATGCTCTTTTTAAACTCAGAGAAGCTCATGAACCCCTTAAACATCTTTCTATCTTGCCCTCTGTTGGTACCTTCTCCACCAGCCTTTGTTCCCTTTGTGTCTTTCCCCATTAAAATGTACACTTCTTGATGTAAATGTAAATGTAAACTGCTCTTGAGAGCAGGGAATCTTTCTTTTGAATATATTTATATTAATTGCATTTCTAATAGTGCTTATTACATAGTAAGTGCTTAATAAATGTTTTATCTATATCTATATATCCATTTCTTTATCTATCCAAAATAATTCCAGTCACCCAACTAGGATTTTGCTCTTCTGAAATCTTAGTGGCCATGAAAATCTTTAAATGGCTTTTGGAATAGAAAACACAGAACCAGAATAGAAATTAAACTGAATTCTCTCCTACCTCTTGAAATCAGGTGACGAACAGAAGGGACATTGGTGACAGATTGAGTAAAGAACATGTCATTCCAATTCAACATGATCACATGTTCAAGGTTTATGGCATCTTTCTCCTGGAGACTCAGTGCATTTATAGTCACTATTTTATTCATCTTCCTAACATCCCAGGGAGGTAATAACGACAACAATAATAACGATAGCTCCCGTGTATTTGGCCCCTTATGGGAAAGTGTCAAATATGGTTAGCTACGTTTCAGATGTAGGAGCCAAGGTATGGAGAATAAAAATGATGAACCCTAAGATTGTGCCATAAACCTGGTTTTGCAATTTGGATAGAATTCCACAGACTCTGGTATCTGATCTCTTTGGAGCCAGAAATATATTCTTACTTAGCCTGGAGACATTGGGGAATCTCTTTCTTTGAGCACAGGCAGATAGGAAGCAGAAAAGGAAATATGAAAGTGTTGGAGTATCTGGTTCAGTTTTCTTGCAAGGAAAATACAGACAGATGAGAAATTTTGAGTGGGAGAAGCACCAGTAAAATGCAGATCTCATCTCTGCTTACTTCTTTTCCTGTGTCCATAATCCCTCTAAGCTAGAGGTACAACTGGATCCTTCTGTATACCTTCTATTTGCCCCATAGTTCAAGGAGAGAAAAACTGACCTTCAGCAAAACTGGAGAGTAGGGCAATTTGTCTGAAATTTCTCTTAACTCCCTCCCTCTCCAGAATAGCGCGGTACTCTCTAATTTCTATGTTCTTTCCAGGTCCTACTATTAAAACAAGAAAGAATTCGATGACAGTCATTAAATACTTTGGGGTAAATGAATTTTAGTCAGTGTATGACCTCTTCCAGGGGATTATGTTAATATATATTTGGTTAGCCTAAATAGCACCTGGGAGCCCCTTCCCATTTAGCCCCTAGAAATTACCCTAGGTTTAAGGCACTTTGCGGGTTAGCACTCACTCAAAACCATAATCCAAAGATCGCCATCAAGATGCTTACCTTACCAGTCAAGGAGAGGACATTTTTATTCAAAGTGAAAGATATTTAACCAAACTTAGCAAACAAAGTGAAAAGAAAATATTCCCCTCAAGGATACAGGAGATACATATTCTCCCTAAGTTACTGTGCCTGAGTAGGAGAAGATGCTCAAGATGTGAATGAACCTATGATAAGTTTTGTGACTGGTACTCTTTAAGGGACTTCACAGAAGAGTCAGACAAACCAGCAAATGCTGAAAGCAGTAGACACTTTTGTTTGAAATTTAACGGGAAGGGGAAGGCTACACAACTTAATTAGAAATATCTAAAAGGAAGGGCAGCAAGGACAAGAGAAAGGTGCCAGAATAACTTAATGACCTACCGTTCTACTTTATGCTGGGATAATAATATATAATATAATGGACTCTCTTTATATATATAATAAATGGACTAAAACATCCATACTAGGGCACTTCACTTGCTCCTTACATGAGAGTTGGAACCAATGTATGAGAAGTGAGACTGGGGAGGAAGGGAATATAATCATGTACATTGCTAGGAATTATCAGGCATGATGGTATTTAAGCCATGGTAGGAAGAGGGAGTCCATCATGGTCTACTGAAAGGCTACTCCAAGAACTTGTACAGGACTACACAAAGTTATTGCTGGGACTCTTAGTTTATTCAACCTTCTGGTCATGGTAATTCCAAGCTTTAAGAAAACTGGGTATCTTACAAGGAGATCAGAAAACTTGCTCAATTGAATCTTAATGGTTTCCACTCTTGGGATCATAGACAGGGAGACATCAAATTAACTTAAAAAAAATGGAAGTTTCTAACTTAGAATGGAAGATTCTAAATATGAGGAAAGGGATATCCAGAGAAAGGAAAGGCCAGAAAAGAGAGGTTGATAAGTAGGAAGAGAGAGTGTGATTATTCAAGAGTTCATTCATTCAACAACCATTAAGTACTTATTATGTGACAGACATTGTGCTAAGCACTGCTTAGGGAATATACAAACCATCAACTGGAGAAAGAATAAGGAGAATAAAACAGAATATTTTTCACACTATGTCAGAAATACTCATAATGCACACACATATTGAAAATATGTGTGATGAAGGAATATATATTGAGGGCATCACATAAGAAACACGTGGGACCTGCTTCTTATGCTTGATGCTGCCCCTTCATCTCTTCTCAAACTCTTGCAATGTGGCTGCTGAACACATTACTCAACGGAAATGACTCTATCCAAGTTACCATTAGTCTCTTGATTAATTAATCAGCTTAGTCCCCTGGCCCTTTCTCAGTCCTTGTCCTTCCCTTTCCACACAATTGACACCACTGATCATTTCTCCTTCCCAGATAATCTTTCCTTCCCAGATTTGTGTGATACTGCTTTCTCAGCTTCTCTACCTCTGCATCTCTTCACAATGGGTACGCTGCAGACTGTACACACAAGTTCAGCACAATTCACACTTTTGTCCCCGAAAAGGTGTTAAAGTCCTGTAGTGATGCCACAGAAGCTTCTGTTACATGTGATGTCTGCCCTAATCTGTCTAATGATCTCTAATCTCATATTTCCAGTTGCCTTTGAGATTATCTCAAGCTGAACATGGAGTAATTATCTTTTTTTTCCCTTTTTTTTTTTTTATTTAATAGCCTTTTATTTACAGGATATATGCATGGGTAACTTTACAGCATTAACAATTGCCAAACCTCTTGTTCCAATTTTTTACCTCTTACCCCCCCACCCCCTCCCCCAGATGACAGGATGACCAGTAGATGTTAAATACATTAAAATATAAATTAGATACACAATAAGTATACATGACCAAAACGTTATTTTGCTGTACAAAAAGAATCAGACTCTGAAACATTGTACAATTAGCTTGTGAAGGAAATCAAAAATGCAGGTGTGCATAAATATAGGGATTGGGAATTCAATGTAATGGTTTTTAGTCATCTCCCCATGGAGTAATTATCTTAAACTCAACATCCAAAAATGAACTCATTTATCTTTCTACTAAACCCTCCCCACCTTCCACCTGTAAAGGGCAGCCCATCCTCCTAGTCCCTCAAGCTTGCTGTCTAGGTATTATCCTTGATTCTTCCCTGGCTTTCAGTCCCTATGTCTAATTTTTTTGCCAAAGCCTGTTGATTTCATTTTTTGGAATAACTCTCAAATGTGCCCTTTTCTCTACTTCTATGCTGCCACTATTTTAGTGCAAGCTCTCAAAAACTCACCCTGGACACTGCAATAGTGTATTGGTAAGGAAGATCTACCTGCCTCAAGGCTCTCCCTATACCAATCCATCCTCCATTCAGCCACTAAAGACATTTTCTTAAAGCTTTGTCTGTCTCCATCTCTCTGTCTCTCTGTGTATCTCTCTTTGTCTCTTTGTGTATCTCTCTCTGTTTATGTCTCTCTGTGTCTCTCTGTCTCTCTGTCTCTCTTTTCCCTCCCTCCCTCTTTTCCCTTCCTCCCTCTTTCCCTTCCTTCATCTATCCCTCTCTCTCTCACTCCCCTCCTTCCCCCTTTCCTCCCTCCCCCTTTCTCTCTCTCCTTCTCTCTCTGTCTCTGTCTCTCTCTTTCTCTCTCTGTCTCTCTGTCTCTCTTTTCCTGCTTGTTTGTACATATTTGTTTGCATACATCTTCCCATTTGGTGCTGGACGAGCACCTTGAAAACACAAAATGTCTTTTGCCTTTTTTTTTCTCTAATAATCCCCAAACTTACCACAGTGTCTGGTATGTGGTAGACACCTAACAAATACTTACTGATTGATGACTGGCAGAGATATTTTGCTAAATACAGAGATTTTCGAATCTTCTGCATGCAGATAATAATTAAGCCCTTGGAAGCTAATGAGAGCAATAAGATATAATATTGAGAGAGGAGGATCCAGAAAAGGGCCTTGGAGGACACCCATCATTAGGAGTTAGCACACGGATGGTGATCTAGCAAAGGGAAGTGAGAAATGGTCAGATAGAAAGGAGAACACTGAGTATTCTGGGAGTATACTGAGAATGCAGCAGTATCACAAAAACCCAGGAGATGAAGGATTGTTTGTGGAGGAGAAGGTGAGCAACAGTGTCAGATATCAGCAAATATGTGAAGGGGATGAAGACCTAGAAAAAGCCACCAGATTAGGACACTGATGGTAACTTCGGAATAATTTCAGTGGAGTGGTGAAGGCAGAAGTCTAGTGTGTATGGTTGAAAATGGAGAGGATAGAATGTGGAGGCTAGAAGTATAAAGCATAATTTTCTAGGGATTTAGCTGTGAAAGAGAAGATAGCTATAGAATAATCATTTGAGGATAATAGAATCAAGTTAAGGTCTTTTTTTTCCTTGGTAAGCAATTGGGGTTAAGTGACTTGTCCAGGTCACACAGTTAGTATGGATCTGAGGCTGCATTTGAACTCAGGTATTCCTATCTCCAGGACTATCCACCGGGCTGTATAGCTGCCCCTAATTAGGGGTTTTTAAGAAGGAAGAGAACCCAGTGAGTTTGTAGTTAGAAAGGGCTAGATTTGGAGCACTGAACATGATTTTATGAAAAAGAAAGAAAAAATGAAATTGTATTTTAACTGACATGACTGGGCTAGTTATAAATGAAGTAGTCAATTCAAAATCAGCAGTATGTGCAGTTAGACCATTGACTAGTTAGAACTAAGGTCAAATTAAATACCAAACTAAAAGGAAAGATAAACAAGAGATGATGTTACTATTATAGAAGCTTTGAATCGACCCATTAAAATCAGCCATCGACTCAAAAAGATGGGAGACAAGAGTGTTGACTTTATCACCATTTAGAGCAGAGCTTCATAAACTGTGGATCATGAACCCATAGGGAGGTAACTGAATGTAGGGGTCACAAAATCATGATTTGTTATCAGTAAATGTTTGATTTGTATATCTATTTATTTACCTATATATCCAGTGTCCCATAAAAATTTCTTGGGTAAAAAGAGATGGCAAATAGAAAAAGTTTGAGAACCCTGTCTTGGAGAACTCTAAAAGATGCAGTTAGGTGTGCCATGAGTGCTAGAGTCAGGATTCATCTTCCTAGGTTTAAATACAGTCTCAGACACTTCTTATTCCAGGAAAGTCACTTAATCCTTTTGCCTCAGTGTTTTTCATTTGTAATTAAGCTGAAGAAGGAAATGGCAAATCACTCCAGTATCTTTGCCAAGAAAACACAAATGGAATTATGAAGAGTTGGTTGTGACTGAAATGACCGAAAAACAAAAGATGCAAAGTAGTTTCCATGATGAGGACATTGAACAAATCACAAAACACAGACTAAATAGACGGAGGAGCCAAAGCTGATAGTATAAAGGAGGAGAACAGAAAATTACTTGCAGTATTGCCTCATAAAACAATGAAAAGCAGTTAAGGACAAAATGGGCCCTAGAGAGCTGAGTATGAGATCCAGCTGAGCGGGATTATGGTGATGGTATTTGTAGATTAAATAGAAAGAAGAACAATAAAATGATGTGAATTGGTACATGTTGTGGACATTTTTATAATGATTTATTTTTTCAGCAACGATAATGGAACTATTGTCTTAATTCTACCATTATGATATTCAATACAATATGGGATAAAGAAGAAATTAGGTTTAATAAGATGAAGCCAAGAAAAATAATTTAACCTTATGAAATATACAGAAAGAGAAATCTCATCTGAAGGGAATACAGTTTTAAAGGCATCCAGGTTTTGATTTTCCCCAAAGAAGGGATGATTCCAACAGAATGGGGCAGGGGGTGGAAGAAGGCAGACGATTTCTCCTAAAACAAAAAAGGTCAGTCAAAATGAAATCAACAGCTATTGACAAGTTTTCTTGCTTTCCCATCTCTATAAAATCTTTAGAATAATGGTCTATTCTTGTCTATTCAATGGTCTATTCATCGAGGATGCTATCCTTGATGATAACATGAAAAAAAGAAAATAAGCATGCTTTCAGAGAAGATTTTCTAAAATAGACTGTATCCTTATGGCCATGAAACTGACAAAAATGGGTAGAGAACATGAACTCTTTTTTTGTATGTAATTTGTAAATTTTTTAAAGGCATTTGACTCAGTAGAACAAAGTGTGGCCTTGAAGGCTCTCCTCAAAGTATATTTTATGCATACATTAAAATCATATGTTTCTGTAACAGAACATGGAAATGTAATAAATTTATTTAATAATTTGCTCATTGAATATTGATATCAAATAAGATGAAAAACACAATATATGCTCATGAAAGATGTAAGATGTCCACTCAGACTTCAGATAAAAACAATCACAAAACCAAGCCTCCACCTGCTCCTATTTGCAAGCACATTATACAAATAGCCTCAAGCCTAGGAACACTACAAAGTGAAATCCACAGTAGTGAAAAAGAAATTGCTCTCCCCTTTCCCACTGAAATAAGTAAGAAGATGAAAAATGCATATTGTCTAGACTGTGACTCTGCAGCTCCTTAACTTAGCTCAACAATGTAAGCATTAGTATTACAAATGGTTAATGAACAAGGTCCAGAATTGAGTAGAAGGCTGAGAATGTGCTTAATTGCATTTGGGAAATGATGAGATATTTTCCATAATTCCAGACTGCTTGCTACTACAAAAGCCTTTATCTTTAATAACATCAAGGCTATTCGCCTGTTAATGCTATATGGTTATCGATCGTGAAACACCATAATCTTTGAAAAATAAGAATTACAAATAATGCAAAGGGATGTGTGTGGAAGGAGACTATATGAATTGGATACTGCAGACACCTAAGGAGTGACCATACCATGCTCATAAAGCCAGTGGGATTAAGAACTCTTTATTTGCTCAGAACAGCAAGGCTATGACTTATGGTAGTGTTGATGATGGGGATAATGATAGATGTCAATAAATGTGACCTTGGGAAAGGGAGGATTCAACAGAACAAGTCAGTTCATTTCAAGACAACCAACGTTCATTAAATACCCACTGTGCAGGTCATCCTGTGGGTCTTGCAGAAGACATAAATTTGAATAAGACATGGCCAGCCCTCAGAGAGCTCCTGATTTATCAGAAGGATGTGATGTGCACAAAATATTGAGTAATCTTAGAACCTGGGACTGGGTGATATAGGTAGCCTCAAATTATTATGCTTGTTGGTTCCCCTTAAATTTCCATGGTGGCTCCAAGAGGTAGACTTTTGAGTCTGTCATGATGGCTAAAGGGATAGTTTAATATCTATTTCTTCTCCCTTCATCCTCCACTGTCTGGGCTGTATCCTGAAACAATTTACGTCCTCTGGTAGCATGACCTGGTCTAGCCTCATTGATTTAAAGTAATAATCGGTATAAAGCATTGCTCATACATTCAACTATTAAAAAGAAATTAAATACAGATAAATGTTAAATTCTTGGGGTGAATAATCAGCTTTACAAGTACAAGGCAGGAGAGGCAAACTTGGATTGAACCATGTATCTAATAAAGAGATCAGGTTTTTAGTAGTCTACAAGCTTGACAGAAGTCAACTTTTCTCGGACTAAATCTGTGATTTCTTGGTTATGGGCAGGTCCTAACAAAGAAACTCTATGGATACAGACCAATACAGACCTAATAGTCTTAGGGAACTGTCCTGATCAAGTGACTTGGACATTCTACACAGTCAATATGTAAAGGGAGGTCTGGAACTCGGATCTTCCTGGCTCTAAAGGGGACCAGCTCTCTCTGCACTCTGCCATGTTAATGCCTCATATGAACAACACCAATTTCATTGTGACAGTGAGTTGTGGGTGAACATGGAAAGCCTGCTCTGCCTTTAACTTGCTTGGACAAGTCAGGTTCAGTAAATTGACTCCAGGACTATGTGTCTAGAGCTGGAAGAGATTCTACATCTTTAACCTTCTCATTTTATAGATAAGGAAACTGAGGCTGCAAGAAGTTAAGTGATTCAAACTTATCCAGTTGGGATTTGAATTCAGGTTCTGGCTTTAAATCCCACCCTCTTTGCATTGCATTTACTAGTTCTAAGGTAGAAGTTCCTAACTTGGGGTCCACGGGTACCTTGGTGGATAGATTTCGGGAGCTCTGTGAACTTGGATGGGGGGAAAATTACATATTTAATTTCATTCACGTTTGGTTTCTTTTAAAGTCTGTGTTATTTTATTTTTTGCACTTAAAAACATGATTCTGGGAAGGTGTCCAAAGGCTTCATCACACAGGGACCATGGCACAAAAATTGATTAAGGGCCCTTGCTCTAAGACCCTTTCCATCTTTGTCGGGTCTTCACACAATGACCCAGGGATATACATCTGAGGGTTTTTGTGTCTTGGTGGGATTGGGGGGTGCTAGATAGGAGGGTGAGGTGGAAGGAGGAGGGAGAAGAAGCCTAAGGGGGGAGAAGAAGCCTTCATTCATCCAGGGTCATCTCCAGTCATCTTGATCTATATGTTGCCACTGGACCCAGATGGCTCTGAAGGGGAAAATAAGGTGGGGGACCTTGCCCAGCCCTCCCTCACTTAAATCAATTCACTTGAACGTTGCAGGATCACCTCACTGATGGTCCTATTCAACAGCAACCCACTTCGTAATTCTTCCTGCAGCTATCCCTACCCCTTAGCCATTGTTAACTGGCAAATTAAGGGTGGGGAGGAATCTGGGGAACCCACGTTTCCAGCCCTTATTGTAGCTCTCATCATTGTCCCCCAGAATCCAAGGCTAAATCTTAGAGATGCCATGGCCTGCTCTTCCTCCCAAGGACACGAATCTTTGTCGAGACCCACAACAAAAATAAGCAGGCATTTAAATGGAATGGCCTCGAGCACCTAATGACCCCCTTTTGTGGTAGGAATGTTTAATGATAGTTTCAGTTATGGAAACCCCAGCGCCCAGGTTCCAAACAGTCTCAGCTGGGAAACCCAAGTTTTCTTTTTTTTTTCTAGCAATCCTCAATGATAGGTTTCCGGGGCAGCTGATAAAGCAGTTAATTATAGCTAGGTGTTTGACTCCTCGGTAAAGCATCCTTGCTCCTTGCCAGAGATCAGAGCCTCTCCACACTTCTCCAGGAACTTCTCTCCTGAGAAGCAGGAATAGGCAAGCCCGTTGGAGATTTTCTCCTTGAGAGAAAAAAATAAACAAACAAAAATATGCATACCCTCGTGCAGAGAAATCTCAAGTCTGAGGATCCGTCACGTGGGGTTGTTGGCAGTCTCCCAAAGTGTATCATGCAGCCCTTTGTCCTAGTATTCAGATGAATGTGTCATTCAGTGAAAGAGTCTTTGAGATTTGGATAGTAAAAATACAGAGCAGTGGGAAGCCCAAAACAGAGCCTGTGGCCCAAGGCTCCCAAAGACGCGTTTGAGCCCGCGTGGGATGTGTCCAGTAGTGGCACTTAACCCCTTTAGACCATTGCCCTCATCTGGAAAAGTCCACAAAATAAGACTTATACATACAGGGTGTGCCTAAGGCAACAGGGTCAGGTTCGGTAGGAAGGGAGTCCAAAAAGTTCGAAGCTGACTTAGAAAACCACAAATTGACATTATCTAGATCATATTGTATTTTTATTGATTTTGTTAAATGTTCTGATTGTCACTTTGCAGGCAGCGATGGCCCAACCTGGAGCTTGACACCTGTGTTTTAGGGTATCTCAAATGCAGGTGACAGGATGTCCAAATCATTCACAGAAAATTCAACACAGAATGTGGTTATCAGGTGTGTGAGGGGGAAAGGCGAGGAGGGGCTTCTTTTACTCTATTAAGGACTCACAAGAGCCCAGGAACAAATACAAAGGCTTAAAGCGTTCCAATGATCCCTCAGCTCCTCTCCAGCTTACTCTGTAATAAGTCCCTCATTTTTACCCACTTCTGCCCAGCCCGTCAAGACTCAGAGCGCCACCATGTGGTTTAGAGCCCCCCAAAGGTAAATAACCTCAGACAAATCACCTTTTTGTGTCAATGAAAGTCTAGATGTGTAAAATCCTTCACTCCACTCAAGGGGCCACCTTCTATATAAGGTCTTCCCCCTGCCCCCAAACCAGTTCCTTTGGAATAATTTTATTTATCTGTGCCCGTGTTGCTTTCCCCAGGGAAACTATAAACTCCTCGGGGACAGGGAATGTTCTGTTTTTGTCTCAGTACCCACTGTGGCTAGCACACTGTTTATTTATTTATTTTGATTTTAGTACTTTCAGTCTTTTTTTTTTTTTAAATTTTATTTTTTTATTATAGCTTTTTATTTACAAGATATATGCATGGGTAAATTTTCAGCATTGACAGTTGCCAAACCTTTTGTTCCACTTTTTCCCCTCCTTTCCCCCACCCCCTCCCCCTGCCATGGCAGATTGACCAATATATGTTAAGTATGTTAAAATATAAATTAAATACAATATAAGTATACATGTCCAAACAGTTATTTTGCTGCACAAAAAGAATTGGACTTTGAAATAGCAGGACATTGTTTGAATGATTTTTGAATGGAAATGAATGAACACTAAATGAGTGCTCAAAAATTTGGACAGGACTTTGAAATTCAGCGCAAGGTCATTCATTTATCCTCATTCTGTCGCAGGAGAGGGGAATTTACTGGGTTGCTTCTGTTTTTTTCCTCCCCCAAAATTAGGAATTTTGTGTCCTGGACAAAGATTCTCCCATGATGCTTTTCATCTCAGCGATAGCGAAGTGCACTTTTAAAATTTTATCTTGGTGGGGGCAGGGAAGGCAATTACTAGATTAAGAAAGTCCACTGACTACCTTTCATCTGAAGTGCATAGAAAGGGATGCTTTTAGTGGTGGCGTCAATCAAAGCGGCCAGCGCAGGCCTGAAGTTCCATCACTGGATTGCTGCACAACTTTTGACAAGTTGTTTCAATTAACCTCTTGGTAACCCCTATAAAATGAGGACAAGGACCTAATATGATCGCTGTCCCTTTACTCCAAGATAATTTAACTGTTCTCTGTGTCTGTCTCTCTCTTTCTCCTTTACCCTATCTCTTCTCCCACCTCTCCCTCCCCCCTTCTCTCTGCCTATGTCTTGTCTGTCTATCTCCTCCTCCTCCATCTCTTCTTCTTCCTCCTCCTCCTCCTCCTCTCTCTCTCTCCTTCTCCTCCTCCTTTTCCTCTTCCTCCTTCTCTTCCTCCTCCTCATTTTCCTCCTCTTCCTTCTTCTCCTCCTCCTCATCTTCTTCTTCCTCCTCCTCTTCCTCCTCCTCATTTTCCTTTCTCCTTTTTCTTCTTCTCCTCCTCCTCTTTCTCCTTCTGCTCCTCTTCCTTCTCATTTTCCTTCCCCTCCTCCTCCTTTCTTCTTCACTTGTAGAGGGACAAATTTTAGCTTCCCAAATGACAGGAGCTATCTTTCTGTCCTTCTTCTTCCTCTTTCCTTTCCTTTATTTTTTGGTTTTCAGGAATCAACCATGTGACTGACTCTGGAGCTAGGAAATATAATATGATTCTAACCATTATGTGAAGCATTTTGATGTAGTGGTTAGTATGTGGAATCTAAAGTAAGGAAGACCTGGGCTCAGACATTATTAGATAAATAATTCTGGACAAATGACTTAATCCCTCTTGTCCTTAATTTTTCTTTGAAATAAAGTGAGGATTTTTGCGTCATGTATTCCTTAGAACATTTTAATGTATAAAATAAAATCCATAGGATTACAAAGGAAACCAAATATATTTAAATAAAGATGTATTTTTGTTCCATCTAAGTGCATGGACTCTCTGAAATCTGTGGGGCAGTGGATGGAGCACCAGCCTAAAGTCAGGAGAACCTAAATTCAAATCTGGTCTCAGACACTTAACACTTCCTAACTGTGTGACCCTGGGCAAGTCACTTAACCCAATTGCCTCGGCAAAAAAAGAAAAAAAACAAAGAGTCCCTTCTGGCTCAAAAGTTAGGTTCTAATGCCTGGAGTAAGAGAGGCAGTAGTCCTTTTGTACCCTGATCAGCCAACTTTTTATAGGATTATGTTCAGTTCAAGGTTATACAATGAAGAAAGCCAGTGATGACCCAGAATATTCAAAGGAGGTCACCTAGGATGAGGGGAAGCTTTATGAGATTTTTAGGTTGCAGCACCTTATGGGGAACGCAAGAGCCGTCTGAAAATTTCTAAAAGGCTGTTCAGGGATGGAGAAATAGATTTGTTCTTTCACAAAAAAAGAGTGAAAATTGTACAGGGGCAAATTTTAGCTTCCCTTTGACTAGAGCTATCTTGCAGAAAACCAGCCGCCTCAGGAAACAGTGGGTTCCTCTTCCTTGGAGGCTTTCTGACAGAGGCCGGATGGCCACTTATCAGCGTTGCTGCAGCCGGACTCCTGTTGGGTTCGGCACCAACGGCCTCCGTGCCTATGACAACTCGAACTCTCCATTTCTGTTTCAGGCCCACTGAGCTAGCCAGCATCTGCCGGGGGAGAGTTAATCATTAGCAGAGAGAAGGTAGCTTTGTCTCTCAAGGAAGATGCTGTAAAATGAGAATTGAAAAGAAGTCAATGGTCCGAGTCTGGGCCAAGGTTCAAACCCAGATAGAGGGAGAAGCGAATGTAAACGAGCTCCATAAAAGGGCTCAAAGATCAGAAAGGAAAGGGGTGGGGACGCTTGTTCAGGATTAGAGGGAGCCAAAGCAGGAACTCAAGAACCGCCAGTGAAATGACAACCCGTTTTAGCCAAATCCTTTTATGGCATTTGGACTGGTCAGGAGTCCACTAAGACAGCCGTGGTCTCCTCTAGTGCTTAAAGGGGGAGTGCTGTGACATACTGCAGCCAACCCACTCATTTTTACTCAAGTTCTTTCTCTTGACCATTTCTCTTGTTTATTTCTTTAGTAAATAGTAAATTTTTCTTGTCTATAATTTCTTTAGTAAATATGACTTTTCTTCAAGGCTCAGGTAAAGCCCCACTTCTTCCTCAAAGCTTCTGATTTTGTTCTAATTCATGATGATTTCAACCTTCTTTAAATGCCTTGTAACAGATTTTAATTCATTCCGGTCATGTGATTAGAATAAAGGATATTAATAAAGGATGTCTCAAACCTGATCTTTTAGATAAAAACACACTTAGCTTAAGTCTGGAGCCAGATTTCATCAGCCGTGACTTCCTCTCATTATTATAAAATTGACCAGATCATCAAGTTCTTCTTACTTCCCTTAGAAAAAAAAAGATGCATAGATTTCAGTCGCAGAAACATTCCTATTCAACCAGTATGTTTTGGTCCCTTGGACTGAAGTTATCCATCAATAAGCATTTATTTGGTACCTTCTATGTACCAAGATTTATAGTAGGTCCTGGAGAATAATTTCAGATTCTCTTGGAGAATGCAGGACAAATAACAGCCTCTTTATTTCTATGTGCTCTGCCCAAAGGAATGTGATTTTTTTTGTTATTGCCTAAATCTCCCAGATATTTTGAAGTTTGCAGGCTAGATTTCTTTCTTAAGGACCATGCTTTAAACTCAAATCACTCAGGGCTCTCTTTGATTGACCAACAAACAGGTCCAGACCAAGTCTACTTGGTCATTGCTTGGTTTAAATTGACTCAGGATGAATGTAAATAGCAATTGTTTCTCTTTTGGTCAGAAATCCAGTCTTCTCTTCCCAAAATGGATTTTTTTTTTTTGACCAGGTAAAAGAGGCCATTCTTTGTGTCAATTCTTATCTCTCCTTACTAATTGAATGGGTATTATCTCAGTCAAACTGGGCTTAAAAAGGCCAAAGTCCCCTCCTGCACTGGGGGCCATCTCTGGTGGTCCAGATCTACCCGTGGCTACTGGACCTAGATGGCTCTGGAGGGGAAATTGAGGCTGGTGACTTTGCACAACCCAACTCACTTACATCTCATGGCCTAATGTCACAGTATTCTTTGAGAACAAAGGACAACCAACAGCAACATCTGTATGGATGGGTTACTAGGTAAGGTATACACAGATAAGAAAATACAAAATACATTCAAAGTAAATGCAAGATGATTTCAGGAGCCCAGGAAGCAGGAGCAATCGAGAAGGGGGAAGGGGAATATCAGCAAAATCCTCACATAGGAGTCACATTTAAGATTACCTTTTAAGGCAGCTAAGGATTCTAAGAGGTAGGAGTGAGGAAGAAGCACATTTCCAGCATGAGAGAGAGAGAGAGTTTGTAGAAAGGCTTGGAGATGAAACATAGAATGTTGTTCATGAAGAAGAATGAGAAAGCCAATCTCATTGCATGAAGGAAAATTAATGTATGATAAATCTGGAAAAGGAGGCTGGAGATAGATTGTAAGAGACTTGAAATGCCTAAAAGACAAATCTCTTTTACTTTGGGGTCAATAGGGAGACACCTGAGTCTGTGAGCAAAGGAGTAACCTGCTTATCTCTTTATTTTAGGATTATCACTTTGACAGCTGTGTGGAAGATGGATTGAACATGGGAAGCAATAGGAAGCTATTAGAATAGTTCAGATGAGAAACCTGAACCACAGTGATAAGTAACTATGTGAGTGGAAAGAAGGGGATGAATTTGAAGACACTGCAGATATCCAAGCAAGAAGGCATGGCAACTTTCTGGGTGTTGCAGGGATAGAAGGGGAGAATGAAGGGTTGAGGATGACTTCAAGGTTGTGAATGAGGGTGATTTAGAGGAATTTAGCATTCTTGGCAGAATCAGGGAAGTTAGGAAGAAGAGGGGATTTGGAGGAAATGAATAATAACTTCTCTTTGGGGTATAATGGGTTGGAGATGCCTTCTCCAAGGCATTGTGTGAGGAGATGGGTGATGAAGAATTGGAGTTCAGAAAAGAGTTTATCCTTGTAGGACTAGGTCCAGACGCCATCTGCAAGATGATTATTGAATTCATGAGAAACTCTGAGATTGCCAAAAGAAACAAAAGTCAAGAGAGAAGAGGACTGAAATCCAAATAGATTTCCCAGGAGGTTAGAGTGACCTATGGAAATGTACAAAAAATTGTGGGTATCTCCATGTTGTGGTTGAGAAACTTCTTGAGTTTATTTGCGGCATCAAAGAGGCCCTCTGAGTTTCTCAGTTGTGGAGTCCATTTGATTTCATGCAATATTAACCTGCCCTGCCCAGAGAAAAGTGGCCAACTCAGACCACAGCACCAGGACCAGCCTGCTAGCATCTCCCATCTCCATCAGTCTGCATTCAATCCCCCTATTCCCACTAATCTGCTAGAACCCCCATCCCCACCAGTCTCTAGCACCCCCCATCTCCACCGTCTGCTAGCACCCTCCACCCCTTCCAATCTGCCAGCACCAGCCCCTCCTACTCTGCTAGCACCCCCACTCCTCCCAGTCTGCTAGCAAATTTCATCCTTCCCAGTCTGCTCACATCCCCCCTATCCCTCCCAGTCTCTAGCACCCTCCCATCCCCACCAGTCTCTAGCACCCCCCATCCCCACCAGTCTCTAGCACCCCCCATCCTCACCAGTCTGCTAGCCCTTCCACCAGTCTATTTGAATCATCTCACCCCAAAGGTTGCTGGTTCCTCATAATCATGACACAAGTATCAGCTGCTGAATCTCTCATCCCACCTTGTTCCTTTCCCAACCATCCCCTGGACTTTCCCTGTGCTCGGTGTTTTGACAGCTGACTCTGCTGTGTTTCCTGGGTGACGAGGCTGGGCTTGCTTTTTGACAGCTACCTCCTTGCATGAGAGACATGGTTTCCTTCAAGTGACTGAACTTGTTCCTTTCCCTCCAAATAAGTTTATGGCTTGGGGAGTCTGGGGGGAGTTGGATTCAGGGGCTCCTGGGGTGCAGGGCTGGTTTGTGGCTATTGTGAGTTTTTCCTTTGTAATCTTTACATACATAGAATTCACCCCAGCTCGGTTAGCACCTTAGTGACTTTGGACTTCCCTTCTCTTTGCCTCAGTTTCTCCAGTTGCAAAATAGCATGGGCCAGGTGGGGCTGAACTGGGTGTCTTTCTAGTTTTTACCCTCCCCACAAGAGATGGGGGGGGTCTGAGAAAACTAATTCGACCCCCCCCATTTTAGAGCTCACTTTAGAGAAGCCCTGAGAGGAGAACAAGGTCACAAAGATGGCTGTTTGTGGCAGTGCCTTCCAGAATCCGGCTTGTCTGCTTCTTCACAGGTCCTTGCTGTGGGCTTTGAGAGCTCCATGGGTGGTCCCAGACACAAGAGGAATTATCTGTGTTCTGATTGGTCCTTCAGCCTGGCTGGTTATTTTTGGTACATCTAGGACAACCTAGTGTCCCCTTGGCATCCTCCTTAATCTTGCTGCTGCTGCTACCTGCTGCAATCCTGGCACGTCTGCGTGGTTCTGGCTGTGAATCACGTGAAAAGGAGGCACTCGGTAAGCCCTCACCCAAAGGCTGGAACAACACTGCATGGTGAGGGGCAAGTGGTGAGGGGAGAGGTTGGGAGAATCAGGAGGGAGATGCTCAAGGGACTACTCCCTTATGGGGGGAAGGGGCAGCTGCTGACCTTTCTACCAGACCTGGCTCACTGGCCAGACTGAAGAATTCAGACAGTTCTCTTCCATCCTCTTTCCTTCTATTACCCCCACCCCAAGTCTTTGGCAATGTAGGGAGCCGCTCAGATAGCTTCTCTGACCCTGCCAGTAAGATGGGAGCAAATTATTAGGGACACTGGGAAGTCAAATAGAAAAGTGAGATAGTCTTTGCTCTTAAGGAACTCACATTTACTTAGAGAGACATCAGATATTGGTGGATTTCACTGGAGGGAGGACAGAAAAGTTCCATGGTCCTTAGGATGCAATGACTGTTTCCCACTAAAAGGACTGGCCCAGACTTCTTGAAATATGTCAACTAGAAGCACTTTTCTACCATTTTTTAAATTGTAAGTTTATTTATTGTTAATAGACATTGCTTTATGAGTGATGTTGAGAGAGAAAAATAAGGGCAAAAGGGAAAAAGCATGGGAGAGACCAAAAAACCCCAACAAAAAACAGAAAAAAGGCATGTGTTGATTTACATTCAGTCTCCTTAGTTCTTTTTTTGGATGCAGAGGGTATTTTCTGTCCAAAGTCTATTGGGATTGCCTTGACTATCTGAACCACTGAGAACCAAGTCTTTCATAGTTCATCATTGCACATTCTTGCTGTTATTGGGTATGATGTATTCTTGGTTCTGCTTATTTCCTTCAGCATCAATTCATGTAACTATTTCCAGGACTTTCTAAAGTCAGCTTGTCCATTTTTTATAGAACAATAATATTCCCTTACCTTCATGGACCACAACTTGTTCAGCCATTCCCCAACTGATGGGCATTCACTCCTTTTCCAATTTGTTGACACAATAAAAAGAACTGCTACAAGCATGTTTGTAGATGGGGGTCCTTTTAACTCCTCTATGATTTCCCTGGATATAGACCCAGCAGTAACACTGCTGGGTCATAGGGTATGCACAGTTTGATAGCCTTTTGGGAAACATTCCAAATTGCTCTCCAAAATAGTTGTACCATTACACAACTCCACCAACAGTGCATTAGTGTCCCAGTTTTCCCACATCCCCTCCAATTTTTACCATAATTTTTTCCTGTCATCCACTTTTCTACCATTTTCTGACGATGGAAGGTGGACAGGTGGATGAACTCAGAAGCTGTGGTGATGGAGAAACAAAGCTAAATATACTTAAGGTTCAAATCTGGACTTAACTTCCCTAAAGAACTTGGTGGGAATCTTCCTAGAAAATCTTGATAAATAAATCTTCATTATTTAATGGATGGATGGATGAAACAATTGATTCAGGGAGAACAGAAACAACATAGAGTCCTATTAATATTATTGAGCTTTTGCTCGATTGATGCATACTCCCACCCCTACCTCACACACAGCCCATCTCCCCTGGTATCCTGGCTGTGTGAAGGACCACTCGAAGATCTTTCTGGGGAGGCTCACTGGGAGTCACAGCCCTGCAAAACAACCACTTTTCAGGAACCATATGACGCTGAGTCCTATTTCTGAAATGCTTCCAGAGAGATGGGCCAACTAGCTATTTGCAAAGATGGATCATCCCTCGTTAGTGACATTCTGAAGGAGGATGCCCTCATCGGGCTATGTGCCCGTTAATTAAGTGGATCTCCTAGGCAAGCTGTTTTAGTCCGAGTTTAAAAGGGTTACAGGAGGTGGAATTCTGCTCTCACTTCCTCAGAAAGAAGAAAAAAATTCTTAGAAAAGGCAAAGTCAGAAATTTCTGAGAAAAGGCACAAAGTCACTTAGCCCGGTTTCTGTGGTTTGGAATGCTAGTTAGCCCATAGACAGCTTGGTTTCCATGACTTGGCATTCTAGATCACCAGCTTCCCTGCCTCTTCATGTTCTATATCAGCTGCTTTTGGTGTCAATGCGTTCTAGATCACCAGTCTCCTAATGTCTTTGTGTTCTAGATCGCCTGTGTTCTGTGGGCTGGAGTTCCAGTCAGCCCAGTTTCCATGGCCTGGAATTCCAGTCAGCCCAGTTTCCATGGCCTGGAATTCTAGTTAGCCCAGTTTCCGTGGCTTTGCGTTCTAGATCACCCCTACCCTGTCACTTGCCATTCTCCATTGCCTGGTTTCTGACTTTGTGCCTTTTTTAAAAGGTGTAACTTCTTCATAGGTTCCTTCCCTCAATTTGCCCCATGGCGTAGTGTAAAGATCATTGAATTTAGATCATAAGTTATGGGTTCAAATTCTGGTTGTGCCTCTTACTATATATGATCTTAAGTATTTTATGAAACGTAAAATAAAGAAATCGGACTAGGGGGGTTCTAAGGTCCTTTCTAACTTTGAATTTTTGACTCTGACTTTTATCTATTCAAACCCAACCTTCCTTAGAAATAAAATACACATTGTATTCCTCAACACAATAGTTATTTTCCCATCCCATTAGGGCATAGTTTCTCCATTCTCTCTCCTCTGTAAGCAAACCCCACCCCTCCTATTAAAAAGAGGACCAGGAACTGAGACCCGAGTGCCATTTGAGAACTGGAAGGAAAAACTGGAAGAACTGGGATAGGAATGGAATGGAAAGCAGCTTTTGACTGCCCTCAAGTGGCAGTTTGGGGGCGATGAAAGCTTTCTCTGAAGCCGCTCAGTCTGGGGTGGAAGGAGATAAAAACAAGATGATTTGGTGCTTTACCTATTGGGATAAAAGGCAACAATAAAGAGATCATTCCCATCACTCAAAATCATTTTTAAGTGTTAAAAAATAAAATAGAACAGCAAACATCGAAATGCTTCATTCTTTAAAATGGTCTCTAGGTCACTGATCTTCCTTCTAAGGTCTAATACTTTCTATTAAGTTTGCAGCTATAGCAAACACCATTGAATGTTCAAGCCCCATTAAGAATTCTCCCTTAAAGCAGACTTTGAGCCTGTCACCCCATGAAAGCTTTTAAAAAGCTGCTTACAAGTCATCATTTATCCATTCAGGAACCATTAGGAGTTCCTCCTTTGCAGACAGGTGTGATTCTTCATTCTTTGTCTACATACATTAATCTTTTCTCTTTGATTTTGTTGTTCTAGGAACAAGCAGCATAGCCCCCAATGTGACGGGGCAAGGAGTTACTGGAATTGTTGACCAGGATTATAGATGATACATGCTGGGCGTGGGGCATCTGAAAAGAGGATGCTGCTTTTGGATTTAAGCATGCCATTGTCAGCTAGGACATTCTGAACAATACGTAGTGGAGCAGTGATTCATGGGATAACATCCTGGCTGAGGTGGGCGAAGGAGGAGTTACATAGAGATTATCTCCTCTCCCCTGTTGCTATTCTCAAACCTCAGTGATCTGTCAGGATGGGGATGATCAAAGACCCAACTATCGCTGCTGAGGAGCCATTTTTGCAGCGACTTAGGGACTTTGAAAATGACCACAATATCAGAGAAAATGAGGGGAAAATTGAGGTCTTCTGCCAAATAGAAAGACTTCTAGGTAACTCAGTCCGGCAGTTTATTGAACATTTCAAACTGGATATTCCATAGGGATCTTAAACTCACTATGTCCAAAACAGAACTCATTGTCTTCCCTACCAAACTTCTCTCTTCCTGTTACTGTGAAGGGCTCCATCATCCTTCCAATCACCCAAATCCACAACTTCGTGGTCATTCCAACTCCTTGTCCTCACATACCCCACATAACCAATCAGTTGCAAAGTCCTGTTGTTTCCATCTCTAGCCTAGCACTCACCCTAATTAAAGCTCTCTCCAAAACTATAACAATGACTTAGTTCTTTTCTGAATCAAAGTCTAATCTGTCCTCCAGAGTCACCAAAATAATTTCCCTAAAGCACAGATCTGACCATGTCCCTTTCCTACTCAATAAATTGTAGTATTTTCCTATACCTCTAGGTTCAAATATAAAATCCTTTGTTTGGTATTTAAAGTTCTTCACAGCCTAGAACCATCAGCTCTTTCCAACATGATTATATGCTACTCCCTTTCACATAATCTTTGTTCCAGTCAAGATGACCTCCTTACTATTTTGTATTTACATGGACTGCCAACCATGTCTGAAATGCACTCCCTCTTTTCCTCTGTCCCTTGGACTCTCTGGTTTCTTTCAAGATTCACTTCAAACACCATCTTCTACTTGAGGTCTTTCTTAATCCTTTTAGTGGCTAGAGTACTTCCCTCCCCTCACTCCAACTCCATTACCTGTTCTCTTTTGCCATTGTTTTATGTTTGCCTATATAAGTCCCTCTGTCCACCACTCCCATTTAGAATGTAAGCTTCTTCAGAGCAGACATTGTTTTACTTTTACATTTGTATTCCCAGCCAAAGTTCCTAGCAGATAATCAGTAAATAAATCTGTTGATTGGTTGCCTGCCTCAAGACTAATCTTTATTAATTTTCCTGAAATGAAGTTTACCATCTCTCCTTTTAAAATGAGGATTCGATCCCCATAGTGGCTATCACACTGTGTGGCTATCATAGTGTCTATTTCTGGTCTGAAAGAAGCTTAAGAAGTGGGGTGACAAAGAATGCTATAGGAGAGAAACACACAAGTTTAAATGAAAAAACAATACTATTTTACACTAACCTTGAGTTCATTGATTTTTGATGGAAAGGTCCAAGAGATTCAATATAGCTTGAAGCATATAATTGAGATGTGGAAGTCAATCCAGAAAACAATGCTAGAAAAAATGGTCTGTGAGCCACAAAATGAATTATTATATTATGTGGGAAGAGTGGGTGGAAAAGAAATCATTAGAGTAGAAGCAAGTGGGGAGCTAGTAAGAAAAATCACAAAGTTTTAAAGTTGGAAGAGACCACAGGGATCATGGGTTCCATTTCCTACTTTATAAGATCCACTTCTGCTATCCTAGAAAAAGTCATCTCTTTTTCTCAGCCTGAAGATCTCTAGTAGGGCTGAATGTTTTGCCCTTTGAACCTAACCTATTCCACTGATCAACTTCTCTATTTCTTAGCCAATACCAAATGGTTTTGGTGACCACTGCTTTATAATATAGTTTTAAATCTAGAACAGCTAGGCCACCTTCATTTGATTTTTTTTTCATTAGTTCCCTTGAAATTCTTAACCTTTTGTTCTTCCAGATAAATTTTGTTGTTATTTTTTCTAGGTCAGTAAAATAGATTCTTGGGAATCTGATTGGTATAGCACTAAATAAATGGATTAGTTTAGGGAGTATTTTCATCTTTATTATATTCGCTCGACCTATCTAAGAGCATTTGATATTTTTTCATGTGTTTAGATCTGACTGTATTTGTGTGGAAAGTATTTAGTAGTTTTGCTTATATAGTTCCTGACTTTCCCTTGGTAGATAGATTCCCAAATATTTTATACTATTGATAGTTATTTTAAATGGAACGTCTCTTTGTATCTCTTGCTATTGGATTTTGTTGGTGATGTATAAAAATGCTGAGGATTTATGTGGATTTATTTTGTATCCTGCAACTTTGCTAAAGTTGTGGATTATTTCTAATAGCTTTTTAATAGAATCTCTGGGGTTCTCTAAGTATACAATCATATCATCTGCAAAGAGTGATAATTTGGTTTCCTCATTACCTACTCAAAAGGAATTTTTTAAAAAAAGAAACTTTCTTGATTTTGCTTTGTTCTGCCCACTAAAGCCAGTCCAAATGAGTCTGATATCTCTTCCATATGCAATCCCTGCCAAATACTTGAAGACAACCATTATGTGTTTCCTCTTGAATATTTTCTTTTTTTCAGATTAAAAATTTCCACTTTCTTCAACCAATATAAAGGAGTAGATTCTAGAAATAAAAATAAAAGATAGGATAGCAATAAATAAGAATAGGCTAGATAAGAATTAGATGTGCATTTGAAGTACCAAGGAGAGGGAGATATTCTATCACCAACAACTTAAAATATGTATCATCAATAATAATAGTTAATAGCTAACATTGATACAGCACTTACAGTGCCAGATACTATGCCAAGATTATCTCGTGATCTTCATAACAACCCTGAGAGAAAGGTGCTATTGTTATCCCATTTCACAGATAAAGAAACGGATTCCAGCAGTAAGTATCTGAGACTGGATTTTTTTTTTTTTAATTATAGCTTTTTATTTACAAGATATATGCATGGGTAATTTCAGCATTGACCCTTGTAAAACCTTCTGTTCCAATTTTTTCCATCCTTCCCCCCCACCTCTTCTCCCAGATGACAGGTTGACCAATACATGTTAAATAGTTAAAGTATAAATTAAATACAATATATGTATACATGTCCAAACAGTTATTTTGCTGCACTAAAAGAGTTGGACTTTGAAATAGTGTACTATTAGCCTGTGAAGGAAATCAAAAATGCAGGCAGGCAAAAATAGAGGGATTGGGAATTCAATGTAATGATTCTTAGTCATCTCCCCGAGTTCTTTCGCTGGGCATAGCTGGTTCAGTTCATTACTGCTCCATTGGAACTGATTTGGTTCATCTCATTGCTGGAGATGGCCACGTCCATCAGAATTGATCATCATCTATCTAGTATTGTTGTTGAAGTATATAATGATCTCCTGGCCCTGTCATTTCACTCAGCATCAGTTCGTGTAAGCGAGACTGGATTTTAATTCATGTTTTTTTGTCTCTAGGCCCAGCTCTCTATCTACTCTCCCAACTACATCTCTTTTAAACCCTAGTTCATAAGTCCCCACTGATGTCTTTTCTGGTTAGTCAGAAGACAAACAATTCAAAACAAAGGCATTTAATAAAGTAACAGTAATAAAATTGGAAATAAAACATTTCCCTCATAAAGATGAAGCACATCTTCTTCCATAAGTGGAAAGAATATATGCACCCAGAGTACATACATAAAGAACACTAGTGCATTGTTGGTAGAGTTGTGAAATGATTACATTCCATTACAACCATTCCAGAGAGAAATTTGGAACTAGGTCCAAAGGCTATAAAACTGTGCATACCCTTTGGCTCAGCAGGACCATCACTGGGTCTGTATCTCAAAGAAATCATAAAGGAGTTAAAAAGACCCACATGTGCAAAAATGTTTATAGCAGTTCTTTTTGTGGTAGCAAAGAATTGGAAAATGATCTCCATGATTATTAAGATGTCTTTTAACTGGGAAATGGCTGAACAAGTTGTAGTACAAGAAGGTAATGGAATATTATTATTCTATAAAAAGTGATGAACAAGCTGATTTTAGAAAGACCTGTAAAGAGTAACATGAACTGATGTTGAGTGAAAAAAGCAGAACCAAGAATACATTGTACACAATGACAAGAAGAATGTGTGATGATCAACTGTGAAAGGCTTGGTTCTTCTTGGTGGTTCAGGGATTCAAAGCAACCCCAACAGATTTTGAACAGAAAATGCCATCTGCATCCAGAAAAGAATTATAGTTTGTCAATCAACACATATTATGTTCACTTCTTTTTTCTGTTTTTTTTTTCTCTTTCCCATGATTTTTCCCGTCTGCTCTGATTTTTTTTCTCCCAACATGATTCATTAAGCAATGTGTGTTAAAGATAAATAAATTTACTAGGAAAAAAAAGAATACATGTTACCAGTATACATGTGTAAAAAGTGGAAAGTAAGTAGGGAACATGAATAGTCAGGATATATGTGTTCTGATGCTTCCAATAGTACAGGAACACCTATATTTTCTGGAGATGTTAATATGCTGTGTCTGCTGGGGTACAGAGTCTCTCCCTCACTGCTGGTCTCTTGTGATTTCCATCTGATGGGGTTTTGTTGATCCCATGCTCATTGATGATCACTGCCAGGCAATGTTTCACTAAGCACAGAGTTATAGCGCTCCTCTTCATGACCCCATTTGGTGGAGTTTTTTTTCCAAAGATATTGAAATGATTTGCCATTTCCTTCTCCAATTCAATTTGCATTTGAGGAAATGAAGCAAACAGGGTTAATTGATTTGCCCAGAAACACACAACTAGTAGGAATCTGAGGTCTTCCTGAATCCAGGTCTGCTGCCTAGCTGCCCCTCAAAAAGGTTTTTTTTCCAAAGTTCAGTTCAAATCCTACTTCTCCCATGAAACCTTCCTTGGTTGTCCTAGTCATAAGGTATCCAGCTTTCTGCTGAAGTCCTGAACAATACTTAATGCTAGTTCTACTGATAGTGTTTGCATTCTACCTTGAACTGATTTTTTTTTATTTTATTGTATAAAATTTATATTATTTTATGTACATGTCTTCTTTCACCAATTAGGTTGTAATTCTAATTGGTGAACTGAAATTCACCATTGTAATAGTTAAATTCTCCAATCAGAGAATTCTCTAATTCTCCCAGAAGGCAAAAATTGCAAAGTAATTTTAGTCACCACTACACAAAGCAGACTGCCTTTTATGTAGTTGTTGAACAAAGAGTTATCGATTCAGTGAACTGGAATGAGCAGGATGGGAGGTAGCAGGATGGAAGACTGAGTGTGAAACTGTGAAAAGATTCTGCATTTGAAGTCAAGAGGATGGAGGTTCACACATCTCAGCTCTGCCACTTGTGCAGCCTTAGCCAAGTCCTTTAGTCTCTATGAGCCTCGAATTTCTCATCTGTGGAATGAGGCAATTAGATTGGGATGACCACTATAATCTCTTCTGGCTTTGAATCTAGGATTCTAGCATCTTCCTCTCTCTCTCCTTCTTTAGACTGTTGTAACCCTATTCTTGGCTCTTCATAATTCTCTGTTACTTTCACTGTAAGCTCAGTCCAGATGATCTGGGAAACAGAGAGAAGTTTGGAAACTGTACATAGAAACCAGCTTTTTTTTTTGGCATTCTGGTGAAATCAGTGAGATGCACTGTTATATTTCAAGGATCTGTGATTTCAGGGGTTTCTATCAATATAAGTCACAATTCCCCCTTGTGAATTACTAGAATCATGGTATCTGAAAATTGCTCTGGCTGAGAGATCAGTCATCCTGTGGCCACTTTGGTGGTGATCCTCCTGGAACCCAGGCCAGTCCTTGGATAACAGGCCATTGTTAAGATTGTACATGAAGCTTTCCCAGCTTGGTGGGCCCTGGAAGATTTGCTTCTGTGCTCTGCTTGAATGGCTTTCAAGAACACAGGAACATTTTTTTTTGAACAGGTATAATCTATTATATCAGATTGCTTGCTGTAAGTTGGGAGGTAAAGGAGGAAGGGGAAAGAGTTGGAACTCAAAATCTTACAGAAATGAATGTTGAATCTGCCAAAAATTACTTTATAGAGCTAGAAAAAAAAACAATAACAAAATTCATCTAAAAGAACAAGAATATCAAGGGTATTAATGGAAAAAAAAAAACCACGAAGGAAGGTGGCCTAGCCATACTAGACCTAAAGCTATATTATAAAGTAGCAGTCATCAGAACTATCTGCTAAGAAATAGAGTAGTAGATCAGTGGAATAGGTTAGGTACGCAAGACACAACAGTCAATTACTATAGTAATCTACTATTTAATAAACCCAAAGATCCATCTTCTGGAATAAAAACTTACCATGTGATGAAGATTTCTGGGAAAACTGGAAAATACTATGGCAGAAACTAGACATTGATTAACATTTAACACCCTATACCAAGATAAGGTCAAAATGGGTTTATGATTGAGTGAGATTATAAACAAATTAGTAGAACAAAAGATAACTGTTCCTATACCTGTCAGATCTTTTGGAGAAGGGAGGGATTTATGGAGAAAGAAGAACTAGAGAACATTATGAAATTCAAAATTGACAAATTTGATTGTTGAATTAAAAAGGTTTTGCACCGACAGAAAGAGAACAGTGGGGACTGAGTGTGGATCACAACATAGTTTTTTTTTTTTTTTTTTCACCTTTTTGTGGTTGTTTGCTTTTTATTTTCTTTTGTACTTTCCCCCTTTTTGATCTGGTTTTTCTTTGGTGCAGCATGATAAATGTGGAAATATTTATAGAAGAATTGCACATGTTTAACATATATTGTATGATTTGCCATCTAGGCAGGGGGGAAGGGAGGGAGAAAACTTTGGAACATTAGGTTTTTCAAGGGAGGATGTTGAAAATTATCTTTGCATATATTTTGAAAATAAAAAGATATTATTAAAAAAGTTTTTACACAAACAAAGTCAAAATGCAGCCAAGATAGAAGGGAAACAGAAAACTATGAAATTTTTTTCTGTGTTTCTGATAAAGCCCTCATTATTAAAGTATATAGAGAACTGAGTCAAATTTATAAGAATATAAATCATTTCCCAATTGACAAATGGTGAAAGAACATGAACAGAAAATTTTTAGATGAAGAAATTAAAGCCATTTCTAGTCATATGAAAAGATGTTCTAAATCACTATTGATTAGAAAAATACAAATTAAGACAACTCTGAGGTACCACCTCACACCTCTCAGATTGGCTAAGATGATAGGAAAAGATAATGACAAATGTTGGAAGGAATGTGGGAAAACTGGAACACTGTTGGCAACATTGTGAAATGATCCAACCATTCTGGAGAGCGATTTGCAACTATGCCCAAAGAGCTATAAAACTGTCTATACACTTTGACCCAGCAGTGTTACTACTGAGCTTATATCCCAAGGAGATCTTAAAGAAGGGAAAGGGACCCACATGTGCAAAAATGTTTGTGGCAAGAAACTGGAAACTGAGTGGATGCCCATCAGTTGGAGAATGGCTGAATAAATTGTGGCATATGAATGTTATGGAATATTATTGTTCTGTAAGAAATGACCAACAGGATGATTTCAAAAAAGCTGGGTAAGACTTATATGAACTGATGTTATATGAACAGGAGAATATTATACACAGGAACAATAAGATTATGTGATTATCAACTCTGATGGATTTGGCTCTTCTCAACAATGTAGTGATTCAAGGTAATTTCAGTAGACCGGTAGAAAATGCCATCCACATTCAGAGAGAGAACTATGGAGACTGAAACTTTTAGTTTTAGTTTTAGTTTGTCAGACCTGACTCTTCATGACCCCTTCTTGGCAAAGGTACTGGAGCAGTTTGCCATTTTCTTTTCCAACTCATTTTATAGATGAAGAAATTGAGGCAAATAGTGTTAAATGACTTGCTCAGGGTCAGACAGCTAATAAGTATCTGGAAGCCAGATTCCAACTCAGGAAGATGAATCTTCTTGACTCTAGGCTCATTCCTAATGACTAAGACTACTTAGAGAACAAATACTGCTCCCCCAGCTCTGTTATGGATAGTGAGAAGTGTGTAGATGCTTGGGAGGTAAAAGGGAAATCTTGTCATCTGTATTTACTCTGTGTATTCATCAAATTATATATTCTTGCACGATTTCATGCTTCAGGACTCCTTGCTTTTCTCTGATCTTTACCATCTGGGGTAGATTATAGTTTAGGCAGATACAGCCCAGGCAAGTTTGACTATGTAGTAGCTAAGAAATAGTTTTTAGGCTGGGGAGAATGATGAGCCTGTGATCAATCTCTGAGATCCAGGAGACTAAAGAGTTCTCAGCTGGATTTCAGAAAACCCTGGACAGACTTACATGAACTGATGCTGAGGGAAGTGAGCAGATTCAGGAGAACATTGTACACAGTTATCGGCAAGATTATATGATGATCAACTGTGATGGACTTTTCTCAATGGAGAGAGGACCATGGCGAAGACTATTTATTGAGACTTCCCCCAGGATTCTCCAGCTTTTTTTTCTTACAAGGTGGGGAGTCTCCAGATGTACACAAAGGCTAGGTGGTTAAACTGACTGAATGTGGATTGTAACATAATATTTTCACCTTTTGTTGTTGTTTGTTTGCTTGTTTTTTTTCTTTTTCACAGCTTTTTTTTAACTGATTTTTTTTTTTTTGCACAACCTGACAAATAAAGAAATATGTTTAAAAGAATTGCACATATTTAACTTCTATTAGATTGCTTTCTGTCTTGGGAAGGGGGAAAGTGAGGGAGGGTAGGAGTGTAATGCTGGAGAAACTGAGGCAGGAGAGAGATTAGAGAGTTTTCAATATTTTATTAATTGGAGAGTATAATTGACTGGACAGGACTCTTGTCTCAAATTATCCCAGTCAGACAGAGATAAAGATATACTGGGACCAAGGAAACCATGTTGGTCCCAGGGCTGGAGGAGATTGTCATCTCAAAGAATCCAGCACTGAATGGGCATATCTTAAGCTCTTAAATACCCTCTAGAAACAAAGAACCAAGAAGCCCAGGAAAATTTCTGTCAGGATGGGGGGAGACCATAAATCCTAAAAGCCCAGAGACAGGATGTCTGAATACACAGAGATAAAGATGTCAGTGAGGTCTTGAGGGATACTGTAAATTCTTGAGGACAGGAAAAAGTCAGGAGTTCTGGTCTCTTGTTTATCTTGCTAACAATTTATAACCTTAGGGCAAATGGTTCCCAATCTTAATGGACCAGAGTGGGTTTTTACCACTAAGGGAATAGTTAGGGAGACTGAGATAAGGGAAACTGTGCAGGGAAACCGAGTCAGAACATTTAAAGAGAACTGTGGCATAACAGGAGAAAAATCTAGGACCCAAAGTTTTACAGAAATGAATGTTGAAAACTATCTTTACATGTATTTAGGAAAAAATTACTATTGGGGAAAAAAAGAGTTCTCAGCGTCAGTGAGCAATCAATTGGATGACCACACTAAATTTGGCATCAAATCTGGCAAGCTTCTACACCATTAGGTGGTGCAGTGGATAGAATACCAAGCCTGGAGTCAGGAAGATCTGAGTTCAAATTTGACCTCACACACTAGCTGTGTGACCCTGGGCAAGTAAGTTAATCCTGTTTGCTCAGTTTTCTCATTTGTAAAATGAGCTGGAACAGGAAATGGCAAACTACTCCAGAATCTTTGCCAAGAAAACTCTAAACGGGGTCGGAGAGAGTCAGATATGACTGAAAATGACAACAATAACAACCTGGTAAATTCTGAATGAGAGAAATGGAAAAGGGAAAGAGGGAAAGAAGGAAGAAAGGAAAGGAAAGGAAAGGAAAGGAAGGAGGGAGGGATGAAGGGAAAAAGGAAAGAAAGGAGGGAGAGAGGGAGGAAAGGAGAGAAGGAGGGATGAAGGGAAGAAGGAAGGAAGAAAAGAAGGGAGGGAAGAATGAAGGGAGAAAAAGAAGGGAGGGAGAGCTGGAAGGAGGAAGGGAAGAAGACAGAAGAGGGAAGAATGAAGGGAGAATGGAAGGAAGAAAGAAAGGGAGGGAAGGAAGGATAAAGGGAAAAGGAATAAAGGGAGGGAGGGAGGAAAGAAGGAAAAGGCGGGGAGGCTTGAAGGAAGGAAATTAGGAAAAAAGGGTGGAAGGAAGAATGAAAGGAGAAAGGAAGGAAAGAAGGTAGAAAAGGAAGGAGGGAAGGATAAAGGGGAAAAGAAAAAAGGAAGGCGGGAGGAAGGTAGGAAGAAAAGGACGGAAGGAGGGATGAAGGGAAGAATGAAGGAAGGAAGAAAGAAAAGGCTGGAGGGAGGAATGAAGAGGAAAAGGAAAGAAGGGAGAAAAGGAAGGAGGTAGGAAGAAGGGAAGGAAGGAAAGAGGGGAGGAAAGGAGAAAGGGAGAAAGGAAAGAAGGGAGAAAAGGAAGGAGGTAGGAAGAAGGGAAGGAAGGAAAGAAGGAGGAAAGGAGAAAGGGAGAAAGGAAAGAAGGGAGTGAGGGATGGAGAGAGGAAGGAAAGAAGGAAAGGAGGGAGGGAGGCTTGAAGGAAGGAAAGAATAAAAGGATGAAGGGAGGGATGAAGGGAGAAAGGAAAGAAGGAAGGGAGAGAAGGAAGAAAGAAGGAAGAAAAGAAGGAAGAAAGAGTTTATTTTTAGATGTGGGCATTGCTAGGGCATGAAGACCATTTCTTCTATTTATCTTGCTTCAGATAAAAATATATCGAAAATTTAGCTCCTTTAAAACAATCCCAATAAATATATTGAGCTTATTGTGTTTCCAGTGCCAAGCATACATTACTCAGTAAGTGATTCTCCGAGAGCTGGGTGTATTGACTTTGCCTTGAAGGCCTTTCTTTCTCCAATAACGGATTGTTGCCCTTTTACAAAAGTGCTTGGCTAAGTTCTTATCGATCACCTTCAAAGGAGAGAAGAGCCATCAGCGAGAGAAGGGAGAGAGGGAGAGGGAGAGCAGGTGGGGCCAAACTTCAGTCACTTGCATTACTTTGCTCAGACAGATTGCCCAGACATGCTCACAAGTAGAATAAAAATTTGCTGTAGGAATTTTTTTCATCTAGTAAAGGCCTTTTTTATTTAGCTACAACTCAGAAGACATCTGTGGTCCTGTAAGCAGGGGTGCTCCCTTCTACTTTGTACACTGGTTCCTAGGATTTTCAATCTCAGAAAGAACCTCTCTCACCTGTTTTTTCCTGAAACACCTGCAGTAGAACATGAGACTGGCCCCCATCCTACCCCACTCAACAGCCATATTGTGGCTTGTAGTACCTTCTGTCTCTTTTTATCTTTAAGGAAAAACAAACCCAAGCATGTGCAAGGAAACAAAAACTTTCCATATTTCCGTAGAAATTATTATGTTTAAACTACTGGAGTATTTAAAAAACAGTAAAGTACTGAAAGTGTTGGGTACTTTTGAAATAAGTGATATTTTTAGGGTCTCTGTATTTTTAAATGTCCTCTCTTATTCATAATAAAAACTCCAAATGGCATTTAAGTGGAGCTGAATCAGATGGTAGATATAGAAATAATATAGAATGAATGAATGAAAAGGCTTATGATGTGCTTGATGCTAGAGATACAAATATGAAAGTGAAGATGATCGTTGACCTGAAGGATTTTATATTCTAATAAGGAGAGATTGGTGGCTAGAGATGGGTGTTTTGGTTTGGAAAGCTGCAAGGTTGGCAAGTGGACTTACAGGGAAGAAGATTTACATACCTTTTCCAACAGAGATGGCAGTCATAATTTGGCTACAGTTTAATGCTAGAAGGGAGAAGGGTGGAGAGCTGTGGCAGGGCGGGTGCCAGGAAGGTGGCTGGGATGGATTGTGAAGCACTTGACCTGGAACCAGCCTAAAAGAGTGGATGGCAACTGCACTCATCAATCAAGCCAGCAAAGGCCCAGAGCAGGAATTTGGTGATGGGGAGGCGAGGTCACTGGTCCAGGCAGCAAGGTGGATGGTGGGAAGATAGCTGGGCCATGAGGCCCTCACCAATCAGACCTGCAGGGGCCAAAGTTGGCAAGGCCAGAGCTGAAAGGGCAGCATCCTCAGGAAGGACATGGTCTAGGCAAGAATACAACTCTGAGATCACACTGGGGAATTCCAAGTCTTTAGCACAGTCACCCAAATAAAACAAAAATGATTATATATAGTTAACAATTACAAATGTGGCTAATGTATCTGATTCATGAAGGGAAATTATCTTAGTCCCATATCTCATTTCTCTCAAGGGTACAGGTACCTGGACTTCCTCTTTCACACCTTTTCAGTTTCCTTTTTATATGCTGACTTGACTCATTAGAATGTCAGCTCCTTGGGGGCAATGACTCTTTCTCTCTACTTATATTCGTATTCCCAGCGGTTGGTACATAGTAAATAATAAATTCTAGTTGATTGATTGTCCAGCAACTAGAGAGTATTTATAGATATTTTTCTAATGTAATAAATGGACATCTTTTCCCCCCACTAAATATGATATCAGTGAGATGAGGGATTCGATTCTCCTTAACCTAAATTTCTTAAGGAGTTTCAGAAAGAAAACAGGAAATAATGTAGTATCCTTTGTGCTACTGCAACAGCCTATTGGTGAATGTGCTTTCTGCAAGTCTCTCTCTCCACTCCAATCCATCCTCCCTTCAGTCACCAAAGCGATTTTCCTAAAGCACAGGTCTAACCATGTCACCCCTTTATTTTTATTTATTTTTTGCTGAGGCAATTGGGGTTAAGTGACTTGCCCAGGGTCACACAGCAACGAAGTGTTAAGTGTCTGAGACCTGATTTGAACTGGGTCCTCCTGATTTCAGGGCTGGTGTTCTATCCACTGCACCAACTAGCTGCCCTACTCAGGAAATTCCAGTGGTTCCCTTTGATCTCTAGGATCGAATATAAAATCCTGTTTTGCCTTCAAAATCTTTCATATCCCAGGCTCTATCCTAGCCACTTTTCTAGTCTTCCTACACATAATAGGTAAGAAGTAAGGTGTGAATATAAACCATCCCATACCCATCCATCCACCACCATCCTCTATGCTATAATTCGGGGACACTGGCTTTTTTTCTCTTCCTGGAACAAGGGACTCCATCCCTTAGCTCTGAGCATCCTCTCTGGCTGTCCCGTACACCTAGAATGCTCTCTCTCCTTGGATCTCTGCCTATAGGCTTCCTTAGCTTCCAACCTTCTACAGGAATTCTCCCCAACTCCTCTTTATTCTAGTTCTCCCACCTGATTGATCAGGAGAATCTCCACCTCCAATTCCTTTGCTAAACCTATATTCTCATCTCTCCTGTTTGGCGTAGGTGTCCCCCAGTGACCTTTCCTTCCTTCACTACACATTCTCTCCGAGTCTTTTTCCATTTTCTGAAAATGAGCTGGGCTGCCATCTGTCAACTCTTGCTCTTCCACAACACTTGCCCACCTCCTTTTCCAGTAATCCATCTCCTTTCCTTCTCAGCACATACCACTTCTTGTATGTAGGTCATCCCTGGAAATAAGCCATAACCTTTTTGCTCCTTCCACCTATCTCAGCACTGTCCTCTGGGTCCCCTTCGCTTGGATTTCTCAGAAGTTGTGATGTTCCAAGATTAACAACCACAGGGCATCTGGAGGAGAACAATTATGTTTAAAACAGAGATGGTTCTGTGTGATAGGGAACAGCCTGAAATTGTTCAAAGCAATGCCTAATTTTCCAAATACAATAAACATTTTTCATGCACTGTTGGGTCCAGTTCTTTTGAGTGATTGTAGCTCTCACGGAGAATAAATTGTACAATCAATATGCATTATTAAGGGCATACTATGTGCCAAGCACTGTGCTAAAAAGACAGTTCCTCTCCTCAGGGAGTTTACAGTCTAATCATATAGAAGCAGGAGCATCAGGAGGACCGTGCCATTTATTAGACCTAATCTTTTCCATTTGGACTTTGAGTAAGACACCTTCTATGCTGTGCTTGCCTCCAATTAGCAAGCACGCTCTGTTTTATGCCTTGATTAAGGTTAACGATCATGGTGGTTTTGAACAGGTATTTCTGTGGTTGCATTTATCAAAGCATCTGCTATGATTGTAACATATGTATGAGACTCCTTTTTGATGGAAAGCTATCGAGGCTGTTTTGCTTCACTTAGCAGAGTTAAGTGTTTGGGATCTTTTTTTTTTGTAATCAACAAATACTAAAAGTAGTAGAATCTTGTATTCTTTGCACTTTGAAATCAGTTTTATGGCTTTCAAGATTTGCTTTACTATAGAGAATTGTTTGGGGAAGCGTGTCAATCAATAAGCACTTATTAAGTGCCCATTATGTGCCAGACGCTGTGCCAAGCCCTGAAAATACAAAGAAAGGCAAAACCTTTCAAGAAACTCATCATCTGGTAAGGGAGACAGGGTGCCAATAATGACATTCAAGCAAGACACAGACAGAATAAATTAGAGAAACAATGAAAGGAAGGGCACTGAGATTGAGGAGAACTAAGAAAGAGGCAGCTAAGTGGGGCAATGGATAGAGTATTTGGTCTGGATTCATCTCTGGCCTTAGATTTACCAGCTGTGGGACCTTGGGCAAGCCATTTTAATCTCTGACTGCCTCAGTTTCTTCACCTTTAAAATGAGAATAATAACAACCTTACCTTACAGAGAAGTGTGAAAATCAAATAAGATATTTATAAAGTACTTAACACATAGTAGATGCTCAAGAAATGCCTGTTTCTTTCTCCTTCCTCTCTCATCATAAACAGAGTCGGGACCCTCACATTCTGATACCCTGGAAATAGCCCTGGTTCTGGTCTCAGAGGACCCGAGTTCAAATGTCACCTTCTGACATTTGGCTGTGGGAGATTGGGTAAGTCATTCTATAATCCCCGACCTCATTTTCCTCCTCTGTAAAATGAGAGAGTTGGACTAAGTGACCCTCAAGGTGCCTTCTTACTTTCCATCTGAGATGCTGTGTTTCTGGCAGCTTCTCACTTTCTACTCCTTCCTTCCCTTAAGTAGCATAGCTTAGATTCTGTTGAACTCACTTGAGGAGCTTCCTTCAGTCTGTGACCTGCAGAGACTTAAGGGTCTTTGGAGTGCTCATGATTCTTTGAAGGCCTTCCCTTCCCTACCCCAGCCATCATGTAAGAGAAAGCCATGGTTTCTATTCCATTCTATTCATGAAATCACATATGGCTCTCCACTCCATTTCCTTTGGATGGGTTTCCTGTCACTCTTCCCATTTCTGATGCTATTTAATCCAATAAAAAACATTTGTTCTGGATGTCCCCTCTTTACCTCTGGAAAAAAATCCATTTGGATGGTGAACCCCGATTGTGTGTGTTCACATTTTTGGGAGTCGATGACAATATCCTCCTCTCTCCCTTCCACTCTTGTTATTTTCTTCTTACATTCTTTCCATCTTCAGGTTTTTGCTGAAATCTAGCTTTCTTCTGAACACCCACATTTCTGGGTACGAAGGCTGCTGCTCCCTCCCCTGATGTACAGGGCAATGTTCCTTAGCAACCAGCTTTCCTCCTTTGACGCCATCTCTCCAGATGTCTGTCATTGTCCCTTAAGAAATTCTAAGTGACTTTGGCTCCTCTCCCCCAAGTTCAATAACAAGTTCACCCCTTCTTTTCTCTTCTTTTTTCTCCCAACTCTTGCCTCCCTCAAAGAGCCACACCTCTCACTTCCTCAACTCCCCTGACATCGTCCTCTAGTGCTCCATAATTGCACATTGGCTCCTTTCTTTCCCCCTGCCCACCTCTGAATCAACTGAATTTGCCTCAAGGCTCAGTATACCTGGTGATGACTGTCACCAACTATCAAAGCAAACGATGGAGACATCTTCACTAGGTCTTGCCCACAGTCATACAGTTAGCACATATTGGAGCAGAGATTTAGACTAAGAATTCTGAGCCTATCCATTCCCAGTGTTTTTCCCCATATACTACCACTTCACTTCAATTTGATATTCAGTCATTTTCAGTTGTATCCAACTTTTCATGACCCATTTGGGGATTTTCTTGGCAAAAGTACCAGAGTAGTTTGCCCCTTCATTGTCCAGTTCATTTTACAGATGAGGAAATTGAGGGGATCAGGGTGAAGTGACTGGGCCAGAATCATACAGCTAGTAAGTGTCTGAAACCAGATTTTAACTCAGGAAGGTAAGTCTTCCTGTCTCTGGGTCTAGCACTCTCTTCACTGCACCACTTAGCTAAGCTTTACTTCAAGGTTCTTAGTGATTATTTTTGAAGAATCTATCTCTAAATCTTCTTTTGCTCAAAGGATACAATTTAGAGCTTGAATGAATCTTGGAGAGCAGTAAACCCAATTTCCCCATTTTACAAGGATGGGCAGTGAGTCCCAGGGAGATTAAGAGATTAAACCCAGGATCACACAACCCATAAAGTGTTAAAGCAAGATTTGGTTTCCTGTATTGTGGATCCCAAGGTCATCCCCTTATCCACTACACCTGTTCTTCCTGTTTCTCTTCTAGATAGGATATATATAAAGAAAAATTTTCACACACCCACACACAGAGAAAATATGTTCAGTGGTTTAGACAGTCTTAAAACATTTCAGGTTAGCTGGAAGCTATGAGGAAGCTGCTGCAAATCATGAAGTTGCCAGCTGTGCAGAGATGCCCTAATTGGTCTGCCTGGTTACCCTTAGAATAATATTATCAACAGAGAGTCAGAAGAGACTCAAAGGCCTTATTCAGTTCAACTCACCCATAAATCATGGATACCTTTGTAGTCAGACACAGAATCTTATTAATTGTGCCTTAGATTACACAACTACTGGGACTCAAAAGGGAACAAAAACTAGTGTACCATAGCATCCTCCACATAGGTGACATTCTCAAACGGATAAGTTTCAAAGAAAGAGGGAGGACTCAGCTTCCCTTTGTGATTTTCCTATTTCTTGACTTTGAAGGAAAGTGTGGGAGACAGGAGGCATTATATTGATTATATATCTGAAGCTCTCCAGAGCCGGATCTCATTGTGTGTTCCTGTGAAACCTTTTCCAGTATATCAGTGCCATGCCAGGAAACTGAATCACTTCCATTTGAATTGTCTTAGAAAGATTCTGGATTCAGACCAATTTCAATGATCTTGTGATGGAGAGAGCCATCTACACCCAGAGAGAGAACTTGGAAAGTGAATGTGGATCATTACATAACATTCTTACTCTCTTTGTTGTTTGGTTGCATTTTATTTTCTTTCTCATTTTTTTTTTCCTTTTTGGTTTTATTTTTCTTGTGCTGCAAGAAAGCTGTATAAATATGTATGCCTATTGGATTTAAAATCTATTTTTACCATGCTAATCTAGGGAAGGGGGTGAGTAAAAAGGTAAAAAATTGGAACACAAGATTTTATAAGGATTAAGGTTAAAAAATTATCCATGCACATCTTTTGAAAATTAAAAAGCTTTAATAAATAAATAAATGAAATAAAAGATTCTGAAGATCATCTGGCAGGATAAAGTACTGGACACCGAGTTCCTTTCTTGCATTCTAACTATTTCAGAAAGCACAGCTCCAGTGGACTGGCCACATTGTTGGAATGCCAACAGTATTTGCCTAAAAGACTATTTTATGACAAGTCAGGTGCTCACAAGGAGGTCACAAGAAGCAATACAAGGACACCTTCAAGGTCTCACTGAAGAACTTTGGAACTGATTCATGCAGTGGGAGACAGTGACACAGGACCACCCAGCATGGCATGCCCTCATTATAGAAGCTGCTGTGTTCTATGAACTCAGGAATTGGACCAGTTTAGAGACGTCTCCCCCCCTCTAAAAGGTCACAGGGACTATTTGTGCCTGATTTATGACAGAGCCTTCTGAGCTCGTCCTGGTCAGATCGCCCACCGTCAGACACACTGTACCTTCACTCTCACACAGTGACATCATTTTGGTTCTCTTCCAGAATGAAGGATAACGACAAACCAATTACCTGGCTCAATGAATGTTTGCTCATTGCCTGCTAGAGGGAAGGTCATATGCTGGAAATAGCATTGGTTCTGGAGGCCGGCTGCCTGGCTTCTAATTCTGACTCTGATCTTCATGTAGAACCCTTGAGCTAAATTCTGGACCTCAGGTTACTTATCTACAAAATGAGGTTGGACATGATCACATTCCGGCTCTTGAATCCTCTGAATTCTGGTAAAAATGGAGCATATTTTAGAGTGGTGGGGGTCCATTTTCATTTCCGTAGTAAGAGATTTTGTTCCTCAGACAGGGATTGGCTTGATGTCATTTTTAGAGCTTGAGTGGACCTTAGAGAGCAATCTCCCCATTTTACAGAGATGGATAGTGAGTCCCAGAGAGATTAAGATCACCCAGCCACAAAGAGTTGAAGTGGGTGGCCATCCTTCCAGTGTGTGGGTCCCCTCCTCCTCCAGCAAGCTCAGAATTGTCATTGCATTCTTGGCTCCAGTGACTATGTGGATGCTTTGGGCCCTGCACAGGCTGGGCATCCATCAGACTGACATGAAATGCCCTATTGGCCGTTTCCTTCTCTTGAGCCACTTTTTCAAGTTCTTTTGGACTCTCCTTTAGGGTACTTGTTGGCTACCAGCCAACTCCTCTTAATAGTTAATCTTAGAGAGGATTTACCACCACTTGTACTAAACTCCCCAGTAACCCTACCCAGGGACCATCTGTGGCAACCTCACACCCTCCATGCCCCTGATTGGAAGCATTCATCACCTTATTACCTCCCCCTCCCACTTCAAGTGGGTCTTAATGTCTCCGTGTTTCATGGAGTTCTTTTCCAGTCACTCCTCTTACTGAGGGAATTCTGATTCATTTCTTTTCAGTCACTGACTAATATGCTTGCATTCAGCAGCTTACTCTGACGGCTCTGAGACTGCATGGTGGAGTAGACTTGCTCAGGCAGGCTGCCAGACCTTCTCTCTACCCCTATCTGTCAGGAGGATAAAGGAAGGTTGACATATTTATGGCTCTTTACTGCCATTTCTCGGCCATTGCATCTCTCATGTCTGCAATGTTCTCCCCTCCCCATTTCTGCTTATGGCTTTGAGACTCCTGTCAAAAGACATCTTCTTCATTAAACCTTCCCTGATCTCACCAGGTCTGCAGAGAATATGGAAAGCTTGTGAATGCTGTGTGAGAATATTTTCAAAGAGTTTATCTCATTAAATATAATAATGCTCATGCTAAAGACAACATTCCAGATGCCATAGACACAGGGAAACATTGGGTCCTCAGTTCCTTTAGGTCAATAATTATGTTTTGTTTTCCTTTGTATTTCTCCCAGTGTCTTGCCCATAGGCAGAGTCATAACTAGGGCAGGATCACTGGGGCATTCCTTGCTTGAGTGCCAGCAGTTAAGGTGATTCTTCTCAGTGGTCTTCTGGCCTGATCCTTGGATTTCAAAGTCTTACATTGCCCAGGTCTGCACAGACCAGCAGCCCCAAGGTTTTACTTAGTGGTACTTCTCTTAAGGTCCCCATTTCTCCACTGCTAGAGTGACTAGATTTTGAAGGATAGAATCTTTCCTATCCCTCTTTTCCTCTCGGGTTACATTCTTTTTTTTTTTCCTTGTAAATTAAAACTTTTTATTTTCAAAACATATGCATGGATAAATTTTTAACATTAACCCTTGCAAAACTTTGTGTTCCAATTTCCCCCCTTTCCCCACGCCCTCCCCTAGATGGCAAATAATCCAATATATGTTAAACATAGTAGAAATATATGTTAAATCCAATATATGTATACATATTTATACAATTATCTTGCTGCACAAGAAAAATCAAATCAAATAGAAAAAAAAAGAGAAAGATAATAAAATGCAAGCAAACAACAACAAAAAAAATGAAAATGCTATGTTGTGAACCACACTCAGTTCCCACATTTCTCTCTCTGGGTGTAGAAGGCTCTTCAGGTTACATTCTGAATAAACTGTCCATTGTGCTGTCTCATTCCTGAAGTGCATTTGTCAGGGTCCATGAATTCCTAGTTATATCTCTGCACAACAAGAACGTCTTAATAAATATTTGTTAATGAAAGACTCAAACTTGTTGCACTTTGATTTAGCTGCCTCAAGAAAGGGGCCAAAGAAATCCTGGTTTTTAAGTATTAACATTTCTTTCTAGTCCATCCGGATTATTTTGGATCCTAACTCTATCACTTATTATGTTAGCTATCTCTCCCAGCTTTGGTTATTTTAGATTTGATGAGCATATCATCTGTATCCATTTTTTTCTTTTTTTAAACATTACTGATAAAAAGGGTCTGGAGAACGATCCCTGAGGTACTACACCAGAGACCTACTGCTTCACTGACATATATTAGTAACAATCACTCCCGTCATTTGTCTGGTTCTGAATCCATCTCATTATATCATCTAGTTCACTTTTCTCTATCTTTACACAAACACACACACACACACACACACACACTATGAGGAGATATTTTACCAAAAGCTTGGCTAAAATCTAGGTGAATTATATCTACAGCATTCTTCTTATCTTCTAGTTTAATCATCCCATTTAAATATTTTGGACATTTTCTTTGTAATTACAGCTTCGCTTTCAAGATGTTTGCCTGTTGTCTCTTAAAAACTGATTTTAAAAAAGAATCGATGTCTTTAACAGAAATTGCATCAGCTTTGGTACATATACCTCAGTTGCTTCTGCTGCTCTGATTGAAAAAAATTGAACGCTGAACAAAGCCTACATTTAATGAGGATTCAGAAGCCTGGCCAGCTCTTCATTCCCTACCAGCTGCACCCTTTGGCTTGGACTCCACCCTCATCCTGCCTCCCTCACCACCTTTTCTTCCTCCAGCCCCTCTATTTTCAATTTCCTTTTAAATGAAGTGCTCCCCCATTAGAATGTAAACTCCTTTTGGTCCAGCAGAATCTTTTTCTTATCTGTATTACCAGTGTTTAGGATAATGTCTGGCATTGTAAATAAAGTAAGCACTTTATTGTATTATGTTGTGTTGCAGTTGTATTGTAATGTATGGTAATGATCCATTTTAGACTTTCCCCAGAAATCCAAGTCAAGCTCACTGGGCTACAACTTGCAGATTTTGCTATCTTCCTTTAATTAGTTTATTTATAGACAAGTTACCTTGCTCTTTGGCATGGTTACAAGATTCCCTCTTTGATCCCTGGAATTGGCATTGAGATTAGACCTTTTTCTGGACTTGGTTTTATTGACTCTCTCCGACCTGCTAATTATCACTAATCCCTAGTATGCCCTTTAGGGGGACAGGGAGATTATTAGTCTTTCCTAACAGAATCAAAGCCGGAGCAGAAGCAAGGAGGGTAAGGGTTGGTCCTAGAGTAAAATAACAGTGAAGCAATTAAATCTGTGATTAGAGAAAGAATAATCACCCAGGGCAAAGGCAAGAAACACAGCAGCGAGGAGAGCTCAAGGGAAGAGTCTGAACTGGGGAAAAAGGCGACTATAATTTATTGGCCATTGTGGAGCCAGAGCTCTTTTTGAGCATTTAAACCTGGTCCAGAAGGCTTTCATTAGGCTAGCCCACCTGATCTCTCATAGACATCGCTCCTCCTCCAAGCTGCCTGCTGTCAGTAACTCTGGCTTGCTTCCACATGCTCCTGAAAAAGAAGCTATTCTGTTAGGAAGGATAGCAGCCAAATTGGTGAATATGAAATGGAATCAAGATCAAGAGTCTGCTAGCTCACTGGAGGCCTTCACCTGGCTATCAGGCAGGTACATCAAAATGGACATGCATAAACTGGTCTTCTTGTTATTCCTCACCTTCCATCCTATCTCTTGCTGTCTCTCATATCTGGAATGCATTACCTCCCCATCTCTGCTTCTGAGATTCCTTCATTTTCTTCATTGTTCAACTCTTAAGTGGCAGATTGTTCTTCCTCATTCTTATTGAGGGAGGAATTACCTTTTTCTTAGTTGCCTGTTCCTGGCACAGAGTCAGCACTTAATAAATGCTTATCCTATCACTTCATCCCAAGTGGGATCCCATCTCCTATGGAAAGACCATCTTGTTTCTCCTCTGCAGTGATCTATGTATTTTGTGATACTTTCTATAGACTTATACAATATGTGTATCTAGTGCCCTACTTGGAAGGTAAACTTGGGCAGGGAATGTCTCCTTTTTTTCCTTTGTATGCTAGTGCCTAGGGCAGCACCTAGCACATAGTGGGTGTTCAAAAGTGCCTTTTGGTTGATGACATTCTCATAGACTCATAAAGCTGTTTCCATTTATTCCTGGCTGCTGATTTCTCTGTCTCTTGGTTTCCCCTGCTTACTTTAAGTGGGAGCTAAAGTTACAAGAAGCTTTTCTTAGTGCTTCCGAATCTTAATGCTTTTCCTGAAAGATTATCTGTAATTGAATCCATTTATGTCATATTCACACCTGGTTGTTTACTTGCTGTCACCCCTATTATTTCCTATACTTAGCACAGAGCCTAGCACATAGTAGGTGCATCAATAAATGCATATTGACTTAACTTGACATTCCATTTCCAGCCTCTGTCCTTAGGCTCATACCAGGGGCAACATGGCAGTGCCTTAGTGCACAGAATACCAGGCCTGGAGTTAAGAAGTCTCATGTATATGAGTTCAAATCTGACCTCAGACACTTACTAGCTGTGTGACCCTGGGTTCTTGCCCTTAAATGTTTTCACTTAACCCTGCTTGACTCAGTTGCCTCATCTGTAAAATGAACTGGAGAAAGAAATGGCAAATCCCAGTATGCTTGCCAAGAAAGCCCCAAATGGGATCCCAAAAATCCAAACACAACTCAAAACAGCTAGAGATCAGCAAGGCCTGGAATGTGCCATCTAGATTTTCATCCATAGAATATTCAGGTTTTACCTGGGCTATAACTTGCAGATTTTGCTATCTTCTTTTTATTTACTGATAGGTAAATAAGGGGGCTTTCTACCCTCTCCAATGGAAAGTGCCCTTCCCTTAATTGTTTTGTATTTACTTATCAAGTATTGGTTGTTTCTCCTCCCACTTCTTGGGGGTAGGGCTAGATTTCTTTTTCTTTATATCCTTAGCACTATAGTACAGTGCCTATAGCACATAGTAGGTTAGCTTCATTCCATTCTAGGGCTATATCAAGTCACCTATAACTCACAAATATCAGTGATTGATTTGGAGCAACAATAACAATAACCATGGCTGCAATTTTTCTTTCTGATTCCTTCTCTTTACTCACTTAGCTACCATCACTCCAGTTGCTACATTATTGCAGCATCCTCCTAACTGGTCTCTCTGTCTCAGGTCTCTCTCTGTTACAATTCATCCTACATATTGACAAAATTATTTTCCTTAAATTCAAATCTAACCATGTCATTCCCCTACTCCATCACTCCCTGTTACCTCTAGATAGAGTATAAATTCTTTTGTTTAGCTTTTAAAGCCTTTCAGGACTTGACCCAACTTCTCTTTCCAGCTTCAATCAACATTATCCCAGGTTCCTGCACTTTCCCTAAAGCCAAACTATCCCTTCCTCTGTTCTCACGCCTGACATTCTAACTCTTACTATGACTGTGCCCTTCCATTGGCCATCCCCTCATTCTTGGAACCCACTCTCTCCTTCCCCTTCTACATCAGAGACTCCCCCTCTATCTTCAAGACGCATCTCAAGCTCAGTGGTCTACATCAAGTCTTTCCTGATCTCAACTTCAAGTGTCCTTCCCAAAAACCTACTCTTTAGTGGCTTGGCATTTATTTGCATTTATTCTCTACCTTTATCCTGTATCTATTTATATATGGACTCATTGTCTTCTCTATTAAATGTAAGCCCCTTTTGCACAGGGAATCTTTTTACTCTTTGTGTTTCTATGTTCAGCGAATAGTACAATGTCTGGCACTCAGTGCATACTTGAATGAACATTTGTTGATGGGTAAAATCCATCATTATCTTTGGGTGGGTGGGGGGGGAACCCGACACAAAACACAGTCCTATTGATGTTGACTCAGTAGCTTAATCTTCAGTCCATAACTTTGTTTAGAAGGCAGCCAGACAAGTATATTAAAAGCCATCCATTAGCAAAGCTATGCAGCTCTCCCCATATGTCTGAACTTGTGCCCTTCCAGGGATCAGATAACTAAGTCCTGTTAGGCCCATCAGACATGCCAGTCATTCCCTTAATGAAAAACAAACAGAAAAAAACTCTTCACATGACTGGTGGAAGATGAGGGAGATAAACGAAGGCTCTGCACTCAAAACCAGGTCAAGTTCAAGGGAAGCAGGGGAAGGACCTCCATTCCCCTCTCAGTAGGGACAGTAAGAAAAGTGAACCAAATCTTCAATTCAAATCTACTTAGCAAACTTAATTTTTTTTGGTTTTTATTGTCAATAGTAATCAGCAAATAAAAACATTTTAGCATAAAGAGGTTAATATATGAAATGGAATGAAAATATATGAAATGAATGGACTTTTGTTGCATTTTAAATTAAATTATTAATTAAATTGAACTGGAGAGTGACACGATTGCCTTTTATGTTTATTTCCCCTTTGGAACTTAATTTTCTGTAATTTTTTAAACAGTGCCGTTTTGTTTGTTTTGCATTTTTTATAATTACTTATTAACTCATTTCTTTCTTCTCCTATATAAAAGTAAAAAGTACCTTTAGAAGATTTTTGTGGGGTTTTGATCCTTTTTTTCGGTCATATCTGATTCTTTGTGACCCCATTTGGAGCTTTCGTAGCAGAAATACTCCAGCCCATTTTATAGATGAGGATTAAGTGACTTGCCTAGGATCACAGAACTAGTAGGTGTCTGAGGTAAGACTGAACCCATCACCTAGCTGCTCCTATGTTTGGAGGATAATGATTCCTTTTAATGAAATATCTAATGAGCACTTCAGAGTGTGGATCATGGCTCACGACATCCATCTCTTGGTAGAGAGGTAGTAGATTATGGGTGTGATGTAAGTCAGGAATTTTCACAAGTGGACAGTTTGTTGATAGATTTAGTTGACCATGTTCAATGTGCTAGCTGATCACTTTATACTTGTTTCTGTAGAGAAAGAAGGCAGCATTGATGAGATGGTATTTGATGGAATTATATTCCACATAAATCCCATTGTGATTTATTGGGTTTTAATAAGGTAGTTTTTAATAAGATACAGCTGTTCTTTGAGTTATTGGGGGAATTTTTTATATGACACCATTCTACTTACAATGCCACCAAGTTTCAGAACAGGATGGGACCTCAGAGGCCATCCAGTCCAATCAATTCCTGAACATGAATCCTTGTGTCCCAGTTTTGTCAAACTCAAGTAGAAAGGGCAGCACATTGACTTTGAAAACCATATGCATATATATATATATATATATATATATATATATATACACACACACATATGTATACACATATATATATATAAACATTATCTTTGTTCTATTATAATTTTATTTATTTTGTTAAATATTTTAATATGTTTAAGGCCACTTAGGGTTTCGTGTTGCATCATCCTATATTTGATACTTCTCAGAGCACACTCCATTGAACTGGCCACATTGTGAGCAAGAAAAAACAACTACAAGGACACTCTCAAGAACTTTAGAATCACTTATATAACATGAGAGACAATGGCATAGGATCTCCCAGCATGATGTGCCCTCATCAGGGAAGGTGCTGTGCTCTATGAGCAAAACAGAATTGAATTAGCCCAGAAAAGATGCAAGATGTGCAGTTAGAAAAGCCATCCCAAATGTTCAAATGAATTGTGTCCAAACTATGGCAGAGCATACCAAGCTCATACTGGTCTGATCAGCCCAGATGGACACACTGTAAGTCAATTCTAACATAGTAATGTCATTTTGATCCTCTTCAAGAATGAAGAATAACAATGAACCAACCTTTGGTTTAAGATTACCAGTGGGATGGGCATGGGGTGAGGAGGTGACCCACTTCTTTCTGAGTGAACTCTTAATTGTTGTTAAATTCTTCCTTATGTCATGTTTAAATATGCCTTTGATATTTCTCTTCCATGTCCTGAAACCAATTCGTATTTTTCTTGGAGGCTTTGGATGTAGGAGCTTTGACTTTGTTATCTTCTGAGTGTGTTTTGATCTTTCTCGTTACCATAGTAATTTCCTTTGGCAAGAATCTTTTTCTGTTGTTTGCTTATTTTCCCAGCTTATTACTTGACTTTTAATTCTTTGTTAAAGTAGAGTTCTGCTTCCAGGATGGAGTGTGCATTGTCCCAAGCTTTAGGAGTTTTGTTCAGCTGTTTTCAGAGATACTTCTAGGGACCTATAGATTTTTGCTGCTTCAGCCATTTGTCCCTTGTTCTGCCCTCTGGGGCACAGCAGGACAAAACTAAATTTCCTCTGACAGGTGAAAGTCTTTTAAATACTTGAAGAGATGCTACCAGCCCTTTCCCTCCCCCATTTTCTCTTCTCTCAGCTAAACATCCTTATTTCCTTCAGATGGTCTTTATAAAAGCACGAATTCCTGCAGATGGCACCTAATTATCCTGTGAAGAAGTGCTACACACAGGACTATTCATCTCTAACTCATCACTCAGCAAAAGGACTTTATCCCAACATGGAATTTTCCATGAAGTACTATAATAGCATTTGACAAAGAGAAGAGAAAAGGGAAAATGAGGAGAGACATAGGGGTGGGGAAAGATCAGTAACTCTTCCTATTAATTCCTACTGACTCACAACTTTGGTGTTAATGAGGCAGAGTTATCACCTCTGGATGTTTGGAACTTCCTGAAGGTCATCCTCTTATTGCTTGTGCACCTGTTAGAAAGAATATGTCAGCAAGGCAGAGGCTGAGCTGGCTCTGATCTTCAAAGAAGAGTATTTCTCTGGACTTAGCACAAAGCTCCCAGGAAATCTCGATTATCACATGTTCATTTCAACCACTTCTGAGTGGGTTTAGGTTAGATACCTGTACAAATTTTCAATATGCAGAATATATATTTAGACTATGAATCTTGATGAAAACTTAATGCAAGTTTTTCTCTTTCCTTCAAGTAGTGTTTGTGCTGGAAGTAGCCTTTACCCTTTAACCCTTCCCTTTTGGAACTCTTTCAAGAAACAGCCCATGATAATTTACATATCCTGTCCCAGGTTCCCTGAAATGGAAAAATGGAAAGGCAACAAGAATGTCCCTGTGAACCCTTATACTTAGTGGGAGGTACTCATAAGAAAACTGGGGTAGAAAGGAGGCAAAAAAGGATGGATTCACCATGAATTCCCACATTTAGTGCAAGATACTATCTGTATTTATCACAGAGTCATAGGTTTAGCTTTGTGAGGGACCTTGGAAGTCACCTAGACCAAAGTTTCTTAAACTGTGGGTCCCAACCCCATATAAGATCATGTAAGTGAATGTGGGGATCACAAAATTATGATTTAATATTAGTAAATGTTTGATTTGTATACCTATTTTATATAGCTGTATACCTGGAGCTGCATAAAAATTTCTTAGGTGGAAAGGGTCACAAGTGGAAAAAATTTAAGAAGCCCTGATTTAGACTAACCCCATCATTATGGTTGAGAAATCCAAGGCACAGAGAGAGTAAGGGCTTTGTCATAGGTCACAGGTTCTGAAAATGTGAACACTTGAATGTAGGTCCTCTGATAACAAATCCAGCATCTTTTTTCTTGTTCACCTTCATTTCTATACCCAGAAATACCCTGGTCTCTTTATTGTTCTGATAGTTTGAAGTAATCACTATGAGGATTTCTAAAGGTGGTCAACTAGAAAAGGATAAAAGAATGATTGAGCATCAGTGAACATCCAGCGAATCTAGAATGAATGTTGCTTACTCTTGCTCTTGAGGGATGGTCCTGCCGGAGAGAGATCACTGGCTTCGGGATAAGACCTGAATTTGATTCTCAGTTCTGACATTTGTTGCCTATATTACTTTAGGTAATAAATCAGTTTCCTCATATGTTTTATAGAGATGTCAACTCTGAAAATAAATGAACAAAAAGTCACAGAGATTATGCAACCACTGCTATTTTAAAAAACAATAATAACACTAAAGAGATCACACAGGTTATCACAACTTCTATTAATTAAGAAAGAAAAACAAAAATAGGGCCAACAATTTTTTGGCTTTCTTTATTGGAGATTATTCTCTAATAATAAAGAAATAATATTATTATTCTTTATTTATTTGGCTTTATTTATTGAAGGAAGGAAACTAGACACACGTGCCAAGGCCTCCTCTAATAGGATACCCGCTTTAGCATGGGCAAATCTTAACCGTATAGCCATGGCTACACAGTGAGCTGTATCCCTGACAATGAGGGCTAATGACAACAGTGAGACAAGTTTAATTTTTAGCAGGACTTTGTGGCTGGACTGGACTGGAATATGGGTCCGGCAGGTATTTGTCTGAGCTAAGGCTGTGTAAAACAATTCTGGAATTTTTGCTGTGGCTGAATTCATCCAGAGAGTGAGCACAAAGGGTTGTTGTTATCCCAAACTCAGCACACAGCTTGCTTGCTGGGTCTTAGCTCTGAAAAACAGGGTGTCTCCTAATAGTTAAAATAGAGGGGAAGTCTTGCCAGGAGGATCCCTGACAGGAATAATAATGCTTGTCCTGCCTACCTGATTGTAGAGTTTTAAAGAAATAATGAGATTAAATGAGATTAAAGAAATAATGAGATAATGCATACACAGTACTTTGGTAAGGTTAAAGCTCCACAGATAGCACATGGCCAGATCGACCAGGTGCTGAAACCTACAAAGGAGAGGGAACTGTGATAAAATATCAACAAGATGGCTCTCACAGACATCAAAGTAGAAATGATCTTAAGTAGGGATGTGGGATCAGTGCCACATCTGATTAAAACCGGAGAGCCAGGTTATTCCATATGTATTATCCAATCAGAAATGCATAATGATTCTGTTAATATTGTAGTATTGCAGTCTGAGAAAAAAATGTGGCTCCTGTTAGCCACTCAGAGTCCCATGTGGCCACATTTCTCCTGCTAGATAATAAACTCCCCAAAGAAAGGGCCGTGTCATATTTCTACACAAGGCCTACATAGTTGCTCGGCACATATTGTTTCATAAATATATGTAAAATAACTGCTTCACTTTTTTTATACAACAATTTAACTTTCTATCCCACTTAGGACAACTCTGATAAACTTTGCAACTACAATGATATCATTCATACAGAAAGCGGTTAATGAATTTAAATAATAAATAACTAAATAAAAATAAATGCATTTTTGGTAACTTTAAATTTGGAAACTAACACTTCCTGTTAAAATGAATGCCTCCTCATGCTACTATTATTATATTACAATAGTTATGGACCAGTTACTTAACCTCTTAAAGCTCTTCCAGGCAAAAGAGTTGCTGATTTGTACCTGAGGAAGGAGTTTCCATATTGGCCGTTCCCTACAGAGGTTAAAGGGAATTTCCTTAATCTTTGTGCCCCCCTGCCCAGAAAATCGCCCACCTTCAGCTCCCAGTGAGGCAGGTCTCCCCCCTGCACGAATACCCGCTGCCACCCTGGGATAAAGCACCTGGATTTCTCCTCAGTTGCTTCTTAAGTCCCAGCAATGGAAGGAGGGCTCCCGTAATGTCAAGGGAGTGGGGATGGGCAGACGCGGGGTGGGGTGGGACCTTCTGGGGGAAGATCCAAAGCGTTAAGAACCTATCGTGGGACTGCCACTGAAAAATGGAAGCAGACTTGGGGAAACGCTTATTCAAAGTTCCTTTCACACATGGAGACCCAGGCGGCTCTGTAGTCTAGGGTGCCACCGTGTGGCCTCTAACTGTGTTACAACACCTGGACCCAATGGAAGCGATGGGGAATTTGCAAGCCCCTCCAGAGTCAGGCCGGCTGCCCAGAAGCACCTTCTGCCCTCATGTTCCTAATTTTTCACATCTCTTAAGTATAAGACATCTTTGTGTTTTATGAAGTCCCCATGTGTCTCTTCCTCCTTGATTACCCAAGTGCTTTTCTGAAAGGTAAGTGAATCCAGAAAGAAAAGATGGCAGCCAGCCAAAAAAAGTTTCATTTCTGAGTGAAAAGGTCCTGGAAGGTTGTGAACCTGGACAAGTCACTTCACTTCTATTTACCTCAGTTTCCTCATCTGTACAATGGGAATAATAGTAAAACCTACCTCCTAGGGTTGTGTGAGGATACAAGGAGAGAATAATTGTAAAGTGCTTAGTTATGGGGCCTGTCACATAGTAAATACTATCATCATCATGGTAATTATTATTATTACGTGACTTCTAAAGTTTCTTCCATTTCTAAATCTTCGGTTCCAGGCTTTACTCTCGACGTTCTCTACCATGTCCTCGGACTGTGTACCTCAGTCTCCCCCCTTGCCCTTTCAGTTTCTGTTTATGTCTTTCCCCTTTAGAATATAAGTTCCTTGAGGGTCAGAATTATCTTTTTTGGTATTTCATTCCTAGTGCTTGGCACAGTGTCTGACTCAGAGTAGACCCCTGAAAAATGTTTGTGGATTATGAACCATAAATCAGAATATGTATCTTATTCTGCTCTCCTCAACTGAACAATAAGCTCACCGAGGACAGCTATACAATTTTATGTACTTTTTTTTTCCCAGTATCTTTCACAGCACTGGACACATGACAAATATGTAGTAGTGTATCTACTCAATCAATTGAATCTTGCCCCCACAAAGCCAAAGGTAACAGCAAGAAAATAAATATTGTAGTTTCTATAAAAGTACACAAAAAGAAAACTAAATCCTCAGCTTCAGGTCATCATTTGAAAAATTCTGGGGTTTATGATTTCTCACATTGGCTATCTATATCAAGTCCTGTCTCTGCCACACTGATTGTGTGACCTTGGGCAAGACCTTTGCCAGCCTGGTGTTCTAGGCAGCTCTAACAGCTTTGAGGGCTTGAAAAATAGTGATTTATGTTGGTAGGGAGAGTTTCTTCATAGGAGCCAGATCCAGTGCCTATCTAGAAAGAATTTGTTTTTCATAGAACCAGAGGATTGGAGCTGGAAGAGACTTTAGAGGTCATTAAATCGAACCCTTTCTTTTCATAAATGAGCAAACTGAAGTGTAGGAATGTTAAGTGACTGTGGAGGGGTCAGTAAATGCTTGAGGCAGGAATTGAACTGAGGCCTTTCAGATTCACAAATCATTCTATTCTCTGTACCACCAGATTATATTTTCTGAAGACATTAGACAACTTTGCTTAAGCTGGAGTTTGTACAGTACCCTGCACATAGTACAAAAACCTATTATTGAATTATACATCTATACTCACATATGCATATATATAATGCGTATATATACACATACATGTGCATATAATTCATATATGCATCATAGCCTTTTCCTTAGAAGTCATATGATGCATTTCAACTCCTTGTCCTATAATTGAGCAAAGTAAGAAGAAAAGAGGGGGTCATTGGAGCCAAAATTCAAATCCAGGTTTCCCGACTCCAAATCTAGCAATTTTCCATTATGCCATTCTTTCTTCTAAATATTCATGGAGCACCACTGGCATTCCAATCACTTTGTGGAATGTAAATTTCTATAATCTAGTCTCTAATGTCAAACATAGGCCAATCCTTATGTTGAATTGTTGCTGAGTTGATTCCAGGAATCTCTAGGTAGTCCTATGGATTTATCAAATACAGTGGAATATTTTCTAATCCTGGAGTAAGAAGATAGGACCGATAATACTAATAATAATAGTAGCTGACATTTCTTTTTCTTTTTTTTAATAACTTTTTCTTTTAAACATTCACTCTTGTAAAACCTTGTGTTTCAAATTTTTCTCTTTCCCTTCCCTGCACTCCCTCCCCTAGACAGCAAGTAATCCACTATATGTTAAACATGTATAATTTTTCCATGCATATTTCCACATTTATCATGCTGTACATGAAAAAATCAGATCAAAAAGGAGAAAACAAAAAGCAAGAAAATAACAAAAAAGGTGAAAATACTATATTGTGATCCACATTCAGTCCCTATAATCCTATTTCTGGATGCAGATGGCTCTCGCCATCAAAAGTCTATTGGAGAATGTTGAAAATTATCTTTGCATATATTTTGAAAATAAAAAGCTGTTATTAAAAAAAAAAACACACAAATCTATTAGAATCACCCTGAATCATCTCATTGTTGAAAAGAACCATGTCCATGTAGCTGACAGACACTGTGCCAAGTTCATTTGATCCTCACAACAAGCCTACAAAGTAGGTGCAATTACAATGCACATTTTACAGAGGAAGAAAGAGAACTCTCGTGATTTGGCTAGTGTCAAATTGTTAATAAGTGTCTGAGGCTGGATTTGATCTCAATTTCCTGACTCCAGACGCAGAGCTCTACCCAGTTACCTATGCCCAAGGTGACTGTATACAAGGTTCTTGTTGCACATAGCCGTCAGTTTTTTGGAGGATACAATGGGCCTATGACTTATGGAGATTCATGTAAAAACACACTTTATTAGTACAGTTCTGCCATATACATGTCTGACAATAGGTTTCATAACACCCTAACCTCACTTTGCAGTGTCGCCTATTTCTGCTGTTCCCATTTAGCACAGAACTTTACAGCTGACTTTTCTTTCAAAATGATTCACTTTTCCATTGTGATTTTAGTAGTAAATGTTCTTTTTAAGAGTTTGAAAAAAGTGTTTAAATTTTTAAATTTCAGTTTTGTTCAACACAGCATTCACATAAAACTTGGTCTACATCTGTCACATGCTTTTGTACTGTTTTATATGATAAGTTATTTGCTTATGTATCATAAACTCCTTCTTTGAATTTAGGAGAGCCAAGTCCATCATAATTGATCATCACATCAATCACTGTACATAGCAACAATATTTTGTTCTCCTGATTCTACTCACTTCACTCAGTATCAGTTCTGTAAGTCTTTCCAGGCTTTTCTGAAATCAGCTGGCAGAACACAACTTTCTAGGATTCTTCTGCATTGATGTTTATCTCATTTGTATAAGTTGTATAAGTTATATAAGAATAGGGTCCAGAGTCTCTTAATACATTCATCTGATTCGGCATTGCAATACTATTACCAGCTTAGTTATAGATTTGGATTAAAGGCAATAGACTTCCCTAGAAGAGTTATTCTTCAATCTGATTTGAAATAATAATTTAAAAGTGAATCTGCAAGATAATCTGGCTAATTGGATGTCAGGTTTTTGACAAATTTTCTTTTTCACTTCATTTCTCTCTTTTGTGAGGCAAAGAGTGTTGTTTTGGCCTCCTATGTTCTGTTTGACAAGGACATATAGTATCTGCTGGCTGAGTTTATTTCTGGACTCTGAGAGATTATTTTAGAGATTGTCTCCTCTTTTTGGTGATTGTTTTAAAATGGTTAAACTTTGCTAAAAAAAAAAAAAAAGTCAGATACAAATGTAAGGAAATATCTTTAACCTTTTTCTTATTTTCAGAGTCAAGAACTTATTTATATCTGGAAGGTTGAAGTTGATATAATTACACAATGTCTTTCCTCTTATCTTCATCCGGATTATTTGGTATAGATTTTTTTCTTCTGACCTGAACCCAGTTAGAAATCTGACTGAATACCTTTAGGGGATGGTACACATGTGGGAGAACAGTGACAAATGTTTTGGAAAATGTGCTTCAGGAGCAAGGAAATGAAAAAGACCAGTAGATTATTAAGGAGTCTGATGACTGAATATCAGTACACAAAAAGACAGTCATATCCAAAATGACTTCCATGTTAATAGCCTGTTGTTTTCTGTAGGGGAAAAAAAAGTATTTTTGTGATTCTATGCAGAGTCTGCCATGTCTAATACCTTTCAGCTCTCCTCTAGAAGACAGTAATGATACGTAATATACACAACATACTTCCCATTCTGAATAGTTCCTCTTGCAGAAGATTCGGTGAGATCAAAGGAGAGGTCATTGATCATGTGAAGCTGCAGCGTGCAGAGCCGCTGCCCAGGAATAGCTGAAATCTCTGCCTTTCAAGTCTCCTTCACCTACTGATGAGCCACAGCTGGCAGTGAAAATCAGAACCAATGGTTTGCTGTAAAGAAGCTTACTAACAATTAGAATTGTCCAAAAATGGAACAGAATCTTTTGTAAGCCTGTGAGTTAGTTTTCCGCTGCTAAAGTTTCTGAAATAGAGGCTGGATGGGGATAGCCAGGTATGGAGTCAAGACATGAGTTCAAATTGGGGCTTACACTGACTGTGTGATTCTGGGTAGGTGACTTAAATCTGCCTCTATTTCCCTCATTTGTAAAATAAGCTGGAAAAGAAAATGGAAGTATCTCTGCAAGAACACCCAAATAGGGTCACAAAGAGTCAGATACGGAACCACAACATAGGTTATATGAAAGTACTGGAGGGTCTTCTTGACTTAGGAAGAGATTGAAGGAAGTGAGGGGCTCCTAACCTTGGATGTGTCATGGTGCTCTTTGGCAATCTGGTGAAGCCTCTGGACCTATTTATAGAATAAGAAATGTTTTCAAGTGCACAAAACAGGGTTATGAAGGAAAATAATACAGAACTATGGTTATTAAAATTATTTTAGAACAATTTTACAGACCTTGGGTTAAGAACCCTTGGACTAGATGATCTGGATATAGACACAATGAGTAGATTGTAAAGATGCACACCATTATGTTCCAGGTCGACACTGAACAGCTGGCCGTGTTGGCAGAATAGGAAAATTTGTTTGGGCGTTTGGAGAGCTCAGCCTGAACTCTGCCAGTCTGAAACTCCCTATTAGGTGACCTGCTTTGCTTAGTAACAGAAGCAAAGTCCTTTCTTTCTTCACTGGTGAGAAAAAAGGCAATCAGAGAGATGCTCAGTATAAACATCAGGCCAAATTTAACAATGACCTTCACGTCACACTACATTTTGAGCCCTAGATCAATTTTCCTATCCAGTTGTTCCTTTGCCCGCTAATCCTGGTTTGAGTATTCTCAAGGAAGAAATTGAATGTTTCCCTGATAAACTTCTCAGCACTAACTGGGAGAACAAGAACAGATGCTTAACTCAGCAAAAGATGATATAGCCATCTTCAGCTTTGGGGATCATAATTCTTACTTAGTCTGATGATTAGGGTCCCAAGACGGAATCTGGCTACATATGCTCCCTCAGAGTTCTAAGGGAATTCCTAAGCAGCAGAGGGGTTCTTTTTTAATGCTACTAACTCAAATCCCCAGTCCATTGTCTCCCCAATATCAATTTCCTAGTTACAATGAGTAGCTTTCTTATATTGATTGACCTAGTAACTCAGGACTATTTTAACCAATTAATGTCAACCTTCTACAAAGTCATAACCTAGTCCATTCCAGTATTCATCACCTAAAATAGGAAAGCACAGATATAATGGGATATCAAGGGAAAGTTTCATGCAAAAAAATTTGGTTTCCTTTGCAAATCTATATATTTTATTTTATGCATTTAAAATAATATATTGAGAAGGGATCTATTATAGATTTCACCATACTGTCAAAAGGGTTCATAACTTTAAAAGGTTAAGGACATCTGTATAAAGGGGTAAAGCTACTCAAACAGCTATAGTAAAAATAAAAAAAAAAACATTATGTATATAGATACCATAACACTAAATAGACTTCAATTTTTACTAAATTAAGCACCAGGATTTTGTACTTGCAAGCTAAAACAAAACAAAACAAAACAAAACAAAAAAAACAAAGCAAACAAGAAAGAAAGTCTATGCCATTAAAAAACATAAACAAAACAACAATTTCAGTCTTGAAGGGCAATTCTTTGATGCATTGATGTATTATCACTACCATTTCTTATACTCTTCCATAACTTCCTATCCTGTTTAGTTTCTCTCCCTTGGTAATTTGATATTTTTCCCAATTAGCTTTAAAAAGAATTTTAAGTCATTTTTCAAATTTTGAGTTCCAAATTCTCTCTCTCTCTTGCCCTACCACATTGAGAAAGCAATTTGACAAAGGTTATACATGTGCAGCTATGCAAAGTATGTTCAACGTTCGTCTAGTTTTGCTTATTTTACTTTGAATCATCAGTTCATGGAAGTATTTCCATGTTTTTCTGAGAGCATCCTGCTAATCCTTTCCTATAGCGCAACAGTATTCCATTACAATCATATACAACAATTTGTTCAGCCATTCCTTAATTGATTGGTTTAAAATTGGAAAAGGAATACAAGAAGGCTGTAGATTGTTACCTGACTTATTTAATTTATATGAAGAGTATATCATGCTAACTGCCAAGTTGGATGAAGCAAAAGCTGGAATTAAGGTTGCCAGGAGGAATATCAGCAATCTCAGATATGCAGGCAATGCCACGATGATGGCAGACGGTGAAGAGGAATTAAGAAGCGTCTTGATGAGAGGGAAAGAAGAGAGTGTAAAAACTAGCTTTGAGCTTAAAATAAAAAATAAAAAAAAAAAAACCCTAAGATCTTGGCAACCAGTCCCATCACTTCCTGGCAAATAGAGGGAGAAGGAAAGGAAGCAGTGCCAGGTTTTATATTCTTGAGCTCAAAGATCACCGCAACTGAAGTCACAAAATTAAGATACTTGCTTCTTGGAAGGAAAGCTATGGCAAATATGATGGCATATTAAAACTCAGAGATCTTGCCTTGCCAACAAGGGTCCGTATAATCAAAGTTATGATGTGTACAGTAGTAATGTAGGGCTGTGAGAGTCAGACCATAAGAAAAGCTGAGGGCTGCAGAATCAGTGCTTTCAAACTGTGGGGTTGGAGAAGACTTTTGAAAGTCCCTTGGACAGTAAGGAGATCAAATCAGTCAATACTTAAAGAAATTAATTCATGTTATTCACTGGAAGGTCAAACACTGAAGCAGAAACTTAAATACTTTGCCATATAATGAGAAGATAGGACTCAGTGGAAAAGACCTTGATGTTGAAAAACTAAAAGGAGAAGGGGGGGGGGGGGAGAGGAAGAGATGGAGACTTAGTGTCATGAAAGCAATTAATCTGAATTTGGACAGACTTTGAGAGATAGTGGAGAAAAAGGGGGCCTGGAGTGCTATAGTCACAAAGAGTCAGAAATGATGAACAATAACTGTTGCTTTTCACCCCACCTAGAAGCTTTCTAATACTCATTGCCTCACTCATCAGCAGGAGAGTGATGTGTCCAGTTATTGACTCTTATGTTACATTCAGTTCCAGCTCAGCAGCTAGAAACAGTCACATTATACAAGGTGAAGAGAGGGACCCTTCCATTATAGGTATCACAGATTTCCAGAAATAAGCTCACCAAACTTTTCCGCGTCATTCAGCATTAAGCAGTGTGCTTTGCCTAGGAGGCTCCAGTTGCACAGTCCCTCTCTTACAGGAGCCAGGTGAGCAGTTAGGTAGGCAGCTAGGTAGGTGGTGCAGTGCATAAAGTGCCAAGCCTGCAGTCAGGAGCCCCTCACCTTCCTAAATTCAAATCCAGCTTCAGACAAATCCTAACTGTGTGTCCACAGGCAGGTCACTTAATCCTGCTTGCCCCAGTTTCCACATCTATAAAATTAGCTGGAGAAGGAAATGACCAACTACTTCAGTACATTTGCCAAGAAAACCCCAAAAGGGGTCACAAAGAATTAAAACTGATTGAAAAATAATAACCTGTTATAGTGTTTTGTAGTTTTTGTCCAGATAGAGTCTAAGCTCCCAAATAACTGATACCTTTTATAGTTATTTTGAATGGAACTTCTATTTCTTCCTGTGAGGTTGTGTTGGCAGTGTATAGAAAAGAGGATGATTTGTGCAGGTTTTTTTTTTTTTTTTTTACTCTTGCTATTTCCTGATGTTATGAATCATTCCAATTAAATTTCAAATTTAATTTTTAGTGCTGTAAATAGATTACCACATCATTTGAAAAAAGTACTAGTTTTGTTTCTTCTTTATGTTTATTTTTGTTGATTTATTTTTGTTTGCTTAGTGCTATAGAGAGCATTTCTAGATATATGTTAAATAATAATGGTGATAATAGGGAATCATGATGGAAGCTTCCCTCAACTAAATCAATTCAAGGGGTTCTCAATGTCCATCCTTGTTAAACAATTTTCTCCTCTACAGCTAAGTAAACCTTTTTCTGTTAACTGTTGAATCACCTATGAATGTCCCATTTTGTTCCACATTGAATTTCACTACACTGGGAATGGCTGAGCCCAGGATACTTCTGATCTAAATGGAAAAGCTTCCCCCATTACAAGTAATTTTGACTCTTCATTTTAGATTGATACTACTTACCTTATTAAGGAAAATGTATTCCTATGCTTGTTGGTATTTTTTAAAAATAGAAACTAGTGCTATATTTTGTCAGAGATTAGTTATTGATATAATTGTGGTTTTTATTATTTTGTTATTTGTATGGACTATGGTATTTATTGTTTTCCTGACATTGAATCAGTCCTACATTCCTGGTATAAATTGAATGTGGTAATATGATATAATCTTTTAAATATATTGTAGTCTTTTGTTAATATTTTATTTAATATTATTGCACCAATATTTATTAGGAATATTTTCCTCCCTCTCTTTACTTTTGACTTCCCTCAGTTTAGGTATCATGACCATGTTTGTATCACAGAAAAGGTTTGGTAGGATTTTTTCTTTTTCTATTTTTGCAAATAGTTTATGTAGTATTAAAAGTAATTGTTCTTTGAATGTTTGATATAATTCAATTATATACCCATCTGGTCCTGTTTTTTTTCCCTTTGGGAGTTCATTTATGGCTTATTCAATTTCTTTTTTTCTGATGTTGGGTCAATTAAATAATCTACTTATTCTGTTACTTCGGATCATTCATATTTTTATAAATATTCATCCAATTTATCTGTTTTATTGACATATAATTAGGCAAAATAGTTTCTGATCTTTTCCGGTCCATTATTTCATATTCAATTGTGAATTCTCCTTTTTATGCTACTAAGAGTACTTCTTAAAAAAAACTGAAAACTAATAATCAGTTTAAAAAATAGCTTCTAGTTTATTTATAAATTCAAAGGAAGTAGACTGGAAGCAGGAACACCAATTAGGAAGTTAATCCAAATACAGACAAGAGATGATAAAAGCTAGAATTAGGACAAGTGAATAGAAGGGAATAAGTTTGACAAATATTATAAAGTTAATCAAGAAGACTTAGAAACTGAAGCAAAAGAAAGGGAAACAACAACGATGACTTTGACTTTGCAAACTTGGATAAAAGGATGGTGATTCCCTCAACCAAAAAAAATTAGGATTGAGAAGTGAGTATGTTGTAAAGAAGTGGAAGCAAGTATAGTTTGTTAACACTTTGCCTGTGAAAGGGAGGAAAGAATAATAGCTTGATAGCAGAGTGAAATGAAAGTTCTGTAAGGACAGATTAGACTTTAAGCATGTTTCTAGGCACGGAGGAATGAGCCAATAAATAAGGAGCCATTGAAAAAAGGAGTGATTCATATGGCAACTTCCTTGGAAGAGCGAGGATCAAGGGCAGATGAACATAGCAGTCTTGCAAAGAAGGGTCACTCATTCTTTAGACATGGGGACATAGGAGAGAAAGGGGAATTATTTAGAGGAGTTTTAGAGTGCTCTGTAGAGAGGAAATTTGCTACAACTCAGTTCACTTATATGCATGCCCCTTTTGTATAAACTCTGGCATTTGCCCTCATTTTTTTCCTGCACTCACACTGTGTAGCACAGTTCCTATAATTAATGACTACTTGTAGTATCTAAAGGTTGCTTATGTTCATTTGTAGCATACCCATGAGAAACCAAAATGGCATAAGTACAGGAAGTCAGTTACTAGGGTACTCTCTTGGGAAGCCCTTAGGCATAAGTGATAATATCTAACTATTCCCCTCTAATGTTTAGGAAGAAACTGCATACACAGATAAGGGAAGAAGAAGAAGGAGGAGAAGGAGAAGGAGAAGGAGAAGAAGAAGATAGTAATTGATAAGCTTAGATAAGTTTCATAAAGGATACACCATCTAAGTTGAGTCTTGAAGAAAGCCAAGAGTTCCAACTGACCGAAAGATGTGTCTGTAGCTACAAGGATTAACTCCATTACCTCCATGAATCTAGGAACGATTAGATGAAGGATTTCCTACATGACATAGTCTTGCTTATCTACCACTAGCCCTATAGCACATACTATGCAGATGTATTCCCAGTCTACACTGGCAAGTTGAGTCCATAGAATTTGGTAGTCTATTCTTACCCCAGTGCTTGAGAGTTAACTTTGAGGGGCTGAGGAAGGAGAAATCATTGTGGAGAAAGGACTCATCTTTCTTGTTACCGGTGGTAGTAACTGCTAATCAACTAGTAGGCATGAGAGTTGTACCAGGGACAGATCTCTTAGACCTCCAGCCCAGCTCTCAGAGCCAGCAGTTGGGGAATCAATTCTAAATGTCACTCATAGAGCAGGCAAGCCAGTCTAGCTGTAGCAGTCAGTATTTCTTAAGTGCCCATCATGCACTGTGCTAAGTTCTGGGGATACACTTTCTGACCTCAAAGAGCTCAAAATCTAATGGGAGAGGCAATAAGAAAAAAGAGGTATAAACAAGCTACATACAGTATAAATAGTAAATAGCCAAAGGAGGAAAGGTACTAGAAATAAAAGAGGCTTAGAAATAAGAGTTTTCCTTTAGAAAATGGGATTTTACTTTGGACTTGAAGGAAACTAGGAGGCAGAGATGAGGAGGGAGAGCATTCCAGGTATAAAAGACAACCAAAGAAATACTTGGAGCTGAAAGATGAAGTTTTACTTAGGGAAGAACATAGAGGCCAATACCACTGAATTGAAGACTATGTGGTGGAAAATCAAATATAAGAAGGTTGGAAAAGTAGGAGGGGCCCTAGATTGTGAGGCTCTAGATTGTGAAAGGCTTTGAATACAAAACAGGATTTTATATTTGGTTCTGGAGGTAATAGAAAACCAATAGAGTTTATTGAGTATAGGTTGGGGGTAAAATCCATCCAGTCAAACCTGTACTTTATGGAAATAACTTTTTTTTTAGTTTTTTTAAAACTTTTTATTTTCAAAATATATGCATAGTTTTCAACATTCACCCCTGAAAAATCTTGTATTCCAATTTTTTTTCCTCCTTTTCTCCCCCCTCCCCTAGATGGCAGGTAATCCAATATATGTCAACATGCACAATTCTTCTATACATCTTTCCACAATTATCATGCTGCAGAAAAAAAAAATCAGATCAAAAAGGAAAAAAAATGAAAAACAAAAAGCAAGCAAATACCAACAAAAAAGTGACAATGCTATATTGTGATCCACCCTTAGTGCCCACAGCCCTCTCTCTGGGTGCAGATGGCTCTCTCCATCATAAGACCATCTGAATAACCTCATTGTTGAAGAGATCCATGTCCATCAGAATTGATCAATTGTGTAGTCTTGCTGTTGCTCTTGTACAGTGATCTCCTGGTTCTGCTCATTTCACTCAGCATCAGTTCATGTAAGTCTCTCCAGGCCTCTCTGAAATCATCCTGCTGGTCATTTCTTACAGAACAGTAATAATGGACAACACTTTGGCAGATGAATAATTAGGGGGAGATTTGGGGCAGGCAGACTATTACCTGGCTAATGCAATGGTGTGAGGTCAGTAGGGTTCCACTACTGATATATCAGAGAGAAGGAGACGTGTTCAAGAGATGTTGCAATGGTAAAATTGACAGGCTTTGGTGATAGATTGGATATAGTGGCTGAGAAATGGTGTGGAGTCAAAAATGATACCTAGGTTGTAGTGACTTGGGGGGACTGGGAGGATGATGGTGCCCCTGACAATAACTGGGAAGTTAAGAAGTAGGGATGGCTTAGAGGAAGAGTTCAGTTTTGGACTTGTTGAGTTTAAGATGTCTATTGGACATCCTGTTTGAGATGATTAATAAGCAAACAGGGAGACAAGAGATCAGCAGAGACGTTAGGGCAGGATAAGTAGCTTGAGAATTTTCCAAGAGAAGAAATCTGGAAGGAGAAGGGAAAAGAATCCAGGACAAAACCCTGTAGGACACCGATAGTTAGCAGCCATGACCCGAATGCATCAAACAAAACTAAGAAGTAATCAGGGTGGAGAACCAGGAAAGACTGGTGTCTCCAGAAAAGTGAGTGTCAAGCAGAAGAAGATGATCAAAAGTGTCCAAGGCTGTGGAGAAGTCAAGAAGAATGAGGACTGAGAAAAGGCCACTGGGTTCAGCCATTAAGAGATGATTGGTAATTTTGGAGAGAGCAGATGGTGAGGAGTTAAGAAGAAAGTGAAAGGAGAGAAAAATTGAAGCATTTATTGTGGACACTCCAGGAGTTTTGCCACCAAGGGCAGAAGAGATAAGAGGAGGATAGTGGGGACAGGATCAATTGAGGTTTTTTTGAAGATAGAGGAGACATGGGAGTGTTTGTAGGCAGCAGGTAAGCAGCCAGTAGACAGGAAGAGATTGAAGATAAGTGACAGAGTCCAGTCATATGCTGGAGGAGGCAGGATAGAATGAGACTATGCAGGTAGAGAGGTCAGGGGAAGAGGAAACAGTGTCAGAAGCCAACTGAGTGATGTGAGATGAAGAAAAGAGCAGAAAAGGGAGCTTCATAGTGAATGGCTTCGATTTTTTCTATAAAATATGAGGGAAGGTTCTTGAGGAGAGGATGGGTAAGGGGGAGCCATGGAAGGTCTGAAGAGGGATGAAAAAGTTTGGAAGAGTTGCTTGGTGAGTGCAGTAGTTAGTTCAGAAGGCAAGAATAGAAGGTTGGTTGCCTAGCAGCAGTGAGGGCCCAACTGAGGTTGTATAACATGAAACCCAAGTGTACCCAGGCAGAATGGTGTGTGATTGTCTCCATCTCTATTTGGTAACACACTGAGAAAAGGCTAGAGCTTCTGAGGAAAAAAAATTGCAATAGACAAAAAACGGTCATTTTTCTGAAGCTCCTAGTAATCAGACCTCCTGAATTCCATGCACATCTCTCGGGCTTCAAACGTCTGTTCCAACCCTGACCTTCATGCTCATGGCTTTGTCTTTTGAGCTGGGTATTTCAAAAAAAACTATGTTTCCTAATCTGGCCCAGCATCTATATTCAGCCTTGGATCCTGGATTGGTCTTGGCATCTTTCCCCAAGAGAGGATTTCCATCCTGTCCAGTGACTAGATTAATTACAGGCATGTGTCTGAACCCCATAGCAACGTGGTACCTTTGTTTAGTAGCTTAAATTATAAAATAATCTTGCTATACCTATTTGATGATTTCTTTAATATTGCTTTATATATATAAACACATGTATATATGTGTGTATATACATACATATATGTGTATGTGTGTATATATATGCATACCATACATATATATGTGTGTGTGTGTGTGTGTGTGTGTATATATATATAAAACTGGTCTTATTTTAATAAAGCAGCCGATTTACACCTCCCAGGCACTTTCCACTTTACATGCTGCTCTTCTGCAAGCTGTGATTTTGGACACCTCAGAGATTATGGCATTCCATGACTTCCAACCATATTGTTATACTGAAAGAACATTTATGTGAAAAAGATGGGATTTCATTTTAGGAATATGGAAACACTGACCAGTTTCTCAATCTAATCCCGGGTGGGGATAAAGGAATTAAGTTCCTCATAAAGATGTTCATATATTAGTAGCATTCATGTGGTAATAGAAAGCTATTAATACAAGGTTAGGCTATAATAATACAAGATACTGGAGACTAGTAATGTGGGGGTCAGAGAAGTAATATCTTTCATATTCATATACCATTATTCAGATTAATATTTGATAAATCTATAACAAGAGGAGAGAAATGAATAGTCCACAGCAAAATTTGCATATCTGAAGATGAATGGAACAATATAGTTGCAGCCAACAGAATTTTGTCTTAAACTGCTACTCTGGCCCTTGGGTGCTTCTAGGTAATAATAGTGTCCTTACCTGGACCTGTGAGATGTATCCTGTGCCAGGATTCAGTGTGGTCATGTAAACATCAATCTACATAGATGTACTTGTGGGGTAGCCGGAGTGCACATTTGGGATTCTTGTTGCTTCTGCTTTACAGTTTAGAAGTGTTGCCTTTCATATGGATTCAGCTCTAGCTTTAGTCCAGAAGGTCCTTCCAAGGAAGTGACTGGCTAAGAGGGAACTAGGTTAATGCAGCACTGGGCATGGAGTCAGAAGTTTCGAGTTCAAATGCAGCCTCAGATAATGTACAAGCTGGGTGAGTTTGGGCAAGTCATTTAACCTCTGTCAGCCATGGCTTCCTCAACTGTAAAATGGATATAACAGTAGCACCTCGAATCCCAGGGTTGCTATGAGAATCAAAGGAGTTATTTATAAAGTACTTAGCACAATCTTGGCACGTAATAGATGCTATAAATGTCTTGTTCAGTTGTATCCAACTCTTCATGATTCCGTTTGGGATTTTCTTGGCAAAGATACCAGAGTGGTCCTTTTATAGGTAAATGTCTAAGGCTGTATTTGAACTCAGGAAGATGAATCTTCCTGATCCCAAGTCTAACATTCTATTCACTGAACCATCTAGCGGCCCATAAAAACACTAGCTGCTACCTCATCCTCCTCCTCCTCCTCCTCAACAGACAGCTAGACTCATGGCTGGAATGCCATATTGAGATTAGACCGTATCTTATTCAAGGCTCTGAGCTTTTATCTGTGAGCCTTTTTTTTTTTTTTTTAACCTCTACATGCCCTAAGGTAAAGGGCACAATCCCAAGTACAGATGGTTATTCTCTGTACAATTACGAGTCTTTCAGAATGAGAGATTGGGACAGAGTCTAGAGCCCTTTAAGAATACAAGGATAGGAAAGACAACAAGCATTTACCAGTATTACAGTAATATATTTACCCTAATTTATTTTTTTTTAAATTGGACCTCTGATTTCTCTGATGTAGTTAACTCTAGATGAGAAAACTTCCTTTATCAAAGCAAATCTCCAATTATTGCTCTGTAATTTCTAGCCTCAGAGCTGCCTGGGGCACTGAGAGTTTTAATGTCTTGCCTGGGGTCTCACAGTATATATCAAGGGAGGGATCTGAAAGAGGGATGGAAGGCCCCAAGGTCTCACAAATAAATATATCTGGCATTATCACTTACTGGAAATCCCAGAACACAAGAGAGATATTCTTGCAATCTCACTCATCTAATACCATAGTGAATGTGAGGGATTTTTGCTTCATCATTCAACATGGCATTACAGATTTCATTTACTGGCTTTCTTCATAAAAGCTACAGCTGCTGAGAACAACAGATATAGCCAAGCAAAGGAGTTATGGGATTTTGTTCAGATTTCGTCCATCTGTTTGAGTGTCTTGCATTTGTGATGTGGGTCCAGAAGTGTGTGTCAGTCAGTTCAAACTGGTTAGGAGTGATTGTTAAATTTTCAAGATGAAAAGAGAAAGCCTAACAATGGGAAGATCCAGAAAGGTTTGTGGTGGCACTGGAGTTACACCGTGATTTTAGAGCTAGAAGAGGGAAAACAGGAAAAAGAAAGGAGGAGCAGAGGGAAAGGGAAGAGCCCATCAGATATGGGAGATCACCAGTGCTAAGTTAGAAAGGTTGGAGACAGAATGCTGCTTTGGGCTAAAATATAGAGATATCTAAGGGGAGTAACTTGTAATAAGTCTGGAGAAGATGAGTTAGGTTGGGAAGGCCTTTAGAAATTAAGCTGAGGAGTTTGTATTTTATCCCAGCAATACTAGGAAAAGTCCTGCACATTTCTGAGCATGGGAGTGATGTGCTCTGGTTTGTGGTTTGCAAAGATTTTCTCAATTCTATGGAGGACAGAATGGAAAGGGGTAAATTTGGAATTCAGGAGTTCAATCAGGAGGCTGAAGTGCTGAGGCCTGAACTAGGATGGTGGCTGTGTGAAGAGACAGAAAAGGACATTGTGATTGCCAGGATTAGGTTTGTAGTGTCATATAGAGTCTCTATTCTTCTAATCATATCCATAAGGACATGGTTTTGTTTCTCCCAATTTTAAAACTACAAATGTATCCTTTCTCACGCTGAGTTAAATATATAAATTATTAAATATATAACCATATAATAATAATAACCAATAAATGAATCAGTATTACTAAATATATATATATATATATATATACACACACACACACACACACACACAATTAAATGAATAAATAAGGACTTTATCCTCTTGTTAGGGTCTTTGACAGACATTTTCTTTTGTGCCATGTCTGTTGTGACAGTAGAATCTTGAGTTGGTATTCATCTAGAACAGAGTTTAAACTTGTTCCACTCTTAACCCCTTTTTGTCCAAGAAATTTTTACATGACCTGGGTCCATAATTAAATAAAATAGTGTACAAATTAAACACTTACTGATAATAAGTGATAATTTCATGATATCCACATTCAGTTATGCAACTCCATATGGGGTTGTGACCCACAGTTAAAGAAGTTTTGATCTAGAGAATCCCAAGCTACAAGTCTTTTGATCCATCACTTGGAAAACAATGTGAAACCATCTCTCTGGAACTTGGCAGGTATCTGGCATGTATCCTGTAAGTGTTAATTGTTTATTGCTTTTTGCTTTCACTCTTAAAAGCAGTTGAGGTCTCCTCTTTTTTATCAATAACTTCACAACAGATAAGTATCTATCTGGGCCCCGCAAGGCCATAGCTACAGGCGTAGCTAACACCCTTCCATCGCCCCTTTGTTAGCTAATTTGAATATTCATCCTTGTATTCCTCTCAGCCAGTTGATTTTTACAGAGATCCTAGAGCAGTAATTTGTAAGCCTATGCTTACAGACAGATAGCATATAATACATGGCATCCCATGAATCACCTGGAACTCTTAAAAGAAGTAAGTTTCCATTAATACATATCAGAGATGGAGCTTTTTCTGTACAAAGAGTGAAAGCTGGGAAGCACCCCTTTTGATCTTGGAATAATAATCAGATTATTACTAACATTGCTAGGAGAAAGGGCATGATAACCTGTAGTCCTATAATTCCACTTATAACCCCTTCCTTGCTGACCACTCTTTTAAGTGTGTTATATCCCCATACTAGAATGTCAAGACTTTGAAGGCAGAGACTGACTCACTTCTGCAAGTGTAGCTACAGCACAATGCAGCGAGGAGACACTCTTAATAAATGCTTGTTGATTCATTGACCAATTGTTCAAGCAAGTCCTAAAGTTTTATCTCCTTTGCCCTTTCTGACTTGCTGGAAGAGAAACTGTGATTTTTCTGCTTATTTTATCTGTACATATAACCTCAATTTTTTTTATTCTTAACCACACATTTAAAGTAATGCTTATACATTAATGGCCCCATTTGTTCAATGCTGTGATAAGTATTCATGTGTGATTTTTTTTTCTGTATCTATATTTTCACGTAGAAACAGGTGTAACCTGGAAAGTTGGGCTGACAGCTTAATTGTTGCACTGTATGCGAGATTAAAAAACCTAGAGGAAGACAGACCTCAATTTGAAAGGCAGCATGACCTAGTGGACAAAGAGATGTACTTGGGTTTAGATAGTTTTTTCTTGTAAAACCTATTAAAAGATACTAGGTCCAAAAAAAGGAGCCTAAATAAAACAGAACCCAATCGCAGATTACAATGTATTTGTCTGAGAAGAGCTTGTAAAAAAAAATTAATAAAACCAACAAACCCCAAACAAAAAACAAAACAAAACTTACAAGGGAGAAGGAGGAAGGGGGAAAGAAAGGGGAGAGAGGGAGGGAGGGAATGGGGGAGATCTGAGAGAGACAAACCGAGACAGAGGGGAGAGAGAAAGAAAGAGAGAAGAGAAACAGAGACAGAGACACAGAGACAGGGACACAGAAAGAAGGAGAGAGAAAAGAGACAGATACAGTGACAGAGAAAAAGGGAGAGAAAAGGGAGAGAGAAGAGAGAGAGAGAGAAAGAGGAGAGAAGAGAAACACAGAGAGAGGGAAACAGAGATGGAGGGGAGTGAGTGGAGAGAGAAAGAGACAGAGAGAGACAGAGAAGAGAAAGAGAGAGAGGGAGAGAGAGATACAGAGAAAGACAGGGAGACAGAGACAGAGAGAGATACAGAGAAACAAGAGAGACAGACACACACAGAGACAGACAGACACACACAGACACAGAGACAGACAGAAACAAGAGAGACAGAGACAGAGACATACACAGAGAGACAGAGACACAGAGAGAGACAGAGAAAGAGACGTACAGAGAGACAGAAACAGAGAGAGAGAGACAGAGACAGAGAAACAAGAGACAGAGACAGAGAGACAGACACACAGAGAAAGAGAGAAACAGTGAGAGACAGAGAAACAAGAGACACAGAGAGAGACACAGAGAGAGAGACAGAGAAACGAGAGAGAGAGAGAGAGAGAATTTCGAGCAGCTGCTCAAGGCAGGTGTGGGAAAATGTGAGATATTAAAAGTTTCTAGAGGTTTTTGGATGAGGAGCGTTGGTTAAGGGCACCATAAGCCAGCCCGCAGAATTTCTGGAAAGTCCTCAAGTCCTTGCGTCTGCAGCAGCTGCCCAAGGTGGTCTTGGAGCTGGTCCAGGCTGGTCCCGTGCTTTCCAGCCGCTAGAGGCATCTTCACGCAGCCTGGGCTTCAGCGATCCTTCTAGTTCCATGGTTATTGAGCATCCCCTGCTCTTCCAGGCCAGTCTCTTTTTGCTCACCTGTGAAATGGGTTCTGGATTCTAGGGCCTCGGAGCTCCTTTTCAGCTCTCAGTGCGCGACGCTGTGATCTGCTGCGGAGAATCTGTGGAACAGCGTGTGAGGCTGCGCTTGCAGTTTCCCAGCTAAAATCCCGCCTCCGCAGGGAGCTTCCCGAGCCCTCGGAACGCCTCCTTTCAGTCACTTCCCACTTATCCCGCGTGCACCTCGGTTTGCGTGCGCCGCTTTGCGTGCCGCCCCCCTCCCCCCCTCCTTCCCCTCCCCCCCTCCTCCCCCCCCCCCCCTCGGTGAGACTGTAAGCTCCCTGAGAGGAGGGACGGACTTTCGCCCCCAGCCGGGTTTCATCGTGTTGCATCGCGCTGCATTATACAAAGGGCGGAATGGATGTGGACAACAAGTCACAGTCAGGGCAGGAGGAGACCTGGAAGTCAGGCCCACAAGCGTTCAGAAGCCACCTGCCTCAGCAGGAAAGCGCGGCCCGGGGCGGCGGGGCAAGGCCGGGCACGATTTTGCGGCGCCCCGAGCGGCGTTAACGCCCACAGCCCGTGACCTTTCCCGCCGCTCGGGGCGCCGCAGCGGGGGGGCGGGGGGCGTCAGAGAACGTGCAGGCGGATGCAGTGTGCAGGACGAGGCCCGGAGGGGAGCCGCGCTCGGGCCGGGTCTCCGTGCAGGATGTCAGCAGGGGGCGGGGTCGCGGGGAGGGGCGGGGCCGCGGGGAGGGGGCGGGGCCGCGGGGAGGCGGCGGCGTCGGGCGGAACCTTGTTCCCCAATTTGGCGTTTTCCCCGGCGCCCCTGAGGCCGCTGCACCGCTACTTCGTCAGCCTCATTCCCGGCCACCCGCGGCGAGGGGAGGGGGGCGAGGGCGTTCCGAGCCATCTGGCCTTCGCCAGGCCCATTATCTCCCCCCTCCCCCTCTGAGGGGGAAGGCACATCTCGGTACCGCGGGTGGCAGGGCTCGGGGCCGGAGCCACTACCGGCGCCGAGCGGGTCCAACCCCGGCTTGCGCGCGCCTCCGCGCGCTCTCTCCTTTCGCGTCGCTCTCACCCCTCCCCCTGCCCCAGCCTTCACGCTCCCTCCCTCGGAGCGCGCCCCGCTCCTCCTCCGCGCCCCTCGCCCTCGCTCCCGCCCCTTCCTCCCGCCGTTGGAGGCATCGGACCCCGAGGCCTGAGAACTTCCTTCTGGCCGGAGTGCCAAAGACCGGGCCCGCGGGGAGTGAGCGAGGCTGGGCACCAACCTCCCCCGGCCCCCGCTTCCCCTCAGGCGCCCCCGAGCACAGTTACTGAAGGGACCAGACGCGGGGGAGCGAGCGCGGGAGCGGCGCCGGGAGCCCGAGCGGGCCGGGGGGCGATGGCTTCCCCCTACCCGGCCCCGGGGACCACGACTGGCGACAGCGGCGGAGAGCTGAGCTCGGGGGACGAGTCCGGGGACGTGGGGGATTCCCCGCCCGGCCTCGAGGGGGAGGCCCCCAGGAACCTGGTGGAGCTCTTTGAGAAGGCGGCGGCTCACCTGCAGGGCCTGGTCCAGGTGGCCAGCAGGGAGCAGCTTCTCTACCTGTACGCCAGGTACAAGCAGGTAACAGGCCGCGCAGCGAGCAGAAGGGGTCACGGACGGGGTCAAGGGCAGGCTCGGCGCGAGAGGACATTCCCCCTCCCCCCGCGGGCGTGCAAACGCGCATACACGTGCTCGCCTCCCCCGCGTCAGTGTTTTTTTATCAACATCCCCCTATCTATTAACATATCTATCCAAGATGCCCTCGGAGCCTCTCCGGGTCTGTTTGCTGTTCTGTTTGCCTTTCTGCCCGCTAACGTGAATCTTCCCCATCCATTCCCCTACCTGCCTGTCTGCCTAGAATATCTGGCTTTGGCTTCTTCGGGGGCCGGAGTGGGAGGGACCCCCTTCAGGGGTCAGCCGAATAACAGTAAGGGCTTTGCAGGTTACAGAGATGTTAAATTTATATATGTGTGCATATGTATATGTATATTACAGTGCAAATACAGGGTTGCCAAACACTTTTTACAACTGTTATCTCATTGGATCCTGCAAACGATTTTGGGAGATTTATTTCCATTTTATAGATGATGAAACTGAGGTAATTAGAAATTCAGTGACATGTTAGTAACACTAGTATTAATGACACAGCTAGTAATAATAATAGCAATATGTAACATTTATTTGGCCCGGTGCCGTGCTGGCTTTTTATAACGGTTTTCTTATTGCTCCTCACAATCACCGTGGGAGGGAAGTGTTATTATGATCACATATATATATATATATATATATATATATATATATACACACATATATATGTATATATATATATATATGATACACATACACATATATATATCAGTTTTTTTTTGCCCAGTATATATATATGTATATGTCATTTTGTCTCAGTTTCCTTATATATAAAATGGGGATCATAATAACACCTCCCTCCCACGGTGATATATATATATATATATATATATATCAGTTTATTTAATTTTTTTGCCCAGTATATATATATATGTTTATTTTTTTGCCCAGTATACATATATATATCAGTTTATTTAATTTTTTTGCCCAGTATATATATATATATCAGTTTATTTTTTTGCCCAGTATATATATATCTATGTAATATATATATATCAGTTTATTTTTTTTTGCCCAGTATATATATATAATATATATATATGTTTATTTATTTTTTTTATATATATATATATATATATATATATATATATATATATCAGTTTATTTTTTTTGCCCAGTCACTCAGCTAGTAAGTGAACTCATTCTATTTAATTCCAGGCCTAGGCCTCTTTTCACGGTGCCCGAGGCAGGATTTTACCTGTTGGTAAATTGAGTAAGCATTTATGAAGTGCCAAGCTTTGGGCATATGAAGAAGGAGCAAAAGCCCCTTGGGGGTTTGCAGTCTAATGGGAGAGGCAGCCTGCAAACATTCGGAGACAGAGTGAAGTGGGGATAATTAACCAAGGGAAGGCACCAGTGCTTGGGGGACTGGGAAAGGTTCAGGTCTCCCAATCTAGCTGACTTTGAATAGAATATCTAAGCTCTCTAGGCTTCAGTTGTATCATCTGTGAAATAGGGGTGATCATAAAAGTTCTCTCTTTTGTTTGGACAAGAATATCAAGTGAGTTAATGTGGTAATTGTAAATGAAGAGCTTTGAGATTGTGAGAGAATAATAGTTTTATTGCAATAAACAAGACAAATGCTGGACCAAATAAAGGATTACTACTATTTTTGTTGTTCTTTTTAATGTTTGCCTGTCTTTCATTTCTCTTTTGACTAACCGTGGTTTCCTGTTAGAATCAGACATTTCAGAATTGGAAAAGAATTTTAGGTCATCATCTAAAACAGTTGTCCCATTTTATAGATGAGGAAACTGGAAGGAGACACAGTCAGTCAGCAAGCATTTATTTATTTATTTTTTTGTTTGTTTTTTTGTTTTTTCTTTTTATTTAATAGCCTTTTCTTTACAGGTTATATGCATGGGTAACTTTACAGCATTAACAATTGCCAAACCTCTTGTTCCAATTTTTCACCTCTTACCCCCCCACCCCCTCCCCTAGATGGCAGGATGACCAGTAGATGTTAAATATATTAAAATATAAATTAGATACACAAAAAATATACATGACCAAACCGTTATTTTGCTGTACAAAAAGAATCAGACTCTGAAATATTGTACAATTAGCTTGTGAAGGAAATAAAAAATGCAGGTGTGCATAAATATAGGGATTGGGAATTCAATGTAATGGTTTTTAGTCATCACCCAGAGTTCTTTCTCTGGGCGTAGCTGGTTCAGTTCATTACTGCTCCATTGGAACTGATGTGGTTCATCTCATTGCTGAGGATGGCCAGGTCCATCAGAACTGGTCATTGTATAGTATTGTTGTTGAAGTATATAATAATCTCCTAGTCCTGCTCGTTTCACTCAGCATCAGTTCATGTAAGTCTCTCCAGGCCTTTCTGAAATCATCCTGTTGGTCATTTCTTACAGAACAGTAATATTCCATAGTATTCATATACCACAATTTATTCAGCCATTCTCCAACTGATGGGCATCCACTCAGTTTCCAGTTTCTAGCCACTACAAAAAGGGCTGCCACAAACATTCGTGCACATACAGGTCCCTTTCCCTTCTTTATGATCTCTTTGGGATATAAGCCCAGTAGTAACACTGCTGGGTCAAAGGGTATGCACAGTTTGATAACTTTTTGAGCATAGTTCCAAACTACTCTCCAAAATGGTTGGATTCGTTCACAACTCCACCAACAATGCATCAATGTCCCAGTTTAACCACATCACCTCCAACAATCATCATTATTTTTTCCTGTCATCTTAGCCAATCTGACAGGTGCGTAGTGGTATCTTAGAGTTGTCTTAATTTGCATTTCTCTGCTTAATAATGACTTGGAGCATCTTTTCATATGACTAGAAATAGTTTCAATTTCTTCATCTGAGAATTGCCTGTTCATATCCTTTGACCATTTTTCAATTGGAGAATGGCTTGATTTTTTATAAATTAGAGTTAATTCTCTATATATTTTGGAAATGAGGCCTTTATCAGAACCTTTGACTGTAAAAATATTTTCCCAGTTTATTTCAGCAAGCATTTATTAAGCAGCTACGATATGCCAGGCATTTTGAAAAACTTTGGGGATACACCAAGAGGTCAGAGACAAATCCCTCCCCTCAATTAGGTAGCATTCCATTGGAGGAGACAAGGAAATGGATATAAACAAGTGGGAAATAATTAACAGAGGGAAGGTACTAGACTTAAGAGGGGTTGGGAAAGACTTCCTTTGGATGATAGGATTTTAGTTGGGATTTGGAAGAAGCTGGGGAAGCAAGGAGACAGAGATTAAGAAGAGAGTATTCCATGTGTAGGGGACTGCCAGAGAAAATGCCGGAAACTGAAAGCTAGAGTGTCTTGTTTGTGGAACGACCAGAAAGCCACATTAAATTGGACAAACCTTAGAGATAGCTTAATTCAAACACTTCATTTGAGAAACAAGGAAATTGAGGCCCTAAATGTTAAGTGATTTGTCCAAAGTCACATAGTATCATCAAAATTCAGGTTGCCAAATGCCCAGTAGGAACATGTTTGGATTTGTTAGTTCTGGGTCATTTAACATGACTTAAGGTAAATGACAGAAGGAAAGGTAATCTTTCCTCTCAGCAATCTTAAGTACCTGCTTAATGAGGTGGTTAGTATAGTGCTTGACCTCAAATTACTTAGGCCTACTTGAAGAGCCTATGAAAAGTTAAATATAGGAGTTAAATTGCAGTAAAACCTGAATTATCTTAACTCTTTAGAGAAGTGTCTCTTTTGTAAGTTGACTTTTGTTATGAAAATCTTTTAAAACACACTATATACTTAGTCTTTTTTAAAAAAATAAGTTTATTGACATCTTTTTTTAAATGTCATTGTAATTTTCTTCAGTATTACTCCCCCACCCTGAATTATACTATATAACAAATAATATTTTTTTAAGAAAAGAAAAAGAAGGGGAAAAAATAACAAAAGTGATCAGGATATCAAAAAAACCCTGAAAATATGATCAATATATATTTGTTGACCTTTCACCTCTGTAAAGGAGTAGAGTGGGAATATCTTGTCATTTTTTTTTTTTTTTTAGCCATGCTTGTTTATAACTTTTCAGCTTTCACTTTTAATTTTTTGGGCAGTTTTTTCCATTCACACTTTTTATCTTGGTTCTGCTTACTTCACTGCATCAGTCCATGTAGATCTTTCTATATTTCTCTATATTCATCACTTTTGTCTTTTCATACAGTACAGTAGTATTCCTTTGCATTCGTGAAACACAATTTGTTTAGCCACATCTTCATTTGATGGCTTGTCTATCTTAGGCAAAGTACAATGGGCATTTTCTGGAAGGTCTTTATTTTGAAAATCAGTTATTGTGCTGCATTAAAGATGCAATGGTAGGTACAGGTGCACAAACTAGGTTTTATGAGCACCAGTTCCAACCATGGGCTTGAGGGGAAGGCTCTGATCCTAGCTTGCTTTTTTGGTCATTTGCCCTTTTTTCTAGGAAGAAAGCAGATGCAGTTAGACATAATTCTGGACAGTGTAAATACAGCTACTTTTCTATAAAATCAGATAGTGACAGAAAGACTAAAGAAAGCGTCCTAGCAAGTATGTTTTTTGCTCTTTAGAAGTCTTCACTGTTGCTTCCAGTAAGTGTTTGATTTAACAGTACATTGTCATGACTTAGTCACTAACTCACTAGATCTCAGTTTCCTTATAAGATCAGATGGGAAGGGACCCTTGAGATTTTCCAGATAATGGAAGCTGAAATTGAGTGGCTTACAGGATTCAGATCCAGGTCCTTTGACTTCTCTAATTCCCATAATGGAAAAAACAAACAAACAAAAATCTATTCTTTTTCTCACATTTTATTATTTTTATATCATTTCTTTTTTCTTTTTGCTAAGGCATTTGGGATTAAGTGACTTGCCAAGGTCACACAGTTAACAGTATCTGAAGCCAGATTTGAAGGCAGGTCCTCCTGGCTTAAGGGCTGCTGCTCTATCCACTATACCAACTAGCTGCCCCTACTGTCATATCATTTCAAGAATTTTTATTAGTCTTGTGTAGACTCACTCTAAAGCCTACAAAACTAATTACTATCAGAAGCATATCACTTTTCTGGCATATGAAGAACATATATAGTAATATCCTATACAATGATAGTATTTTGGATCTGGAAAGGTCTTCATTTACAGATAAGTCAGTCTTAGGCCCCAATTTTCACCATCCCATTCTGCCTAGATTCCTATCCTCCTGGAATTAAACAAAGAAACTCCATTCCCCTTTTTAAAAAATCAGTAACTTTATCCTTTCCTAATGGAAAAGAGTAGAGCCTATCACTTCTGGAGAATAGGGATGAAGATGACTAGAACAAGAGAATTAAATTTGGTTATCAACTTAATCCCCCTTAAGAAGAGTCTTTTTGTCTTGGACCCATTAATTATCTTTCCAAAGATCTTTCCCCTAAGGGTCTGGAAAAGATTTAGGAGAAAAATATTCCTTACTATTTTAGTTTTATTAAAAAATTTTTTTCTCCCCCATGTGGAAGAGGGATTTGATTTCTTCTATGTGGCCTTGGAGGACAGAATCAGGAGTAAGTAATCCATGGAAATTCTAGGGGCAAATTTGTCTTGATAGTAGGAAAGTTTCCTAATCCAGTTGCCCCCAAGTGGAATCAGCTGCTACATTTTTGCTCTTCAACAGTTTTTAAACAGGCTGGATGACCCAACAGAAGCCTTTCATCTAGCTTTTGAGGTCTCTTCCAGATAGTAAACACATCTTTCCATCTCTGTGTGGGGACATTAACGGAATCTTATTGCCTTTTGTTAACTGAAAATTGTATTTCATCATTTTTTGTCCTCATTCTTTGTTTCATTATGACTGTTAGTTGGACATTGCTTTAAACAGAGCTCACTTGAGTTACAGGAAAAGTTTAAGTGTCATTTTCACACTCTGAAATTGCTTTTTAAAGAGTTCAATCAAAATAGAGTGAAATTTACTTTTTCCATAATTAGTATAAAAACAGCTTAAGTGTCTTTATTTTGTTTAAACCACTTAGGAGGCAGTTTTTCAGTGCAAAGAACTCTGGGTTTAGAGCTTAGTTTAAATCTCAGCCGGGTTACTTACTGCTAGGCTTTGTTGTGACCTTGAGAATACTGAAATGTTGCTGAGGTTTAGTTTCTCATCTGTAAAATGAGGGAATTGGTCTGGTGGGCTTCTAAGGTACCTTCCAACTCTAAATCTATGATTCTTTGAACTGCTGGGAAACTGATTCCCTGGCATCTATCAAAATAGAAATGGGCAAGCATTAACCAAATGGTGAGGCTCAGTGGATAGGGTTGAGTTGTCAGGAATATTTGTTTGACTTTTGCTTCAGATACTAGAGACTCTGGGCAAGTCATCTGTCTATGCCTCAGTTTTTTTTTTAATCTGTAAATGGGATAACAGTACTGCTCTCACAGGCTTATTGTGAGGATCAGGTAATGTGTAAAGTGTTTTGTACACCTACTTAGAACATGTATTTGTGTGTATATATGCACATGCACATCTATGTGCATATGACATAACATATATAATAAATGCTAGCTACCCTGATAATATTTTACCCAATTGTATAAAACTGTTCAGGAGTTAGACTCTTCAGCTATAAATCCTCAGAAAAAAATCACTACCTTCTGAAGTATCATGACTTATTAACTCTTTTTCATCAATCATATTTAGATTTCTGAATCTTCTAACTATATTTTAGTTTTTAAAATGCCCATATTTCTGAGAAGAAACTAGTGCACTCATTTGCTCATAAACATTACTTTTTTAAATGATTCCTGAGGTCAAAGATAAAGTATCCTTTTTCATTGAAAACCATATGAAATAAGAAAGATGACTAGTATTTTATTTACAAATAGAAACAGTACCATAAGTTCTAATAAATTGATTTTAGGTTTTACCATCATGCTTTGAAAAGGTTTACTCCTAAAAAGACAATGGCAATAAGACTTAAAATAAATAAGAATAATAGTCTCAGCCACTAAACTACTTTGGCTACCAAATGATAATCTTAGTTTTTTGAAAAGTGGGTATCAAAACCACTAGTAAAGTTCATACTCTTGCAGGTCTTGCCCAGTTGGAAATGCTTTAAATATGGGACTGGCCTGGTAATGGAGGACTAGCATAGTTAAGTTTGAGAAATTCCTCACCAAGTTTCCTCTAGAATGATGAATTTTAAGGATACAATGATTAGCAAAAAATTCTCCATAACAAGAGGTTTGGCAATTGTTAACGCTGTAAAGTTATCCATGCATATAACCTGTAAATAAAAGGCTATTAAATTAAAAAAAAAAAAATTCTCCATAGATTTGAAGGTACTGTGCCCTGCTTTAATGGAATATTGGACATTGACAAAATCGGGGATTTTTGAGCGGGAAGTACTAATAATAATCATTATTAACAAATCATTTGTAACAAACTACTTTCCTTACAATAATTATCTTACTTTTGAAGGGATTGAGTCCCCCAGAGGGAGGATGCTTCTCTTAAGAACCCATAAGTGGAAAGCTTGAGCCCAGGTTTTTTCATTCTAAATCTAAGACTTTCCATTGTTTTTTATCTGTCTGATTTCTTAAATAAGACAATAGAGAAGCCAAAAGAGCAATAGAAGAGTTGTAAACCAATTAAAAAATTTTGATCCCAGTGATTATGGAAAATTTGTAATATCTGCTATTATTAATATTAAAAATGTCAACTTTCCACATAAAGCAGGTTTAATCTCTCTTTATTTGCTGTGATATCACATCCCTTTGCTACAAATTCTCGTCTGTCTAATCTGCTTAATTTAGTCATTAGTTTTTTATTCTTTTTCTTAAAGTGACAGCATTGACAATTTCTAAGGCCTGACTAATGGAGGATGTTCTGGTTAATGTTTAATAACCAGCTTTCTCTCCCCTAAAATATATGCAGGATACATCTTTAATTTTAATCTACAATATTAAAATTTTTTTTTGCTAATTTCTAAGCTTGTTCCAGCATAACATAACCCCTAACAATGTTATTTCTATGAAACATTAACATTTTGAATTAGTAGTGTCTGAATCATAAACAAGTTAGTAGAATGTAGATGTTCAGAATCTAGTACCTTTTTTTTTTTTAAGCTGCTTTTCCTATTAGGGACTCTTAGTATAGCAAAAGCCTGTTTAACCAAATCAGTTATTAACTTGGGAAACAAAAAAGCATTCAAAACCAGTATTGCATCTATGGTTGACTCAGCAAATATCTAATGATGATATCTGCTACTGACTTAAATAGTAAGCAGTACCAAATAGGTACAGGTACTAATTTGCTAATTCATTGATACATTTAATTTAGATATGAAGCCAGATAAATAGTGCCTTTTCCCTATAATTCTAGTAGTTTGCAGGTAAGGATAGTAAAATACTACAGGATATAACTGAGAATAATTTTGTATGCGGAATAGAATGAAATAAATGAACTTGTATTTATTTCTTGAAAGATTCTGAGGTTGGCTATGTATTTTCCATCAAAATTGGAAATTATTATATTGATAGTTATACTACATACTAAAGATGAACTGGTCTCCAAAATACATTTTGTTTAAAATTCCTTAATAACAAATTAATGGATTAACAAATATCTAAGAGATGAAGTTCTTTTATGAGGTCATCTTTATTTCAAAACAAAACATATACAGTGAACTCTTAAAAGTCATGTTATATAGAGCTGTCAAAAACGTTTCAGTATTTAGTTTTCTTTTGTCTCAGCTGACCTGAATGAAGCTAAGACTGCATTATATAAAATAGAATCTTACTGCTTTATTCATCTGTCTTTTATTGAAACTTTCCTTCCATCCCTGGAGATCCACTTTCTGTTGATTCCTTCCTTATGTTAGATGGGTCATTGACCTTCTGCTCTCTTGTCAAAACAGGGAAGAAAATTGAAGCCAGAGAAAGTTAAACTAGTTGCCTAAAGGCATTTGTAAGATCATGAAGAAGAGGGACCATAAAGCAGTTTACTTCTCTCTTCCCAGTACTAGGGACCAATTACACTATAAGTGGGATTCATTCATATTGGTGTTAATTCCCCCAGGAATTATTTTTTCCCCTAATGTTGAATGGAAAGTCTTTACCTTTGTTAAAGCAATTTAGGAAAGGTTATGGGAAGATGTTTTGGTGCACTAGAAAAGCCTCTGAAATTGTTCTATACCAAATTGTCCATTCATCCCGAGTCTCTTTTTTATTTTTGGTAATACAGTCAGAATCATAATATCTGAAAATATTGGGAGAAAGAAAATCTGTCCCTTCCTATAAAAGATTCTGGGACTTAGATTATACCCTAGTTCTAGCTCTTTTCTTTCTAGACTTATGTCTTGTCCTTTTGTGTATGTGTTATGTGCGTGTGTGCGCTCAAACTTTCTTTCCCCTTACAGTAGCCCTGTTCTTGTCCTATCTTATCCCAAGATTCTCAGATACATATTTGATATTTTCTGGTATATTTGAAGTTATTTTAAATTTTGGGTTTATTATTATTATTATTATTATTTCATATTATTTCTACATCTAGTTATTAAGATTTCTATGAAGAAGTCACCATTGGAATTTATCCAATATATTATCCTATATATAAATGAATAATTATAAAGAGTAAGAATATTATACATTTAAAGATTTTTAAAGGATTATTTCTTTTAGAAATAACACTAAAATTTTCTTACAACTAAGTATTTTCTTAATTATAGTAATTAAATATATATAATTCACTTGCAGGGAGAAAAAATATTTCTCAGGTATTTAAGTAAATAAAATATTGATATTTTTTTCCCTCTAGGTCAAAGTTGGAAATTGTAATACACCTAAACCAAGCTTCTTTGATTTTGAGGGGAAACAAAAATGGTAAGACAGAATTTTTGGAATTTCTACTTGATCTTGTTAAAAAATATTTTAGGTCTATAGGAATTAAGAAGTTATGAGCAGATTAGAGTATTAATCTTGGATTAATCTCTCTTAGTTCTAATGACATTCAGAAAGTTTGCAGAGAGATTAAAAGAATCCGCTTTCATCTAAGGTTCTTATGTCTATGAGTCTGATAGATAGGCAGGCTTTGATTTACTGTGCCTTTCATAGGAATGTCCTCCTTGGTCTCAGCCGGGTGGTGGGTCACAAACACTGATTTTCCCTGTATACTACTGCTACAGTTTAGTATTTTCCTTCTATTATCCCTTTCCTATTTTTCCTAGTGTCCTGTAGGATGGATGAAGATTTCAGTAGCAAGAGGGGGAAAAGGAAGAACAAAAGAAGGGAAGAGAAATCTTCTTGGTTACTTTCCCTCTACTCATACATTGCTACTAGTGATTTTGTTGGTACTATACCAGACTGTCACTGCCCCCAGGATTTATCCTATTTCTGTCTTAAAAGGCTCCCCACTCCTTCATCTCCACAGTACCTAATGGAAAGCTTCAAATAGCAACAGACCACCTCTAACTTTTGTAGTACTTTATGCTCACATACATATATACACACTGTTTATCTTATATTGTAATTATCATTTTTCTTTTTAGTAGTACTGAGATACAAGAGAAATGATTATTTTTCTCTTATAAATATTCAACTATTAAATTAAAATTAAGGTTTTTCTTTCCTGTATCCTCACTTAGAAACCACCCTCTCTACATTATTCAGCCAGTCTCTGAAGGACATTGTTGATAGATGAGATTGCCCAAATCCTGAGGACGTGCTTCTCTGGCTTGGGTGCAATCTCATTCCACTAGAAGGTGTTACAAATAATCCAGTTTAGGCGAATTCTTGCACTTAGGATATAAGCCCTGGGTCCTTGGAAACTACATTAGAATTTCGGGTGACCCAACTTAATGTGGGGAAAACCAACAGGAGGGGTCTGGGTAGGGATGGATTCTTTTGTCCAAATTGCTGGAGGTGGCTGAGTCTCATGATCAGGTCATGTTCTCAGCAGGAGCTAAAAATGTTTTGCCCACCTCTTCATTAATATGTTCTCCCCCTCATTGTTTGTTAGTCAATCAGAGTTGATTTTTATCCTCCAGGACGTGCTCATTTCTAAAGGCTTTTAGAATTGAAGGAGGGAGATGGTCTTTTGATTGTCAAAAGGAACTACTGACCTCAATTGATTATCTACTAGCCTATTTAATAAATTGATTATTAATTACCCAAAAACTCTGTCTCCCAGAAATTTCATTTGTCATAGCTGGAAAGAAGAGTGGCCTGAGATTTAATCTCTCCTCTTCCCTCCAGAGACATTGTATGGTATAATTACCATATCATTTCTGCTTTAACTAAAGCATTTTGTTCTTTGAGCTCAATTTTAAGATACTAGCGATCCTAGACAGAATTAATCTGTCATTTATGTAATGACACACAAATGACACACAAAGCTAAAGCAACCTGAGGATGCATTAAGAAATACCAAGTATGTGGGAGTTTGGAGGGCATAGACCCACTAAGCTTTGGTCAGACTATATGTGGAAATAGTGTTCAGTTATAGGTACCAAACTTTAGGAACGACATTGATAAGTTGAGGATTATTTCAAAGAAAGTAACCAGTATAGTGAAGAGTCTTGAAATCATTCCCCATGTGGATAAGTTGAAGAACTAAGAGATACATAGATTTAATAGCTATTTTAAATTTCTTGAAAGATTGTTTTGTTCAGCTGCAGAGGATAGCACTAGATGTAGCGAGTGGCATATGTTGGCTTGATGTAAGAAAAAACTCCAAAGTGGTATGAACTTTTCCAAACCCCTCATGGGGTTTGTTGAATGAAAAATATTTTTTGGATATGGGCTGGATTAAATGACTTCTGAGGTACTTTCCAACTCTTAAGATTCTTTGAATGTACCAAAGATTAGGGTAGTAATTGTGTATGATATGAATACCTCCTGACCCTGTTCTCTCCAGCGTCCGTATTCAGAGGTATAGGACCTCACAGTTAGATGTTGGACTATTGGATCTGCTGGCCCAGGGAGCTAATCACCATGTATCCATGTATTATGGGGGGGGGGATCTTTTGTGGGGGGAAAAAAGGGAAGTTTCCAGATGAATTTTTTAAAAATTTATTTGCAACATAACTAAATTTTTTTGTAAATTCTTTCAGTATTTGTTTATCTGACTGATTCTTTCAAAGTCAATCTGAAAAATGATGGTTTGAATTATTTCTGTAACTCCAAATTTTTGAGATCAGGATGGATCATGTCAGTTTTTTAGTAGGTCAGTGGTTCTCAAAGTGGGGTCTGGGGATCCTGGGAGTCTTTCAGACCATTTTAGAGGGAATGTGAAATCAAAATTATTCTCATAGTAATACTAAGATAATTTAATATTGTATATGGTAAATATTGGTAGTTATAAGCCATATTAACACTGTGGGGAGTCCTCTTTTTGAGGGTTCTTGAGACCTAAAAGTTTTAGAAACATTGCATTAGGTCATTCTGGATATTTCTTCTTTATTGTAGGGAAGCATGGAAGGCACTTGGAGATTCAAGTCCTAGCCAAGCAATGCAGGAATATATTGCGATGGTTAAAAAATTGGATCCGAATTGGAATCCTCAGGTAAGACTTTAATAATTTAAGGAGCCGTTATTTTGTTGGCATAGGTCTCCCTTTCATACCTTTTTATAACTCACATGGTGCTGAAGAGTTACCATGGCCAAACATTTATTATCTTGTGGTCAGTCTGGTTAGGAGGCTTTTTAAATTTAGCACAGATGGTCCTTGGACAAAGAGACAGAGAAGCTGGGCGCCCCTAAGTCTGCACATGAAACTTTTCTCACCTCCTAGACCTTGCAGTACTTCTAGATATTACATTGTCAACTTAGCTTTTGAGAGAATTTAGAATCCTCTTTTTATCATATTCAGGAATGGAAGTAGAGCATTTGTGGGGGTAATAACACATATTCTGAAATTTTACTACATAGTTAATGTTCTCTCTCTTTCTCTCTCTCGTGTGTCTCTATTTCTCTGTCTCTTTCTCTCTGTCTTTCTGTTTCTGACTCTCCCTCTCCCTCTGTCTCTGTCACTTTTTCTGTCTCTTTCTGTCTTCCTGTCTCTCGCTCTCTCTCTCTCTTCCTCTCTTTCTCCTCACCTCTCTCTCCCTCCTTCTCTCCCAGTGATTAGTGTTAAGTGATTGAGACTGGATTTAAACTCAGGTTCTCCTGATTCTAAGGTGGGTTCTGTAGCAGACACTGTGCCATCTAGCTGCCCTTCAATTTTTTGACTTGCCCAGGGTCACACAGCTAGGAAGTGTTAAGTGTCTGAGACCACATTTGAATTCAGGTCCTCATGATTTCGGGGCTGGTGCTCTATCCACTGCACCACCTAGATGCACCCCCCCCCCTTTTTTTTTTTTGAGAAATTTATAAAACTTAGGATAATGTAATATTATGAGTTCTTAACTGAGTCACTTGTGAAATTACTTAAAAATTGAACTATACTTAAAAATCAATATAACTGTAATCTGGTATAAGTTTTTTTGTCCCATATGGAAAAAAGCAATATAACAGCTATTGGTGTAAGAATTTTCATGTTTAAATTAAATTTCACTGATTTTTAGATTTAAAATAATAAAAAGCCCTGAAGTCCCTGAAAGTCCCTGTTCGGGTGCCAAAATGTTGGGGTTTTTCTTGGAAGGCAGCCTTAGTCTCAGTTGCAATCAATAATTAATCCAAAATCGCAGCCAGCTGGTAAAATGCAAACGTTTATTTCTCCTTCCAAATTCAGCCCGGTTAGTTGAGGTCTAACTGTCTGCCTGGCTCCAAGAGATCTTGCAACTTTGTCCTTGGCTTTTGCCTCTGCTTTCTTCAGCCTCCAGCCAGCTCCGACTCGTGGCTTCTCAATCTCCAGTCTGTCCCACCTGAAGAAGTAGCTTCAAGCTTCAAAAGCTCCCTATATTTATGTGATCTCCCAAAGGTTAACTCCGCCTTCTGGAGGGAGAGGGATTCTGGGTTATCTCCCAGAGTGCTCTCTGGTCCTAAGAGAGGTGTGAATTCAGACTAAGCCAGCCCTGAATTCTCGTGTGAACTCCATTGAGTACTTAGATACTTGAGCTCTCTAAAGGTGTGAACACAAGCATTGTTCAATCAGTTCCACTTAGTATCTTGTTTCAAGTTCTGGCCCCAAAATAACTCTAAGATTAAATTAACTCCAATGTCTTTAACACTTTGTAAAGAAATGTCTTAACATTTTAGTAAAGATTCCAACATTTTGACACTATTGACCCTAGATATTCTTGCTTTTCTAGATTTTTTAAAACTACTATCATCTGATACTCCTTCTACCTGTTAGACTGGTCTTTCTTAATCTTTGCTACAACTATCTCTCAAGTCATGTTTCTTAAGCAAAGATATTTCAAAAGGCTCTGTCTCTTCTCCTTCTATGCTACTTGTCATCTCTATGAAGATTATTCTCAGATTTATTTATCCAGCCTAACTTCTCTCTTGATCAAGTCTCACATCAGCTCTCTTGGACATCTTGAATTGATGTCCTAGAGATACCTAGAAGGGGCAGGACAGGGAGAGCCCAGAGGTGGTGCTGGGTAGAGAACTTGGCCTGCAGTCTGGAGTGTGACCTCAGATACTTCCTAGCTGTGTGACCTTGGGCACGTCACTGTGGGCCTGGGAGAAGGAAATGGCAAACCAGTTTGCCACATTTGCCAAGAAAACCCCAGCTGAGGTCCTGAAGAGTCAGACACCTCTGAGAACAGAAGATGTCTAACACTTGGCTCCTCTGGAGTGGAAGTCGCTCTCTCTCCCACCCAATGCATTCCTCCTCCAAACCTTGAGATTGCTGTTGATGCCACCATCTTTTTGTGTTTATATCTTCACATCTCTTGTATGTGTCTCCTCTTCACTCATACAAACCACTATCCTGCTGCAGACCTTAGTATCTAGGCCTGGTCAATTGCCCTTGTTTTTTGGTTTTACTTTTCTTTTTAAACCTTGTTTTATTTTTTCCAGTCCATTCTCAACTCATTGCCAAAGTGATTTTTCTCGAGTACATGTTACATCTTACTCAGTAAACTCCAGTGGCTCCCTGTTACCTCCTCTGCACCAAAAGCTCTTTACAACCCTTCCCATCTTTCCTGTCATACCTTTCCTGACATTCTATCCCTGAACACTGTGCCTCTTCACTAGCTTGTCCCCCATTTCTGATAGGTTCTCCCTCCTGTTTCCTGTAAGAGTCAACCAAATCCCATTTCTACAAGAGTCATTTCCTGGTTGTACCCATTGCTAATATTTTCCTCTCAGATTACATTTGTACTGTGCTCATCTTAAATGCACGTAGTTCCTTGTGTATTGTCTCCCTTCTTAAAATGTGAGTTCTCTGAGGGCATTTTTGCCTTTCTTTGTATTCATGAATAAGACTAATGACTTGTGAAGTTGTCTCCCTGTTTGAAGTTGCACTGCCTATTTCCAGTGCTGTAACCCCTTATATTTGTATGATGATGGCAAATAAGGCATGTTGGATCACTTCATATAAGAGTCACCTTACCAATTGAGACATTTTGGTTGCACTTTAAGGGTTGAAAATACTTTACGTATTCTCTCATTCCATCCTTGGTAAATTTTATAAGGTAGGTTCTGTTATCTCCATTTTACAGGTTAGGAAATTGAAGCTGGGAGAGGTTCAGGGGCTTGCCTAGTGTCACACACCAGCAAGTGTCTGAGCTTGGCTTGAAACTCAGGTTCCAAGTACAGCACTCTCTCTACGGCGTCACTTCTCTGCCTCTCTAACCAGCTTGGTAAACTAGTTAACTTCATAAACTTTCTGATTCTCAGTTTCTTCATTTGTAAAATGGGAGAAAATAATATTTATATTATTTTACTTCATAAGTTTTAGATGATTAAATTATATAATTTAGGTAAAATGCTTTGTAGACTTGAAAAAGGTATTTGTATGAATATCAGTTATTATTTGGACATTCTTATAAATAGGTTGTTTAAAAAGATATTGTCAGAAGCATTGATGAAATATCCATCTGTCTTCTACTGGATTGTTATTGAAATAGAATCATCCTTGCCCTCTGAGAATTTGCAGTCTAACATATGGAATCCCTGATCTTTTATCTAGACACATATTTAAATACTGTGACCGTCTTAAAAGTGTTTCAAGGCTAAAATGATTCATAATTTCTGAATTGCCCTCATGAAAATGAGTACAAGTGTTGGGAGGCTGTGTTTTAAAAATATCTTGACATCTGAAATTTTGAATTAACTTTTTATAATAAACCAAAGCACAACCAAAATGAATGAAGAATAAAGAAAGATTTGTGGTCACTTATAAGAACAGCTATATCCAGATTATCTGGAGAGAGAATATTTTGAACCTTGCAACTTTGATTGGCATCTAAGGCTGCCTGCTTCCTGGAAAATCACTCATCTGAAAATAAAACCCAGGATTATGAAATACAGAAAATTTAAGATTTCCCATGAGAAAAATGTTTAAGAGCTTGAAAAAATAATAGGGCTAAAAGACAACCTGTCTTCACTTTAGTCAGCTAGTTAGCTATTTCACTTTATCGTGTTTAAAATGATAATTGCCAGAGAAAATATGTATAATATGTAATTATATTTCTATCTTGCTTTTGATATTCCATTTTTCTGTGCTTTGTGTGTTAGATATTACTTTTCATATAAGTTTCCCTTTCTAAGTATTTTTGAGTTTCAGAGTTACATTTAAAGGGACTGAGAATATCACAATTTTTATTTAATCTTGTTACCAGTTATGACACAGATGGTCTGTTTTCAAGTCTCACTGAATAAAGCTTAATAATTGATGGGATTTTTTTTTTAACATACGTAATTTAAATGAATGTATGGTTCTCATTAAGTGAAAGAGATTATAATTCAGTGTTTAAGTGTAAAATGAGATTTGTTCCTTTTTTGAGATTCTTCAGTTGGTTATACACAAATATTTATTAAGATACTTGCTATGTCCCAGTCATTGTTCTGAGTAGACATAGAGGGCACAGGATCAAAGTATGAAAACATCTTACTTGTAAAGAACTTCTATTCTAGTGGAGGAGATTAGCTAGATTATATTATACATAGAGAACATAAATATAAGGCTAATATCTGAAACTTGGATACATTAGCTAAATACAGAGTATTTTGAGAAGGTGAGCAGAGAGTGGTGGGAATCCAGAGAAGCTTCATGCAGAAGATCCCACTCCAAGTAAGGGAGACATTCTCTCAGCTGAAGGTAAGAGGGGAGCATCTTTCAGGTTCCTGGGGTGTCCCTACACAGCCATAGTAGGGGGAGGAATAAAAAGGAGGCCACTTTGATTAGAGCGAAGAGTGCCAGAATAGAGGGAATGCCTATGGAGACTGTGTATGTAAAGGTGGCCCTGAGAATTTTTTGGACTCTTAATTTCCTTCCAGATTTTTCTCCTCATACCAAATATGTTCTTTGGTGGCCACAAGAGGGAGCTAAGTTCATAAAACTGGATCAAATAAATTTCAGTAAAAAATAGATTCTGCCTTATTGTTTATAATTTGACTTACTTAATTTAAAAACAAAAAACTCATCAAAACTTTTGTGTTTAGGATCTTCAGATTATTCTTTTAATATCTTTTCCTACATTACCTTGTTACCCTAATTTTTTCTAGTCACTGATTCTTTTGTAATTGTAATGGTTAGTAACACTAAATATTCTCAGAGAATTAAGAATAGGGTTGATGTCCCTTGGTCTTTGAAATGGGAAATCTAGAATTAGAATTCAGCAAATCTTTCGTTTTTCTATCTTTTTAATTTAAAATTTCTTTTCATGAATTGCTATCACCAATAAGCATGCATATTTCTATTCATAGAGGAAACAGATGTCTGAAACTATAAATCTTTGTTACATGCAATTTTTTAAAAAAATATATTAAGTTTAACAAGGTAGTTATAAAATTGCCGTAGCTTGTGGTCTCCTTTGAATTTCTTTTTATTCTTTGTACTTTTACATTCTATTGATACTTTTTTGGGGGGGAGGAGGGGAGGCATTTCTATCACTATACCTTAGGTTTCTTTTCCCTTCTATGGGTCCTTCCTTGTAATAAATATAGTCAGGTAAAACTACTCAAAAAATTCAAAATCCCTATCTTTTGCCAAGAACTGGGTAGTATGCTTCATCAGTCTTCTGAAATTATAATAGCCCATTATATATTGATCAGAATTTTATAATCTTTCAAATATGATAATATAATCTTTCAAAGTTCTTTTCCTTTACACCATTGTCACTGTGTAACTTGGTTTATTGGTTCTGCCCTTTTTTGCTTTATATCAGGTTATGTAGGCCTTCCCAATTTTTTACGAATTTCCTGTTCTTCATATCTTACCTTCCATTATACTAATATACTACAATTCTTAGGATGTAATAATATTCCATTTCAGTCATTTGCCACAATTAATTTACAATACTAATTCTTAGACTTCAACTTTATTTCCACGGCTACAATAAATGTGTTTACAGTAAATTTTGTTTGTTTTCATTATTATTATTTAGTATTTTATTTTTCCTCAATTACATGTAAAACAGTTTTTATCATTTGTTTTTACAACTGTGAATTCCAGATTCTCTCCCTTCCTTTTTAATCTTGGGATCTCTTTTAGGAAGTGATTGGTGGATACTTTCAATTCTATTTTACTCTCTGGTTCTAGAATATTAGGACAATTTTCCTTGATAATTTCTTGAAAGATGATATTTAGGCTCTTTTTTTGATTGTGACTTCTAGATAGACCAAAATACACCTAAATCTATTTTTCAAGGCCTGAGAGGCCTTGGGAGCTAATGAATCTGTAGCAGCAGAGCCAGTGGCTTCTAGAGGCCCCAGCTGACAAATGGTAATGGGGCTGGACAGCTGGTCAGAAGGAAATCACAGGGGTCTCTTTGATAGCACTGAGGTTAGGACTCTGTTGCTTTGCTTTGTCACGTCAATTGTGTATCCAGGTAGGTATTTCACATTGTTATCTATTTTTTAATTCTTTTAGTTTTGTTTTATTGTTTTTTGATTTTTTATAAGATCATTAGCTTCCATTTGCTCAATTCCAATTTTTAAGGAATTATTTTTCTCGGTAAGATACTGTATTTCTTTTTCTGTTTGGCCAACTTTAAGCATTCATCTCTTCCCTGGCTTTTTATATTTCTTTTGCCTCTCTATCATTTCTCTTTCTAATTTTTCCTCTCTTTTACTTGGTTTTCAGAATCTGTATTCCATGGCCTGAGATCATTTTTTATTTTTCTTAGAGACTTTGAATATAGGCGCTGCTTCTTCTGAATGTGTGTTTTGATCCTCCTTGTCACCACAGCAATTTTCTGTGATCAGAATCTTTTTCTGTTTGTTCATTTTCTCAGTCTATTACTGAGCTTTTAAATCTTTGTTAAAGTAGGTCTTCTGTTTCCAGGGCAGAGGGTGCAATGTTCCAAGTTTCAGGGATTTTGTGCAGGTGTTTTCAGAGATTCTTCTGGGAACTTGTAAGTTTTCAATTCTCCCAAGGTGGTATGATCCAAGGAAAAGTGTGTTTACTACTCTCCTGGACTGTGCTCTAGCCTCTGAATGACCATAAGCACTCTTTTCTGTCCAGGAACTATGAGGAGGGTCCCCACTCCACTGTGGCCATAAGTTCTAGTTTAGTGGTGGTCTTCATCATCTTGGAACAGAGCCAAGGATCTATGTCCTGGATCTAAGTATAAGCAAAGCAACAGAGTTCTGCCTCAGTGCTATCAAAGAGACCCCTGTGATCTCCTTCTGACCAGCTGTCCAGCCCCTTTACCATTTATCGGCTGGGGCCTCTGGAAGCCACTGGCTCTGCTGCTATAGATTCATTAGTTCCCAAGGCCTATTGCTGGCTTTCAGGGCTGGGCCCTGTGCTGTACTGCACTCCATTCTCACTTCAGTGTGACAGACCTTTCTTGCTGATCTTCTAAGTCTTTGGCTGAAAAATTATTCTATCTTTTTGTGGATTCTGGCACTTTAAAAATTTTTTTTAGAAACATTATTTAAATGTATTTTAAGGAGTTTGGGGGAGAGCTTCTTTGAGTCCCTGCTTTTACCCTGACATTTTGACTGCCTCCTTCAGCAAATTTTAAGTCCATTGCTCTATATAATAGGTGTTTATGGCCATATTATTTTGCTTTTGAACCCTTAAGAATTGAGTTAGTGAAAATTCATACACATAATTTATCTGTAAAGGTTTTTATGACTTTTGGAGTTGATATTTTAAATGATAATGAACTTGTTATGCTTATTTCTAAAATTCTATCTTAAAGGCAATGTGATATAGTAGAAAGATCACTGAATTTGGAGTCTTGGGAACTGGTTTTTTAATTCGGGCTTTGTGTTCGACTTAATACTTATATTTTAAAGGAAAGGAGGAAGGGAAAGGAGAGAAGTAAGCATTTATATAGCTCCCACTATGTTCTAGATACTGTGCTAAGCACTTTTAAACTATGATCTCATTTGGTCCTTACAAACATCCCTGCAAGGTAATGTTATTACTCTCATTTTACATTTGAGGAAACTGAGGTATCAGAAGTTTAAACAGTATATAATCAATGCAGGACTAGGTCAATATTAGAAAAATTATGAGTATAATTGGCTATATAAAAAACAACAAAAATTATATGATTATATCAGTAGATACAAAAAAAATACTTGAGAAAATACAATGCCCATTACTATAAAAACACTAGTAAACATAAGAATAATTGGCACTTTAAAAAAAATGTAGTGTTTGTCTAAATCCAAGAGTAAGTATTGTCTGTAACTAGGCATAATTTAGAAGCCTGTCCAGTAAGATTGGGGTAAAACAAGGATATTTATTACCATTATTATTTAATATTGTACTAGAAATGCTATCTTTAACAATAAGACCCCCCCTCCCCAAAAAAATATAAGGAATGAGCATAGACAACCAGGAACAAAAGTAATTCTTTTTGAAGATAATATGGTGGTATACTTAATGTACTCTAGAGAATCAACTAAAAAAACTAATTGAAACAATGAACAGCTTTCTCCTCCCCCCAATAGTATTTTATTCTTCTAAATATATGTAAAGATAGTTTTCATCATTCATTTTTGTAAAGCTTTGTATTTCGAATCTTTTTCCCTCACTTCTTTTCTCTCCTACTGTCCCCTTCCCCAAGACAGCAAACATTCTTTATAGCTAAATATGTGAAGTTCTTTTAAACATATTTCCATATTTGTCATGTTGTACAAGAAAAATCAGATCAAAAAAGAAAAAAGCCATGAAAAAGAAACAAAGAAACAACAAAGACAAAAATACTATGCTTCCATCCATATTGTCATCCCATTCATAAATGTCCATAGTTCTTTCTCTGGATACAGACGGTATTCTTCATCGCATATCTGTTGGAATTGCCTTGAATCACTGCAACAATGAACAACTTTAGGAAAGTTGCAGGGTTTAAAATAAATCTGTGCAAATCACCAGCATTTCTATATGTTAATGCCAAAATCTATTAGCAAGACGTAGAAAAAAGATACTCTATTTAGAGTAACTGCAGAGAATATAAAATCCTATTTACCTGCTGAATCAGTTGGAGAATGGCTTGAATAAATTGTGGTATATGAATATTATGGAATATTACTGTTCTGTAAGAAATGACCAACAGGATGATTTCAGAAAGGCCTGGAGAGACTTACACGAACTGATGGTGAGTGAAATGAGCAGGACCAGGAGATCATTATATACTTCAACAACAATACTAGATGATGACCAGTTCTGATGGATCAGGCCATCCTCAGCAACGAGATCAACCAAATCATTTCTAATGGAGCAGTAATGAACTGAACTAGCTATGCCCAGAAAAAGAACTCTGGGAGATGACTAAAAACCATTACATTGAATTCCCAATCCCTATATTTATGCCCACATGCATTTTTGATTTCCTTCACAAGCTAATTGTACAATATTTCAGAGTCTGATTCTTTTTGTACAGCAAAATAACGTTTTGGTCATGTATACTTATTGTGTATCTAATTTATATTTTAATATATTTAACATCTACTGGTCATCCTGCCATCTAGGGGAGGGAGTGGGAGTAAGAGGTGAAAAATTGGAACAAGAGGTTTGGCAATTGTTAATGCTGTAAAGTTACCCATGCATATATCCTGTAAATAAAAGGCTATTAAATAAATTAAAAAAAAATCCTATTTACCTGCCAGGTCATACACTGGAACTAAATGACACAATTACAAAGGACTCCTCACAATAAAAGACATTTAAATTGCTCGTGGATGGACTGAGACAATATAGTAAAAATGACAGTATTTCATAAATTAACTTATTTATTCAAGGCCTTATCAATCAAACTACCAAAGAATTATTTTATAGACCTAGAAAAAAAGTGATCAAATTCATCTGGAGGACTTAAAACTCAAGATTATCAAGGAAATCTATTTTTTAAAATGTGAATGAAGGGGGCCTAAAAGTCCAGATCTCAGGCTCTATTACAAAGTTGCACTCCTGAGTGCATTCTGAACCAAATTAAAATATAATTGGGAAGTATTTAAGAAAATAAATAAAAATGCAATGAAACATAGGTAAAATTATCTTTTAAAACCAAGTCAACTTTGCTCACAGGGATTCTTTTTTACAATAGTATTTTATTGTTTTCCAATTACATGTAAAGACAAATTTTAACATTCATTTAAAAAAAAAATTGAGTTTCAAATTTTCTTCCTTTACCTTTCCTCTCTCTTAAGAAGATAAGGAATTTGACATAGATTATATATGAGCAATCATGTAAAACATTTCTTCATTAGATGTGTTGTAAGAAAAGAAACAGAACAAAAGGGAAAAAAAATGAAAAAAATTAAAGTGAAAATGGTATTCTTTGATCTGTATTCAGATTCCCATCAGTTCTCTTTCTGGATAGCATTCTTCATCATAGGTTCTTTAAATTAATTGTATTGGATCATTTTATTGCTGAGAATGGCTAAGTCATTCATACTTGATCATTGTACAATATTATTGCTACTATGTACAGTGTTGTTCTGGTTCTGCTTCCACAGGGATTCTTGTGGAAAGATTAGTGGCCCCTTTTCTGTTTGAATTTGACACCACTGGATTAGAGCATTCCAAATGAGGCCAGAGATACGATTGTAATCCTTGTATAGATTGGTCATATTTTTTTATAGCCACAGATTATGCCTCTTACAGCAAGTGATTAGTCAGAAGGAACTATCAGTTAGTAAACTTTTAGGCCATATTTTCAATATGTACTTCAAAACAATATGAATAATGTCGTTTTAATTTTTGATAAAGAGTTGGCGTGTTAGATGTATGTAGCAGTACAAATCACCTTTATTAGAAAAGCATCTTAAACTACTTGTCTTCCTATTGCGGAAAGTAGCACTATGATATTTAGCACAGTAGATGACTAGAGAGAATTCTTTACCATCTAAAAACTGAATTCCTTAAAGTTAATTATATTTCTTAAAACCAATCTATATAATCTCAATCAATTTTCCTCTGTTCTTCCTGAGTAAGTTATTGCTTGTGTTGGCACAACATATAATAGCCTCTCTCTCTCATTGGTGACTGGAAAAGATGCCCTGCTCAATTGTCATTTAACTTGAATCTTCACTGTTTGATAATGGTAGTTTTTCTTTCTAAGCATTCCTTTAGTCATATTACTCTCTTCCTTGAAAACCTTTAAAGAATCCCCATCTATTAACAAGGACTATTTCTTTAGTTAGCATGTAGATATTGGCAACTTGGCCCCACCCTATATTTTCAAACTTATCTCTCACTCCTTCAAAAAAGAACCTAATTTCCAGGTAAGAAAATATAAATGATACTTCAAGACCATTTTAACTCTATTCCTATACCTTTACTCGTGTTTTAATCCCCCCCCCCCCCCCTTATTTCTCTTACTTTAATCATTCTTTCCAACTGCTAAGTATTTTTTTTTCTTGGTGAGCCAATCAGGGTGTGCCCAGGGCCACACAACTACTAAGGCTACACTTACTAAATATTTATTGAATGATTGAAAATGTACTTGTAATAATTCTACCTTTTGGGATTTAATAGTCATCAAAATGATGCATTTTATCAAAGGTCACATTTTCTAGTTTTTGAATCTGTTTACTTCTGTCTTTACCTTTTTCAGATTTTTCTTCTTAGTTATGTTTGCAGAACCTACGGAATAAATTTTCAGGTCCAAGAGCTATATATGCTGGATCCTGCATATGCAGTTTCTGTATTCCTGCAATTTGCTTATAATTATTCCTGCAACAGATTCAGAGTGAGCTAAATGGGTTCAGTACTTTTGATACAGGAGCATACTTTTAAAGTCACTCTTAGACTTGACCACTACCAGATGTACCAACGTAAAAGTAAATCATCTTAGATGTTATTTTTAGATAATAGGCATCTTTTATCACTTCAACAATAAAAGCAAATAAGAACTGTTTAGGGAACCACAACCCATTGGTTTTCACCGCTTCTGGTTTTGACTTGTGTGACTAAGATTGTCTTGGTGCCTGCTGAACGCTAGAGGTCAGTATTTGCCTGCCTAACTCCTGGGAGGCAAGGTGACTTGAGTAGTTGGGAAGCAGAGGGCAGCAAACAGGTTAGGAGTTAATGGTTTTAAGTGCATTTACAAATTTATTTAAAGTATCCAATAGAAAAATAATTTTGAAAAATATGAAGAAATAAAAAGTTTAAAAGGTGTTTTGTTTTTTGTTTTGTTTTGTTTTTTTATCTGCTATGACTTCACCTTCCTTTTTCTCCAGTCTCAACCCAGTAGTCATTTCACCTTGCTTGACATGTAGTGGATGCTTAATACTTAGTTGTTGATGATTTGACTTTTCACTAGCAGTTTTAAGCACTTGAGGCCATGCCCACAACACTCTTGAGTACAGCCTGAACCAGATTAAAATATAACTGGGAAATATTTGATAAAATAAAAATACAGTACAACATAGCTTTATATTTTAAAACTAAGTCTATACTGTAAGCAAGGGTTGTGGCCTCATTTTTAATTTGAGTTTGATACCAGTGCTTTATAATGCTGTCTGCTCTCAAATTCTTTGCTTCCTTGTTTTTTCTCATGTCAATGGCTTGCCCTACCTCAATCCTGGGTTCTTCTCACTATCTGTCCCCTTTGCTCCTACAAATGGGCTTCTAAGTTTCATGTTACTAAACCTCCCTGATGGCTTCACTGCAATAGAGCAGTCTTTTTATTTCTTCGTAATTGATTTGCTGCCTCCCTTCCCACAGAAGCTATTTCAAACTTTCTCTTGCCTTCTCAAGCTTCCTACAATCTCTTTTCACTTCTTCCTCTTAGTTTAGGATCTAGCTTCTTACTTTACTGAGAAAACTAAGGCCATTCTCTTCTCCATCTACTTCATTTAAAATTCCTGACATCTCCCATTTTTATTCTCCTTTCTTGCAGTTTCTGACAAAGAGGTGGCCTTGTCTTTGCCAAGGCCAGCTTCTCTTTTTATTGTTCAGCAGATTACATCTTCAATCATCTCTTCTCGTAATATTCTATCAATTCTGCTTCTCGTAGTTTTAGATATGCTCAACTCTCTCCTATCCTTAATTTAAAAAAAAAAAAACTATACAAGATCCTATCAACTCTTCAGGCTATTATCTTATGTTTTCCCCCTCTTTTTCTGCCAAGTTCCTTGAAAAAAGTGCCTCTCTGTATAGCTTTTTACTTCTTGAGTTATTCTCTCTTCAACCCTTTGCATTCTGGCTTCCAGCCTCATGATTCCACTGAAATCCCAATGATTTTTTTTTTAATTGTCCCATCTGAAGGTCTTTTCTCATTCTTCATCTTAGCTGCTGCATTTTATACATGACCATTTACTCTAGGTTATTGTCCCCATACTGTATGTTTGTGACACTAGTCTTTCCTTGTTTTTCTCCCTGGGAGATTGCTGTGCAGTCTCTTCTGGTTCATTGTCCATATCATATGCCCCAAGTATTTATGTTCTCCTAAAGTTCTGCCCTAGACCTTCTTTTAGTCTCCATATTCTTGGTGACTTTATTTCTTTCCATATATTTTGATGTACAATTATTTGTTTTTAAAAATGACCTTGGGGAAAGAACCCTTGTACTTGTTTGTGAACTCCATGAGAACAGACACTATATTTCAGTGCTCTATATCCCTCAAGGCATGGTAGATCACTCAGCCAAGGTAGGAACTTAATAAATCTTTTCTGGCTGGTGCTGTCTCTGAGGACTGGTGGTAGAGAGTATAGCAAAGAAGGCAGCTTTTGCTTCAGAAAAGAAGTGCCGAGGTTAGTAATGGGGGAGAAGAGAGCAGAGAAAGCAGGTCCCTAAGGTCATGGTGGTCTGGGTCTTTTGAGATATAGCCCCGTGTGTGTCTGTTTATCCATTCCCGCTTTCTCCCCTGAGCTACGGTATCATTTGTCTGTTGGACACTTTCAAGACATTCAGCCTGAGAAACCCCTCACATTTATCATGTCCAAAACTTCCTTCTATCACCCTTTATTTATATTGAGGGCCCATCCCTTAGTCTCCTATTCATTATCCTCTACTCCTCACTCTTCTTTAACCCACCCAGACAAGTAGCTGCTAACTCTCAATCTGAATTTCAGCCACCAACAGATCTTTAGAGCCTCTCCCCTCTGCCCTGCTTTAGAGCCCACCTTCCTAAGTGGGCTCCTGGCCTCCCAGATAGGGCCCAGTGGTTCTCCTCAGGGCTTCAGTGCCATCCAACGTACCCTCTGGTGAATGTTTCAGGCCTTCACAGTTTGACTTCTGGTTGTCTTTTTGGCCCCATCGGAATTAATCCCCTCTCTTGCAGGCTCTGACCAAACTAGGCTGACTGTCTCTGTTCCTTCCCCTTGGGCTGCCCTTCCTCCTCCCCTCTGGCTCAGCGACTTTGTCTGACCTTCACTTTGAATCTCCCCCCTTCCTCCCAACCTCATGCATGGAGCCTTGCCTGATGCCCCTTCTTATCCTCCCTGATAGTGAACTTTATATTTAGAGAGAGAAACCTACACATACATCTGTGTTTATGTATACACACTGCATATACATACACATGTGCTTGTTAATCTTCTCCATTAGAACATAAACTCCCTGTGAGCAGGAATTTTTTTTTTTCTTTCTATTTGTATAATTCATGCTTTGGCAGCCAGCCTGGAACATAGGAGGGGCTTAATAAATATTTTTTGGTTGATTATTTGTGTACCCAGACTTAAATTCTGAATTCAATTACAAAAGAAGAATTTGTGGCCAGGCATCTGAAGCAGGAACTTTAGAAATGTCCAACCTGTTCTTTTTACAAGTGGGGAAATTGAGGACCATTGAGATTCCATAATTTCTCTAAGGTTCTCCTAGCTAAGTAAGAAGTTAATATATGACATGAACTTAGACCTTCTGGCTCCCAAGCATTGAGTCTGTTTCTGCTGAGTGGCACTCATCCCATTGTTGGTTGTTCTACTCTATTACCTAAATATATTAAAGTGCTTAACAATGCTGAACCTCTAGGGTCTTTTTCCAGAATCTTCTGGATTGAATTTGTTATTTAATGGAAAGTTTAAGACAATTTATTTAGAAGGAAATTTTATATGTCTTTATAACAGTCTATAGCTTTTCATTGACTTAGATGTAACATTTAGGCAAGTCGATCATATTTTCTAGAAGCATATTTATTAGTACTTTAATTCTGTCAGAAATATCAAAAGGTTTGATGTAATTTTTCCATTCTAACACATGTACTACAACACTATAATATTTCACATGAAAAAAATACCTGCAAATGTAACTTTTATTTTAACTCGAGGAAAGAAAAATTGTTTATATTGTACCAAACTTAGTTTTTCAGGTACTTCCCTTATTGAAAATTACCTGTTTTCAGGTAATTTGTCTAATTTTCCATTTCTTAGTCTAGTAGATTTCACCAAAAAAATGGTATGAGTGTTTATTTTGCATAAAATTGAGTGGTGAAGCTCATATACTTAACATCCAGGGATATGACATCATTCATCTAAAAATCATCAGATTTTTAGTGCTGTGTGGCTGAAGATTTGGCTTGTGACGAGAACTTTCTTCTGGGACTCATATCTTTTTGCATATTAAAAAGTCATTCTAAAATCCAAACTTCTGTTACTTTTTAACCTACTGAGCTTGGTGATTTTGTGACTTAGGTAAGAAATATAAAACATCTCTTTTCAGATAATTTTGTCGTGACATTTCCTACTATTGCAACACAGCATTATTTATTTCTTACATTTCTCACTGGATAAAAGTAACAATTAGAAAAACCATTTAGTTAATTAGAAATTTTGCTAGAACAAAGAAATAGTATTTTTTCATGTTTCCTTCTTCTGCCTTGCTTGTATTCTGAAGCAGTTAATTCCAGAGTAAATTTGGGAAGATTTTCTAATCTTTTGAAAAACATAAAAAGATTGCTTTTATTAGCTATAAAATGTACAAAAGTCCCCCAAAAGGAAAACTATTTTAACTTCAGAATTCTAACTATAATATTCTGTTTTAAGAATGAATGAGGGTTGAACATAATATCTCACTTATAAGCAATTATCATTCTTACATTATCAGGGATGAGATTATAGGGAATAATTTAATCTTTGAACATAAATAATATTTGAGGTTAAAAAATAAAACTCAGGTCTTTTAGGACTTAACAATTTTCCAGGACTAAGTTGAAGTGCTTTGGGAGAAGTTTATTATCTCATTTAGGTTCCCAAGATTATAATTATGTGCTGCTTACTAATAATGATGAAGCTGATGATTAGGGAATACCTAATACTGTTTTAAAATTGTATTCTGATGTTTTATGAACTATGAATCCTCTCTGTTTTTTGTGTCTCAGAGTATTGTTTTCTATAATTGATAATTTAATATTTATCCTTCCCTTTCTATTTTTGGTGTTCTATATTTTGGGAATTTTTATTTTTCACTTATAGCTAGAACTTTTTAAAAAGGATAAAGAAAAGCCCTTTATTTGGTATTAAAATTAGACTTTTTGACCATGAAGTTGCTAAATAGTTTTTAATACTCTTTTAATAACTATATCTTTTCTATTACATCATCTCTATGAACTCTTCTCTAGGATATGGGTTACAATATGTAATTGTTGTGAATCACAAGATATTCTAGAACCTATCATATGAGTATTTGGCACTCTCTCCTAGCCTCTAAAGTCTATTTGGATTATAAAACTAATGATGATTACATTAATTTATCCTTTGAGATTCAATTCAATTAAGATTTATTGAGCTGCTTCAGTATACACTGCGTAGCTTTGAAATAGTGCTATGATCCCGCTGAGATCTTCTAGTAATAATGATTAATAGTAGATTTCTTCTGAGAACTTTTAAAAATCAAAATTCTTTGAAATATGATTTCAACATTAAGTAAACTGTTTACTCTGCCATTCATTTAAAAAATTTTCTTCCTCTGTAATTACCGTGCTGAAGGTAAACTCAAGAAATTTTTCAGTTAATTTCAAGTTTATTAGTGGAGTGTTTCTTTTAGAAATAAAGCTCTTTTATATATTGTACCATAATAAAAGAATTGCATGCCAGACACTGTAACAAAGGCTAGAATTCCAAGACAGAAGTGAGATTGTTCTTGCCTTATAAGGATCTTACCTCTTGTTAGTCAGACAGACACATGTACATCTCAAGGGAGTTTGAGGAGGAAGGGAATCAGCATCTGAACAGGACGGATTAGGAAAGCCAGTGTGCAGAAGTTATTTTTGAAGGAAATGAATGATAATAAATGACAGTGGAAGGAGTTGATATAGTTTCTATTGTTATGTTAGAAGGTTAGGGTGGGATGGAGGTATTTGAAATTGGCATCTGAGCTGAACTTTGAAGAAATTGAGAAGTTTTCTTTTAACTTTAATTATTTTGATTGTGGGCTTTAAAATTTGTCTTTCTATCTCCAGTGTACTTGAATACATAGTACTTGACATAAAGTTGGTGCTTAATAAATGTTGATGAATAATTAATTTCGCTAAAATAGGCTTTATAGTGAGCATAACTTGTCTTAGATATAATAAAAGTTGGTCTTATGTAGTTTTTTAGTCCTTATTTTTGTCTTTTGGAATGTTGCAGTTCCTAGTCAGATTGGATTTAGAATCTGGCACTCATATCTTTTGATGATAACTTGAAGTCGAGGTGTCTGTCTTGTGCTACTGTATACTTTATATAAAATATTTGCCTAGACTACATATAGATATTTTTTCATGCAGTAGTTCTAGGTACTAATTTTTACACTCTGTAGTCAGAATCCAAAAGAACCAATTGACTTTTTTGTCCTTTACAGAATAATTTGCAATGAAATAAAAGATTAAAGGACCTCACCCAGGAATATGAATTATGACTCTTGGTGTTAATCCTAGTATCAGTGTCTAAATTAAAGATTAAACCCTTGCTGGTTAAGAGATCAACTTGGCTTTCAGTAAGTTAATATTATTTTTTCTTCTTTTTGAATTAATTTGTAGTTAATGTGACTTTGATTTTAAGACTAAATATTATTGTGCTTTCTGGCATTATGGTCTTATCTTAGGCAATTGATTGAAATACAGTTTAGACTACTTCAGTGTATATTTTGTAAGTACTCAGGTTTGAAAAGAAAACAAGTAATGTTAATAATGCTGTTTCATAAGGGAAGACAAATTCTATTCTCTTCTCTGTTTTTAAGTATTCAGGTCTTTATATTACTTTGCATGTCATCATTTTTGATAGTAATGATCTTCTCTCTTCAGAAATGGTGAAAATGACTGATTATTCTTTGGAGTTGGGATGACAGATTAATTTTCTTCTATTACTCGGAAGTAATTGTTGAATCATCATTAGGAGGAAATGTTCACATTTTACTGTTGAAGTATTAATATTTTGCAGCTTAGCTTGGTTTGGAGATATGAACTCTGATCCAGTGATACTCACCTCTTTGCTTTCTTGACACTCCATCCTGGAAATGCAAATTAAAACAATTCTGAGATATACCACCTCATATCTATTAAACTGGTTAAGATGACAGAAAAAAAATGTTAACATTGGATGGGGATGTGGGAAAACTGGGATACTAATGTGTTGTTGGTGGACTTGTGAAATGATCTACCTAGTGATAACCATTAATTGGGGAATAGCTGAACAAACTGTGGTATATGAATATAATGAAATACTGTTGTTTTGTAAGAAGGGATGAAAAGGTGGTTTTCAGAAAAACTTGGAAAGACTTGCATGAACTGATGGTGAGTGATGGGAGCAGAACCTGAAGAAGATTGTACACAGTAATAGCAACATTGTGTAGATGATGAACTTTGATAAGACTTAGTTCTTCTCAGCAATACAATGTTCTAAGACTGCCAAAAGACTTATGATGGAAAATGCCATCTGCATTCAGAGAAACAACTTTAGAAACAATGCAGATTGAAGCATAATATTTCCATTTTTTAATCCTTCTTGTGTTTTTTTCTTTTGTTCTGATTCTACTTTCACAACATGACTAATGTGGAAATATGTTGAACATGATTGTACATGTATTTTACATGTATAAACCTATGTCACATTGCTTGCTGTCTTGGAGAAGGGGGAGGGAATGAAGGAAGGGGAAAAATTTGGAACTCATAATCTTACAAAAATGAATGTTGAGAACTATTCTTACATGTAATTGGGGGGGGGGAACCTTTTAAATGAAGGGGGAAAAGGACAGAATGCCTCATACCTAAAACTCTTCTGGTCTCCATCTCTTAGCTTCCCTAGCTTCTTTTAAGTTTCAGTTAAAGTCCTGTCTTCTGAAAGAAGCCTTTCACAGTCCTCCTTAATTAACATTAGTGCTTTCCCTCTGCTATGATCTCCAACTTATTCTGTAAAGCTCTTGTTTGTATGTAGTTGTTTTTATCTTTTTTCCAATATTAGGATGTGAGAAGAGACTCCCTGCCCCCTTTCTTTTTTTCCCCTTCCTTTAACACAGTATCTGGCACATACAATGTCCTTAATAAAATCTTGTTGGTATGATTTGATTTTGTTTGGAACTGAGCACACTGCTCAGACGTAGCAGTTTTGTTTTGTCTTCTTTTTCAAATATTTATTGCAATTTTCCCTTTTTACATAGGCACTGCAATTTTTAATAATGTGATGTTAGAACCAGGGAAGATAAAAAAGTTTCTAATAATTCTGCACATTTTCCTTTCAAAATCTTCTCTAGTTAATGAGCATACCTAAATTATATCTGCTTCGTTTCTAAATTCGTTTTTTTTTTCTATAAAGATTTTACTAGATGAAAAGTGGGAAGAAAATAGAGACATGGACAGAATTTTAGATGTATTGAAAAAATTACTCCTGAAATGGGTAAGAGATAGTTCAAGATAAGCCAAAGTTATTTGGGGAAGGAAAAATATTGAAAATTATATCACCATACCTCAGGATCTGGTTTTCTGAGTTTTCTTTATGCCTTAAAAATTTAGAGCTGGACAGTGATTTTTTTTTTTTCTCAAAACATATATGCATTGATAGTTTTCAACATTCACCCTTGCAAGACCTTATGTTCCAAATTTTTTTTCTCTCTCCCTTCCTCCTACCTCCTCCCCCAGAAGGCAAGTAAGCCAATATACATTAAGCATGTGCAGTTCTTCTATACATATTTCCACAATTGGCGTGCTGCACAAGAAAAATCAGATCAAAAAGGAAAAAAAAATAAGAAAGAAAAACAAAATGCAAGTAATAGCAACAATAACAAAAAATGAAAGTACTATGTAGTGATCCATTCAGTCCCCTCTTTCTAGATGCAGATGGCACTCTCTATCATAAGACCATTGGAACTAGTCTAAATCATCTCATTGTTGATGACAGCCGTGTCCATCAGAATTGATCATCTAGACAGTGATCTTAAGAGATCATACAATTCATCTGCTTTGTTTAAAGATAAGCTGCAGTTTAATCAGTGCAAAGCTGAGACTAGAATTTTAAGCTTCTGACCTGGCATGCCCTTTTCTGTAAGTGACAGTTGTATTCTGGTTCTCCACCTTGTTAAAAGAATTATTAATATCTTTACAAGAAAAAAAGGGGGGGGGTACCAAGTTGTTATTAGCAACCAGATTGATTGAAAATCAGTGTTTCCTATTGTAAGTAGAGTGAAATAAACAAATTTAATCATGTATTGAATTAGCATTCTGAAGAGAACTCTGTTACAGAAGTAGCATAGCTAGGGATATTGGAGACATGTGGAAGTAGCATTTCCTCATCTGGAAAGTTCCCAGTGAAAAAAGCAAAAATCAGCGTTTTAAATATAATCATAGTAACTGTAAAGGTGACAACCACCATGTTCTTGCTTTGAATTTAGTTTATTTTGGCTTTGGAATCAAATGACAATAGATGTACAGAGAGATGTCCTGCTCTCTTAATACTTGGGGGGTGTGTGTGTGTGTGTGTGTGTGTGTGTGTGTGTGTAAATATATAAAATTTAACCACTGTACTTAAATTACTTCTTAAAGTTAAGTCAGTTCTACAGTTCACTGAGTGAAGTAGCAACAGGGAAAGAAGTTGAATGTAGGAGCACAGTAAGTCTGGGAATTAGTAGAATGGAATGGTTTTCATACTTCGAGCCTTCTCCTGTTAGAATTTGGGTACACAACTCATGCTCTACATTTGGCTTACTTAACCCAAAGGTTTTTGGTAAAAATGTTTTATGTAATTGCTTAGCAAAAATGAATTATTGGTCATAAGACTTAAACAACTGCCCAGTGTTTCCATGGTGTTCCCAACTGCTGTCAGGTAGTAAGTATGTTAGCAAGCTTAGATCATATAGTAATTGCAGCTGAATATAGTTAATCATCTAATTAAATCCACATCTAAGCCACATATAGATTTTTGATCACATGATCCTCTTATTGATAAAACCCAATGTCTTAGGTGGCCTTGTTGAGAGAATGATCTTTCTTTAGCCCATACAGATTCTTGGAGCTGAATATGAGAAAAGGAAATAATCATATTTAGGAAGAGAAAGCATGGCAGAGTACTTAGCCATTTGTTCATGCAAAATCTTGTCCTTATTTATTAAATCTACTTTATAGATGATAGAAGGAATTATTTAGTTTGGTAAAACTAGTATGGAGATTTTATATATACATACATACATATATGTATACATAAGTGATAATGAATTAATCTTATTTTTTATTTTCAATATTTTATTTTCCAAATACATGTAAAGATAGTTTTCAACATCCATTTTTGTTAAGACTTTGTATTCCATATTTTTCTCCCTTCCTTACCTCCTTGCTCCCCAAGACAGCCAACATTCTAATATAGGTTAAATATGTGAAATTCTTATAAGCATTTTTCCATTTGTCATGTGCAAGAAAAATCAGAACAGAGGAAAAAAATATGAGAAAAAAAAAACAAAAAGATGAAAATACTAAGCTTCAATCCACATTCAGTCTCCATGGTTCTCTCTCTGGATGTGGTTGGCATTTTCCATCTCCAATCTATTGGAATTGCTTTGAATAACTGCATTGCTGAGAAAGGTCAAGTCCTTTACTGTTGATCATCCCATGATTTTCTTGTTACTATGTACAATGTTCTCTTGATTCTTCATTCAGCATTAGTTCATATAAGTTTCTTTCCAGGTTTATGAATTAATTTTATTAAACCTTTCATACTTTATTCACTGGGAGAAATTTTGACCTAGGAATAACCCATTGGCATCATCTGTTGATACAAACAGCAGATAGCACAGAACTATTCCCACTTCCCTTTCATTCTGTTTTCTTTATGAATGCATTGGCCTCCTTTTCCATCTTTGCCTTTTAAACCCTCTTTAAATTCCACCTCAAACACCACATCCACAAATCATACAACATTTTGTTTTGTAATTCTCTTATTTGTTTTTCTACTGTAACTTGTATTTTAATTATCTGTATTGATATCCTTTCCTTAGAGTAAGTTTGTATTGTATTGTAACTTATATTGTAAGTTTTTTAAGTATAGGTTTTGTGTCTTGTCTAAGCTTTTTATCTTCCAACACAATTGTGCACATAATAGCTCTTTAGTAGTTTCCCTGGATCCTCAGAGACCCAGAATAGGAATTTTTTCATGGCATCCCTGACAAATGACCATCCAACCTTTATTGCAAGATGTTCAGGGAAGGGAAACTCGTTTTTAGAAGATACACTAACTTTTGATTTTTGTTGCTGTTTTTATTCTCCACATTCCCATTTTCTTTGTGTAAGAACTGACTACAACTTCAACTTTGGGAACATTTATTTTGTGCAAAGAGAAAAAATTATTTCTCCAGTTGTTCAAAAGTTAAATATTTATTGAGTGCTTCCAGGTCATAATACTCTGGTACTATTTCTTTCTTTCCTTTTTTTTTTTTTTTAAAGCACAGAGGGTTTTAAAATATTTAGTTCTGAATTTTCCCACCCTTTTCTCCACTCAGTGATGAGGCAAGAAAAACAAAACCTGTTGTGTCCTGCTTTCTAGAGCCCACAAGTTGGTGTGACAAAACTTATCGCTGCTTTCTAGAGCCCCCACACCGGTGTGATTAAAATATACTTAGTAGAAAAATGATGAGGCAGACTCCTAAGGATGGTGGAAAAATGGAGTCCATTTATTACAAGGTTTTTTTCCCTTATATACCCTCATATCCTTATGTAACAAAAGACTGCTCATGCCAAGTATATACTGCACACATGGGATCACCTAAACAACTTGCTATTGTATAGAGATCTCTTTGCCACTTGGTATCACTCTGCTTCAACTACAGCACAGGTTGTCACCATCCCCTGACTTCTCAAGAAGGCCGAGATCCCCTAGGGGAGATGGGGAGCTGAACTAGACATTGTCAGCACGTTCCCTCTGAGCTGAAGGGTCTTATACCTCACCCAGAGTTTCCCTGCTGTTTGTGACCCTCTACAAAAACCCTTTACAAATATATGTAGATTCATGGAAAATAAATTACTATGTTAGCTTTTTTTTTTTTTCTAAAGTAAGAAGAAAGAACAAAATTACACATATTCATTTGCTTGTGTCCTCCACTAGAATATGAGTTAATTGAGATCAGGGACCATTTTTGCCCTTCTTTGTATCTGTAGTGCTCAGCTAGTCCTTGTCATATATTAAGAGCTTAATAAATGCTTGTTCACTAATTTTTCAGAAAGAACATCAATAAGATATGTATTTTAAAAGGTGCTAAGGCCTTCTAGATTTGCGCTGTATAAAAATTAGTTTATATATGAATAGGGTGTATGTAGTTAGTTTAGAGAAGTCTCAGGGAAGATGACTTCTAGATTATTAGTAACTGTTAATATCACAATTTAACAATTTTGATATTTCTCTATATTGGCTCTTGCATTTACTTCCTCTGAGGCCTAAATGAAGTCATATAGCTTCTCTGAGCTTGATCTTTCTTATCTGTAAAATAAGTGAATTTGATCATATTGAGTTCTTTTTAGATTAACTTTTATATTCTTTTTCAGCTTTAAATCCTGTGATCAATCTCTTACTATGCCAACCTCAATACAAATTGAGATATGTAAGACTGGTTTTATATTAAATAGCCCTAGACTAATATATTTTGTATGTTCTTGTGCTTCTTTCATTTTTTTCCTTCTGTTGTTTTCCTATCAAGGTGTTAGAATTATTCAAGGTGTTCTAAAAGTTTTAGAACGTTTTAAGCTATTGAAGCTTAATATTATAAATCAGTAATATTATTACATCACTAGTAATATTGTAAACATGGTATATATTATAATTATTATAAACTATTGATATAAATAAATGTAATGTATTAAAGTTATAGTAAAATAGATTCTGATTGAGGTTTGAGTTTCTTACGAATAAGATATATGCATTTTCTTTCTCTTTGACTGCTCAGAGATGGGGTTTGGGGGGGATTTTGGAGTTTTGGTTTTTGCTAGCTTCCTTCCAGGCTATGTTATAGATAATTGAATTTGCTATGTAAGATGTTGCTATAATTTACAGTTTCTTCTTCTCTTTCAGTTTTCCATTGTCTTTGGAAAGCTGTCTGTGGAATTAGACAACTTCTAAATTTGAATATTAGTTTCTTCATACTCTGAGATCTTCTGAAACCAAGCTGACAGATGGTGATGTACAGCTAGCTAGCTAGCTAGCTATATTTATTGTTTTTATAAATGCTATCTTTTTTGTGTATATCTGGGGATGATTTATAGAAAGACAATATGCATGCATATACATATGTATAATAATCCCTTATTAAGACAGAGGACTTAAATTAAGGAAATTTTAATTCATATATGCAAAATATCTTTATAATTTAAAGAAACCTGGTCATTGTGTATAATCTTTTAAATGTGTTTTTATGGCCTCTGTGCTAATATTTCATTTAAAACAATGGGTTTGGTATTCTTTAAGGACATTTGACTAAAGTTACATACCTAATTCATATTTTTGATGAATGCTTATACTCATTGAGCTCTTGAATTAACTCTTTATTTTAAAAGTTCAAATCTATGAGGCAGAGTACTGAGCCTAGAGCCTAGAGTTCAAGTTCAGCCTCAAATAGTTACTAGCTTTGTCATCCTGGACAAGTCATTTACCCTCTGCCTGCTTTAGTTTCCTCAACTATAAAATGGGAATAATACTAGCCATCTAACTTTTAGGATTTTTACAAGGATTAAATGAGAGAGTACTTGTAAAGGTTCAGTGCAGTGCCTGGCACATAGTAGACATTTAATAAATGCTTGTTTACTTCTTTTCTCCTTTCCTCCTCTTTCATAATCTATCCTATAAAGTTAGTTTCTTTTATTTATGACTATTCCTTCCCTGAATTTACTGGACTAGAATTATTCCCCCTCTTAATCTCCACATTCCTCCTTTCTATTCCTGGTTGATTCCTTGTTGAGTTGAGTAGACTTATACACCAAACTCTGTGGATTCAACCTTCATTTGTCCAGTTTGGATGAAAACTAAGGATCATTTTTAGCCTACTCCCCATCCTCTTTCTCCATATTTGCATAGTCTGGCATATTCCAGTTATTTGATGTTAATTTCCACCGGCTTCCAAAATTTTATTCAGTATGCTGCTTCTTTCTTCCCTCTTAAGTTTTTTTTTTTTTCCAAGATCTTCAGAGAATAATGAAACTGTTCTCAGGCCTTGTCTTGTTATTAGTTCCTCGGTTACTCGCCCTTTCCTCATCCGTCCCACCCGCCCTCCCCCATCCCTCTTGAAGACAGGTTCTGAGGGAATACTTCTTTCTGATCCCTCAATTAGATAAGAGGGTAAGGATTTAAGATCAAAAAGCTGGGGAAAGGTCAACTCTTGGTTCACCAATAAATGGAGAGGGGGAAGGAAGACAAAAAATTGGCATGATCTTGGGGGAAGGGTGGCTCAGAGGGAATTATGGAACTTTTTTATTGGATTAAGATTTTTCCTGCATTCCTGATGGAGGGGGAAAAACAACAGAACTAAGAAGAAATTTTGGAATTAAAAACAATAATAAGAGAAACCTAAAAAGGTAAATAATATTTGAGCCCCAAGTAAGGATCATAGAATGGGGAAGAAGGGAAGAGAAAAAGGATATATTAAATGCCTACCTACTATGTGACAGTCACTGTGCTAAATAGACAGGTAAAATGCTTGCATTCTAATTGAGGCATCAGAAAGAAGTGTTCCCTTTCTTCCTCTCTCTCACTTATCTTCCCTTCTTATCAGCTGCCTAGCTGTTCCTTACTGCCTACAAATATATACTTGTCTCCCCTACCATTGGAAAACTCTGACTTGACCCCAGCATCCCTGACAGCTATTAATCCAAATTTGTCCTGCCTTTTGTGGCTAAACTTCTTATGAAAGCTGTTAATGATATGTGCCTCCATTTGTTTTCCTCTTATTCTCTTAGCTCTCTAGCATCTGGCTTCCATCCTTAACCTTTTCTGTTCCTCCTTAACTTTACTGCCTTCTTTCTCATCAAATAATTGATTATTTTCAGTTTATGTTTTGTTTGTACATACTTGTTAAGCATGTTGACTCCCAAATTAAACTGTGAGCTTCTTGAGAGTAAGAACTGTGTCTTTTCCTGTTTATATCACAACATTTGGCACACAACTGCTTGGTAAATGTGTATTGACTGACTCATATTAACTTTGGCTTCTGGCTCCTAACAATATTTTTATTTGACTTGGAACCTCTGCATTTTAGCTGTTATCATAGTTTCTGGGAGTGTCCATTTTGGGGTTGCTTTTAAGAAGTAAGCTAAGTAATGTTGCATTTTTCAGTTAGCCCTCTAGTTTTAATATATCTGGGAAATTTTCATTTAGTTTCTTGAATATTATATTTGGCTTTTTTATGGTTAATGTTTTTGGGTAGTCTTATGAGTTTTAGAGTATGTATCCTTGGAATGTTTTTTTAGGTCTTTTTTTTTTTTTTTGATAGTAGATATTGTTATATTTCTTCATGGACTCATTGATTTCTATTTTGTCCATTCTTATCTTTATAGTTCTTTATTTGAATAAAATTTTGCACCTCCTTCCTAAACTTGTTTGTTCATCTAGTTCTTGAGTCTAGAGCTCTCATTTCCCTTCCCATTTTTCTTCAGCATCGCTTATTTAATTAGTAATATTATATGAAAAAACTTTTATTTCTTTCATTTAATTCTGGTAGGTTTGTAGTATATCTTTGATTTTGTTTGAGGCTTTGCTAGTAGTTAGTGTAAGTTTATCTTCTACTAGGATTATCAACTGTGTATCTGTGACTCCATAATACATATGTATTATGTATGCATGCATGCATGTATTTATTGATCAGTATTTTCTTGTGTTTGGTCATTTTTTTAGTCTTACTTCTAGAATTGGGATTTTATATTTTGATCTCATGTTGGTATATGTCTAGAAGAAATGGTGTGGTCTTGTTTTTTCCTCATTTCTTTTATTATGTGGGTTCTTTTAATAAACATTTTGTTCTGATTAGCATGATGCATTAGGGTAATTAATTTTCACTGTGGTATTCTTATCTGGACTGTACCTGGTATTTGCCCATCTAGTGTGAGAGCCTACTGGACTCTTGAGCCCTAATCATAGGGAAACAGTCGCAGATTACACATTGTCTTTTGAGCCTCCTGTCTTCTTGCCTCCAATACAGAGTTGCAGACTCTTACTTTCCCCTTATGTATGAGCTGGTGTGTGTCCAAGCTAGATTTTTCAGGCTAGACTCCTTTCTTAGTGCTTGTGGCATTGTGGCTAGCTTTTTATGTGAATGTGCCTTTGGATTTCTTGATTATTATTTAATTTAGTCTTTTTTGGTTGTTGCTTTCATCCTTGATCTGGTAGTTGTGAGAACAAAGCTATTCTGTTTCTGTTAACTTAGCAATTTTGAAGAGAGTTCACAATCTTGAATATATATTTAAAGAAGGAAACATGTTGAAAGAGAGCCTTTTAGCCTTTTGCCTCTCCTAATAAAATACCTTTAGAAGACATATTTAAAATAAGTATGAGCTGACTGATGAAATAATGATCCTTATTGCTTTTTGATACAAGATAAATAAATAGATAAACAAAGAAATAAATAAACTTTCTCTAAATTGAACCTGAGAGCCATCTTTCTATTTACCTGTCATTTCTCTTTGTTTCTTGATTGTATTAATAGCAGAAATGTCAATATTCATACATTAATTTTTTCTGTTAAGTATGTTCACTTGTTGGTCTTTGGATGAGGATCTCCCATATAGCTAAATTAATATTTATAGAAGGTTTGAGAGTATATCAGATGATCTTAGTGAACATAATATCTCAGCTGGCAAATATTTTGTTAACTAAAGGTAGTTTTTGGCAAATGATTTTTTATTCATATTTAATCAGTGGTAATATTATTTCAATTTTATTTTTTTCCAAGTACTAGATTTCTTTTCATCTTAATTCTGATTTTTAAAAAAAGTTTAAGGATTGTATATTTCTATGGCTGATAGATTCATAATATATATATATATTTTTGCTTCATAACATTTTAAAGAGGAAACTCAAGTATAAGTAGATCAGTAGAATTAATTTTTTCATGATGGCTATAATTCTGCAAGATAATAATGATTTCTAATTGTGAATCTGCCAAAGTGTTAGTTATTTTTGAGTATGTGATAAAAATGTTACCATACACAATAATACAATGCTAGCTGGATTACTTTTAATTTTTTTAAGGTTTTAAAAACTTTGTCTAAATTCATTCTTTTATTTTTAGCATTGATTTTTTTTAATTTAAGTTTTAAATTCTCCTGCTCCTTCTCATTGAGAAGGCAAGCAGTATGATATCCATCAAACCTTTAAAGTTATCAGATATAACTTTAAAGATAATTCCATATTAACTGTTTAAAGATAATTCCATATTAACTGTTATACCGCCCCCCCCCCAAAAAAAAAGGCAAGAAAAATAAATGAGAAATCTGCATTCAGAGTTGTGTCTTACTGGAGATGAGTAGCATTTTCCATCACGAATCTGTTGGATTTTCTTGGATTATTGTTTTGATCAGAATAGGTAAGTCTTTCCCAGTACATTATTGTTACACTATCGCTGTTGTAGTATATAGTGTTCTAGTTCTGATAACTTCACTTTGCATCATTTCATAAAAGTTTTCTCAGGTCTTTCTGAAACTGTCTTACCTGTCATTTCTTCTAGCATATTCATGTCCCACTTCTTGCTCAGACATTCCCCAATTGATGAACATCCCATTTTGCTACCACAAAAAAGAACTGCTATAAATATTTTTGTACATATATATATCCTTTAAAATTTCTTTGGTATACAAACCTACTAGTTTTAGCTGTGTCAAAGCGTATACACAATTTTATGACTCTTTGAATATAGTTCCATGTTCTCCAGAACAGTTGGACTAGTTCATAGCTGCACCAGTTGTGCTTTGGTGGTCAGTTTTTTTTTTTTTCCAGTCATGTCTGACTCATGATTCCAGTTGAGATTTTCTTAGCAAAGATACTGGAATAGTTTGTCATTTCCTTCTCCAACTCATTTTACAGATGAGGAAACTGAGCAAACAGGATTAAGTGACTTGCTCAAAGTCACATAGCTAATAAGTGACTGAGTCCAGATTTGAACTCAGGAAGATGAGTTTTCCCATCTTCAGGCCTGGCAATCCATTTACTGGGTCATCTAGATGCTCCTTATTAGAAAAACTTGTTATAAAATTACAGTCCCCTTTCAGTTTTCTGCTTTCCTTCTAATGATGGCTGCATTGATTTTGTTTATTACACTTCTATTTTTGAGTTCTGCCTATAGCAAAGACAATTCTTTATATCTATCAACTGCAGTGTCATGAAATGAATGTGATGGGATAGTGGACCATTCCTACCAACTTCTATTCTCTTATTTTTTAAAGTGGTATTTTAAAAAACCCATAAATGTAACATGACAGTTTTGAAGCTGATATCTACTTATTTGTGGTGGCTTCTCTGTTCTAAGCCTTTAAATCTTCTTCTCTTTTCCCTGTGTTATTTTAAATGCTTTGGTGACTTTTTTTTTTTTTTTGGCTGAGGCAGTTGGGGTTAAATGACTTGCCCAGGGTCACACAGCCAGGAAATGTTAAGTGTCTAAGACTAGATTTGAACTCAGGTCTTCCTGACTTCAAGGCAGTGCTCTATCCACTGCGCCACCTAGCTGCCCCTGCTTTCTTTTCCTTTTTTAAACATCATTATCAAACTCTGTCCCTTAGATTTTGCTCCCTAATTTTTAAAAGCTGTTTTGAAAAATAAGCACAATCATCTTCAAAACATATCTACACATTGACTGTGTGTGTGTGTGTGTGTGTGTGTGTGTGTGTGTGTGTGTTCATTTCATGCCTGGAATTTCATCACAACTTTTTTGTCATGAGGTTGGTAGCATTGCTTCACTGATCCTCTGGAACAACAATTGGTCATTATATTGATAAGAGTTCTCTTAAGGTTTTCAAAGTTGCTTTTGTTCTCAGGATTGTAGTCATCAGTTCATATAAGTCCATGTTTCAATAAATCCATTCTTTAATTACTTTTTATATAATAAAATCCCATTGCATTTTTATATCTATGTTGTTTTGCTATCCCCCATTTGATGGGCACCACATTCTTTCTATTTCTTATGTTAAATAAAAATTTTTTCTATTAATACATTTGTCTATTATGAGTGTTTTCCATATATCTTAGTGATATCATTAATTCAAATGGTATACTTGACTGGGTGTGGTTCCAAATTCTTCTCTGGAATGTCTGAACCAGTTTATCACTTCACTAGCAATGCATTAAGATGTCCATCCTTTCTCATCTCTTCCAATAATTGCTGTTTTTCTATTTTGGGTTTGTTTGTTTTGTTATTTTTGCCAATCTTACAGGTTTCAGCATAATCTGAGTTATCACATTTGCATTTCTCTTATTAATAGAAATTTGGGGCATTTTGAAAATGTGATCAATATCTTGCCTTTTCTGGAGAGGAGAAGAACTTCTGTTCACTTCCTTTGATCATTTAAATATTACGGCAATGGGCATTTGAATTCTTTACCCATGTATCTTTGATATTTGATCTTTATTAGACTAACTTACTACTAAGATTCTGCCCTCCCCCCCAATTAATTTGTTTCCCTTCTAATTTTACCTTCATTGATTTTGTTTGTATGGAAGCTTTATTTAAAGTTGCCAGTTTTATCTTCTGTGATTTCTTTGATCATAAAAAGGTATTTGCTTCCCTGCTGCTTTCTTATTCATTTATGTTTTAAACTTTGAAGTCTGGCATATATCTGCTTAGAGTTTATTCTGATGCATGTTATGAGATGTTGGTCTAAACCTATTTCTACCAGACTGTTTTCTGGTTTTCCCAACATTTTCTATCAACTAATGAGTCTCTGTTGTTGGGCTCTATAGGTTTATCAAATAGTACAATTTACTAAAATAGTAAATTGTACTTTTTGATAAATTAGGTATCAATGAATGATTCATTTACTTTCATATCTTGCATACTTAATTTATTCTTTTTTTGTTTTTTTAAACTAATGTCAAGTAGTTTTGATGATTATTACTTTGTAAGATATGTTGAAATCTTTATTATTATTATAGCTTTTTATTTACAAAGCATATGCATGGATAATTTTTCAACTTTGACCCTTCTAAAACTCTGTTCCAACTTTTCCCCTCTTTCCCCCCCACCCTCTCCCCTAGATGGCAGGTAGTGCAATACATGTTAAACATGTTAAAGTATATGTTAAATCCAATATACGTATACATATTTATACAGTTATCTTGCTGCACAAGAAAAATCGGATCTAGAAAGAAAGTAAAAAAAAAAAAAAACCTGAGAGAGAAAAGAAAAATGCAAGTACACAATAACAGGAAGAGTGATAATGTTACGTTGTGGTCCACATTCATTTTCCATAGTTCTCTCTCTGGGTGTAGCTGATTCTCTTCATTACTGAACAGTGGAATTGGTTTGAATCATCTCTTTGTTGGAGAGAGCCATGACCATCAGAATTGATCCTCATATAGTTTTGTTGTTGCCGTGTATAATGATTTCCTGGTTCTGCTCATTTCACTCACCATCAGTTCATGTAAGTCTCTCCAGGCCTTTCTGAAACCATCCTGCTAGTCATTTCTTACAGAACAATAATATTCTATAACATTCATATACCACAATTTACCCAACCATTCTCCAGTTGATGGGCATCCACTCAGTTTCCAGTTTCTGGCCACTACAAAGAGGGCTGCCACAAACATTTTAGCACATACAGGTCCCTTTCACTTCTTTAAAATCTCTTTGGGATATAAACCCAGTAGTAACACTGCTGGGTCAAAGGATAAGTAGTTTGATAACTCTTTGGGCATAGTTCCAAATTGTTCTCCAGAATAGTTGGATCTGTTCACAGTCCCACCAATAATGTATCAGTGTCCCAGTTTGCCCACATTTCCTCCAGCATTCGTCATTATCTTTTCCTGTCATCTTAGCCAATCTGCCAGGTGTGTAGTGGTATCTCAAGAGTTGTCTTATTTTTCATTTCTCTGATCAGTAATGATTTGGAGCACCTTTTCATATGACTAGAAGATAAGTTGAAATCTTTAACAACTATTTCTCTTTCCTTCCTACTTTTAAAAATTATTCCTTGAGATTCTTTGTTTTTGTTCCTCCAGATAAGTTTTGGTGTTATTTCATTTAATTTAAAGAATAACCCTTATTAGTTTACTGTGTCATTGAATCTGTATTGTCATTTTTGTTACTTTAGCACTGTATAAACATTAACAAACAATATCTTTCCATTTGATTATGTTTTCTGTTTTTTTCTAAAAAGCTTTTTTGTAGTTTTATTCATATAATTCCCTTCTAATCTTGCCTGCATTAGTTTTGCTTGTACAAAACCTTTTCAATTTGATGTAATCAAAATTTTCTATTTTGTAGTCAATAGTGATCTCTAGTTCTTCTTTGGTCATAAATTCTTTCCTCTTCCACAGGTCTGAGAGGTAAACTATCCTATGCTCTTCCAATTTATTTATAATTTCATTCTTTATGCCTAGATCATGAACCCATTTTGACCTTAACTTGGTGTACAGTGTTAAGTGTGGGTCCATGCCTAGTTTCTGCCATACTAATTTCCAATTTCCCCAGCAATTTTTGTCAAATAATGCATTCTTATCCCCAAAACTGGGGTCTTTGGGTTTGTCAAACACTAGAGTATTAAGGTTATTGACTATTTTGTCCTTTGAACCTAACCTATTCCATTGATCAACTGGTCTATTTCTTAGCCAATACCAGATGGTTTTAGTAACTGCTGCTTTATAATATAATTTTAGATCTGGTACAGCTAGGCCACCTTCATTTGATTTTTTTTTTTCATTAATTCCCTTGAAATTCTTGAGCTTTTGTTTTTCCATATAAACTTTGTTGTTATTTTTTCTAGGTCATCAAAATAGTTTTTGGGAAGTCTAATTGGTATAGTGCTAAATTAATAGATTAGTTTAGGTAGTATTGTCATCTTTATTATATTTGCTCGCCCAATCCAAGAGCATTTAATATTTTTCCAGTTGAAACCACTTATCTTGATTCCCTGAGGGTGGGCCTCTCCCAAAGAAGAGTTTCTCAGAGTTCACCTTCATTCCTTTCCCCCAAAAGTCAAGGGGGGGGCCCCACAATTTGCATCATTTTGATATTGGTCTACAGTATAATTTATCTTCTTGATCTTTCCCTGGTTTAATTATTACCCATCTTATAGAAGTAGTTTGTTAATGTTTCTGCTTTCTTATGTTTGAGTTTTTATGCACTACAACATTATTAATTTTTGTAAATATCCTGTATTCAGGTCAAAAATATGCATGCTTTTTTGATTGTCATTTTATAATTGCTAGATACTTATCATATCTAACTTTCTTATTCATCTCTTAGGTATCAGAGGGACATACAGAATAGAAAAGCAATTATTAAAAGCTTGTTCTTTGCTAGCCACTATGAAAGTGCTAGGGATACAAAGAACAGGCTGGGGAGGGGAGGATAGTCACCGCTCTTAAGGAGATCACTGATGGAGGAAGCAATATGCAGATAGATAGCTAAGTACATGTGAGATATATACAATGCAAAATGAAGCTAATTAACAAAATGAAGGCCTTAATATTAAGGGGGGAGGGTTAGAAAAGGCTTCTTGGAAGAATTGGGATTTTAGTTGGGACTTGAAAGAAACTAGGGAAGTCACTAGGGTACAGGTGAATAACGAGAGAGTTCTAAGTGAAGGGAAACAGACTAAGCATATATTGCATTCTGTGTGCCAAGCATTATGCTAAAGCACTTTACAAATATAATTTCATTTTGTCGTCACAACAGCCCTTTGAGGTTGGCTGTAGTTAACTTTTTTCCAGTTGAGGAAACTCAGGCAAATATAGGATAAGAGATTTGTCCAGGGTCTGAGAACTACTAAGTGTCAGAGACTGGATTTGAACTTAGATTTTCCTGACTCTAGGCCTAGTGCTGGAGCCACTTTGCTACCTGGCTGAAAATTAGCCAGGGAAAGTGCCTAGAGTTAGGAGATAGACTTTCTTGTGCAAGGAGCATCAAGGAGGCCACTGCCCCTAGATCTTGGAGTACGTGATGGTTACTAAATGATGAGAATGAAAAAGTGGAAGGGTCCAGCTTCTGAAGGGCTTAGAAATCAGAGGATTTTACATTTGATCCTGAAGGTGATAGGGAAACACTAGAGTTTGAGTTGGGGACAGACATGGTTAGGCAGGCACTTTAGGAAGATTCCTTTGATAGTCCAGTTGAGGATGTTTTAGAGTAAGGCTACCCATCAACAGCTGCAGGAGTCTACCTGTGAAGTGTTCAGGGCATAAACTGACTGACAGACCTTAGAGGGGGATGAAGAGCGAGTTTGTAAGCTCTGTGTGACAAGGAGGGTGGGGGGATGCCTTGGGGGATGCCTTGGTCAATAATAGGAAGGAGTATTAGGAAGAAGGGAGAGCTTGGGGGGTGGGGCAGGAGCTACTGATTCCAAACCTGAATTTAAGAGGTCTATTAGTATTAGAAATCCAGATGGAGGTGCAAGAAACAGTTAGGACTGGATAAGTTTATGTGAGAATGCTTGACATGGAGACCTTATCAAATATATTTTTCTAGCCCTAACATCTCTCTTCATCTTCTGTTTTGTATCTCTAACCACTTATTATATAGACATCTTGAACTGGATGTCCCACAGACATGTTAAATTCCTCAACTAATTTAGTTTTGCTGTATGTTTCTCCTTCTAGTTTGGTTGAATTTTCCTTTAAGTACACCAGTGCTATACTGTTCTCTGCATATATACATTACTGATATTATTTCATTTTCGTTTCTATGAGCATTCTGTAGTTTCACTGTTTATATCTTTTAACTGTCTATTCCTATTATTCCCTCGTCTGAGATCATGATTGCTTTCTTTGCTTTTTTAGATTAACATAAGGCATAATAAACTCTGTTTCCATTCTTTTAAAAAACTCTGTTAGGACCAGGAGATCATTATATACTTCAACAACAATACTATATGATGACCAGTTCTGATGGACCTGGCCATCCTCAGCAAAGAGATCAACTAAATCATTTCCAATGGAGCACTAATGAACTGAACCAGCTACGCCCAGAGAAAGAACTCTGGGTGATGACTAAAAACCATTACATTGAATTCCCAATCCCTATGTTTATGCCCACCTGCATTTTTGATTTCCTTCACAAGCTAATTGTACAATATTTCAGAGTCTGATTCTTTTTGTACAGCAAAATAACGGTTTGGTCATGTATACTTATTGTGTATCTAATTTATATTTTAATATATTTAACATCTGGTCATCCTGCCATCTGGGGGAGGGGGTGGGGGGTAAGAGGTGAAAAATTGGAACAAGAGGTTTGGCAATTGTTAATGCTGTAAAGTTACCCATACATATAACCTGTAAATAAAAGGCTATTAAATAAAAAAAAAAAAACCCTGTTAATGCTTATGTTTCAGGTATATTTCTTATGAACAACATATTGTTGGATTCTACTTTCTAATTCATTCTACTTTTTTTTTTCTTCTGAGGAGTTCATCTTATTTGAACATCATCAGGATAGACTGTTTTCCTCTGTCCTATCCTTTTAGAATTTTTGTTCTTTCAGTCTTTACAACAACAAAAATAAAAGGTCAGAAAAGAGAATGGAACTAACTTTTAACAACAACTAACTGTTGGAGCAATCTAATCCCGTTTCTTTTCCTTTTCCCCTGCTCAGAGCTTGGTCACTGGTTCTTATACTTTTTCTCCTTTTTATCATTATTTTTAATATTATTTAATATTTTCTTTATGATTTTATCTCCACAATCTAAATTGTTTTTTCTTTTTGTTTATAGTTTTCTGAACTTGACCCTTTCTCTTGAAACACCTCTCTATCCCTATGTGATTTATTGTTTAATTCAGTAATTTACTATGCCAAATGTAATTGTTTATATGTTTGACTCTCCTTTGCTTAGTTAAGATATAAAACATATATATATATATACACTCATGTCATCAATTCTCAATTTCCTGGTTCAAATAAGGCAAGTTTGTGTGATTTTATCCCTTTTACCTCCATGTAAAGTACACTTATCTGGTATACCAAATTATGAATAATGGTAAGCTTCTCTCTTCTTACTAAAACCAATAAAATAGGACAAAAAAGAGGCCCTGTGTTTATCTTTTTTGTCTCATTCTACTGATCACTTTCACTGCATCCTTGGAATTCCAGTTCTGTAATAAACAAACCTCCTTTCATTTTTAATCTCTTTCATTCATACTTTATCTACTTTCTCTTTCTGAAACTTGTCTTCTCATCAAATGAAACTGAATCCTTTGTCATTTTCTTTATTTACTACGTATGCATTAATACCCACCTTTTTCTCTGGTTCCTTTTGCATTGGCATGGAACTGCTCTAGATGATTTCATCAGCTCCTATGGATTAAGTTTTTATCTCTATACAGATTATTCGCCTGTCAGTTTATCCAACCCTAACCCTCTTCTGACCTTATTCTGACATTTCCAGTTATTTTGAACTTGAACCGGCTGTATTGTCGGCATCTTAAATTCATCAGGTTTAAGACTGAACTCATCATTCCCATCAAACTCTCCCTTCTTTCCAACTTCTCTGTTGTTGACAAGGGCACCCCCATGCTCATAATCCATGTATTATCCTGGTTCCTCATTCTCTCTCATTCCCCATATCTCAATTATTTGTCAAGTCCTGTTCTTCCAATCGTAATATCTTTCATCATAACCCCTCCTCTTTTCTGATGCTGTCCTGGTAAAACTTCATCATCCCATACCTAGATTATGTAGCATTAGTTTGTTAGCTTGGTCTCCCTGAGTCAAGTTTCTCCTACTCCAATCCATCCTCCATTTAGTTATCAAACTCATTGGTTCCCTGTTCCCTGTCAGATCCATAGAAAATCCTATTTGGCTTTAAAAGCCCATTCACAACCTGGCCCCTTGCTGCTTTTCCAGTCTTCTACTACTACCTTATTGCCTTCCACATACTCTGTGATCCAGTACCCGAGTGGGCATTTTACTGTATGAAAACTTCCCCCCCACACACACACCCTTGATCTCTGGGATGCTCTTCCTCCTTATCTCTGGCTTTCTTGAAGTCTTAACTAAAATCCTGTATTCTACAGAAAGCCTTTCCTTCTTTAATAATCTCTGTGCTGACCTGAGATACCTTCAAGTTATCATGTCTGTATTTTGTTTGTAGTTAGTCACTTGTCTATTGTTACTTCATTAAATTGTAAGCTTCTGTTCAAGAAAAAGCATTTTTGCCTTTATTTGTATTCCCAATTCTTAGCAGAGTACCTGACATATACTAGATTCTTAAAAATGCTGGATGACTGCTTTTTGGTTCCTCATTTTCTTCTTTAAAAACTCTCCTGGAATTTAACGGATGATCAAAATTTCTACTTTTAGTGCTTTCTGATAGAATGTTTACAGATAACTATATTTAACTACACATACCCCCCCCCCCCAATTTCTATATTTTTCTATAAATCCCTTTTCAATTAAGCATACTTTTAAGATTTCTAGACATTTTTGAGTTTATGTTGTATTTTTTCAGTATTTTTTCCTATCTTGTCTCTTTGTAATTTTAAAAATAATTTGAAATAAAAATATTTTAGAAATTTTGTGGAATTCAATTATTTTATGACATTCTATGTTAAGCAGTAAGACGATGGGTATTAACAAAGTACAGAATATTTGAAAAGAAAGATTATTTTATTTTTCCTTCAAGATAAGCCACTTAATATAAAGAACTTTATAGGATATATATGGTTTTGTAGATATAATAAATCAATTTCAGTGATTTTTTAGTGGTTAATTGTAATTTTTAAAGTTTTTATCCCTGAGATATGATTTTATTTATTTTTTCTTTCTTTTTTCTTTCTTTCTTTCTTTCTTTTTTTTTTTTTTTTAGGAAGGCAGGGAAAATGGAAACTTAAGGAATGAAAAAAAAAATTAAACTTGTAACCTCATTATCCCAAAGACATGTTTTAAATTTTGAGAAAGGTATTTATTAATTTGACTTCAGAAAAACAAAGTATGAGCCATTTAGATTAAGACTTATATAGTTCATTAGATAGGATAGAGCTGGAGGAAATCTCAAAAATCACCTAGTATAATGTTTTCATGTAATACTTGAGGGACTTTTGAAGTGCAGGAAGGAAAGCCAACTTGATAGTCACTAATTAAACATATTTAGCCCAAATCATTACTTTTTTTTTTTCTTTTTTGGCTGAGGCAATTGGGGTTAAGTGATTTTCCCAGAGTCACACACCCAGGAAGTGTTAGGTGTCTGAGGTCAGATTTAAACTCAAATCCTCTTGACTTTAGGGCTAGCGCTCCATCCATTGTGCCACTTAGTTGCCCCTAAATCATTACTTTTGGATTGTTTCACTTCATTTGTTAAAAATTGTATACTTGGGGATAGAAATCAACATAAAGATTTCTTTGTTTGTTTTTGCATAATTATAAAACAGAGTCTCTACTGAAAAAGACAGAAACTGATAATAAATCCTTTGTATATATCACTTGGAAATTCTTTGGGAAAAAGTTTGTGTTTTTTTCCTAATGTAAAAAAGATTCCACAAGATTCAGTTTTACTTTACTAAATATGTTGGATTCCGGATCAGTTACTTGACAATTTGGAATCTTATATCCTGATTGCTGAAGCAGCAGAAAAATGGTTTAATAGATTCTAAGTAAAGGGAAATGGAATTAGTTCCCTTGGATTTCACAAAAGACATTCAGTCTACATGGTAACTGGGGTCTAGGGGCAACAAAAATAGGATTAAAAATAGTCAAAGTTAGTCTGAAAAGTATCAATTTGATAGGGAGAGAGAATTGTTTATGTTAAGCAGTTTCAAACAGGATCGAATCTCATTATGGCAGAATTTTTGGTATCTGATTTGTCTACTAAGATCTTTCTAGAACAGAAATGATTAGACTCTAAACTGAAGCTCTAAAATAATATCTAGTATTTTATTGTATCTTAAGATTTGCCAAGGAGTGTATATTTTATCAAAATAACAACCCTGTGAAAGTGGTGCTCTTATTATCCACATTTTTTTTGTTTTTTTTTTTAAGTTATTCTTGTGATAAAACCAGATATTTAATTATACTCATGTTTAATAATAATATTTCAAATTTTCTTACTAAGCCATATTTTGCAATTAAATACTCTATGTTGAGAGGTAAATAACATGTAAGTAGCTTCTGGGAGCTGTCCTTGCCCTACAATCACAAATGACAGAGATGACTTTATACTGTCCTCAAAACTTGTTGCTGCCACAGGATGTGAAAAACTCTCTCTCACTTTTCAGCAAAATGATTGTTTAGAGTATCCTTGAATCATATTTTGATACCATGTTTTTTATTTTTTCTTTTCTTTCAGATACCAGAGAAAAAAGGGAAAGAAGTAAATACTGGATTTGGTGGAGCAGTTGTTAGTTCTTTGTATCAAGAAGAAACTATCAGGTAAATTTCTCTTGTGACTTTAGGGTAACAGTGAAGTTAAATATCTGTATATCTACATATACATGATCTATAGATATTTATAGCTTTGGAGACATATAGGTAGGGGTGTGTGTGTGTGTGTATCTGTGTGCATGTTATGTATTTATGTAAATAAAATTTGTGAGTACTAATTTAGTAACACTCCTAACAGGATAATAAATGACAGAAAAGAACTTTTTCAGTCCCTAATCTTTTAAAGAGTTTAGAGTCTGTATCATTGACATATATCAACCTTTGCCACCATGGATAGAGTTTTCTATATGATAGAATCTGAAACTATAAATTTTTTTTAAAAATTGATACTTATTTTTCCTTCTACATACTTTTGTTTCTTTAAAGGACTTAATTTTCTTAGGTCATTAACCAGGCACTTGGATCCATTTTCTTTAGAGTAAATTAGAACTAACCTTACATTAGTGAATAAAATTGTGTGATTATAATTTTCAAATGTAAGCTATCATGAATTTCTAGTTATTTGAGAAGTATCACTAATGCTCCAGTTTTTAAAACAAAAATGAGATATAATGAAGCTAATGAAAATGGTTGAGATTACTTAGCATAGTGCCTAGCATTTAGTAAAGGCTTAATATATACTTCGTAATTTGCCTACTACTTACTTTTGATTTGGTTTGTGATAAAATCTACAAATTTTGAAAATTGACTTCTAATAAATTTGTTATGAACAGTTTCTTACAGATTTTTGTAGTGTGGATTGAAGTATCATTTTCTGCATTTTGGGTACAGATTTTCTGGGGTGGTGGGGGGGATCATTAAATTAAATTGAGCTAGTCATCTTCTGCTAAGAAAGAAAAAATGCAGGACAGAAAAACCTCTCACCAAATTTAATGTCCGGACCAGCTCTCTGGAGGACCTCAGGATCAGTCTGAGTTGTTGGTCTTAGTGGAGGAGTGAAGGAGGCAGGCGGGCCACCACAAGGCTGGTCAAAGACAGAGTCCAGAGCCTGGAATTTGGAACCTGAAGTCTTCTCTGTGTCTTATTCCAAGTCCTTCCAGTCCTTAAATATTTCAGTACCATTATGTCATTACAGCACACTGAGCATGCACCAACTGTAGCCATTATATTATGCTAAGTATGTGCTTAACTATAAGTACCCTGCTAACCTAGATTCAAATATACCTTTTCACAGTTCCGGCCCTCTACTTTGGTGTCATTTTTGACATTTTTGAGTTATGATTTATAGTATTCTCTGATAATAGACAAAATTCCATAGTCCAGATTGGGCAAATGTTCATAGTTGAAGAAAAAATCTCAGAACAATAGAAACTTAAAATGTTGGAGCAATCTAGAGAATCATTTCCCTTAAATCATTTCTTCTTCAGCCATCTCCTCTTAAAGGAGGTTTCTTTCTACTTGTCAGAAGTGAAATCTGGAGAGATTTTGATAAAGGCAAGGGATTTGGGGTAGGACATTTTTTCAGAATTGTTGGTTAAAGAAAGATATTCATAAATTTTTCTGACTCAAAGGGGAGCCAGGCCTCTTAACTAAAATGTATAGTAATTAAAAGATGCCTGTACTTCCATGAGGCCAAGGAAAGTTAGAATACCAAGAACTAGAGTATTGCTTATGAATGGTTCTATATACTTTTAGTTCTTATTCTCAGAATTTATTTAATAGTTATTGCTGAAATACATCTTTAAGTATTTAATTTACCACTTAGGTGCTAGAAAGATAAAAATAACAATATGGCTTAGAAGAACAGTAGATTTAGCATGTGAGAATTTAAAAAAAGCAGGGATATTTATTCATCTTCACAAGTAGTTTAATTTAAAAAGTATTAGACTTGATTGGAAAATCTGAATTTGAATCCTCTGTCTCATTTGATCTTTTGCCACAACCTGTGAGGTAGGTGCTATTATTATTATTTTATACTTAAGAAAAGTGAGATATAGGTTAAATGACCTGACCAGAATCATAAAGCTAAGTGTCTGAAGTCAGGCCTTTCCAACTCCATGTCTAGCACTTTATCTACCATGCCATCAGCTGCCTCTAAGGTTAACTAACTTCTGCACATGAGGAGGGATGGATTAAAGGGCTTGTTGTTGTTCAGTTATTCAATCATGCCTGACCCTTCAAGCTCCCATGTGGAGTTTTCTTGGCACAGATATCAGAGTACTTTGCCATTTCCTTCTCCAGGGAATTCAGGCTATCAGAAGATCACTGGCTTGCCCAGGGTCACAGCTAGTGAGTTGTGAGGACGGATTTGAACTCAGCTCTTACTGACTTCAGGCCTGAGGCACCTCGATGCTTCTATGAAATGTTAGAAGAGTGTTTGGTCCCTTGGCTCAGGATAGAATCCATCAGTGTCATTCTTACTTCCAAGTATGTTGTGAGGGTGAACAAGGATTATAACATGCTCTGAGATCTTTGACAAAAGGTGATACTGATTTGCTAAAGACACTTCCATCCCAAATATTTACAGACTACTTATGCTATTTGTACCCCAGTTTTTGAGTTATAATTTTTAATAGAGCTCTCTGAACTCATATTGATTTGGTCAACTACAATTGGACTTAGCTATGCTGTATGTTGACTGGACTATAGTTATGTCAGTTTGGGTCTTTTTCTTGAATGGAAGGATAACAATCAACTGATTGTTGTAAAACTAATCCATTTAAAGATGTTCTGAATTTTATTTGTTCTTTAAAAAAAAGTTATATTAGAATTTATCTCCTTGTGATTTAGAAAATGTTGTTATATCATTAGTTTTTATTTGGTATTCTAAATTACTATTGCACATCCAAAGTATTTTTCTGCCTTGAGTCATTCTGCCATCTATAAACACCTATTACTACAGCAAAAAAGCCAGAACTTTGCTTCAAGGTTCTCTTTCTCCCAACAGTAGTCCTGTGGCTGAGTCTCCCTGATCCCGGGGTCCCATATATGGTGCCTTGTAAACAAGAGGGGCTTAGTTAACACTTGTTGACTTAACTTTTATTGTTACATGATTCAACTGTGGAGAACCCTTTCCCTTGCCAATCCCTGGTTGTCACTTCCAGTGTCCCATCCCTTTGATACCCAATAACACCCCCTCCCCCCCGCCTACATTTTTACTTACCATTCTGACTTTTAGCCTGCCACTACATCTCACTCCCTTCATTGAGGATATCAATCAATCAATGGGATTCCCTTAATCAATGATTAAGAAGTTGAGGATATCAATAGTGCTGTATAGGGGATCTCTAGGGAGTGTTGTCAGAATTGTACCAGATTCAGGAATTCTTGGCTTAGTTGTATAGCTAATAGAATACTGAATCTTGGAATCAATTGGTCAGTCAATAGTCATTAATTACCTAATAATGGCATGTTGCTCCCTAATTAATAAGCTCACTTTCATTTTAATCCTCTCCCTTTTTCATTCCTTCTGTCTTCTGACATTCACTGAGATGTGGCTTCCCCTTGTTGACTCTGCCACATCCTTGACCAAACATTCCTGCAACCCATTGTACTTTCTCTCCTACCTGCTATTGTCATTTAGGGGAATTGAAGTAACTCTTTGCTTCCCCCCTGCCATTTCCAAACTCTCCTTTGACACTGCCACTCAGCAGCCTCTTCTTAGGAGGTTCACACTGTTCATGTTTATCATACAATTCAGATCCTGGTGGCCATTATCTGTTGGCCCTCCAGAACCTTCTCCCTTCCTTTCTTCTTCAAGGCACCTATAACCCTAGCTAATAGCCTTTCTGCATTCCTCATCTCCTTCTTTCATGTTAGGAGCCTTAAACATACATATTATTCCCTTATGCCCTGTCTTTCTAGTTTCTCAGTCTCTTCAGATTCCATAACCAGATGCTGTCACCCATGAGTTTTCCATGTCTATGTTTTTTTGACTCTGAAATTTCTTTACATGATCATAATATTCCACTGGTCTGCCTTTTTCTGTGCTTTATAATCCCTAACCTTGTTCTTCATTTTCACAGTAACTTACATTACTTTCGCTTCTTGGTTCTTTTTCAGGCCATTTCTGCTGACTATTCTCTTCTCTTTCCTCATGAAGCCCCTTTGGCAATAAGTTTAATAGTGTCCCATACATTGGAGTCCCTTGCCCCTTTGTCCTTTCCCAGTCATGCCCTTTCAGACACCAGCCTGGTTTGTTCTCACCTTCCACTACGTTTGCTTCTATTTACATGCTGCAGAATGGAAGTAACAAACCATTTATTTAAATAATAGCTTTTTATGTTCAAAATACATGAAAGGATAGTTTTCAGCATTCACACTTGCAAACCTTATGCTCCATATTTTTCTCCCTTCCTTCTCCCTACCTGTACCCTTGCCAAGACAGCATGCAATCTAATATATGTTAAAAATGTGTAATCTTTCTATACATATTTCCACATTGTCATGCTGCATAAGAAAAATCAGATCAAAAAGAAAGAAATGAGAAAACAAAGCAAGCAAACAATAACAAAAAAGATGAAAATACTATGTTGTGATCCACTTTCAGTCCTTTCTCTGCAAATGGCTCTCCCCATCATGAGTCTTTTGGAATTGGTCTGAGTCACCTTACTGTTGAAAAGAACCACATCCATCAGAGTTGATCATTGTGTAGTCTTCTTGTTGCTGTGTACAATGTTCTCTTGGTTCTATTGCTTTCATTTAACATCAGTTCATTAAGTCTCTTCAGGCTTCTCTGAAATCATCCTGCTGATTGTTTCTTAATAGAACAATAATATTCCATAGCATTCATATACCATAACTTAGTTATGGAAATTCAATGCAGCTTGGTCCTGCACCCACTATTTGCATAGGGTGGGGCTGTTGAAAGAGACCAATCCTTTGCTATTATTTTACAAGTGGAATTGCAGAGATCCAATCTGTGGGTCTTAGATAGGTTATATTACTCCTTTTCTGGTACTCTTATCAGTCACCCAACCCAACCAAGCATTTATTAAGCACCTCCTAAGTGTTAGAAATAAGCCTGCCAGGGGCAGCAGATACAGGTATATCCCATTTTGGCAGTGGAGTCAACAAAATATGTTATCTATATACATAAAAATAATAAATAAATACAAATTTCTCACAAGTAATTTAATATGAGGTGTTTTAGGAGAGAAAGCAATAGCAGGGGCATGCAAAAGAGAATGGTAGAGGCTTAAAGGAAGAGAGAGGGGGAAAAAAAAAGGAAGAGAGAGACTTAATGAGGGAAAGGTGAAGAGGGAGTTCATAGCAAGCTTGTGGAACTACCAGAGTAAAGGAATGGGGCTGAGAGATTGAATAAAAGTTTGACTGGATAGCCAAGTACCTGTGGGTATGGGAGAATAATGGTACAATGCGAGTTGAAAGATAGGTGAAGACTAAGTTGTAAAATGATTAAAAAGCTACAGAAAGGAAATTATATTAAATCTTAGAGGAAATAGGTAAGCTGCTGTAATTGAGTAGGAGAGAGTCATAGTTGGATCTGCCCTTAAGGAAACTTCTGTTGACATGACTATATAAAAAAAAGTAAGCTATAGTGATTAGCAGGTTGTTGGAATCATCTAGAAAGGTGATGAGTGATGGATCTAAGAATTTGGAAGGACAGGCCTGCCTCTGACAGAAATAGGGAATTATTGAGGTAGGGACAGTTTTTGGAAAGATAATAAATTCCATGTTATGTTTGAATGTGTCTCTGGGATATTTCATTTGAAATGTCCAAAAGGTATTACTTTGCCCAGCAAAATAATTGGTTGAAATGTTGTTTCTTTTGGATTTTGTAGCAGAATAGCTTAGTGGCTTATGCCCATTGGTTTGGCACCTTCATTAAAATAATTAAATTATTGTAAGCATGAAATTCTGTGTCCAGTTAGTGGAAAGCTCATTGAGCATAATGAGAAGCTTCTTCTGGTTTTTACTGATTTTTGAATCCATGCATGAGCCTCATAAACTGCGTCAGACTGGGTATGCGGGTGGAGATCCTGGTCTTGCTTCTCCTGGTAGGACTGCAATGGGGAATCAAAAGGTCCTTGCAGGGCTTTGTCCCCCCTCAAGTGCCCCATCAGTGGGCATTACAGTTACTGCAGTGGCCACTACTCTTGTGCTTCCAAGCTTCACTTTCTTCATGGCATTCATGAAAGTTTTGTCTTTTTCAAATGAATACATCCAAGAAATGGTTTTAGCCCATTTAGTGAAAATTAGGGTTAGACTCTGGCAAAAAGTGATAATTGGAAATTCAAGTATAATGAACTGTGGTAGACTATCCCAGTCAAGGGCCAAAAATATTTAATATAGTTACTTAAGAAGTCAATTAAAAATGAGAAAAAGAACCTTTCCAATGAAGTTTATTTCAATGAAATTTTGCTTGTACTTTTATTTAGTGAAATGTAATATTTAATATTTTCTTTTTGCAGGTTTAAGCTGTAATTTAAAAGTGCATACAACTTAGTTTCATATTTATGTAATTTAATGTAAATTATGTACATTATGTATGCAATGTAAATGGAAAGTCTGAGGTACTGGCAGAGCATTTGTGTAATTACCTATTATTTGCAACGATTAGCATGACTTGAAGAGCAGCAATATGATCTTTAGAAAGAGTACTGGATTTAGATCAAAAGCTGTGGATTTGAGTACTGCCTCTCCCAATTACTACCCATGTGACCTAAAGTAGTGAATTAACCTCTAGGTTTTGGTTTTTTCACTCTCTAAAATGAAGTGATTGAACTAGATGAAATCGGAGTCTCTTTTCATACTGAATTAATGACCTTATGAAACAGTATACCCATTTTTATGACACTTGGACTTCTTGCCTTTGCCAGAAACTGTAACTTGTCCAAGATAGGGCAGTGACAAGTCAGAGCTTCTGTCCCCCAGCCTTCTGAATGAAAGTGAGTCCAAAGTCTGCAGATAATTTTGTACATCAGACCTGACCCTGATCCTTATTCTTTTGGACCCAGCTTTATTTCCCAAGTACTTTGTTACAAGTGACAAGGTATTATACTCAATGGTAAAGTAATAGGTGGGTCTCTGTTTTATTTGGAAATGTAACATTTGACATTTCCCTTAAGCTCTCTATAAATTAGACAGAAATCGAGTCTGAGAACTTGAATTCACTTGTGATTTCTAGCTAGTCCTGGCAGAACCAGAAATAAAACTAGTCATCTGTGACTTTTTTTTTTTTTTTTTTTTTTGGTGAAGGCATCTGGTAGGCAAGGTGTAGGGGCTGATGACAGAGATTTCCTGACCATATGGGGTAAAGCCTAAAAACTCTGAAACAACTATGATTAACTTTAAAACAGATAGGTGGGTAAACCAAATAATAGTAAAAGATAATTTATTTTGCAAAATAACACCTCAAGATCTCTTTATATATTTGCTGGTATACTTTGTGCATATATTTGGAAAACTTTAATCCACAAGTTGGGAAATAAATTTAGGACTTAAAGCAAAAGTTTAAAATGCTATCAGATTATGAGACTTTGTGTTCTTCCTCCCCCATATACCTCTAAGATCTGATTGTTCCCATTATGTTTTGTAGTTTGTTAGATGCTATGTAATCTATCAGAATTTTATTAATTCCACTTATACAAGCGGCCATCTGGACCTGCCCTGAGCAAGACTGTACTTCTGCACAACTGGAATGATTGATGGACTCTGGAATTGATTAGTTGTTCTGTGAGATAAATGAACTGTTTTGGCAGAAAATACCAGAGGTCACTGCATGTGGTCAGGCACAAAGGCCTGAAGAATTTTAAAGAGATGCTTTCATCATAGACTTGTAAAATTTATGTTCCTAAACAGTAATGAACTTCAGAAATGTTCTGATTGAAGGTGTTTTTTTAAATTATTCTAAGTTGAATAGTCAATTTAATATGAGATTAAAGGATTAATTAGAAAACAAAGTGGTTTTGCTTTTTTCCCCCCATGTAATCATAATGAAAACTCTTTGGAGCATATATATTATGTACAGTGTGCAAAATGAACGCAGCATTGAAACCTGTCACTCACATATAAATTGTGCTATAAAATTGTCCAAAGAGTTTAAATAACTAGAGGAGAATGTAGCTGTATTATATACAGCTCTGCCACAAATAGCAGTTTCTGCTGAGAAAAGAACAGCATTGACACCCAGCCAGTTAAGAATTTAAAGACGCAGCATTGGAGAAAAGGACCATTTCTGACAAATACTTATAAGACTATAGCAGAGTCTTTTAAAGAGTATTTTAAGCAGCTAGTACTATGAACATTTTATATTTTAAAAACAGTTCTTTCAAAAATGTATACTTGTATCATTACCTTTTGAAAGAGCAGAATCATCTTTGGAATCCTACCCTCTTATGCTCTTGAGTGTCACGAGAATCTGTTATTGTTGTCCTCTGGCTATAGTACTGTTACCTGTGATCAGAACTGTGTTAACACTTTAGTGATGGGTTGGGAATTGGATGACATATGTCTTGTTACATCCTGGTTATTCTCTTGAGGACTTGATGAAAGTGTATAGGCGAATGGGCAACTCCCCTTGAGAATCTGACTGCTCAGAATGAACTTGAGTTATGGATTTATTCAGCCTGTAAAACCTCAGCTGGCATAAATAATTGAGAAAGCAAAGGTTTGTCTGTGGTGCACACCTCAGGGACGCATGGCTCCCTTCCCTCCCTTTCTTATGAAAATGATCCCAGTTGCACTGCTCGAGAAGAACAACACTAAGCAATTAAAAGCTATGGGTGGTTGGAGGGAGGAGAAAAGGTTCAGTTAATGAGCTTTTCCTCCTTCGGTGCCCATGAGAGCCTCAGGAGTGACAAGGCGATTAAAGCAAAGAGATAATTATAGATGATGTGAAAATGGGCCCCTTGGGGCAAGAAGGCCTTGACATCAAAAGTAACTGTTGCAGGAGTTTTCTGGCTCCCATGTTTGCCTTCTTTTAAAAATATACTTTATTTAGTTCCTGTGTAATCTGTGGCCTGATGCCAAGTATACAAGCAAAGCCACCTGTTTGTTGTTCACCAGTCTTAGCTCTTACAAGCTAGCATCCTTTAGCCAAAAACATTCCAAAAGATATTTATGAAATGATTAATATATTTTGAAGTACTGTTCTGAATATCCATGCATAGTTTGTAATTTAGTAGTGTCAGAAAGTTAGTTTTACAAGGTTCCAAGTCCCTTCAAGAAAATCCTCTCCCCCCTCATCTTACAAGGGAGGAAGCTAAATTAAAGCCTTGAAAAGATGTGACTTCTCCAGTGTCAAATGCAGCACCAGAAGTTAAAGGACTTTTCTTTTCACTTCCACAATTAAACTCAGCACTAGAAGTAAAAGGACTTTTCTTTGTACTTCTACAGCCCTTCCACTGCATATTGCTCTTTAAGAGTATGTATGCTCAACAATAAAATACAAGCTAATGCTGCCACATGAGTTGTATAAGTAAAATGCTATTTTCTGTTTGATGCAACGTAAGTCCAAAGGAAGGGAGTGCTGTTTTTTTCTCTAAAGAACTGAAAAGGATCTCAAAAGCTAGATTGACCAGCCTCTTCTTTAAAATAAAATTTTCTTCATGTATTTTGTTTTAATGAAACTAAATTTGCCTCTGTGCTGTTCTTTCTTTCTTCACTAAGAAAAACATCAACAAAACAAATCAATACTTCAACAAAAAATCTGAAAATATAATCACTATTCCATAGTGATATGGAATTCCCCTAAATCCATACCAGCCCCCATATTCCATACCTCTAAATCTCCCACCTGTACAAAGGAGTGGTGGTAGACATCTTTTCCTCTTTCTCCTTAGGGACCATGCTTGTTCTTTGTACTTTTACAATATTCATATTTGATTGTTTCATGGTGATTTATTCCACTTACATTGTTAATTTATTATATATGTTGTTTTATGGTTCAGACTATTTCATTAAATCAGTTTATATATGTTTTTCCATGCTTTTCTCCATCATATTTGTTAGTTCAGCAGAATAGTATTTCCTTCCATTCACTTTTGTTTAATCATTTCCCACCAGTTTCCAGCAATGGATATCTAACTTTGTTTCTAGTTCTTTGCTACTATAAGAGGTGTGTTGCTTTAAATATTATGATGTGTGTGATGCCTTTTTTTTTCCTATCAATAACATCCTTTTTGTATATGCATAATACTGGAGTCTTTGGTTCTAAAGATATATTAATTTTAGTTACTTGCATAATTTAATTTTTTTTAAATGGTTGTACTACTTCTCACTTCCACCAACAATGCATTAGTGCTTATCTTCCCATAAAATTGGGATGAGGAAAGGGAAAGGGGAGGGATTAAGCATGTATATTAAGTTTTTATTATGGGTCAGGTCCTCTGTTAGGTGTTTGACAAACATTTCACAACCATCCTACATGGTAGATACTATTATTGTCTTTTTTTTTGTTGTTGTTTAAACATAGTTGAGGAGACTGAGGTAGACAGATTAGGTGACTTTCCCATGGTCTCACAGCTAAGTGCAGCCAGATTTGAACTCCAGTCATCTGGATTCCAGTCCAGTGAGAGCCATTTAGCTTCCACAACACCTCTAATATTGACTATTCCTGTCTAGCTTAGGTGCCAATTTGCTGGGAGGGAAACAAAACTTCAAAGTTTCTATTGTTTATTATTATGATTTGGAGTATTCTTTCATGTAGTTGCTAATGGTTTTCATTTTTTTTTTTTTTTTTTTTTGAGAACTCCATGTTATATCCTTTGGTCACTTGTTTATTCTGTTGGGGAATGGCTTTGTGGTGTGTGTGTGTGTGTGTGTGTGTGTGTGTGTAAGTCTGTATTTTGAAATTATTTTGGAATATAGAGTGAGACATTGGTTCAATGTCTCATTTTTTTGCTTAGTATTATTTTATTTTTCCAAATCAATGTAAATCGTTGTGAAATATCAGTATAAATCAATGTAAAGATAGTTTGAGGCAGCTAGACGGGTGCTATGGGTAGATCATCATCCCTGAAGTCAGGGGGACCTAAGTTCAAATCTAGCCTCAAATACTTAACACTTACTAGCTGTGTGACCTTGGGCAAGTCACTTAACTCCAATTACTTCTTTAAAAATTAGTTTTCAACATTCATTTTTGTAAAACTTTATGTTCCATATTTGTCTTCTTCCTTCTCTGTCCCCTCCCCAAGACAGCAAGCAATCTGAAATAGGCTAAATATGTGTTATCCTTTTAAATATATTTAATATATATTTCTATTTTAAATATATTTCTATAGTTGTTGTGTTGTACAAGAAAAATCAGACTAAAAGAGAAAAAAAAAACCCAAAAATGAAAATAGTATGTTTTGAACCACATTCCAGTCTCCATAGTTCTCTCTGGAGGTGATTGATATTTTCTATTCCAAGTCTGTTGGAATTTCCTTGAATCACCACTTTATTGAGAAGAGCCAAGTCCATCACAGTTGATCATCACATAATCTTGTTATTACTATGAACACTGTTTAAGCCTAATTTTTCTTTCTTTCTTTTTTTTTTTTTTTGCTGAGGCAGTTGGGGTTAAGTGACTTGCCCAGGGTCACACAGCTAGGAAGTGTTAAGTGTCTGAGATCAGATTTGAACTCAGGTCCTCCTGACTTCAGGGCTGGTGCTCTATCCACTATCCCACCTAGCTGCCCCTCAGCCTAATTTTTAACAGTTGAAAAGGTAGTTTTCTATATTTACTTTTGTAAGATTTTGAGTTCCAAATTTTTTTCTCCTCTCCTTCTCCCTCCCCGAAATGGCAAACAGTGCAGTATAGATTATGTATATACAGTCACATTAAACATATTTCCACATTAATTATCTTGTGAAAGAACAACAAAAAGGGGAAAAAACACAAGAAAGAAAAAAAAAGTGAAAATAGTGTGCTTCATTTTGCATTTAGACTCCATAGTTTTTTCTTTGGATATAGATAACATTTTTCATGATAAGTCTTTTGGAATTATCTTAGCTCTAAGCTAAGTATATCAAAGTTGATCATTGCATAATGTTGCTGTTACTATATACAGTGTTGTTTTGGTTCTTCTTACTTTACTCAGTTTCAGTTCATGTAAGTCTAAGTTTTTCAGAAAACTGTCTGTTTATCATTTTTTATAGAACAATAATCCATTGCATTTTCACATACCATGATTTATTCAAACATTCCCCAGTTTATGGACATACCATCAATACTTCTTTGCTATCACAAAAAGAGACATTAAGTATTTTTCTACTTGTAGGTCCTTTCCTTCTATATGATTTCTTTGGCATGCAGTAGGGTATTTCTGGGTCAAAAAGTATAGTTTCATAGTAGTCTTCAGAATATTTAGATCAGTTTAAAATTTCACCAACCATGCATTAGTGTTTAAATTTTCCTACATCCTCTCCAGCATTTATCATTTTTCTTTTCTGTCATATTAGCTAGTATAAGGTGGTACTTCAGAATTGTTTTAATTTACATTTCTCTAAACAGTATTGATATAAATATTTTTTTTCAAATGACTATAGATAGTTTTAATTTCTTAGACTAAAAAAAACTTCCTATTCATATCCTTTGACCATTTGTCAGTCAGGGAATGACTTGTATTATAAATGTGACTCAGTTCTTTATATATTTTAGAAATGAGGCCTTTATCAGCAAAACTGGCAGTAAAGATTGTAAACTAGCTTTCTGCTTTCCTTCAAATTTTGGTTTCATTGGTTTTGTAAAGAACTTTGTAATTCAATATGATCAAAATCATCCATTTGTATTTCATAGTGTTCTATATTTTGTTTGCTTATAAATTCTTCCCTTCTCCACAGATTTGACAGATAAACTATTCTTTGCTCTCCTAATCTGCTAGTGGCATCACCCTTTATGTTTAACTTATGTACTCATTTCAACCTTATCTTTGTATGTAGTGTAGGTGTTGGTCTATGCCTAGTGTCTGCCATACTGTTTTTCACTTTACCCCAGCAGTTTTTGTCAAATAGTGAGTTCTTATTCCAGAAGCTGGAGTCTTTGAGTTTATTAGACATTAGATTACCATAGTCATTGAGAATTATGTCTTGTGTATCTAACTTATTCCATTGATCCACCACTCTTATTTCTTAGCCAGTACCAAAATAGTTTTAATTATTTTTGCTTAAAATAAGTTTTAGATCTGCTATGGGTAAGTCTCCCAGAAACTCATATAAAGCATGGCATTCTTTTTTAAGTAAGTTAAGTTTTGGAGTATATTATATTAACTCAGGGTTATTGAGTCATTATTTCTGATTCTCCCTTGTCTAGTCTGTTCCACTAATCTAGTTCTTTGTTTTTCAATATTTTTACTTTATAATATTTGAGTTCTGGAAGTGCTTGTTCTCCTTAATGCTTACCTTCTTTCTTTCTTTCTTTTTTTTTTTTTTTTAATATTCTAGGTTTTTTATACTTTCAAATGAATTTTGCTGTTGAGTTTTGTAAAGTGTCTTTTTGGTAATTAAAACTTTCATTTTTATAGAATTGACAGTTTTATTATATTGGCACAGCTTTGCCATGAGCATTGAATGTTTCTCTGCCTGTTTGAGTTATTCTTTATTTCTTTAAAGAGTTGTTTGTAATTGAATCTGTTGTGTGCCATTTAGTAGGTTAACCCTTCCAAACATTTTATGCATTTTTTAATTATAAAAAGTACTTATAGAAGTATCAGTAAATTGTCTATTTGCTTCAGTTTTGTTAGACATTTTCTTCTTTGGTAAAAGAAAAAAAGACTTAAATTCCTATTTCTCAATTTGCTAATCTTTCCCTAGATCCTAAACATAAGCATTAGGTACTAGGGATACAAAAAAAAAAGCTCAAAAAAAGTTTCTGCTCTCTAAGGGCTCACTTTCTAATGAGTGAAACAACATGTAAACAAGGATCTATGGTTAAAATATATACATTGTAACCAGAAGGCATTTGAAGAGTGAAGCTGGGCTGGGAAAGTAGGGATGGATACTGGGGTGGGGTGCCTGGGACAGGGTCCAGAAGAAGCCTCCCACAGAAAGAATTAAACTTGAGTCTTGGAAAAAAGCATGAGAAGCAGAGATAGAACTTGAGGTGAGGGAATGAGGGAGAGGAAATGGGGTGGGGTGTTATTTATCTTTAGATTTTTTTCCTTTACATTTGAGGGTCAGATATAAATTCCTTTGACCTTCAAAGAATTTCATAATTTGACCCTTTCCACCATTTTAATCTAATCATACTTTACTCACCTCTTCACCCTCTATGTTCTAGGCCACATTAGGTTTTTTGCAGTTATTTGAACATCCAATTCCATCTCTTATGTCTGCCTTTAAATTGTTTACCTCCTACCCTTGGCATACTCTACCCCCTCAAATCTGCCTCTTGTTTCTCTGCTTTTGTTGAAAACTCAGTCTAAATCCTTCTCCAAACTATTAATGCCTTCAGCTAATAAATGGGTGATACAAGACTTGAACTCAGGGTTCCCTGAATTTAGGTTCATTGTTTTGTCTGTTGTGCCACCTTGCATTTGACACACACAAAGAAATCTTGGACCAGGTCAGAACAGTGGTTCCAGCTAACCTGGTAATTCACTGTCACTGATAGTAGTTGATGGAGAGTTTTTGGGAGAGTGTGATTATTGTTTTAAATAATTTTGACCTCAAAATGTTACAGATATATCATGAGTTTCCAATTTCTCCATAGTAAAGTAGAGAAAAGAAAAAAATATGCTTCCGTCTGCATTCAGATTCTATCAATTCTGAGGATAACCTTCTTATCAATTAGAGGTATCTCAAGATGAAATTGGTTACCCACAAGATGGGAATGTTTAAATGAAGAGATAAATGGAACGAGGTGCAGATCAAGAATTTTAGGTTGGAGTCATGGTTAGATATGTGGGAATGGGATATGAGAATATTCTCAGTGAGAGTGGAGAATGCAGAAAGGAACTTGATAAGTGGGGAATTGGCTGCTGGGCTGTGTGATGGTTCACTGAGTTGATATAATGTGGCTCAGAAGTGGTTCTCCCCTTGTGAAACTCATTAAGAACAATGCATTGTTTTAAAACAAAATACAACTGAAATGTCATCATAGGAAGGCCCCAATTTGTAAACAGATTTTATTCTGAAAGTGCATTTTTTTTTTTTTATGTTTTCTGAAGGAAATAATACTAAAAATAAGACTGACATGATCACTGGTTGAACCTGTAAACCACCTGAAGTGTACTAATGGGAGAGTGTACAATGGGAGAGCTGGTTTGATCAGTAAGAATTATTTGAATAACAGACTGGTTTCTCAAACGAAAAGGCTTTATTGTCATATAAAATAGAATGGGATCAAGCAGCATCAGGGGAATAGTCGACTGGTTGATCTAAGTGAGTGCTATATCAGGTGATAGGACATTTATATAGTATGGTCCTTTGGAATCTGTTAGAACCTGTAATGCCATTTTATTTTGTGTCGCATTTTTGTGAGATCAATTAAAAATTATGCAGTGTATTTATAATGTGGGCAGATTAAATTACCAACATAAATTATGGAGTTAGACCCAATGGGAACTTCATTATCAATATTATGAATAACATTGTTTCTTTTGGAAAATGTGCTTCAGATGATGACTAATATTTATATAGCATATAAAAGTTTGCTAAGCATGACAAATGTGGAAATATGTTTAGAAGAATTGTCTATGCTTGACTTATTGGATTACTTGCTGCCTAGGGTAAGGGGGTAAAGGGGAGAGGGGGAGAAAAATTTGGAATACAGGGTTTTGCAAGGGTTAATGTTAAAAACTATCTTTGCATGTATTTTGAAAATTATCATCAAAACAATAAAAAATAAAGTACTTTGCTTTAATCTTAAATCTTAGAAAAATGTTTGCTAAGTACTTTTATGTACATTATCTTTGAGTCTCTCACCATTGTGGCATGTACTATAAGAATTAATGTCTCTGTTTATAGTTAGGGAAGCAAGGTATTATTATTCACATTTTATAGATGGGGAAACTGAAAGGTTAAATTGTATGACTTGGTCATACAACTAATCACAGAGGCAGGAATTGTACCCCAAATTTTGTGATTATTAGGTCTAATTTCTAGTCACTGTGCCTTTATTGTCTCTACACAAGATTGTAATAGAACCATATGAGTCTGATTTTTCTTTTCCTTCAATTGAGAAAAACTTGTAGCCGGAGAAAACCTATTACATACATATGTTTTGGTATAGTCTTGAGAACTTGGTGTTGTCTGCATGAGACAATATTAGAGGGCAGTATATACTTGAATAAATAAATTGCTTGAGAGGAATTTAAAAATTATTTTACTTTTTGACTGTGACAGTTTTACCGAGGTGATATGCTTTATGCATTTTTTCTTTAAAAATGAAAGAAATATATAAATTATTACTTAAATAATTAAAAATTATTAAAATCTTAGAATTTAGTTTTGTTTTATAGTAAATCCGACATCCATACAAAGCTAAAACTAATCTGAAATTTTTGAATCTCTTCAAGGATTTTGACCACTATTTAGATTTTTTTTTTCTTTTCAAGTTAGTTGTGAACTCTAATCTGTTTGGAACTCTACATTAACTCAATTGAAGGAAATTTTGGGAGACAGAGAATTTACATAGCAAAATGAAAGAAGTGGTTTAATTATAGGTCCTGATATTCAATTACTGGGTGATCCTAGCCAAGCTACTACAAATTCCCTGTGACCCTCCGGATCAGATGTAAAAGGTTCTCTTTTGCTTCTAAAGCCCTTCACAACTGGCCCATTACTACTTTTCCAGTCTTCTTACATCGCCATGTACTCTGTGATCCAGTGATGCTGACCTCCTGGCTCTTTTTCCAATTAGATACTTCCATCTCCCAAGATCAGGCCTTTTCTCTTTATATCCCTTTACCCTAGAATTCTCTCCTCCTTTTCTATCTCTTAGTTTCCCTGACTTCCTTCATCGAAGGGCTTCCCTCTAAGTGTAAACTTCTCCTACTTTGCATGTTGTTTCTCCTATTAATTAGGTTGAGAATTCCTTTAGAGCAGGGGCTATTTCTGCCTTGTTTGTATTTTCATTGTTTGGAATACTATCTGGAACATAGTAGGCATTTAATGTTAATGCTTCTTGATTATTATTATGTTTTAAGATGAAAAATATCAAAACGTTTGTTATAGAATACAGCTATGATGTCTGAACTCAAAATTTCACAATACATGGACTCACTAGCAAAACTTACTTTATTTAAAGTGATAATGATAAAAAAAAAAAGAGGATGTTTTCAGATAAAGGATGTTGTACTCTGGCATCTTTACATCTAGCATCTAGGATCTTTATTGTCTGGATAGGAATCTCATGTGCATTTTTGTGCTTAATTAAGGAATTCAAAATCTAAAGAGAGGTATTCTCAATTTATACTGCTCTAGGATAAAGCTGGCTGTCGTCCAAGCACTTTTTAAAGGTTAAATAACTTAGGACAAAAATGGCTGCTGTCCAATTGCTGTGTAAGGGTTCTATAACTTAAGGGTACTGTAACTTATCACAGATGAAAGCTGGTTTGTTAACTTTATCTCTTCTTTTTCTTAGGTCCTACTATGTGTTTCAAGAACATCCAAAAATGTTATTTGATTGGCATGATGCCATTTCATAAATGAAAGTTGTTAATATACAATAATTCAGTTTTTTTGAGGGAAGAGGGAAGAATGGAGGAGAAAGGGAGGAATAGGAACATAGTAATAGTATTTTGTGTGTGTGTGTGTATGTGTGTGTAGTGAGAAAAATATTTCAAATTTTTCATGAAAAATGTTGGAAACATGTAACACTCCAAAGATTCTCTTGATTTGCATGTTTTTGCAATAAATTTCTTGTTTTATATATATATATATATATGTGTGTGTGTGTATGGTTTTTATATGTTGTTTACTAAGAAAGCATCTACTTTTTTACCCCAATTAGAGAAGAAGACAAAAACATATTTGATTACTGCAGGGAAAACAACATTGACCACATAACCAAAGCCATCAGATCAAAAAAAGTGGATGTGAACATGAAAGATGAAGAGGTAAGAAAAAAAATCCTGTTTTCTTTTAGAATATTTGGTGTTCTCCCTGTTCTTTTTTGCAAATACTTACATTTCCCCCTTAAAGTCTAATGTAGCTTTTAAGAATGATATACTAAAGAAAAAAGTTCAAACCAAAGGTTTTCTGTAGCAAAAATTAGGAAATTTCTGGTAAATTACTAACCACAACACTAATTGATAATTGAATTTATTTCAATTCAACAATTATCTAATAAGTACTCACTTTGTGTCAAATTGCTGTAATGGAAAGAGTGATGGCTTTAAATCAAAGAGACCTTGAGGCCAGATCCCAGCTCTGCCATCTATTGCATTGAACCTGGAAAGGACCTAGACATTACAAGGGGTGAAAGGGAGTAGGGAGAATATCTCACCTGTGCAAAGGCAATCCCCTAGTCAGTGGAACAGCAGAAGAACCAGTTAGGGGGTAGGAGTAGAGGATAAAGGAGAATGAAATCAGACCTTAAGGAGACTCTGGGGCCAGATAGTAAGGGGCTTTTTTTTTGATTCTATAGGAAGATGAAAGCTCCTAAAACTTCTTAGACTGGTGAATGATCTAGTCAGATTTCTGTTTTAGTTATATTCATTCAACAGGTGTATAGAAGAAGGCTTAGAGAAGGGAGATAAGAAAAGCTGGTAGCAACTATTTCAGCAGTCTATGAGAAGGGGTGGAGACTAGAGAAAGAACAGATGCAAGGGATGTTGTTGAGGTAGAATTGTAAAGATTTAGCGGTGAGTATTGGGATTGAGAGAATAAAAAGTTAAGGATAACACCAATATTGCCAATGAGGATGACTTGGAATGACATGAATAAGAACGTTTGGAGGACAAGTGGCTTTTTTTTTTCTTGCTGAGGCAATTAGGGTTAAGTTACTTGCCCAGGGTCACACAGCTAGGAAGTGTGTTAAGTGTCTGAGACCAGATTTGAACTCAGGTCTTCCTGACTTCAGGGCTGGTGCTCTATCCACTGTGCCACCTAGCTGTCCCTCCAAGTGACTTCTTCAAGGGCAAAGGTGAATTGTTACAGATTTGTTTAGTTTAATAGGCTAGGGGGCATCCTGAGATGACTTAAGTGGCCAAGAGACAATAAATAGGTGGGAAAAGAGTGAGAAAAGATACTTGATAAATCTTCAGTGGTAGATAAATTATCAGCTTCTAGATGATAGTGTCTTTTCTCCATGGGTTAGCCTTTAATATATCTATTTCAGGAAATTCCCTTTAGCTCCATTGACAGAAATAGTTAGAATCCATAGGATCATTGCTCTAGAGTTGGAAGGGACCTCAAAGTCAACTCCTTTATTTTACAAATGAGGAAACTGAAGACCACAGATGTTAAATAACTCAAGGTCAGAAGTGTGACATAAACCTAGATTCTCAGTCATGGAGGAATGTGTGTCTAGTAACATTATTTTCCATTAAATACTTAAACATTGTCTATTTTTCACTGGTGAAAATTTCAGTGAGATATAACTTTAAAAACCTGAAACATTACTCATAATAATAAATTATTATACATTGCAAAACCAAAAGTAAAAAATTTTTTGTTTGTTGGGTGATATGGTTTCTGATTTTGATCTGTCAGGGCATTTTCATTTTCTTTCAAAGCCCAGAGGTAATTACAAGTTTTTAATGAAATTAAATTAGATATGACTTATTTGGAAATTATCAGTATTTTACTTTGATTGGCAACTATCATGTGTGACTACCAAAAGCCCTCTTCGCCTATACCATATTGAGTCACATGGTCATAGCTACTTATGTGACAAGAATGACAATGAAGAAATGGATATATTTTAGTACAAGAGTCTTTCATGTTGAGTGAAGCAGCTTATTGGTGAAATAAAAATGTCTCTGTCATTCACTTACTTTGACATTTTTTTCTTTCAGTCCATCATATATTGAACTACCTTTTCATCACTCCAACCTTACCCTTACTCTTATCTCTGAAAACATTGTGTTTTTCTGAACAGATGAAGTGCTTACACATTCATAGACTGAGACGCCACGAATTCAGTTGGGTTCTTTCATAGCTCCAAGCAGATTTCTGCCCTCTCAGCCATGACAACCCAGAGTGGGGTTTTGAATGCTGATGGCAAGACATTTTATTATTAATCAGCAATTCATATGAATTAATCTAGGAACATGGAGGATAGGAAAACTTAAAATCAAGGTCAAAACATAACCCCCCAAAAAGAAGTGCTTTGTCCTTTGTCCTTTTTGCTATACCAATCAGTTTTTTGTAAAGTTCATCACCTTTGGTTCTTGACCGAAAGACTATGGTCCCAAAATGAAGTTTCTGAGTTCTCATTTTATGTTATCCTTGTATATACATGTTTTTATATAGCAAAGATTATTTTGAAATAGCATATAGTGTTCCATGTAGCTATTTAGCGTTTGAATTAAAGTCTTATATTAGAAGTAGAATATCTTTGAAAAGGTATGTGCATGATATTCGATTATTTGCATTTGACTATTTTAACATTTGTTTATTGGACAACTAAAAATTGTTGTTTTACTTCAGATTTGCCATGTGCACTTAAAGAAGTATGATTAAAAACCATTTTTTCAAGTTGTATTCTGAATCTTTACATTTTTTTCTTTTTGATGAACTTTGTTTGAAGTAGTATAATTGAAAGTAAATATTCTTGTAATATTTATATTTGTATATAGCTATACATATATTTAGCCACATATTCATGTTTATTTGCATATAAGGACATTCTTACATTTTGTATTATATATAGATAATTCATATAAAATGTTTTCCCTTTATACTTTATTTAAATGTGATTATCTTTTCCCCTACTTGCCCCTTTTATTCAGTCACATTTCATAAAATTCACTGCTACTGTAGTAAGAAATATTTCAAATTTGAGTAAATAAAGTAGATTCCTCATAAAATAGTAATTTAATCAACTTAGGCATACATTTATAGATATAAAATATGGCAGAGAAATGAAGTGGTTTAAGAAGTTGTACTTATACCAAATGCCTTATTGGCCAGTATTACCAAACCATAATCTTGACTTTTCATCTTAATTATTATAAATTTTGCTTATAATTTAAACATGTAAACAATTTTTTTTTTTTTGGAAAATAAAGGTATAAAACCTGAAGGTTAAAAGTCAAATTTTTAATACTTACCTTTTTTTAAAATGAGGACTTCATTTTTATTCTTTTGCATTATATTTATACATATATGTCAAGCATATACTATTTTCCTTATTGCTAGGTTCCCCTCTTCTGAAGGGAAGAATTATTAAAAAAAATTTTAAGTTACTATTTATTTCTGAAATGGGCCTATTGTTTTATTAGTATAAAGGACTCCCAGGTCAGTCAGCCCCTTCTACCATTCCCTCAGCGCTCTACCTTGGCCCTAAGACCTTCCCTGACTTGCCTGGAGTCACATGGCCATGACCTCACTAGGCCTGGGTCTTACCTTGTTATCTTTCCAGGGGAAAAAAATTTTTTTTTTTTTTTAATGCTTTTCATTTCTTAATAGTGAACAAAGCATTTCTTGACTAAATGGTGAGCAGGAATTCTGTGTCATTTGTGCTTGTGGACTGGGGTATGGGGACCAGAGGGTGCTGGGCATGGCAGGCTCAGCTTTTCTCAGCCACAAAAGTTTTGCTGTTACCTCAGACCTGCGCATCCTCAGTGACATGCTTCATCTCTCCCTCCTGCTTAGTCTAAGCTTGTAAGAGTCGTGAAGAAAACCTAAATCATAAGTTTGTTATCCCTTTGGCTCAGCTGCCCTCCAAGGAAAAACAAATGTAAATGTCTTTTCTGCTTCCTTCATCATAGCCCTTCTTTAGGCATCTCACAGATGTGATGCACAAACAAGCAGTGACACACTATTGTGGTGGTGGTTCAGTGGTGTCTGATTATGACCCTGGGGACCACTGTCCTTGGAATTTTCTTGGCAAAAATCCTTGAGTGGTTTGCCATTTCTTTCTCTAGAGGATTAAGGCAGACAGGGTTAAATATCTGCCCAGAGACACCTAGCTAGTGAGTGTCTGAGGTTGAATTTGAGTCTTCCTGATCCCAGGCCCAGTGTTGTGTCCTTTGCACCACCTAGCTGTCTTCTAGTGATAAAGCTACAGGACCATAGAAAAGAGAGCAAGAATTAGAAATAGAGAAATCATGGAATGATACTTATCTGCTACAGAGGAAGTGGGACAAAGCCAGATCCTTTCAGTGATCTCAAAGGAGCCTCACCTTTGTGCCATTGTACCCTAATAGAGGTGATGGCTGCCAGGGCTGAGCCACAGTGTCGAGATGCTGCTGCGTTTGCTGAGCTGTGATTGAACTGCATTCAGGTTTCTGCTATTCTTCCTTCTATCCAACCAATGAGTGTATGTTCTTGAGAATCTCTTTTAAAGGTTGGAGAAGAAACAGTATTGTGTCCAACAGTTACAACTTAAAAATAAAAAGTATTGTCCTCTTTTTCTCCCACCTTGCCTACCACAATAGAGAAAACAAAATTAAACAAATTCTCAAATTGGTTGTGTCTATAGAGATGTGTTTCAGCCTGTACTTTGAGTCTATCACCTTTGTCAGGAGATGAAGAACTGGTTTTATATCATGAGTCCTTTGGAATTATCAAGCTGATTTCCTAAATATTTCATAGTAGTTTGTCTTTATAATAGTATTACTTTTACATAAATTATTATCTTGGTTCTGTTCACTTCAATCTATATTAGTTTGTGATGACCTTGTATTTTAAAATCAGCCGGTGTCAGGAATTCAGGTTAAGGGAAAATCTTCAATCTTTATTCTCAGTAGAGGTGAAGAAGGATTGGAGGTGAAGGGGGATCGGAGGTGAAGGGGGGTTCACGATCGCAATGTATGCAGCTGAGTCAAGAAGCCAGCTAGACCAGAAGCCAGCCAGCAGTCTCTCCTCGCCTCTCTTCCTGCCTCTCTGCCTCCCCCCACCAAAATCGTCATTTCCTATACAATGCATCAGAACTTATACAAAAAGTGGGCGGGGCCATTCTTTCTCCAAGCATACATATTAATAGAGTATGGTCCAATTACTATTTAGCCTCACGTGCTTGGGACCTCAGTGCATCAACTCAAGCTTCAGCCCATTACATTAGTTCATACAAGTTTTCCTAGATTTCGGTGATCCATCCCCTTCATCATTTTTTGTAGTATTTTCTCATTTATATACCATAGCTTGTTCAACCAAATTCGAATTGATAGTTTCTAGTTCTTTGCCACTCAAAAGGAATTACAATAAATATTTACCTGGGACCAATCTTCTCTTAATATACCTCAATTTCTCATTCCCCCAAATCCTTTTTTCCTTTACCCTGTTAATTTGCTGAGTGACTATGCTTACTGTTAATTAAAATTTGTTTTACATAAACTAAAATCTGTTAAGGAAATCCTTTTGCATTTGACCCAACTGATCGATTTTCCTACTTGACCATAGTAAATTTTCTGAACTTTTTCATCCCTCCTTAAACTTTTCATTCTCTTGTTTTATATTTCGTTAGGACCATTTGTCAAGAGCTCCCTCTTCTCCTCACCTTGTCATCTCACATCAGCTAAGATGCCTTCTTTTATTCTCTCCTTTTTCACACCTGTATCACATGAAGAGGTAACCTTCTTGTCAAAGCAACCCCTTTAGACATCTAGGTGACCTAATGCCAGACTTCTCCAGCAGATTGCTCTTTCTGTCAATTTTACTAATTATTAGTCTTCAATCTCTTCTACTGACTTTCTTTGATGCTTACAAACATGTCCGTGTCTTTCCCATTCTCAAAAAAAAACCCAAAAAAAAACAAAAAACAAAAAGAAAGAAAGAAAGAAACCCTCACTTGATATATCCATCTTATTAGCCATCATCCTTCACCTTTCCATTCTTTTGTGGGTATTTTTCTTTTCTTTTTTTTTTTTTTGCTTTTAATTATAGGTTTTTATTTACAAGAAAAATGCATGGGTAATTTTTCAGCATTGACAGTTGCAAAACTTTTTGTTCCAATTTTTCCCCTCCTTCTCCTCACCCTCTCCCCCAGATGGCAGGTAGACCAAGACATGTTAAATATGTTTTAAGTATATATACTTACAATATATATATATATATAAAGAACAATCAGGCTTTGAAATAGTGTACAGTTAACCTGTGAAGGAAATAAAAAATGAAGGTGGACAAAAATAGAGCGATTGGGAATTCTATGTAGTGGTTCACAGTCATTTCCCTGAGTTCTTTTCACTGGGTGTAGCTGGTTCAATTCATTACTGTTCAATTGGAACTGATTTGTTTCATCTCATTATTGAAGAGGGCCACGTCCATCAGAACTGATCATCATATAGTAGTGTTGTTGAAGTATAATGATCTCTTAGTCCTGCTCATTTCACTCAACATCCGTTCATGTCAGTCTCTCCAGGCCTTTCTGAAATCATCTTGCTGATCATTTCTTACAGAACAATAATATTCCATAACATTCATATAACCACAGTTTATTCAGCCATTCTCCAATTGAGGGACACCCACTTAGTTTCCAGTTTCTGGCCACTACAAAGAGGGCTGTTGTGGCTATGTTTCTTGAAAAGGATATGTATAATCAGTGCCTCTACTTCTTTTCTGTCCTTTAAAATTTTTCTTTATTGCTCTTTTGTTTTTTACATCACCAGAATTTCTCACAGTATGCCTTTGCTTCCTTTACTGAGAAAGTGATCTGATTTAGCAAATAATATGTACTTTTTTTCCCCTGAGGTAAATTGGGATTAAGTGACTTGCCCAGAGTCACTCAGCTAGGAAATGTTAAGTGCCTGAGGACAGATTTGAACTCAGGTTCTCCTGGCTTCAGGGCTGGTACTCTATCCATCACACCAACTAGCTGCCCTGAACAAATAATATTTTAAAGGTAAAAAAAAGGAAAAGAGGAAATTCTTGTGTATCTTCTACTTCTGCAGAGAAGTTGGGTAGAAATTTCTTCTCATTTCTTTGTGGTTTGTTCTTTGTAATTTCACAACATTCACTTTTGATGTTTTGTGGTTCTTTCTATTTACATTGTTGCAGTTATTGTGTGTGTGTATTTTCTTTATTTTGCTTATTTTAAATCTTTCCAAGATTCTTGGTATTTGTCATATTTGTCATTTCTTATAGCACAGTAGTATTAGGTTTAATAGTGTTCCCTTCTCTTCATTCTTAACCTATTTTCATTACTTCTTTTGATCTTCTAGGTTGTTTGCTTCTCCAAATGAAATATTATTATCTTATCGAGTTCTGTAAAGTATCCTTTTGATAGTTTGATGTAGCATTAAAACTGTAAACTAGCTTTTATAGTATTGTCATTTGAATATATTGGGACAAATGATCTATAAACATTGAATATTTCTCCTGCCACTTAAGCTGGGTTTTTTTGACCAAGTTATTCAGATTTCCCATATTTGATAATATTACCATCAGAACCATCAGAAAAGTATTTAAGTATCACTAAGCTGTCAAGTTCATGGGAACCTATACAAGTCTAACAGAATTCTAATTGTTTTTCAAAAGGTTTTTTTTTTTATCATTGGCAAACAAAAGAATCATTTGTTTTCCTTGAAGTGACAGGTTCGTGTTATTTATTTTTGAGAAAATATCTGTCAGATACTCAAGTATTATAGTTTATCAGTCATTCTTTCATGTAAATATGGTGTTTATGGCAAAGCTGTTCTTTCAGCTCACAGCTTGGTTGCACACGTGCTCCTCCTCAAGACAGCTAGTGTACTTTGTATGCAGAGAAGTGCCTTGTACCAACTTTCCATCTCATCACACAGAATATTAAAAAGACGTGTACTCAAGGGTTGAGATTTAATAAAATTAATACTTTCTATTGTTTCATCAAGGACATTTTAAAGCAAATCTGGCTTTCCTTTCCCCCATACATGCTATAAATGTGTGAGATGGTTTCTATTCATGAAATATAAGTCACAATGCCTCTGTAAAACCAAGTAAACTCTATAACTCAAAACTGTAAGATTCTGTGCTCTTATAAGAGAATGAGAGTGAAAGAAGCTTATAAAAATGCGTTTTACCTTTTGGGCCCCTGGGGTGGAGTCCCTGTACTAGACACTATCCTCAGAAGTACCCATCTCTTCCTATGGATTTAATTTAGTCTTTTCATGCAGATGGTAGTTGGATTGTTTCTACAACTCAACCCTCTTTTTTCTGTTTTCCTCTTCTTTTTCTCCTGACCCCAATCTTCTATAGGACCCTTTCCCAATCCTTCTATTGCCTGTCTTCTGTTATAGCTTGTTAGTAAATTTTTGTTATTTATCTCTTCTATTAAATTATGAAGTCCTTGAGGGCAGGGACTGTTAGCTTTTTTTTGTTTATCCCCAGAAATGGTAGATCCTTAATAAATGTCCAATGAATGATTAATCTACAGCCTCCCATCTCCAGATCCTTGTTGAATGTCTAAAATGGGATGTTCTATAGTTATCTAAGCTCAATTTGCCTAAAATTGAGCTTTTTCTCCCCAAACTGACCTTTCTTCCTAACTTCTCTATTACTATTAACACTACCATCTTGTCAGTTATCCAGGCTCCCAACTCAGGTTATCCTCAATTATCCACTCTCTTTTTCAATACCCTGTATCCTATCAGTTGATAAGTCCTGCTAATGGGACAGGATTGGGCAATCTCTGTTATGTACGCCCTCCTCTCCATTCAGCCAGCTCTCCCCCTCCACCCCCAGCCCTCATCACCTCATCCATGCCTGAACTATTACAGTAGCCATTCAGTTAGTCTCCTTATCACAGATCTCTCTACACTTACTAGCCAATGTCCTTTCTAGAGTACTGTTGTGACCATTTGTGTCCCTCTTTACGGCCTAACCCCATTTGGTAAATTCTACCCTTATCTCTAAGATCAAATATAAAATACTCTATTTGGTTTTTTAAGCCCTTTACAACCTGATCCCTTCTTACCTTTCAGTTTTCTTATACCTAATTTCCCTTTATTTACTCTGTAATCCAATTACTTTAGCTTCTTGCTGTTGCCTGCAGAAGACACTCCATTTCCTAAAACTAAGCATTTTGACTGATGGTTCTTGTACTTGGAATTGTCTTCCTCTTCATCACTACCTCATGGTTTTCCTGGCTTTCTTCATGTTTCAATTAATATTCTACCTTGTGCAAGAAATCTTTTTCTCTTTAATGATAACATGTTCCCTCTATGATTATCTCCAATTTATCCTTTATCTAAGCTCCCTGAGAACAGAGATTATCCCTAGTATTTAGCACAGTACCTGACACATAATTAGTAAACATTTATTGAGTTCCTACTACATGCTAGGCAGCATGCTAAGTGCATAAGCACTTAATAAATTGACTTAGTAATCCTAGTAATTCTTTTGACTTAGTAATCCTAGTAATTCTCTAAAAGAGTTGCTGATCTACATTGGTAGAGGGAAATTTTTCATCCAAAAGTCTGCTAATGAAAAGTTTTAGATCCAGACAAAATTTTGTGTTTGTGTATACACATATGCATACATATGGGGTATGGGTGTGTACATGGAGAGAAAGAGAATAAAGATTCTTTATAAGTATCTTTTGATGGTTTTGAAAGTAATTTTTCTTAATGAGACTTCAAATGCATGTTAGGTGCTTTTTATTTTTTGCTAATGGACATTCTTTAATTCAGGTATACTACTGACCCAAATTCTTTATTACTGAGGTGATTATTTTAATGATAATAATAATAGCTTTCATTTAAATCATTTTTTTAGGGTTTACAAAACCTTTAGGGTTAGTTGTTCTGTTACTAGATAGAGAGTAGACTAGACAGTGTTTTTTGTTATTCTTATTTGTTTTATTTGTGCTTGCTATTTTTTTATATTGTTATATTTTATAGATAAGGAAACTGAGGTTTAGGTTATGTAACCTCTCTAGAAAGTAGTTATTGCCTAGGTTCAAACCCAGGTCTCCTGCTAGTCTTGTGTTTTTCCAACTCCATGATATTGCCTCTAATCAACTTGAAATCTCCTTTTCAATAGAGACATTTAACTCAATATATTTTCTCTCTTTTTTTGTGATAGCATAATAGTTATCAGTTTTTTTCTATATGTTTATCGATTCTTTAGAATACTTATAAGGAGTCTACCTTTTCTTACAATTTCCCTTCCCCTTTCTTCTTGCTTTGTTTTTAAATAAATATATGACTCATGTCAGAATAATATTTATATGCTTTTGGCTTGAGAAACTACTACAAAAAGTGGCCAAACTGGCAACAGTAACCCAAGTGAAACACAGAAGATTTAAGAGGCAGGGTCAGTCTGCAGAGACTAAATTTATGCTTTTATTCAAGATTTGAGAAAGAAAGAAAAATGCACCCTCTTAAATAATTTCTATACAGCAGTATATACACTGCTGTGGTATAATGTACTTGATTAAAATATTAATTTATTAGAACCTCGCTCATTCACACTAATGATGGGGAGGTACATTATGAATAATCAAATTTTATCCATTTGCATAAATGCAAACAATGCTGTTTAAAAAATAAAAACCATAGTATTTAAGTAATAAATCCATTGAACTGTTCAGTTACTAAATAGATAACAGAATGGGCATAGTGTTTTTCCTTTCCATATTTGTTTTAATATGGAATAGATTCAATACTTCTTGTTCATTTCTCTTCCCTTTTTCTAATATTGGTGTAAACATTGCTTATGAATGAATTTTTACAAGTAGTCCTTAAATGCACAGTCTTAATCCTTGTCAAGATTTATCACCTATCTCTTTCTGGTGGAAGATCTGGTAGATTGCTTAAAGCTCTCTTCATGTGACTGATGACAAATATAGGTACAATTTTCAATGGGATTACCTTTCTATTTCTTGCTGAAATGCTTGTTTTTAATGTTCCAGTTGTCTATGAAATGCTTAAGACATAGATTGACCTACAGAAAACATAGTATACTTTTTGAATGGAGTAGTAGTAGTAACAGATAATCATGAAGGACTGGTCTCTGGTGGCTAATTATTCAACAGTTATGGGAATATATAGCATTAATGATTAGCAGGGGTTGAAGAAGGTTGAATAATTCCAGATAAGGTTTCAGTATGATGACTTTAGAACCTGAATTTTTGCAGAAGGCAATTCAGATGCATTACTTTGTCAGGTTGACTTATATTATTCATTGAGGTATATCCAACAGATCACTGGACTAGGAGTCATGGAAACCTAGGTTTTATTTTTGGCTGAGTTCATTAATGAGTTTCTAGTCCTGGGCAGTTACTTGCCTCCTGTCATTACTTTTCTCATATATAAAATGCAGGTGATAATATATCTTAGGTTTCAAAATTATTTAATGTTCATATGACTTGTTTGTAAAGTCTTTGCAAACCCAAAGTGAAGGAAATACCAATTATAGTTATTAGCCCTATATATATATATATAGGGCTAATATATACATGTAATATTTCATTTACCAGTTAAGTAGTAGCATACTAATAACTCATATGTTTTACGACAGTGGAAATTTTATACTTGGTTAAATTTGCATTCTTTATTGAAGATTTTACGATTTCAATGGGAAGAGAATAAACAAAATAATTATAAGTATAGGTATTTTGAGAAGAACACTAAAGATAATTTTAAATACATAATTAAAATTTATTCCTCTATTAAAATGTAAGGGTAGATTCATTCAGGAATCTTTATATATATAACAATAAATTTTCTTAGTTTTACTAGTCATTGTTGATAGAATCATTTTTTAACTTTTTATTTTGTTTTCAATTAAAAGGTATTTATTTCTTCTCTTTACAACTCATCTCCCTCCCCAAATTGAAGAGAAGAAAAACAAAACTCTTATAACAAATTGCATGGTGAAGCATGTCTTAAAATGTTTGTTTCATTCTGTACCATGGTTCCATCACCATTTCATCGGAAGATATAAGTAGCATGATTCATCATTGGCTCTCTAGAATCACAGCTGATTGCTACATTCAAGAAAATTAAAGTTACATTTTTCAATTTTTTGCAGGGTAGGGGTAGGGATACCTTTATGACATTCCTATTGTTAGATAAATTGTTTTTCTGGTTCTTCTCACTTGACTCTCCAAAAACCTGTTATAAATATCTCTGTGTACACAGGTCTTTTTCTTCTTTGGGGACTATAGGAGTACTCATGGTTTAAAAACTACCTTTTTCAAAGGGTATGCTAGTTTAGTAATTTTGGTGCATAGTTCTAAATCCTTTCCAGAATGGCTGGACCAATTCATAACTTCACCAACAATGCATCAATATGTTAATCGTCCTGCAGTTTCTTCAGTATTTATCATTTTGGGGTGATCATCTTTGCCAGTCTAATGAAAGTGAGATAGAATTATTAAACATGTGAGTCATTTCTTGCTAAGGATATTGATAGCTTGAGTTTAATCCTTAGCTGGCTTTCATGTTCTTTGGACATTTATTAGAAAATGGTTGTAATTTTTTAAAAAGTGTGTGTGTGTGTGTGGGGGGGGTAAATTAGTTCATTATCTATCTTGAAAATTAGACTTTTGTAAGAAAATCATAATGCAAATAATTTTCCCATTTACCTTCTAATTTTAGTGTTATTGATTTTATTTGCACAAAAGTATTTTTTATTGTATATAATCAAAATTGTCCATTTTATCTTTGATCCTCTTTTTATCTTATTTGATCATGAAGTCTTTTTCATACTGATCAGAAAGGAAATTTCTTCCTTTTCTGATTTGTTTTATGTCACCTCTTATGTATTTAAGCCATGTATTTGGTATTTATCTTGATAAATGGTGTAGATTGTTACTCTAAACCTAATTTGTGCCAGACTGCTTTCTGTCTTTCTTAATAGGATTTTGTTTTTCGCTTTGATATTAGTGAGTACTTTATTCCAATAGGTAGGATCTTTGGACTTTTCAAACATTTGACTACTTAAGTTTATTTGCTTTGATATATATGTTGAGTATGTAATCTATTGTACTGATTGACCTAGCTATATTTTAAACAGAACTCCGTCATTTTGAAGGTATTGAATTGTACAATAATTTGAAATCTAACATGGGTAGGCATTCTTCCTTCCTTTTTTTATATTATATCCTTTCAAATTGACATTTTGTTCTGCAGGTTAATTTTTTATTTCATTATTATTTTTCTTTTTCAATAAAGTAATCCTTTCATAAGTGAATGGCATGGCACTAAGTAAATTACTTAAATAATATTGTCATTTTTATTATATAGACATTGCCTATCCATGACCAGTTAATATTTCCTCAGTAGTTTGTATCTGTCTTTATTTCTTTGAGAAACATTTTGTAGTTGTGTTCATATTGTGTGTGTCTGTATCTTTATATATTTCTAAGAATGTATATTATACATTCTGTAGTTAATCTTTCTTTTATTAATGGATTTTGTTGGTAATTGATAGAATTGCTGATGATTTGTATGCATTTATTTTATATGCTACAACCTTGCTGGATTTAATAATTGTTTCAATTAAAAATTTTAGTTGATTTGCAAGGGTTCTTTAAGTGAACCAGCCTATATAATTTTGATATAATCTTGTTTGTATTTTGCCCATGTATATTCCTTAAGTTCTTTTTTTTTGCCTTTATTATGGTACTTGCATTTTAGACCAATATTAAATGATAAAAGGACTTATTATGAATTATTAAATAATAAACAAATAATGGACATTGTTGGTTTTATTCCTGCTCTTATTAGAAAGGCCTTTATTTTATTCTCTTTACATATAATGAAAGTTTTAGTTTTAGATGGATACTGCCTAGTATGTTTAAGGAAAAGTCTGAAGTCTGTTTATTTCTTTGCTCTTAGTATTATTAATAGAAATGTATTGCATTTTATCAGAAACTTTGAACCAAATCTGTATTTCTAATTTAAATCCAATATGGTTATAGTGCACAGTGTTTTTTACATATTTTGAGACTTCTGCTAATATTTTCTTCAAAATCTTTACATTAATACTCAGAATACTAGTTTCTAGTTTTAGTTTCCTCTTGGCTTAAATATCAAAGAAAGAATTCGTCAGGATCCCTTCTGTTTTTATTTTTGCAAATAATTTATATAATATTTGTTCTTTGTCCTTTGAATATTTGATAGCATTTGCTGGCAAATCTTTCTGGTCCTTTTCTCCTACTCTTTCATCTCTCACCTTTAGTACTTCATTTGTAGATTTTCTTCACTTTTCTGCTCCCACTTTTAATATTTCATTTATAGATTTTTGTTTCTTTTTCTGAGATTGAGTTAATGAATAACTTCTTTCTGATTGGGGACAAGTAACTGAAATATTAAGAGTAACTTTTCAAATTGAATCACTTTTTAAAAAGTTAAAACCTTTTATATACACACATACACACACACACACACACACACACACACACACACACACACACACCCCTAATTGGCTTCATTGGTAAAAGATTGTTATGAGCAACACCTTAAATATGAAGGACTAATTTTTATTTTCAAGAAAGCATCTAAGTAATACCACTTAACAGGGTAGCTAGCTCCCTGAACTTTCAAAGCACTTTATAGTCATTTATCTGTTTAAGGTAGGTCAGTATTAACTAACAGCTTTTGTTAATAGATGAGTATTCTTTTAATTCTACTTTGCTGTGCTTTTGGATCATCAAAAATGCTACATTTGAACTGCTCATTATCCATTAGAGATTTTAAAGATCTTCCTTTATCTTTTCTTCTTTCTGTTCTTTGATTTTTTTTTTACTTCCCAATTTTTTTTTTTATTCCCAAAATGCTTATTATGTATGAATAAAAGGGAATAGAGAAAAAGCAAAATTGTCTAGATTGTAGATAGCAACATTCTTCAATTTCAGAATTAATAAAAGATTGTTTTGTTTACATTGATACACAAAAATTAAGTGAAAATCCTTATTCAAATAAATATATGCAGCTCTATTTACTATTTTATCCATTTGGTTAAAATATGTGGAAAAATAAAATAAAATTTGTGATGTTCAACAACATTATTACTTTGAATACCAGTTCACTGAAGTCTATAGATATTCAATTTTTATAATAAGATTAAAAATTCTATAACAAAACAATTGGAACTTCATATGGTTGTTTAAGTGATCTAGTTTGTTAAATGTATGAAACAACAAAATATTTGCTAAATTTTTTGTTCTTTCTTTGGTTTGGGGTTTATATAATACTATGTATTTAAAAAGTGGTAATGTGGATATCTTCCAGAGCTCCTACAGAAAGTCATTGTCCAAGAATTCATTCTCATTCAAGGTTAATTAGTGTACCATTAAAATAATGTGTTACAAAAATTAATTACATACTGGGTCAAAACGTATGTTAAAAAGCTTAGTGTAAATGTCTGAGAGCACATCATCATACTTCAAACAGTATTATATATGTGCCACCCTTATGGAAAAAAAAATCCAAAATGAAAAACACTAGTGAGGTCCAGTCATAGGTGTTTCCTCTAAAGTAAATGTTTGGCACTGCACATGGGAAATTTAACTTCTAACTCCTATTAATAGTAAAATGAGTTGCTTGTCTACTTCCTTACAGTAGTTCCTAAAGATTTATGAGCTAACATTTCTTCTCTTAATCTTTTTTACATTTTACAGTTAACAACAAAAAACCTGAGCAGATGTTTATTAAGAACCTAGGAATATGCTATATGTTTTTGATTTTGTTTTTGTAAAAATACAGATCATTTTGATTTCTTAACTAAAAAAATAGATCTGATAAGTATGTTAATACATGATGTAATATACCATATTAGATCTGTTGTACTTAATATTAATCATTTAATTTAGAAACTATCAAATAAACATTTGAAAATTGGAACTGAAAGTGATGGAGCACTGTCTAGTGTTGGAATTTTACCAGATTTTTTCACTTAAGAGATGTAAAACACTTAATTTATAAAATACCCTTTAGTTCATTAGAAATGTTTTAGAACTTCGCATTAAAGAATGTAATTGTTCCTTTGGAAGATTTTAGAGTTAGTAATTAGCTATAACAGAATTCATAAAAATATAAATAAAATAAAATATTCTTTGGTACTCAATCACAATAGCAAAGTTTCTTTGGAAGTTTTGTATACACTTTGTCTTGCCAATTTAATCTTCTTGAATTATGAGTAAAGAACTATTAAATATCTAGAAATACGCATAAGGTTTATCCACATCTGGAAATTTCTTATTTCCTTGCCATTTTGGATTTTGTGGTGTTTCATTTCAAAGTATATAAAGCTAAAATAAGAAATCAAACATTAAATGGTGTATTCTTTCCTTTTCCCTTTCCAGGAAGCCATCCCATATAACAAAGTATTTCCAAGAGGAAAAAAGAGGGGGAAAAATTAGCATAACGGAATAATACATCAAAAAAGCCTGAAAATATGTTCAACACACTATACTTGTGGAATTCTTACTTTGGCAAAGGATTGGGATGAAAGTGACTTCTCCCATCTTTTCCTTTGAGTCATGCTTGTTGATGTTATGATTTTCATACATTACCTTTTTATTATTTTTTTCATGGCCTTTTCCCCCATTTATATTGTTATGTTAGTAACATTAACAATAATTGCTATTTATATAGTACTTAAAGGATTTTAGAGCACTTTAAAATTTAAAATACCTCATTTGATCCACACATCAACCCTGAGAGAGACTGAAAGAAGTTAAGTGACTTGTCCACAATCACACAACTAATAAGTAAAGCAGAATTTTATTTCAAGATTTCTCAACTCACAGAGCCAACCCTATACTCAGTTTCAACTAACTGCACATAGGTGATTTTTCCTAGAATTTTGCACACTTTATTAATAATAAAAGCTAGCATTTATGTGGATCTTTAAGGTTTATGAAATAATTTTGTAAATGTCTCATTTTATTCTCACAAACACCCCAAGAGGCATTATTTTTATTTTACAGATGAGGAAACTGAGGCTGAGAGTTAAATATATTCCCTAGGATCATATGGGCTAGTCAATGTCTGAAGCAGAGTTTGAATTCAGGTTTTTCCTGCTCCAAGTCCAATGTTCTGTCCATTTTGGTACCTAGCTATACACTAGGTAATCATTGTATCATTTTACGTTTTCTTGGTTCTGCTTACTCTACCTTGTTTTAGTTCATATAGATCTCTCCTTGCATTTCTGTTTTTCATAAATTTCTTAATTTATTACAGCCTAGTAATATTCCATTGTATTCATGTGCCACAATTTATATCAGTATAAGTGAATTGATATCACAGCAGGTGCTGCTATAAAAATAAATATAAATTTTATTTTTTATCAATGATTTTCTTGTGATAAAAACTTAATAATGTAATCTCTGGGTCAGTATATCGACATTCTAGCCACTATATAGCATGTCTATGTTGTTTTCCAGAATGATTGTACTGATATGCACACAGATCTATCAACAATGCACTAGTGTGATTGTCTTTACACAACCCTTCCAAAATTGAATGTGCCCAGTTTTTTCATTTTTTGCCTATTTACAAAGTGTCAGATAAAATCTCAAATTTGTTTTTATTTGAATTTCTCTTATTACCAGTGCTTTAGAACATTCTTTCATTTGTTTGTGAATTCTTCACAATTCTTCTTTTGAGAATTGTTTGTTCCTGTCCTTTGATCAATTAGTTTTTTAGAAATGGTTTTTAGTGTACCATATAGCTATTAATTTTTTTTGTATTGATTGCATAAACTTTTATGAGAGAAATTTGATTAAAAAACTTTTTCCCATCATTCAACTGTTTTTCCTAGCTACATTAATTTTGTTTGTGCAGAAGCTTTTAAACTTTATATAAAGTTATTTTATCTTTTAAAATTATCGGCATCTCTTGTTTGGTTAAGACTATAACTCCTCCCCCTATTTGTGAAAGGTAAATGCTTTTTTTCTCTCACTTAAAAAAAAAGTATGATATTTAAAATTAGAGGCATGTATTCACTTAGAATGTATCATGGAATACAACTAAAGATACTGATCTAAATGTAATTTCTGCTAGTCAGTTTTCCAGTTTTTGCAGCATTTTCTTTTCAAGCATGGAATTCTTTTCTAGAATTGAAACATTGAAAAATCTTTTCAGATTCTTCCTTATGTAACCTGTCCTACTGATGTTACTTTTCTATTTTTCAAAGTCAACAACAAATAGTTTTGATGATTGTTGTTTTATTTTCTAGTTTGAGGTCTAGCAGTCCAATTTACTTTTTGTCTTTATCACTTGGCATTATTTTCCTTCATATTCTAATTCTTTTATTTTTCCTTATGAATTTTCTTACCATTTTTTATCAAGTTCTGTAAGTATCCCTTTGATAATTTTATTGGTAGAACATTAAAATTGTAAATAAACATCATTTTTTTTATTGGCATGGGATAGCCAGGAATACTAAATAATGCTTCATCTATTTAAATTATTCTGTTATTTCTTTAAGGATTATTTTATAAATGGATCAATGCAGGCATTTTCTTTGCTTTGATAGATTGATCCCTAGGTGTTTTTATGCACTTTGTAATTATTTTAAATGGTATTTTTCTTTCTATTATCTTTTGGATTTTTTTTTTGTCATTTTATAGAAACATCCTGATTAGTAACCTGCAGTTTTGCTGAACTTACTCATTGCCTCAGAATTCTTTGCAGATTCTGAAAAATTTTCTAAGTAAAGTGTCCTCTAAGCAGCAAATAAAGGATAATGTTATCTCCTCTTGACTTATAATTCTGTCAAAAAATAGTGAGAAAAATTGGCATCTTTGCTTTACCTTTTGTACTTATTGTTAAGTGTTCTAGTTGCAGCTAATATTTGTTATTTTAGAGAGATGCTGAGTTAAGATTATTAAGCTTCATGTTGGTAGTTCATATCTTTTTTGTTTCTTTTGGATTCTTGGTGAATTTGCTTATCTCTTACATATAATTCTTATTTTGAAAGGAGAGACTGAACAGTTCTTTAAGTTCCACTTTAAGAAGGGTATTTAGCTCACTTATATTTTCATTCCTTTCTAGGCTACATACTCTTACTATGTACAAGGCAATACAATTTCATATTTTATTGGGAAAGACAGTGTACAAATAACTGTATACATATAGATACATATGGTCTATATGAAAGGTGATTTTAAAGGGGAAGGATCAGCTAGTCACATTAGATGAAGTGCAAAGAGATAAAACAATGACCAGAAACATCCTCCTGCAGAAGATGAAAAGTAGAATTTGAGCCGAGTCATGGAGCAGTCTAAGGAAACTGAGAGTCAGGGGTGAGAAGGGCAAACATTACAACCACAGATAGTTGCCAGTGCAAGGGGATTGTCAGCAGATGGAGTATCATGTCTGAGAAATAAAAGTACCCTGATACAGCTGGGTTACAGAATTTGAGGAAGGAGGTAACGTATAAGAAGAGAAGAGAGGTACTAAGGGGCCAGGTTGGGAAGGCCTTTAAATACCAAAAATAATTTTATATTTGATTCTGGATAAAGTAGGGAGCCACTGGAATTTATCAAGTAGGGAGGGGAGGAATACACATATTGAAGCTACATTTGAAAAAAAATAATCTTGGCAGGGAGTAGGGATGTATTGGAGTGGGAGAGAGAAGTTAAGCATAGAGACCAACCCGAAGGGGATGCCTTTGAGGTGGGGAGAAGGGAGTTGGTAAGAGTGCTGTGTTAGGAGTGGAAACCCCAATTCTGGCCCCAGATCAGACAGGTGAGGCAAATCAAGTGAGGATGGGGATGATACCAAGGTTGGACTCCAGTAACAGCAAGCTCTTGTAAAAGAAAGGGTTTGGGAAAAGGGGAGGTTGGGGTGCCCACAAGAATCCAACTGGAGATAGATATCTGGGGCACGATCAGGTCAGGGGAGAGAGTAATGGTAGGAGCATCTATATAGAGAGATAGTTGAACCCATGGTAGATGATCTGATTACCAAGAAAGATAATGTGAGAAGAACAAAGAAGGGAGTTCATGAAAAACTCTTAGAGGATACCTACAGTTTGGGGACATACCCTGATGAAAATCAAGCAGAAGAACCTGGAGGGGGGGGTCAGTCAGGTAGGATGAGAATCTAGAAAGGAGAGGTTATCCTAGAGGAAAGGGTCAGAAATTGGAGAGAAATCAGGAAGAATCAAGACTAGCAAAGCCATTCCTTTCCCTCCACATCATTGAGCTCTCATGCTATCCTAGTATGTCCAGGAATTAAATCCTTCCTTATGCTCTGAGTTTGGACCATTACAGTTCTTAAACCTTTCTAAGTAGGTACAAGAAAGGCAGTGACCCAGACTGACCTCAGGACAGTCCCTCTCTACTTTCTATGCATATGTGATGATCCAGCTATGGCCTTCCTTGCTGTTACCTTTGGTGCTGGCTACCCCCTTACATGGCTTACTCTGACCTTTTGCCACATTCTTGTCATTTCCCTTTCTTTGAGATTCAGCTCAAGTCTCATTTTGTGCAGGAGGCTCTTTTTTGCCCCAATTGCTAGTGTCCCCTCTCAGATTACCGCCCATCTACTGTGTGTGCATGTGTGCGCGTGTGCATGTGTAGCTGTTGTGTCAGTCTGTGTAGTATTTATGTTGTCTTACATGTAGAATTTAAGCTCCTTGAGGGGAGGGTCTGTTTTTGCCTTTATCATAGTGCCTAGCACATAGTAAACACTTAATACACGATTGTTTATTGAATAAATTGCAAAACATTTAAGTATGAAGAAAATTTGATGTTTTTGCCTATTGTTTGGTACAGTACAAATAGCCTATATTTTGGAGGACCCATGACAAGCTGGTTCTTTTAAATTGACTTTACCAATTATGCTCAGATATTTTTTTTCTTCTGATTTTTTTAGGGCAGGGCTCTACTCCATTGGGCGTGTGACCGAGGACATAAGGACCTAGTAACAGTCCTACTGCAGTATACAGCTGACATTAATTGTCAGGTAAGGAAGAGTGCATCGGATAAGAATATTTAGATAGATTTTCTTCTTCAGTTGTTTTGGGGATAACCTTTTTCCATTTGTACCATCTAGTTCCCTTGAAAAAGTTAATTTATTAATTAGTATTGTCATGTCTATAGAGTCATACTGGGGCAAAACTTTATTTTCAGTTTATCTTGACGCATGCTCACTATAATTTCATGTTTGTTCCTTTTCTTCACTTGGAAGGAAAGCTAAGGTTGAAAGAATTTTAATAAAATGCTTTTTACTTTAAAAAAAATTTCCAGTGTACATATATTAGTTTTTGGTTTGTTTTGTTGTTTTTTCATGAGGCAATTGGGATTAAGTGACTTACCCAGGGTCACATAGTTAATAACTGTTAAGTGTCTGAGACCAGATTTGAAGTCCTCCTGACTCCAGAACTGGTACTCTATCCACTGCACCACCTAGCTACCTCTTAATGAATGTATATATATTTTAATAAGCATTTATCAAGCATCTGTGTCCCATTACTGTGCTAATAATAAGCAAATTGCTATTTCATTTTATCCCCAGAATAGTGCTGGGATATTGTTGCTCTTATTTTCTCCATTTGATATATAAGGAATCTTAAAGGCAGAAAGGTTAATTGATGACTTGCTCAGAATAAGTGAGCGTCTGAGGCTAGACTTGAGCTCATACCTTCTTGACTTCAAGAACAGGGCCCTATCCACTTTGCCACCTACTACCTAACTGTTGAAGGTGATAGTAAAATGTAACCATTCCAGTAGTAAGAATAATGAATAGTGTACAGTTATACTACAAAGCTATTTAAGAGATAAAAAGAAGAAAATCTTTACTCATACCCTTAGGAAGAATTTTTCTTTTCTTTTTCTTTTTCTTTTTTTTTTTTTTTTTAATTTAATAGCCTTTTATTTACAGGATATATACATGGGTAACTTTACAGCATTAACAATTGCCAAACCTCTTGTTCCAATTTTCACCTCTTACCCACCCCCTCCTAGATGGCAGGATGACCAGTAGATGTTAAATATATTAAAATATAAATTAGATACACAATAAGTATACATGACCAAAACGTTATTTGCTGTAGAAAAGAATCAGACTCTGAAATATTGTACAAGTTAGCTTGTGAAGGAAATCAAAATGCAGGTGGGCATAAATATAGGGATTGGGAATTCAATGTAATGGTTTTAGTCATCTCCCAGGTTCTTTTTCTAAGCTAGTTCAGTTCATTACTGCTCCATTAGAAATGATTTGGTTGATCTGTTGCTGAGGATGGCCTGGTCCATCAGAACTGGTCATCATATAGTATTGTTGTTGAAGTATATAAGATCTCCTGGTCTTGCTCATTTCACTCAGCATCAGTTGTGTAGTCTCTCAGGCCTTTCTGAAATTATCCTGTTGGTCATTTCTACAGAACAGTAATATTCCATAATTTTCATATCCACAATTTATTCAGCCATTCTCCAACTGATGGACATCCATTCAGTTTCAGTTTTAGCCACTACAAAAGGGCTGCCAAAACATTCGTGGCACATACAGGTCCCTTTCCTTCTTTATAATCTCTTTGGGATATAATCCCAGTAGTAACACTGTCTGATCAAAGGTATGCACGTTTGATAACTTTTGAGCATAGTTCAAACTACTCTCCAAAATGGTTGATTGTTCACAACTCCACCTAACAATGCATCAATGTCCCAGTTTTCCCACATCCCTCTCAACAATCATCATTATTTTTCCTGTCATCTTAGCCAATCTGACAGGTGTGTGTGGTATCTTAGCGTTGTCTTAATTTGCATTTCTCGATTAATAATGACTTGGAGCATCTTTTCATATGACTAGAAATAGTTTCAATTTCTTCATCTGAGGGTGTCTGTTCATATCCTTGACCATTTTTCATTGAGAATGCTGATTTTTATAAATTAGAGTTACACTCTATATATTTTGAAATAGGCCTTTATCAGAACCTTGACTGTAAAAATATTTTCCCAGTTTATTGCTTCCTCTAATCTTGTCTGCATTAGTTTTGTTTGTACAAAACTTTTCAGTTTGGTATAATCGAATTTTCTATTTTGTGATCATGTAATGATCTCTAGTTCTGCTTTGGTCATAAAGACCTTCCCTTCCACGGTCTGAGAGGTAAACTATCCTATTTTCCCTAATTTATTAATAATTTCATTCTTATGCCTAGGTCATGAACCCATTTTGACCTTATCTTGGTGTACGTAAGTATGGATCAATGCCTAGTTTCTGCCATATTAGTTTTCCAATTTTCCCAGTAATTTTTATCAAACAGTAAGTTCTTATCCCAAAGCTGGGATCTTTGGTTTGTCAAAGACTAGGTTGCTATATTTGTTGACTGTTTTATCCTTGAGACCTAATCTATTCCACTGATCAACTAATCTATTCCTTAGCCAATACCAAATAGTTTTGGTAACTGCTGCTCTATAATATAATTTTTAGATCTGGTACAGCTAAGCCACCTTCATTTGATTTTTTTCATTAATTCCTTGAAATTTTGACCTTTTGTTTTTCCATATGAACTTTGTTGTTATTTTTTCTAGGTCATTAAAATAGTTTTTGGAGTCTGATTGGTATAGCTCTAAATAAATAGATTAGTTTAGGTAATATTGTCATCTTTATTATATTTTGCCTATCCAAGAGCATTTAATATTTTTCAATTGGTTAGATCAGACTTAATTTGTGGAAAAGTGGTCTGTAATTTTGCTCATAAGTTTCTGATTTTCCCTGCAGATAGATTCTAAATATTTTATATTATTAGTAGTTACTTTAAATGGATTTCTCTTGTAACTTGACTGTTGGATTTTGTTAGTGATATATAACAATGTTGATGACTTATGTGGTTTATTTTTAACCAAGCAACTTTGCTAAAGTTGTGGATTATTTCTAATAACTTTTAGCAGAATCTCTGGGTTCTCTAAGTATACATCATGTCATCGGCAAGAGTGATAATTTGGTTTCCTATTGCCTATTCTTATTCCTTTAATCTCTTTCTCAGCTCTTATTGCTATAGCTAGCGTTAATACAATATTAAATAGTAACTGATAGTGGCAACCTTGTTTCACTCGGATCTTATTGGGAATGGTTGCAGTTGTCTCATTACATTGATGCTTACTGCTGGTTTAAATAGATGCTGCTGATTATTTTAAAAAGTCCATTTATTCTATACTTTCAAGTGTTTTTAATAGGAATGGATGTTGGATTTTATCAAATGCTTTTCTGCATCTATTGAGATGATCATATGGTTTTGTTAATTTGGTTATTAACATGCCAATTATATTGATAGTTTTCCTAATATTGAACGCCCTGCATTCCTGGTATAAATCCTACTTGATCATAGTGTATTATCTTGGAGATGATTTTCTGTAGTCTTTTTGCTAATATCTTATTTAAGATTTTAGCATCAATATTCATTAGGGAGATTGGTCTATAATTTCTTTCTCTGTTTTCAGCCTACCTGGTTTAGGTATCAGTACCATGTCTGTGTCATAGAAGGAATTTGGTAGGACTCCTTCATTCCTATTTTATCAAATAATTTATATAGCATTGCCAATTGTTCTTTAAATGTTTGGTAAAATTCACATGTAAATCCATCTGGTCCGGGATTTTTCTTAGGGAGTTGTTTAATTGCCTGTTCTATTTCTTTTTTCTGAAATGGGACTATTCAAGCAATTTACTTCCTCCTCTGTTAGTCTGGAAGTCTGTATTTTTGGAGGTAGTCATCCATTTCACTTAGGTTATCAAATTTATTGGCATAAAGTTGAGCAAAATAACTCCTTATTATTTCTCTAATTTCCTCTTCATTGGTAGAAAGTTCTCCCTTTTCATTTTTAAGACTACTAATTTCATTTTCCTCCCTCCTTTTTCTAATCAGATTTACCAAAGGCTTATCTATTTTAGTTGGCTTTTCATAGAACCAACTCTTAGTTTTATTAATTAGTTCAATAGTTTTTTACTTTCAATATTTTAATTTCTCCTTTTAATTTTAGAATTTCCAATTTAGTATTTGATTGGGGGTTTTTAATTTGGTCTTTTTTTAGTTTTTTAGTTGCAAGCTCAATTCATTAATCTTTTCTTTCTCTGTTTTATTCAAGTAAGCCTCTAAGGATATAAAATTCCCTCTTATTACCGCTTTGGCTGCATCCCACAAATTTTGGTATGATGTCTCATCATTGTCATTATCTTGAGTGAAATTATTAATTGTATCTATAATTTGCTGCTTCACCAATCATTCTTTAAGATGAGATTGTTTAGTTTCAATTACTTTTGGTCTATTTCCTAACTTTTTGTTGAATGTAGTTTTTATTGCATCATGATCTGAAAAGAAAGCATTTACTATTTCTGCTTTCTTGCATTTAATTTTGAGGTCTTTATGTTCTAATATATGGTCAGTTTTTGAATAGGTTCCATGAACTGCTGAGAAGAAAGTATATTCCTTCTATCTCCATTCAATTTTCTCCAAAGATCCAACATAACCTAATTTTTCTAATATTCTATTTACTTCTTTAATTTCTTTCTTATTTGTTTTGTGGTTTGATTTGTCTAATTCTGAAAGTGCAAGTGTTGAGATCTCCTACTATTACAGTTTTGTTGTTATTTCTTCTTGTAACCTCTTAACTTCTCCTTTAGAAGTTGAATGCCATACCACTTGTGCATATATGTTTAATATTGATATTGCTTTGTTGTTTATTACCCTTTAGCAGGATGTAGTTTCCTTCCTTATCTCTTTTAATTAGATCAATTTTTACTTTTGCTTGATCTTAGATAAGGTGATGGCTACCCCTTTTGACTTCACTGAAGCTATAATAGATTTTGCTCCAGCCTTTTTACCTTTACTCTATATGTATCTCCTTGCTTTAAATGTGTTTCTTGTAAACAACATATTGTAGGGTTCTGACTTTGATCAGTCTGCTATCTGCCTCCTCTTTCATGGGAATTCATCCCATTCACATTTATGGTTAGAATTACTAAATCTGTATTTCTGCCATCCTAATAACCCCAGATTATGCTTTACTTATTCTTGCCTCCCCAACCCTCTTCCCCTTTAAACTTACTGCCCTCTTGTATCAAGATGTTACCCTCTTTATAATCCCTCCTCTCCCCCTTTGAGTCTTCCCCTTCCTTCCTTATTACTCTTTTTTTTCCCTTTTCCTCTCCCTTTTAATGAGGTGAGAGAATTTTCTCTAAAACAAATGTCAATTATTTTTTCTTTGAGCCAACTCTGATGAGAGTAGATTCACACAATGTTCCTCCCCTCTCTAAATTCCCTCAGATGATAAGTTTCCTTTGCCTCTTTGTGGGATGTGGTTTCCCTTTTTATCCCTCCTTCCCACCTTTTATTCTGCCATCATCCCTTTTCCATATCTATCCTTTTTATGTTATATCAGTACAATCAAATTATACATGTATTCTTTTGTATATCCACAACAGAAATACAATTCTCAAGAGTTATTTTTACCTTTTCTGCATCTCTTGAGTTCTATGCTTGGAGATCAAATTTTTGTTTAGTTCTGTTTTTCTTCAGAAACAAATGGAATTCATTTGTTTCATTAAATGTCCATCTTCTTCCCTGAAGAAAATGCTCAGCTTAGTTGTAGTTTATTCTTGGCTGCATCTCAAGTTCTTGTGCCTTTGGAATATCATATTCCAGGCCCTTCTTTCCTTAATGTAGAGGCAGCCAGATCTGGGTGATCCTTATTGTGCAACACCGTATTTAAATGGTTTTTGCTGCTTGTAAAATTTTTTCCTTAATCTGATAGTTTTGAAATTTGGCCACAATATTCCTTTGGGGTTTTTATTTTAGGGTTTCTTCAGAAGGTGTTCGAGTGAATTCTTTCAATGCCTATTTTACCTTCTGATTCTATTACATCTGGGCAGTTCTCTTTGATGATTTCTTGTAAAATAGTATCTAGGCTCTTTTTCATCATAGTTTTGGAAAGTCCAATAATCCTCAGATTATCTCTCTAGATCTATTTTCCAAGTCTGTCGTTTTTGCAAGTAGATAATTCATGGTTTTCCAGTTTGTCATTTTGTTTTTGTGACTGATTCTTGCTGTCTCAATGAATCATTAGTTTCTATTTGTTCAGTTCTAATTTTTAAAGAATTATTTTCTTCATTAGCTTTTTTTACTTCTTTCTGTATATGTCCAATTGAGTTTTTAAATGTATTGTTTTGGTCTGTGGAATTTTTTTCCATTTCACTAATTTTTTTTTTTAGTGAATTATTTTCTTTTTCCAATTCACAGATCCTACTTTCTTGCGTGTTCTTTGTCTTTTCCAATTCACAGATCCTACTTTCTTAGAGTTCTTTGTCTTTTTCCAATTCACAAATCCTACTTTCTAGTGAATTCTTTATTTTTCCAATTCAATTCTTACTTTCCTGAGATTTTATTTTTTCCAATTCACCAATTTTGTTTCCCTGCACTTCCTGGGAATTTTTAATTTCCAATTGTATTTCAGGAAGTTGTTGCTCTTTGTAAGGCTTCTCTTCCTTTCCCCCTTTATCTTCTAACTCTCTTTTGAGACTTTTAATGGTCTCTTCTATGAGAGCATCATGTAAAGGAGGACAGTCTGATGCATGTTTGCTGTTTGAGGTCTCTTCAGGTTTGCTGACCTGCTCTTTTTCTGCATAGAAGCTGTTGATCGTTCTTTTCATCTTTTTATTCATGTTTTAAAGCCTTTAGGGTATGTCTCCTAGGCACGGGTTACCAGCTTCCTCTGCAGAGCAGGGAAAGATGTAAACCGATTTCCGCCCAGGTATGGGAGTGCTCTGAGTGAGAGTTTCCCTTCCCCAACAGGAAGTGGAATCAGCACTGCTGAGCTATGGAAGTGCCCAGTTGGGCTGTGTGGGTTAGCGATGCCCTGTTCAGAGACTAAGGGGTGAAAGTGTCACTGCCCCAGGCGGAGCCTCTTGTGGGACTGTGAGTATTAGCAGCTGACCGCAGACCGGCAAACTCTGCCAGTGTCTCTGCCTGATGCAAATCGGCCTGGAAAAGCTAAAGCTCTATGGCCCAGCGAGCTCCCCACTGTGCAGATTGGAGGCTAACCCGGGCTGCGTCCTCCTGCAGTGCAGGATCACAACTGCCCCAAGGAAAAGCCCCGTACTGCGGGTTGTGCTTTCACTTTCGGTTTGAGGCTCTCCTCAGAACCTAATTTCTCTCCCTGTCTCCTCTGATCTCCCCCCTGGCCCCGAACCAACCTTTTTGGCGAGACTGCAGATTTTCTTCGGCCGTGAGTTGTTCTACTTCTTATCTTTACGAATTGTAGCAGTCAAGACTATTTTGAGGCTCGATATAATATTGATAAAGAGGGTAAGAGAAGAGCTTAGAAAGTCGAGTGTGTCTTCTCTGCCATCTTGGCTCCGCCCCCCAGGAAGAATTTTTTCAATCAAGTTTGCCCACATATTGTTGCTTGTCACTCATATAGACATTCATATAATTAAATAATAGTGAATATTTTTATTATAGTATTTTATTTTTCCAAATATATACAAAGATGGTTTTCAACATTTACCTTTGCAAAACCTTTTGGTCCATATTTTTCTCTCTCTCTTCCCTCTAATCCCTCCCCAGAAGAGCAAGCAATCCAAGATAAGTTAAACATGCAGTTCTTCTAAATATATTTCCATATTCAACATGCTACGCAAGAAAAAACAGATTAAAAATGGGAAAAAAAAACCCATGAGAGGAAAAAAAACAAGCAAGCAAACAGCAGCAGCAATGAAAGGTGAAAATACTATGCTTTGAGCCACATTCAGTCTCCATAGTTCTCTCTCTAGATTTAGATGGCATTTTCTATCACAAATCTATTGGAATTGCCTTGAATTACCTCATTGTTGAAAAGAACCACATCCATCATAATTGATCATCACATAATCTTGTTGTCACTATTTTTCTTGCTTCTGCTTACTTCACTCAACATCATTTCATGTGAGTCTTTTCTGAAATCATCTTGCTGATCATTTTTTATAGAACAATAGTATTCCATAACATTCATATACTATAACTTATGCAGCCATTCTCTAATGGATGGGCAGCCACTCAATTCCCAGGTCTTGCCACTACAAAACGGACTGCTACAAACATTTTTGTACATGTGGATCTTTCTGTTATGATCTCTTTGGGAATCAGACCCAGTTAAAGATTCAGCAAACACTTATTAAGATCTTATTATGTGCCTGGTCCTGTGCTAAGTATTGAGGATATAAATAAGAAAAACAGATAGTTCCTGCCCTTGGAAAGCTTATAGTTTAATGGGGAAACGCGGTACACAAAAGTAAACTCAAAGGGATAGATGATGCTAGCTAGTACCTGGCTTGGTAGCATAATATTCACACACTTGAAACCAAGCGTAGTACCTGGTGGCAAATGAAAATCTGACTGGAAATTCTGAGTCTTGCATAAAGAGAAGTTTTGGGAGAGTTTTTACTCTCTCCTATAGCCTTCCAATCAAAGGGGTGTGTCAATCAGAGAGGATGTTTTGAGTATCAAAGCTGAAGCAGTTTCTATGATGTGAGGTACAAAGGACCATAGAGATTACATAGTTCTATCTCCTAAGTAATGTCATTAAATTCACAGAGAAAACGTTTGACTATGGACAAAGAGTCATTGGTCAACTATACAATAATAATAGTTGTGAGGTTAATCTAATTAGATGAAATTACTAGGTATGGTTCTGTTAAAAAGTTTTAAGTTATTTAGTACCTACTGTGTTCCAGCTTTTGGAGATTTAAAGGCATGTAATTCAACAGTCCTTTCACTTCAGGAGCTTAAAATATTCATATTTCAACACTTTGATCTTTGCTAAGCTTACATTCAACTGAGAATAAATACAAATTTTTATACTTGGTATAAAATGATCAGTAATATAAGGCCGAGAAGGACAAGACATGATTAGATAATTCTTTGAGTGAAAAAGACCTGGGACTTGTAGAAGACCAAAAGCTTTGTGGGAGCCAACAGTTCAATAGAGTTGGCAAAAATACCACCATGTTAACTTACATGAATATATGAGTATTATCTTGAATGAAAATCATGGTTCCACTGTATTCTGCATTGGTTAGATCATATCTAGAGTATTCTCAGTTTTAGGAAGAGGAAACTAACCAGAATGGTATTAGGGCTGGAAATCATGGTATAAGATGATTTGCAGAAGGGACTGGCATTATTTATCCTAGAGAAGTAAAGACTTGGGAAGGAAAGAGAATATGAGAGGATAAAATGATAGCTTTTTGAGGGACTGTAATGTGACATTCAGTTCCATTCAATAAACATTAAGCACCACAGTAGGTATAACACCAGGGCAGCTAGAGTTCCAGGCCTGGAATCAAGTTGAAATCTGGTTTTAGACACTTATACTAGCTGTGTGACTCTGGGCAAGCAAGCCACTTAACCCTATTTGCCTCAGTATCATTATCTGTAAATGATTTGGAGAAGGAAATGGCAAACCACTCCAGTGTCTTTGCTAAGAAAAGCCCAAATAGGGGCCATGAAGATTTGGATATGACTGAAAAACCACTTCCAACAGCAAGCAGGAAGGTTCATCTCCCATGTTGTGTCTCCCCTCTAAGTCTTCTCTAGGATAAATGTCACCCATGGATCCTAATAGGAAAAGGAGATCTTTTACCATCCTGGTTGTCTCTGGAATTCTCTCCAACTTAGGCCTTTCCAAAATGTGATGCCCAGAACTGATGTGGTCTAAGATAAAGGATGTTAGAACTATTGGCTCTCCAATCATGAACACGAAGCCTCTCTTAATTTATGTTAATTTTATGTCATCTTTTTGATGACAAAAGTCTCAAAATTTCCTAAAAAGGTAGAATATGCTGCTCTAGCAATACTGAGCTCCTAATTATTGGGTGTCTTTAAAGAGTGGCTGAATTGTTACACAATTTTTAGAGATGTTTGGGCATTCCTGATGATCTAACATTCTTTCTGAAATACTTTCAGTTTCCACTGTGCAATACAGAGTAATTTTTGTAGAGAGATAAACAAGGAAGGAAGAAAATGAGCAGTCCTTGCCTTCAGGGAGCTTCCATTCTAACGAAAGAAATCAAAACACAAAAGGGAGGTCACAAGAAAGAAGGAGCTGGGGATTGAAGGTATCAATTACTCAGGACCATTTTATTTTTTTAAGTATTTTATTTTTCCAAATACATATAAAAATATTTTTCAACATTCATTTTTGGTAAGACTTTTGTGTTCCAAATTTTTCTCCCTCCTTTATTTACTCCCCCCTCCCTAAGACAGCAAGCAATATGTGTAGTTTAAAAAAATATATTTCTATATTTGTGTACAAGAAAAATCGGAACAAAAAGAAAAAAGCCATGGAGGAGGGGGAAAAAAAAAACAAGATGAAAATAATAAGCTTCAATCCACATTCATTGTCCATAGTTTTCCCTCTGGATGTGGATGACATTTTCCATCCCAAGTCCATTGAAACTGCCTTGAATTAAATTACAACAATTCTGAGATAACACTACACACCTGTCAGATTGGCTAAGATGACAGAAAAAGATAATGACAAATGTTGGAGGGGATGTAGGAAAACTGGGACACTGATACATTGTTGGTGGAACTGTGAACAGATCCAACTATTCTGGAGAACAATTTGGGACTATGCCCAAAGAGTTATCAAACTGCTTACCCTTTGATTCAGCAGTGTTTCTACTGGGATTATGTCCCCAAAAGATCTTAAAGGTGGGAAAGGGACCCAAGTGTGCAAAAATCTTTGTGGCAGCCCTTTTTGTCGTGGCAAGAAACTGGAAACTGAGTGGATGCCCATCTGCTGGAGAATGGCTGAATAAGTTATGGTATATGAATATTAGGGAATATTATTGTTCTATAAGAAATGACCAGCAGGATAATTTCAGAAAGGCTTGGAGAGACTTACATGAACTGATGCTAAGTGAAATGAACAGAACAGTGAGATTATTACACATGACAACAAGAAGACTATACAATGTTCAATTCTGATGGACATGGCTCTTTTCAGCAATGATATGATTCAGACCATTTCCATTGGTCTTGTAATGAAGAAAGCCATCTGCACCTGGAGAGAGAACTGTGGGAACTGAGTGTGGTTTACAATATAGAATTCTCACTCTTTTTGTTGTTTGCTTGCATTCTATTTTCTTCATCACTTTTTTTTCAGGTTTGATTTTATTTTTCTTGTACAGCAAAATAATTATATAAATATGTATACATATATTGGATTTAATATATATATTTCTTCCATGTTTAACATATCAGATTACTTGCCATTTAGGGAAGGGAGTTAGGAGAAGGGGGGGACAAGGTTTTGCAAGGGCTAATGTTGCAGAATTATCCATGTTTTGAAAAATAAAAACCTTTAATAAAAAGAAAGAAATTGCCTTGAATTACCATGTTGTTGAGAAAAGCCAAATTCATCACAATTGATCATCACATAATCTTGTTACTGTGTACAGTGTCCTCTTGGTTCTGCTTACTTCACTCAACAGTAGTTCATTTAAGTCTTTTCAGAGTTATAAATTAATCTAAAGTCTTTAGCTATTTTTTTGAAACATTTAATAAAATTTTTAAGTTAACTGCCCTTTAAATGTTTGGGAAAATTTGTTTATAAGTCTATCTCATTTTGGGGTTCTTGTCTTGAGGAGCTATGGTCTGTTCAATTGTTTTATTTTTCTAAAATAGATTCATTTACTTTTAATATTTATTCTTCTGTTAACCTGGGAAATGTATGTTTTGTAAATTTTTGCATATACTTGAGCAAAATAGCTCTTAATAATTGCTTTAATTTTATCTTCATCTGGTTAATGAATTTACCTTTTATTTGTGTTGAACATTTTTCAATTACTTTTTTAAATAATTTTTTATTTTCAAAATACTTGTAAAAATAGTTTTTAGCATTCCTTCTTGCAAACTTTGTGTTCCAAATTTTTCTCCCTCCCCTTCCCCTAGACAGCAAACAATCCAATATCTGGTCTACCCTTCCTTTTTTCCTTCCTTCCTTCCCTTCGATAGCAAGTAATCCAATATATGTTAAACTTATTCAATCTCTTCCAAGTTTTTTTATAGTCTGACTTCTAATTTTAAGGTTACAAATCCATTTTGAGCTGCTTATTTGCCTCAAGGAATTTGATAGTGTTTTATTTCCTACTTCTTCTGGAATAATTTATGTAGTGTAGATATTAATTGGTCTTTAAAAATTTTATATAACTCTGGACCAGAGTTTTTTTTAGTTTGTTTGTTTTTAGTGATTTCTTTATAACTTTTTCACTTTGCTTTTCTAAAATTAGATTCAGATGTTTATTTTGATTTGACTGATTTATATTTTTGTAGTTAGTCTCCTGCTTATTTGGAATAGACAGTTTTGTGCTGTACATACACACATATACATATATATATATATGTAAAAACACATACATGTATGTATATATGTATATACTGTATATTAATATAACTATGTAGTAGGTTCTGATAAATTTTTTATTACTTCTTTGTTGTGATTTCTCCTTGATTTCACTAGTCTTTTTAAAGAGGTAAGTTTTAGTTGTTTTTCAGTACTATTTTTTTGTTTGTTTTTCTTTTACCTATTTCTGCTCTGATTTTCAATATTTCCTAATTTAGTACTATTTTAGACTCTTTTATTAATGCATATAATAAATTCTAAAGAATATGTTTTTCTCTGGAGGACTGCTTTTGGTTGTATTCCAGAAATTTTGGCATGTTAGCTTTGTTCTCTTCCATACAACTCTTCCAGTTTCCATGCTTTATTCTTTATCTATTCATTATAAAGAATGTTGTTATGATTTGACTTAACATACCTTTTTTATTTCTCCCTTTATTGATTACTTTTTTTTGGTTGTTATTGTCCTTAAAGAATGTGTTTTATATATGCTTTCTGCATATATTCTTGTTCCATGCTCTCTTATTTTCACCAACCACCATTGGTTTACTTATTCTCCCTACTAGAACCTTTTAAAAGAAAACTTTGAATTATTTGTAATTCTTCTAGTTTACAAATCTTTTGCTTCGTCAAATTTCAGTACTACTAGGCTTGATGCTTTTTTCTTTTGATATCTTTGCTATTTCAATCTTTCTACTTTCTTCTTTTCTACTCAGCAGTTTCTGAGACTTTGCCATGAGATCGCCATAGCTCCTTGAAGGAGAGATGACGTGTGTCCATCCAAGTCTCTGCTTCTGAGGGAAAGGCGCTATCCCACCTGGGTTTTATGCAGTCATCCACACTAGCCCCGCTCCTGGTTGTTCTCTCCCCTGCCTTTTCCCTTCATAAGGCTCTACAGGAGATGCCCCTTCTAGGGTAGAGCAGGAGGAGGGCACAGCCAGCTACAGAAGTGTGGGGACTCGGCCTGCAGGGGGCGCTTTACTGTTAGTGCTCTGGCCACTGAGGGAGCACTCGAAACAACAGATTTTGGGGCTAGTCATAACTGTTTTTTTACATTTTGGGGAATTTTATCTTCTGTGAATGTAGTTGCAATGATTTTTACATGTGGCATGTGATTGATTTGAGGGAATCAGGGAAGAAATTGTGAAGAGGTTTCAAGAAAATGACTAATGTGTCACCTTTTGGGTCATAGTTTCCAAAAATCCTCTAAGTACTTGCTTGATTCCTTATACTTAATTTTTGAGAATTGATGGGTGTGATTCCAGCTTAGATTATTGTGATAATAGGGCAGACATTTACTTATGATTTATTTTAGGGTAGGTGTTGTTAGCCCTTTTATGTGGGTGGGTGTTGTGGAACCATTTGATAACCTGTTAAAGCTATGAACTCTTTCTCAGAACAGTTTTTAAATGCATAAAATAAAATAACACCACAAAGGAAATCAATTATTTTGGAATATAATTATCAAGATAATGAAAAAAATTTACAGACCCTTTGGATAAAATATAGTTTCTATACTTCCTAAGACTAGTAACTCAGAGCATTCATTCATGACACCCCTCCTTGATCTCCTCAGTCATATATGATTTTTCTTCATTACCAAATTCAAAGCATTTTAGATATGTATAATTATAAAATATTAATTTGTATTATTATTATTTATATGCATATTATATCGTTTTCACCAGAGTATAAACTCCTTTTGGATCTATAGTAAGAAAGAAAATTGTTTTAGAACAAAACTAAAAGCAGGCTGAAATATTTATGGAAAAAGATTTCATCTTCATTTAAAGAGAAATTTCCAAATGATGGAAACTGGCCAAAAACTCAAGGTGCTTTGGGATGTAGTAAGCTTCACATCATTGGAAATCTTGAAATGGAAGTTTAATATGCATCTGTCATGAATGTTATTAGGAGTTTTGATTCAAATGACATCTAAAGTCACTCCCAAACTTGAATCTGTGATTCTTTTTATTCCTCCTGGAGTGCAGCATATACTCTGGTTACTATTTTTAAGTAAATTAATGACTTTAAAGTTATTTATGTGAAGGAAAATATATGAATACTTACTTGCCTTTGTCCTAATTTTATTTCTGATCATTTCTTTTCTTTCATGTAAGTTGTACATTTTTGGCCACCTTACTTTTGTCCATGTGAACCTTTATTTAAAAAAAATCAAAAGTCAATTATGTATTGATCTTCAGTGATTTCCAGTAATGAAATTATTTTATTTTGGTAGCCACAACTCTTCCCTTAGTTATAATCTTCATATATTCATAAATTTCAGTTGTTGACGTTCAATCATTTTCTTTCATGGATGACTCTTTGTGAATAATCTTGGCAAGGATATTGGAGTGCTTTGCCATTACCTCCTCTAGCTCATTTTATAGATGAGGAAACTGAGGCAAACAGGGTCAAGTGACTTACCTAGGGTCACACAGCTAGTAAGTATCTGAGGCCAGATTGAACTCAGGAAGATGAATCTTCTTGGCTCCAGAACCAGTACCCCAACCACTGTTCACTTAGCTTCCTTTAAAAAAAAATTATTTTAGTTATCTAGTAAATGATTTCAAAAGAGATAAGATACAACTCCAAAGAGTTAAACACATAGGATAGAGAGTATACAATTTTGGGAGTGTAATTTACTTTTTAATTAAAAATAAGTCAAATATTTTTCAAGTCTTTATAAAGTTATGATTTATAATGACATTTTAAAAGCTTCAGGATAACATCTAGTCAACAAACATTTATGAAGGATCTAATATATTTCATATCTCTTAGTATGGCAAATGAGAAAGGACAAAGCATTTTCTAGGTATTTGACTTTTTTGTCCTTATCAAATTTCACCAAGTGGTAGTCATGCCTTTTAAAAATTCTTAATCAGTCTTTTTCATTCTGTGTTTGTGAAGACAGTAGAAATCATACACCAGGCACTGAGTCCTCTTAATTATTTTGCACTATAAATCCACAAGTACAATATTTCTTGGATGGGCTCCAGTCTCTAAACTTAAACAGAGTGCAGTTTTGAATTGATTTCCCTTTTCAATTATAGTACTCTAGTGGCATGTGTTTTATTTTTATTTTAAAGAGATATTTTATTGGATAAAACTAGCTTCAAGGGAATTCTTTTGAGTATTAGTAATTAGTTCTAATTGTTCTCTTGGGTTCATCTTCTGTAAAGAGGTGATAATTGATTCACCATATGGGAAGATAGGATTATATGAAGTCAAATAGGCATGCTTTACCTTATGTTGAAAGAGGACATTTATATAATTGAATCATCTAAATCCTCTGAACTATAGGCCATTTCTTAGTGGATGGTTGTAGTTCCTGTCTTTCTCTTTTCTGGTTTAAAAATATCTTCCTATATTTAAAGTACTGATATTAGGACTTGCTGCTGGGAAGTTTTTAGTGAGTAGTGTAAAAGAGGAACTTCATATTATCCTTAAACATTCTTTAAAATATGAGAAAAAGCATGTACCTATAATCATTCAATAATTTTTAAGAGTTGTTTGATTCTTATAACTTCTTAAATAGCCATGCTATTTTCCATGGCTTTGTCCTAAGCCTTTAAGATTGTTTTTTCTAAGTATCCCCTGTCTCTGGGGCCCCTCCCTCTTATTATAGAGGTTGGAGAGAAGAGGCCTCCTTCCAGATTCTTCATTTAAGGAGGGTCCCCAGGGCAGCCACTTCTTTTCCCAAATAGCTCCACTTCTGTGGACTTCATTCTACTATATCACTGCCCTCTTGTTTTTCAGCTTCTTTTTATATTTTTTTCTTTCCCCCTTAGATTCTGAACTTATGATTATGTAAGGGGGAGTAGAGGAGAAGCTAGCAGTGTTTGAATTTTTCTCTCATCTGAACTTGTTCAAAGAAAGAAAAGTATGCAAAACACACACTTGGGTATAAAAATTCATTTTATCCATAGGTAAGTAGGAGGAAAAGGGCTAGGAGAAAGGAGGAGGGGATGAAAGGGAGAATAGATTAAAGCACCCAGTGGTCTGGAGCAAAACTGACTTGGGAAGAGAAACAAGGTAAAAAAAGGGTGAAGATAAGAGAGTAAAATAGCACAAATAACAACCATAACTGTGAATATGAATGGAATAGACTCACTTATAAAACAAAAGATAATGGCAGAATGGATTAGAAACCAGAATCCAACACATTAACACTTGAAACACTAAAACACACAGAATTAAAAAGTAAGGGTCTAGAAGCAGAATCTATTATGTTTTAGCTAAAATTGAAAAAAGGGGGGGGCAAGTGGAGAGGAATCAACATCTTAGATAAAGCAAAAGCAAAAATAGATCTAACTAAAAGAGATAATTAAGGAAACATTTTACTACGTGGTACCATATTGTTGTTGTTTAGTCATTTTCAATTGCATCCAAATCTTTTTGTGACACCATTTAGGGTTTTCTTGGTAAAGATACTGGAGTACTTTGCCATTTCCTTCCCCACCTCATTTTACAGATAAGGAAACTGAGGCAAACAGGTTCAGTGGTTTATAATAGTAAGTATCTAAGGCTACATTTGAACTCAGGAAGATGAGTCTTCCTGTCTCAGGTGCCATAGACAATGAAATAATATTCTTTAATTTAAATAAGATTTCTTTAAAGAAAAGTTAATTAAACTGTAAGAGAACATAGAGTGTAAAACTATACTAGTGGAGGGTCTTACTTTACCTCTCTCAGATTAGATAAATCTAAGCCCAAAATAAGCAAGAAAGAAGATAAGTAGATGAATAAAATTTTAGAAAATGTAAATAGGATAAACCTCTGAAGAATATTGAATGGGAATAGAAAAATATGCCATTTTCTCATTTGCATATGACAAATTTTCCATGTTATGAAAAAAATTAAAATTTTAAAAAATGAGTGGATCCAAGAACAAATCATAGAAAAAAAAATTTCATTAAAACGAATTACAACATGAAAGTGTAAGAAAATTTGCAGGTTGTAGCCAAAGCAATACCTAGGGGGAAATATATCTTTAAGTGGTTAAATCAATCAAAGAGAGAAAGAACAGATTAATGAATTGAGCATAAAACTAAAAAGTCCAGAACAATAACTTTTACTTCCCTCCCAAATAAACACCAAAAATAGAAATAATGAAAGTCAAAGAGGAGATTAATAAAATTGAAAGTTTAAACAAATTAAATTAATAAAATTAGAAGTTGGTTTTATGGGGGAAATAATAAAATAGATAAAACCATTGGCTATTTTATTTTTAATAAAAAACAAAATTGAATTACCTGTATGAAAAAGGTAAATGCATAACCAGATGAAGATTAAAATAAAGCAATTATTAAGAGCTATTTTATCCAAGTATATGCAAAGATTTATAAAACATAAATTTCCCAGATTAGCAGAAGAGTAACAAGTAGAATATTAAAATAAATCTGTTTTAGGAAAATGAAACAATTGAACAGACCATAAATTCCCAAGACAAAAACTCCAGGATGAGATGGACTTATAAACAAATTTTCCCAAACATTTAAAGAGAAGTTAATTCAAAATTTTTATTAAATGTTTGCAAAAAATAGCTAAAGACTTATAAGATTAATTCTTAAGCCTGGAAGGACTTAAATGAACTGATGTTGAGTGAAGTGAACAGAATCAAGAGAACATTGTACACAGTAACAAGATGTGATGGATTTAGTTTTTCTCAACAATGAGGTGATTCAAGGCAGTGCCAATAGATGGGGTGGAAAAATGCCATTCACATTAGAGAGAGAACTGTGGAGATTGAATGTGAATTGAAGCTTAGTATTCAATTTCATCTTGTTTTTTGTTTATTTCTTTGGTTTTTCCTTTCCTGTGTTTTTTTCCTTTTGATCTGATTTTTCTTGTACAACATAACAATTACGGAAATATGTTTAAAAGGATTGCACATATTTAACCTGCATCAGATTGCTTGCTGTTTCGGGGAGGGGAACAGTAAAGGAGGGAGGGAGAAAAAATTGGAACACACAGGCTTACAAAAATGAATATTGGAAACTTTACATGTATTTGGGAAAATAAAATACCTGTCACGGGGGAAAAAAGCTTTCATCCTCCAAATATATGTGAAACAGCTTTATGACTACTCAGTAGAAAAAAAAAACTGTATAAAATTACACTAAGACCATCTCTTATTTTTAACTTCTGAGAACTCATACCTCTTTCTATTATCTGGCTTCTTTGAATTCTCAGTTGGTGGGTCTGTTCTAAATGAATAGCTGGAATATAGAATCTTTGATTTTCATCAGTTAGAAGGATTGCTGCCACCAGCTCCTCCTCTGCTGGTCTTCTGCTTTTTATCCCTTTCTCCCAAGCTTTCTTGATTCATCCATCTTTTTTGTTCATACCATATTATTTCAGTAAATGGAGGGCTTCATTCTCTGTCAGTTTGAGATGGTAATATACTTTTGATTCTGAGACCATTGGAAGATCAGTTCACAGAATAGCTTTCCCTTGTAATCCCTTCTTTTTTTTTTTTTTTTTTTTTTTTTTTTTTTTTGTCTTTATTGAAAACCTTTTTCAAATGTAGACAATACAAACATAATAAATAGCAGGGAAGGTTCATCTCCCTCATGACTCAGTCCTTCTCAAACAACATTATTATTGACTGACCTATTGGTTGCCAAAAAGGAAAATCAATTTTATTAGAAGTAGCTGCTTGGCTACAGATGATGGTACTAAACTAGCTTGGACAGGCTGATTTTATCAACCATCTGAAGACTAATTCCCACCATTAGTCAGAAATGAAGCAGTAAATATAGATATGTCAAAGTTTTATTGGTATTTTACTATAATTTTTTTCCTTCATTGTCCTGCACATATTTTTTAATTGTACTATGTATACTGTTTTGCTTCTGAATTTTGCAGTACAAATCTTTCTAGTGGAATTTGAATCTTTTTAGAATTTATTTCTTGGGAAGATTCTTGCATACATCTTATTTTGCATTTATCATTTTTATGGATGCATTTCTGCTTTTCAGTTTCACTGATTTTTGTGTTCTTCTCCCTGTCCCCACACCCCACCTAACAAAGCATGGACATTTTGCCGCTTGAGCATTAAGTAAAAGTTGGAATATATTTAAAGAAATCCTATCTACATTGGTTTTTCCAATATATAGGAAAATTAAAATTGCTCTATAGTAATTTAAATGGGACCTGCATATCGACATTTTAAAGCTAGTTTTTTTTTTTTCAAAGAAGTAGCATGATGACATTTTTAAGACTAGCTTTGCAGTCAGGAATGGGTTCAAATCAAGCTTCTGATAAATATCCAAAGTATAACTACTTGGACAAGTAATTTAAGCTCTCCATGTCCCAGGACTCTCAGGCTCTCAAACCATAAATCATAGTCTGCATCTATAAGTGTTTGCATATTGGGAGTTCTGCTCACCAGTGAAATCACAACTGTGAACTTTCCAAAAAGTTTTTTCTTCAATACTCAAACACTTCACTCACCTAACTACCACCCCAATTCAAGCCCTCATCTCTTTTCACTTGAGTGAGTGAGTGTGTGTGTGTGTGTGTGTGTGTGTTTGCTGAGACAAATTGGGGTTAAGTGACTTGCCCAGGGTCACACGGCTAGGAAGTGTTAAATGTCTGAGACCAGATTTGAACTCAGGTCCTCCTGACTTCAGGGCTGGTGCTCTATCCATTGTACCACCTAGCTGCCCCTTCACTTGAGTTTTTACAGCAGTTTCTTAAATGGAATCCCTGCCTTATGAGGTCTTCAAGACTTCCCCATTTTAATCTTTTCTTTATATAGCTGTTCTCATTCTCAAAACTAGACTAGCCTATCTTTCCATCATTTTTTTTTGATCATCTATTTCTTTGCTGATCCTTTATTGTGCTTTGTTTGAAATATGAAGGAGCTTGCTTATTCCTGTTAGACATCTCATCATTGCCTTCTAGATAATAGTCATTTTTAATTCTTTAAAAATTATAATGTTCTATGACTCAGCCATACAATAATCCCCTGGCAGACTGTTAATGTTAAAGATGGGATCTTATTTCAGGAAGAATTTAGGGTTATTTTATTTTAATATATTTTTATTAATGTCTTCCATTTCATCCATATTCATAGTTATCTTCAGTATTCTTTGTCCATTTCCCAGAGAGCCATCGCATGTGACAAATCAATTTTTTCATCAGTTCAAATGATCTGAAAAAGTTTAAAAACAGGTACAATGTTCAATTTCTATTGACCTTCCATCTCCATATAGGAATAAGATGGAAATGCCTTATCATATCTCTTCATTCGAATTATGATTTATTTTTACAATGTTGTGACCTTTAATTTTGATATTTTTGATCTGTGATAGTTCTTTCCATTTCCATTGTTGTAAATATTGTGTGTTGTTTTCTTTGCCTGCTTACACCCTTATAACCCTTCTACATCAGTTCATATAGGTGTTTCTGTTGTTTCTCTGTATTCTCATATCATTTAAAAAATATTATCTTTTTCCAATTCCATAGAAAAAGGTTTTACCTTTTGTTCTTTAAAATAGTTTCAAATTCATGCCTTTCTTCCCCTCCACCTCTTATTGAGAAGGGAAGCAATTTGATATAGGTTATGCATGTTGCAGTCAGGTAAAACATTTCTGTATTAGTCATGTTTTGAAATAAAACAAAGGACTCCCATCTCCACCCTCCCCAAAAAAGCCTAGAAAAATAAAATCTTTAAAAAGTGGGCATTGATCTGCACTTAGACGCCATCAAATCTTTCTCTGTAGATAGTTAGCATTTTTTATCATGAGTCCTTTAGAAATGTTGTGGATTATTTGCTGTTGCTGAGAATAGCTAATCTTTCACATTGATTATTATACAATGTTGCTGTCACTGTATAAAATATAGTCTCCTAGTTCTGCTCACTTATTTCACTTTGCATCTGTTCATGTAAGTCTGTGTTCCCTCCTTCCCCCCCCCTTTTTTATTTATATGAAAACCATATCAAAATATGGTTTTCATCTTTTTAAATAATATTTAATTTTTTCCTCAGTTACATTCATTTTTCTCCTTCCCCTATCTTCCCTCTTCCTGGGACAGTAAGCAATCCCATATAGGCTATACATTTTTTTTTTTTTTTTTAGGCTATACATTTTTAAGCATGTGAAATATATTATCATATTAATCGTGTTGTGGGAAAAGCCACACACACATACATACACAAATACAGAAAGTGAAAAAGAGTGTGCATTTCAAACGCCATTAGCCCTTTCTCTGGAGGTAGCATTTTTTATCATGAGTCCTTTGGAATTGTCTTGGATCATTGTATTGTTGAGAAAAGCCAAGTCATTTTACAATTTACCATTGCACAACATTGCTGTTACTATTGGTTCAGTGATCAGTGTACAATGGTTTGCTCATTTCACTGTATCAGTTCATATAGATCTTTCCTGGTTTTTCTGAAACCATCCTATTCGTTATTTGTTGTAGCATAATAGTATTCCATTACCATTAAGTATCATGACTTGTTCAACCATTCCTCAGTAGATGGGCATGCCCTTAATTTCCAGTTTTTTTTATACCACAAAAAGAGCTGCTATAAATTTTTTTGTATATATAGGTCTTTTTAAAAAAAAAAAATTCTGGGGTATAGAACTGGTAGCATGGCTAGGTCATGGTTTTAAAGACTTTTGAGTATACTTCTACCTTGCCTTCCATAATTGTTGGATAAGTTCAGAACTTTACCAACAATGCATTAATAGCCCAGCTTTCTCATATTATCTTCAACATTTGTTATTTTCTTTTCTTTTATATTAACCAATCTGACAACCAATTAAAGTGGTAGTTCAGGATACAATTTATCATTTCTTAAAGCACAGTAGTATTCCATTTAAACTCATTTGTCCATTTCCCATTCAATGTGCTTCTATTTTGTTTTCAATTCTTCCCTATCAGCAGAAATGCTGCTATAAATATTTTGGTCTAGAACGAGTCTTTTTTCTTATCAGTAGTTTCCTTGAGGTATAACCCTTCTAACATTGAGTTTTGCCATTTTTTTGTTATCTTTGCCAATTTTTAACATGACATAATATCTCAGGGTTGTTTTGATTTATATTTCTTTTAACTATTAGTAATTTGGAGCATTTTTTCATGTCATAAATAACTGCAGTTATTTTAAGAACTGTTCATATCTGTTGACCACTTATCAGTTAAGAAATGACTATTAGTCATATACACACACACTCACTTATTTGTTTATTATTGTTTATATGCTTTAGATGTAAACTCTTATCAGAAAAATTTGATACAGAGGTTTTCCTCCCATTCTACTATACTCCCCTTCTTAATCCTAGGTGTATTAATTTTATCTTTGTAGGAGCCTTTTTAGTTTCATGTAATAAAAGTTATCTTTTTTTATCTGTTGTAATTGCCTCCATCTCTTGTTTGTTTAAGATATCTACCCATACATGTGAGAGTTAGATGATCTGCTTCTCTTCTAATTTTTTAAAAACAATCTGTTTATTAATATTAAAGTAAGGCAATATTAAAGTAAAGTAAAATGCCATTTGGCATGTCTTGAGAAATATGGTAAAAGATGTTGGTCTAAGCCTAATTTCTTCCAGGATGTTTTCCAGTTTTTCCAGAAGTTTTTATAAAATAAGGAGTTTTTCCTAGATAATTTATGTTTTCTACTTTTATTAAAGAGTAAGTTTTTGAGTTTTGTTTCTAATTCTCCCTTGTCTATACTATTTCATTGTTCTATCTTTCTATCTTTTAACCAATAATAGATGGATTTGATGACTACTGTTTTATAATATAGTTTGAGGTCTAGAAGTGCTATTCCTTCTTCATCCCTATTTTTTTTTCATCATTTACCTTTATATTCTGAATTTTTTGTTTTGATGAATGAATTATAGTATTATTTTATTAGGTTCTATGACGTATTCTTTAAGTAATTTGTTTGGTATAGCATTAAAAGTTTAAATTAGCTTTGGAAGCCATGCATTTTTTATTTTTTATTATATTTTTTTTATTATATTGGCATGGCCTACCAATGAGCACTAAATATTTCTCCAGCTATTTAACTTATTCTTATTTCCTTAAGGAACACTTTGTAATTCAATCTATATTTTTGTTTACTTGGGTAAATTGATCCCCAGATAATTTATGTATTATATAGTTATCTAGAATGGGATTTTTCCCATTTTTGTTTTGAGTTATTATATAGAAATACTTTTGATTTTTGAGAGTTTATTTCACAGCCTGCAATTTTGCAAAAGCTATTAATTTTCTCAATGTCTTTGTTGATTAAGGAAGGAAAATTATAAAGAAATTTGCAGTTTCCCAAAGCAACCTAGCCCATCCTTCTGTTTACTTTGATTTCAACTTGTGTTTTTCTACCATCTATCTGAGATATGAAAACATAACACACACACACAGATGAGCTCTGTGGTTCATCATACAGCGTAGACATTAGTCATCTACTTGGCTTTTTCTATTTTAAACAGTTATAAATGTCATTCAGAAAACACTTTAAATATTCAAGACTTGAAGTAATCTGTATGGTACCATCTCTAAATGGGATAATACACAGGATGCCTATCTACAAAGAATTCTTCAACTTGAATTCTGCATTGAATCTCCTTTATGACACTGACAAAAATAATAAGAACAACAAAAAACCCAAGAATAATGACTAATATTTCTGTCACGTTTACTATGTGCCTAGAGTATGCTTAGCTCTTTACAGTTACTATCTTATTTTATCTTCACAACAACCCTTGGTAAGCATTCTACTTTATTTCTCAGCAGATATTAATGATCATAGGCTGTGAAAAAAGGGTTATCACTATTTTGTCTTTCAAAGACTTGCATGATTTTGATGTATGCATGAGGGAAAATTTGTTGCTTGTTAGTAAAAGTTTTAGGTAAGATTTTGTTTTTACCAAAAGTAAAAATGATGGTAAGAATTTTAGAATTGGGTAAAGTTTAATAATTTCAGTTTAAGGTGAGTTGAATATACAAATAAGACAAGTGTGAGCCATAAAATTAACACTATTTTCCTTTTTTTTTTTTTTTTTGGTCTAGTAAGGTTGTTTGTAATATAACATTGTCAAAACACTTTATTTCTAAATCCCTTCCCTGCTAGTATTTTTTATTATTATTATTATTTACCACAAAATCCTTTACTAAATCTTATTAACAGATTATAGATTTTCTCATTCCTTGACACATGATATTAAAAATAAAATGGTTCTTTTTTTTTTATGTGGAAAACTGTTGGATACCTTGATACATCATAAATGGTCAAAATTCTTCATTTTTCAAACTTTGAGCGTCAGTTCCTGAAAATTTTCCTGATGTATATATGTACATATACATGCACATATTTGTTTTTCTACAGGGAGTTTTCTACTAATTCTGGGTTTAGGACTATCCTATTTTTTTTTTTTCATTTCCTTATAGGAATATGTGTATGAGTATATTTATATATATAATTATATCTATGTTATATTATTATCAATATCTGTAGATAACAGATAGTTCTTGCTTTATAGAATAGAAACAAAGTTGTCTACAATATGATTTTCTTTAAAATAGTTCTTATTTTCCTCCCTTAATTACATTATGGCATCATAACTCTACATCCAAGAAAATCAACCTCTTAATGGAATGAGTTGAAAAGAAGTTGCTGACATCAAGATTGGCACAGTAGTACCCTCATGTCAGCTTACAGTTATGGCACTCAGATCAGCCCAAATGTACATTTTATTAATTCGTTTTCACTTTATGACATTTTTGATTTTGTAATTCTCACTCCACTTCCCACTTTGCCACAGGAATTTTTCCCATACTTAGGATTTTCCCTGTTTGCTTCCTCAAATTCTTAGAATTTTGTTTCCTAGACCTTATGGGAGAGGCATCTAAGTTTCTTTTATTTTTAATTTATTTAATTAATAATTTTCCCCAGTTACACTTAAAAGCTTTTTTCATTTTTTAGAGAACTTTTGAGTTCCAGATTCTCTCCCTTAGTCCTCATTAAGAAACCACAAAAGAAATTATGTAAAACATTTCCATAAAAGCCATGTTATTTAAAAAAAAAAATAGATCTCCCATCCTAAAAAAACCCCTCAAGAAAAATAAAGTTGAGAGAGAGAGTATGTTTCAGTCTCTGTTCAGACACAATCAGTTTCTTTTCTGGGTATGGCTAGTATTTTTCATCACAAATCCTTCAGAATAGTTGTGAATCATTATACTGCTTAGAATAGCAAAGTTATTTTCAACTGAGCTGGTCATTCTAGAATGCTATGGTTCTTACAAGGTACTAAGACAGTGGATTTGATAGAGACAATAATTATCTAATTTAGCCATAACTTGAAACGAGGTACTAAGTGGAATGGAGGAGACAATGGTTAAATCTAATTTAGCATTGATTTAATCCTACAACAAATAATGGTTTCCTAGTGATGTAATGATTGGAGTATAGTTAGTGCACAGCATATAAGCAAGAAACTCTCAGGGCCAGACACAGAAAGAAGTCCACAAGCCCACTCTCAGAAGTGGAGTCAGATTCATTCCAGCTTCCACCTTTGTGCTGGCTGGAGACATTCGGAGGAGGAGAGGTTGAAGCTAGCAGAGACAAAGGGCTAGCAACAAGAGCTTTCAGAACCATGGAGAGAGATAGGCCTCTAAGAAAGCTAACCGAGCTATTTTGAAGGAGACAATAAAGGATCTGGACTTTAACTCCTGGCTGCATTTGGGGTGATTACACTGAACTGAAAAGAAGGCTGCCTCCAGAACCCCAAGAAACCTGCATCCAGAGAACATTACATCTTAGAGAAGAACATTACACTAGAATATTGCTATTACTTTTTATAGTACATTTCACTTTTTTTTTTTGAGTTCATGGAGGACTTTGAAGATTTTTTCTGAGAACATCCTGCTCATCATTTCCCATAGAACAATAATATTCCATAACAATAACATATTACAGTTTATTCAGCCATTCCCCAGTTGATGTACATCAGTTTCTATTTTTTTGTCCTGAGAAGAGAGCTACTACAAATATTTTTTACATATAGATCCTTTTCCTTTTTTTAAGATCTTTTGGTATTTATGCCTAATAGTGTTATTGTTAAATCAGAGGATATACATGAATTTTCAGCACTTTGAGCACAGATCAAATCTTTTGATCATTTATCAATTGAGGCTTGGCTTTTTTTTTTTTTTTTTTTAATTTGACTCAGTTCCCTCCATTTGAGAAAAAGAGTAGTTAGAAGTTAACATTTATGTAGCTCTTTAGAATTTTTCTAAAGTAATTTGAAAATATCTCATTTTATCTTCCAAACAACTTGGGGGTAGAGGCTATTATGATATCTATTTTTACAGATGACAAAACTGAGACTGAAAAAAGTTCTTACTTGTCTGGGGTCACATAGTATCAAGAGTTTCCATTTGAATTCAGGCATTTCTCACTCAAAACTCAGTATTCTTATTCATTAGGCTACCAGCTACTGGATTTTACAGACAATGAGATAATAGCAATTTTAAAGATATGTTGTAAATGACAAAACATTGGAGAGACTTTAATTTTCCCTTTTATATAAATTTAGCAAAAAGATACAAAGAAAAACATAGAGCTGAACAAATTGTTGGAGAAGTTAGATTTGAGAAACACAATATCTTTTAGATAAGAACATTAAAACAGATCTTTTAGTATCACAAGGAACCTTTACAAAAATTGGCCAATTGCTAGGCTACAAAGAATTAGATATAAATATAATTAATTAGAGCACTAAAAAAATAATTTGCATTGTAATGAATACTATGATGATAAAATACTAGTAAATGTAGGGAACAAATATTCATGAAGGAAACAAAAATGGAAAATTAATAATAATAATATCCCAAATAAGCACATTATAAAGATGATAACTGTGAAAGAGAATGATAATAATGCACCAACATTTTTTGGGATAAAACTAAAGTAACCTCAGGGGAAAGTGTATTTCCAAAAGCATATGTTAACAAAATATAAAAGGTATCATTGAAATAAATACAAATTTAAAAAAAACCCTAAAATATCTAGAACCAAATCAAATAAGCACAAAAGAAAAAAAAGTAACACTAAAGTAGAAATAAATAAAATAGAAAACAAAAACATTGTAGAACTAATGAAACTGAGAACAATTTAACTTTTTTTTAACTTTGGTCCAGAAAAGGTTAGGAAATTTGTGTGTGTGTGTGTGTGCACGCGTGCACGTGAGCTAGTGCAATTAAAATTTTAAAAGAAATAGAAGATTATCTGCAAAAATGTAAAGTTCTCAAATTAATGGAACAGGTGTCTTAGAGCATGATCAGAAAAAATTTAACAAGCTATTAAATGGGGGAAAAGGATTTGCAGGTGAAGTATCTCATATGTTTGAAGAGGAATCAATACCTACACTACTCAAATTATTCTCAGTAATTGAGAAAAAACACAATTGATGAAATAGGTTTAGGTTAGAATTAATGAGTTTGAGATGTCCATAAGACATCCTTTTGGAAATGTCTAACATAGTTAGTTCATGATGCAAGGATGAAAATCTCCTTGAGAACACAATAGTCCTTTCTGTATAAACCAACATAATATCCTGAATAGACACAAATCATAGAGACAATAACTGATGGAGAATGGTAATGATGCACCAACAATTTCCGGGGTACCACTAAAGTAATTATGTATGAATATGAAAATCTTTGCATTATGCAGAATTGCACAGTGAATGGGGGAAGGGAATAGGCATTTACCTAGCGTCTGTCATGTGCCAGGACTAGCACTGAGCATTTTACAGATAGCTTACTTCATCCTCACAACAGCTTACTTCATTTTCACAACAACTGGCCAAGGAGGCTTTTTTATCCCCACTTTACAGTGGAGGAAATTGAAGCAAATAAGAACTTGTGGCATCCTTACAGCGCCACACAGTTAGTGAGAACTGGGGGCCACTTGTGGACTATGGTCTTTCTGACTTCAGTGTCTCTATACTTCCCTACCCAAAAAATCTGCAATAAAAACTACAGGGAAAATGAGGTTAGGGACACATACTCACAGACTTCCATCAGTGACATACAGAAAGATAGAAACCTAATTGTAAAAGTTAGCACATTTTTATATTATGTCAACAAATTTATAAATACTACAGTAATTGGTGGCAGTATCAATGACTACTGGATCTACAGGCTGGCAAAGTCAACAACTACAGGTAAGAAGGAAAGTTTTAAGTATGACATCAAATCACAGCCATGACTGAAGACAAGACATGATTTAGGGAAAAGCTCTTCTCCAGTCACATCCACTGCACCAAAAGATATATAATAAATATGACATTTTACCTTGAAAAAAAAATGAAACAATTGCTTGAGGGGCAAGATAAAATAAGAAAAAAAATTAAAGGCTTACATTTTGGTAAAGAGGAGACAGAATAATTCCTGATAACAGTTGTGTGATTACTTAGAAGACTCCAGAAAATCAATGAAGAAACTTAATCAGATAGTAGCAGTATACAAAATAAATCCACAAAAATTGTTAGCAATTATATAGAGGAATAATTTTAAAAGGGAATGGGGGTTAGAGATAGAAGGGAAAGTTCCCTAAGAGTAACTAAAAACATATGAAATATCCACTAGTTAATCTAACAAGATGAATAAAGAAAAAAAAATTCATTGAATGATTATATACTAGACGCTATTCTATTCAAATGCTGTGAAACAAAATCATTCCTACTTCTCGGGAGCTTATGCTCTAGAGGAAAACAAAACATGAAGGGAAGTGGGAAAGTGGGAATGGGGGGAGGTAAAGGAAGGGATACTTAAAGGAAGTAAAAGTTCGAGCAGGCTGGAGAATGCATTGAATTGGTAGTGAAGGAAACATAGGTGAACTCCTTATGAAATAATTTTCTCACCAAGGGATTCCCCAAACAGGATAGCAGGCTTGGGGCAGAGGCATTTTGACTGAGCAAGATTACTGGTGAAGAGGTAGAACAATCCACAGAATGGGTTGAGCTAGGACATACTCAAGGCTTATTTAATCATTTAGTGATTGGATGATCCATTTTGAAAAACAGTTTGAAATTATACTAAAATGTAATTAAAATCTCCATACCTTTAAACCAGAGTTCTTCCTGCTAGATATGTTTACCAGGAGGGTTATAGACACAAAGGTCCCATGAAATATAAAATATTCATAGCTGCATTTTTGTGTGTATAAAAAAAAAGAATTGAAAACAAATTAGATGTTCATATATCAATGTCCAATAATGTCTTGATGTCCAATAATATCAAGACATATCAAGATAAATGATATGATACTTAGTTGTTTCAGTCATGTCTGAATCTTTGTGGTCCTATTTGGGGTTTTCTTGGATACTGGAATGTTTTTGCCATTTCCTTCACCTTATTTTACAGGTGAGAAAACTGAGGCAATGGGGTTGCACAGGAAGTAAATGTTCACATGGCTAGTAAATGTATATGGCAGAATTTGAACTCAAGGAAAATATGAATTCTTGACTCTTCCCATGCCCAGCACTCTATCCATTGCGTTACGTAGCTCTGCTATTAATAATAGCTGACATTTATGTAGCATTTTAAGGTTGGCAAAGCATCTTCCATATATTATATAATTTGATCCTCCCAACAGTCTTGGGAATAGGTATTATTATTGTTACCCCTATTTTACAGATACTTGTTTATCAACTGAGAGGAGTGAATAAATGGTACATGAATGTAATGGAATAGTACTGTGCTGTGAAAAATGATAAATATGAAGAATCAGAGAAGCATGGATAAATTTATGAGTCAATTTAAAGAGTAAAGTAAGAAGAAACCAGGAAAAATATGCACAGTGGTTATAATTGTTATTGCTTGTTCTTCATTTTCAAAGAAGATTGATGATATGGACGATTTCTTGACTTGTGCTTGAATTGGATTTAAATGAGGCAGAGTTGCAGAAAGTTGTCTGCCTCACCCTTCTCTTCCTCAGTTACTACATCCAGTGACAAGATCAAAGTCAAGACAACTGATAGTGACCTGGGATAGCAGTAATGACTATGACCTCTTGGCTGTTTGAGCAAGCTCTAAGCCCTCCCCAGTCCCTGCTTTCAGCCTTCTTCATGGCCATTGGATCTCCCCAGTCCATTAGGGAAACTCTTCACCTGCTTGGGGTAGACAGCCCTCTAATTCACCTATAAGTTTGTGTCCCATCAGTTCCCCTCAACCCGGTTTATCCCTTATGAAGAGATGGTTTTACTGGGATCTGGCCACTGTTAATACTATAGCTTCTTTGAACTCACTTGCATTTGTAGCTATGATAATATAAATGAAAAAGCATTAAAACTAAAATCAAGTGCTAAGAAGTACAATAAATATGAAATAATTCAGTTTGTTCTCTCCAGTTCTGCATTCATTGATTTCTTAATTCCCAAATCCAATGACCATTTTTAATACTCCTTTCTCTTGACTTCTCTATAGTATTTGACACCTTTGAGCACCCTTTGTCCTGGATATTTTCTCTCTGGGATTTCATGTCACTGGCCTTAATTCTTGTCTGACTACTCCTTTGCTTCTACTGGGAAATTGCAGCAGTTGGCTAATTGAAGCACAGGCGTTCCGAGCTGCTATAGTTCTAAAACTGATCAGATATTTTCGACAAGTCCAGCACCAGTATGGTGAGCCTCAGCGAGAGCAGGGACCGCCTCAATACCTCAGAGAATGGTTGTAGTACAGGTCCTTGCCAATCAGGAGTGGGATTGGATCTTTGAGGGGCCATTGTGTTTCCATTCTGAGTGAGACAGGGAAACTCTCAAAAGCAAACGAAACAATGGTTTTCTGTTTTTCTTTTAAGAATCATTTGTTCTTTCTTTTAAACATTTATCTACTGTGAATGGCTCTTGGTTTATATATGAGTTTTAATTCCCTACATATATATTGTAAATGAGAGATTTGATGCAGAGATTTATTTTCCTAGTAACCACTTCCCTTCTTATTCTAGTATTCAAGCAAAATGTCTTCAATTCAGTGTAATCAGGGTCAAATATTTTATCTTTTGGTGTTGCTTTTTGTTTGATTTTTTTTTAATGACCCCATAATTTTAGCAATGTAAAGTACTTTAGCTGCTTCTCTTCTAATTTTTTTAATGATATAATCTTTAATACTTAGGCTATGGGTCAGTCTTGAACTTATTGTGGTATTTGGTATAAGATACTGATTTCCACATAGTTTCTACCAGACTTCTCAATTTTTCTGACATTTTTTTTCTTTTAGGGAAATCTTGTTCCTTGTAACTTATGTTCTCAGTTTTATTGAATACTGGATTATTGAGTTCATTTCCCCTGATCCTTATTTATCTTAAAAGTCCTATTCTACTCATTTATTTTTTTAAAAAGGCATGCAGCCTGGGCATTTAGTATAAGGAACTTTAAAATAAAGACACTGCTACTACTAATGCACGTTGGCATTTTCTTTCCCACTCAGAGTATTAGAGAATTGCTTCAACAGCTGAAGTATTAAGTGACTTGTTGAGGATCATATAACCAGCATTTGTCAGAGATCAAACTGGAACTTCCTTGCTTTGAGGCCTTTTCTCCATCCACTACATCATGTTGCTTCCATTTTTAATATTTCTCTTTTTTAATCAGTAAATAATATCTTTTGTGATTATTGCTTTAGTATATATAAGGTCTAGAAATTATATGCCCTTTTCATTTCTACTTTTTAAAAAATTATTTCCCTTGATATTTTAGATTTGTCTCCAAAATGCATTTTAATATTTTACTAGCTCTTAAGGTATCTTGTTGATAATTTGATTGATATAATATTAAATCTTTAAATCACTTTAGGTAGTATAATATTTTTTACTATTTATTGGTGTGATCCAGCTGTGAATGCTGAATATGGTTACAATGTTTCTTGTTCTTTATTTCTTTGAAGAGAGTTTTCTAATTGCATCTATACACATCCTTAGTAGATAATTCTCAAATATTTTATGAATTTCATAGCTATTTTTAATGGGATTACCTTTTTGATTCTTTTTGTATTTCATTATTGATTTATGTGAATTTAACTTTTTTTTTTTTTAATTTTGATAAAGTAGAAGCACCTTTTTAAAAGTAGCCCAGATCTGGAAACAAAGTGTATACCCACCATTGTCCATCATTCAGGAAAGCAGAATTATGTCATAGGAATATAATGAAATATCACCACACAAAAAGAAATAGTGAATATAAGTAACTCAGAGAAACTTGGAGAGATTAGCACAAATTTGTACAAAGTAAAAAAAAAAAAAAAAACAAATAAGAAAATTTTTCTTAAGTGAAAGCAGTACTAAGAGGCAGCCAAACTAATAATAATTCCAGTGACCAATCATGATTCCTAAGAATGGATGATAAAAGCTAAAAGATCATAAATTTACAACTCAAAAGGGCATTAAAGGCCAAGTCCAATTTCCTCACTTTACACGTGAGGAAACTGAAGCCCAAAGAGGTGATGTGACATTTCTCTCTTATTAGAGAAGCAGGGGACTATCAATATGAATGGTTCATATGCTGTCAGTTCTATCACTTGATTTTCCCAGGGTTGGTTTTTTTTTTTTCTTTATCAGAGTAACATACCATTGGGAAAGGAAAGGGGGAGAGCATACTATCAGGAAATAAATGGTATTTAAAAACTCCAAAGGCATAAATAAGATTTTTTTTTTAAATAGTAGTATAGTCCATACTTGGTAGATTGGTGGATGTGGAAATAAAAAGGAAAGGACAGATTTAAGAGTAATACTTCATCTTATGTATAATAAGTGTTAAAAAATGGATGCCACTCAAATACACTTCCTAATTATTTGTCAGTCATTCAAGGTAGTTAACAAGCATCTTTTATTATTTTGGAAATTATATAAATTATTATTATTATTATATGGAAATTAATACATAGAAAGGCAGACCTTGCTCTTAAGGAGCTTGCTTTACAATGAAAAATATGGGGCAAATAACATACAAGATAGATAAATATCTTTATAAGATAGGTAATTTTTAAAAATTTTTTAAAAATCAATTTTTTCATCTCATCCTAACTGAAAAACTTCTGTGATATCTCAAGAAGCAATAAAAAAGAATTTAGATTTTAATAAATAAATAAGAAGGAATTTTTGTGATGTGATAAATATAATTGAAGATGTGTGTGGTTTCCTTGATACTCTTTTGAGCATTCCACAACTATTGCCAAATACCTGAAATTGTGGGCCTTTATATTTAAAAGGAGCAAAAGTAATTCAATTATGATTAATACTTTAAATGGGACCTTTTCCTTCTGCTTATCTTTGATATCAGTATAATCTAGAATTCCCATTGACCTGTATCTAATCTATTATGGTAACTAATCTATTTTATACTTATTTCTTAAAGAGTCATTGATACCAGAAAACATTCTGTGTGCATACATATTCTTTACAGGCCTTTTCAGTGACATTTCAGTTTGTCTGCTATTCAATTCATTGAACAATAGAAAAGGTTCATTTTGTATATTAATAATAGTTCATGGCTAATGACCAGTATTACTTTTACTAGATTATCATGAACTTTGTTTTAATATTCTTAGGTTATTAAATGTTTGAAGTCTCTTCAGTCTTTCTAAAAATAGCTTTTAAAGTAATTTTAATGAAACTTAAAAGGAGCAGCAAAAATACAAAATGGCAAGTGTGTTTTGATAGTTTCATTAGAAGAGCATGTTTCTGAAGCTTATGAAAAGAGAGAGGGTCCAATTAATAAAAATAAATAAAAATAAGTAAGTGAGGCAATCAAAGTCAGTGAAATTGGTATTGGCAGGTTTTGAATGATGTTACTGGATGAGCAATCTTTCAAAATCCTTCCTTGTATATTGCTGCTGTTCCTTTATTTATTATTAAAATAATATGATCCATGAGGAGCTTGGGGTGACTCTAGGCCTAGCTAATTCTAATTAATCCAGTCAGAGAGAGCAGTAGGGTAAGTGGAGTAGTCTATCGGATTGAAATTCATAACTTAATTGAGGTCAAAGTCCTGGGCTGAGAGAACAAAAGTCTTTCTCTAGGACCAGGAAGATCAATAGTAATAAATATCTGGCCTGGATACAAGTAGCTTCTAGTGACAGATTATCTGACACTGGCCAGAGGTCTTGGTTCCTTGAAGGGCAAAGTCCTGAAGCATGTTCAGTATGGTATAGTTCTTTCTGCTGTTTTCTTCATACCCAGTGATACTTGGTGAGAAAATGCTGCTGTTAATCTGAACAGCTTTTGGAAGCGTTGGAAAAATTCCTTGTATATAAACATGCCAAGTGACTTTTAATTGTTAATACAGAAATGAAACTTCTCTGAAGAGAACCTAAATTACTCATTTGTATTTAGGAATTGCTTTGTGATTAGAGGAATACCATTATTTTGATTATATAGTGTAGATATTAACATATTAATAGTTGTTCCAGATATAAAACTTCAAATATGTGAAAGTATTTTTAAAAGGGAGAGGAGTTTTACCCTTTCTGTTCAGTCACACCTGCAACTTCCAGCTTTGAGATTATTTAATCTAAACCTCTCCATTTACAAATTGCCAAGCTGATTTGCCCAAGTTACAGAATTGTACCAGAAATCCAGGCATTCTGACTCCAAATTAAGTGGTTTTTCTGCTATATCACACTGCACAGTATAATTTTGCTGTAAACTTACTTAACACTAACCTAGGGAGAAAATTTGGTATCTCTTGTCTTGTGAATTGTAATGGTGATGCTTCTGGAACTCAAATACCACCTAACCTAGAAGGAAGATTCCTAGGACCCAAAAAGAATCGTGTTGGTATGATGAGAGCAAACTGAAAGATTCATTGTATGTATTCCATTTCTAATACTCATCTTGTCCAAACCATGAAGTACTTCCTTGTGAATAGTTTTTCCCCTTCCTATTATGTTTAAGATAGCACCATCAGATCTGGTTTTCTTATTTTTAAAAATAGTATGTCATTTTTATAAATGCTTTGCTTAAAAAAAAATACAGTGGTTTTCTGTTAATTATTGACTCAGTTATGGCCATCATACTGTCTATTCAAATTTATCTCCTGCTCCTTGGCATAGTCCTTTATTCCAAATTATTTAGGTTCCTCAGTGATATGATAATCCAGGTGAAGATACAAAAGAGCTTTGATTTTGTCTAATTCCAAGCCCAACACTTTTATATCTATTCTGTAGTACTTTGATGCTTTTATAAGATGTGCTAATTCCTACTTCAGTACTTTTAGTCTTTTTTCTTTTTTAAAATTAAAAAAAATTTCTTTTCTTATTTTTGAAAGAACTTTTCTTCTTTTCTCCAAAAATTAAGATCCTTCCCAACTCTTTTACAAAATCTACTCCATGTTGATTTTTTTCCTTATTCAGTGCATTTCCATATTTCACAACTGGAATGATAGCATTTACACTCTGTATAAAATGGTTTAGAGATAAAACTAAACTATTCAGGAGCTTCCAGTCACTACAGCAGTATTGAAAGTCCTGGAAAAGAAAAAATTTAAACGAGTTTTACATTCAGGCATCTAAGTGGCTTTTGTTAAGTATTAAGATGAGTTTTTCTTTGCTTCAGAGGGCAGAGGAGGAAAATAGAAATCAAAGCAGAAATAGAATCTGGCAAAGTATGGGGAAATCATTCTCAATAACTAGATATGTGCAACAACAGAAAGGGTTGTTTGGTAAAGAGTGAATTCCCCCTCCCTGGAGGTCTTCAAAGGGAACCTGAATAATTGCTTGCTTCAGTTATAATAGCTGGAGCTCCTGTTGAGATCTAAGCTAAGGACTGAGTGAACTTCAACAGTTCTTTCAACTCCAAAATTCTAGATATTTGTTAAATTGTAGCATAATGGAAAAAGAAGCGAACTGAACTCAGAAGTCATAGGTTCACATTTCATTTATGCCACTAGCTGTGTGACACAGCCTCTTAAAACCAATTTCTGTATGTAGTAGGGGAAAGGGATGTGACATGGCAATTAAGGGGAGTCATGGAGGCGTGAATTCAAATCCTACTTCAAACATTACCAAACTGTGAACAAATTACTTCATTCCTCTGAGCCCTAGTTTCCTTATCTGTAAAATGGAAATAAGAAGCCTTTCTAGTAGAGTTGTTGTGAGGACCAAATGAGACAAAGTCTTATATAAAAATTTGTTATTATTTCATTGGTATAGGAAGCTTTTGAATGAGGAAATTCCCTCTTATTAATACAGAAGGTTCTCACCTCTTTAGTTGATAGTATTAAGAGAATTTCCTAGAGCAGGAAACCTCCTCTTGCCCTATCTTCACATATGGTCTGTGACTTAAAAGTCTAAGACAGTTGTTTGGGGAATAGAAAGAGTAAATACTTCATTCTTATATGTGTCAGAAGTAAGACTACAATTTAGGTCTGGCTGGCAAGGCTGGCTTTATAAGCCACTAAATCACTGCCTTTTTTCAGATTTTCTTTTCTTTTCTTTCTTTCTTTCTTTCTTTCTTTCTTTCTTTCTTTCTTTCTTTCTTTCACTCTTTGCCATCTTTTGTGAAGCTGATATCCTGATTTTTATTTAATACCTGTGTGTTCTTTAGCAAATCCCTTTATCACTCTGGACCAGTGACCTCATCTCTAAAATGAGGGGTTCAAGTAGATTACCTCTAAGGTCCCTTCTAGCTCTCAATCTCTTCTCTGATGAAACTAGGTAGAAATTTAAATTTTTCACTACTCAATTTCAACTTCTTTGAATTTTTTATCCAGACTAAGTTCATGTCAAGTAAAACAAACATTTTTAAGAGCCTGCTATGAGCAAAAGCTCTACTAGGTGCTAGAAATACAAAAAGTGAAATCTAGATAAACATTTGAGTGTGTTGTAGAGGAGGTTTATTTTAGGTACAGTTTTGACTAGATAACCATTGAAGTCCCTTCCCAATTGTGAAATACTATGATTCTATAATAGATTTGTTTTCTGTCATTAAGATTTTTATTTTCATGGCTAAAATATAAGTCTGCAAAATTCATATATGTGTGGGGTTTTTCCCCAATTTATGGCAAAAACGACCAAATATAAAAGGGGGAAATGGTAACATGCCTTAATGTTTGGGAAATTTTGTGAAAAGAAAAAAATAGTTTGGATATAGGAAGGGATTCTCTTTTTTAAAAAAACATTTGGAGAAATTAGAGCTTTTGGAATCCTTTGCCATCAGCATTATGACACCTGCTGGCATCATGCTTGTTTGTTCAACATAGAATTGTTTAAATGTGGCAGACCTAGATAAATGTGTTGTAACTAATATATCAGGTAGGTATTCTTAAGCAGTTTCATACTAAGGATGGCATATCAAAGATAAATTAGATGTGTTCTTAAGTGAAGGGTTTGTATTATGAGACCACAATGCCCATGCTGAAGTGACTTATTACTTGTGACAAATATCTTGGCAGTGGGCTGGTTTTATTTTATTTGGTGGTTGGTGATCCTTGAAGTATAAGGTACATTTTTCATACCCTGCTTTAGTTCATTTTAACTTTCAGAAATACAGTTTCTTGTGTTTAACAGATTTTTAAAGTAATAACTGGATACCTAGAATCCAAAATCCTCAAACCCAAGAATTGACCCTCATTAACCCTGAACTCATTCATGAGTCTTATCTCAAATCCCATTGTGCAGTAGCAAGGCTGCATTATCAGACCCAAGGACATAACTTTGGCTTACAACAAAATCCATCTCTATGCTTGAGGCTTCCTTCACTTCTAGTGTCATGGGATCCCAGACTGCAGAATTTTGTTTGGATTGCAGCAGCCATCACAGCCATAACCTTTCAGGAGCAAAAGCTTGCGAGAGGCCATAATAGTGTCAGGGTGAACATTGCTGTTCCTGACTGAGGGAACAGAGTTCCAAACTGCTAAGTTTTGACTTGCTAATGCTAGTCTAGAGAACAAAAAAATTGGAATGAGACAGGTGACCAGGTCAGGATACCATGGCAGGGAGAGAATATGTAGCACTCCATGAAGCCTGAGAAAAGGAATATAACATCCATACAACAGTTTCTTGGGACAGAGAACTAGGTTAGTGAATTGTGAATTATTGCTCAATGTGAAATTGAAAAGTAAGATACTCTGAGATCTGGTCTCCAAGGAAATCACCATCAGAGGATACAGTCAGTTAGTGAAAAGGGAAGAACAGGATGGGGGAAGGCTAAAGTTATCAAAGGTCTCAGGAAAGGTTAAAGGCCTTGAACAAAAGCAGATAAATTCATAGGGAAAATTCTAACAAAAGAAAGAAATATGACTTCCACACCTATTAAATTGGTTCAAGTATCTGTGAATAAATCCTGCAAATCAAAAGAAAATGATCCAAAAAAGAACTTTAAATATGAGAACACAGAGCTGTACACCATGGTATTCCTTAGTAATTCAAAAGAGAAGAAAGACTTACAAGAGCAGAATTTACAACCTGCACATTAAAAATAATGGGCAAAATAAAAAAGGTGGAATTTGACATTGACAGTTCTTGCCAAAGAAACAAATGAATGCAATAGATTGGAAGTGAAGGACAATACAGAAGAGAAATAGAAAAATCAGTAACATTAAAAGAAGATATATTGGTATGCAAACAACACATACTGATCTCCAATGGATTTTTTTTTTTTTTTTGCATTTGACCAATTACATTTTTTAAGGAATTGTTTTCTTCAGTCATTTTTGTTATTCCTTTTTTAAGTTGTTGTCTGTCTCTTTCATCTCTTGTTTCCTCTCCCAATTTTTCTCATACTTTTTTTATTTGCCTTTTAAAATCCTTGATGAATTTTCAAGAAGCTTCTTTGGTCTTGCGACCAATTGAAACCTTTGAGATTTCTCATGTGGACATTTTGTCCTCTTTTGAGTTGATCTAACACCATAGTAGCTTTCTCTGGTTAAGGTTCTTTTCTATTTCATATTCATTTTCTCCCTTTTTTTCTGTTTTATGACATTTGATATCAAGCTTTGCCCTTGGGTGCAGGGGGTACTGTCCCAAGTTTTTTGTGCCCTCTGATCCTTGGTTTTACACATAGGATCCCCTTGTTTTTGGTGTCTTGCTCACAGCAGAAGGTAGTCTACCTGCTGTCTCCAGGAAACATCCTGGTTTCCCTAGCTGGCAATTTAATTTGAGCTGGTAGTGGTAGCTGCCCCTCTGGTCTGCTTTGCTGCTGAGCCAAGAACAAGGGTCTCAGTTGCTAATGTACTGTGATTAAGACCTTCTCATTGGCTTTCCTGACACTGTTTGTGAGACTGACCTTTGTTGAAGTCTTTCCGATATATCTTGAACAGGAGAATAGTTTCATTCCATCTCTTTAAAGGCTTTGTTATTTCAGACTCTGTTCAGAGGATGGTTTCATGTGGTTTTGAGGGGAACTGGGAAAGTTTGAGCAGCTTCCTGGTTTCATCCTGCCAGTCTTGGCTGTGCTCTTGGAACTCCCAATACATACTGATTTCAAGAAGCCAAGTAGAGAATATCTAAGGGTTCATAGATCTCACAGAAAACAACAGGACAAAAAACCTTCACATCATAATGAAAGAGATAATAGAAGAGAACTAGCCACCTTCTAAAAATAGAAAATAAAATAGCAAATGAAAGATTCAATGATCACCTGCAGGAAAAAATCCAAAATTACAAACTCCAAGATACAGATAAGGAGAAGAGAGTCAGCAGGGCTATCTTAAAAAAATAAAAAAAAGTAACTGAAAGAATATAGTTATATGTTTACAACAGAAGAGGGGGGAATCATAACTTGAAAAAATGATATTAAAAATAGATGGAGAAAAGCATAATTTAAATCCTTTGAATGAATTAATGAATAAAGACTGATAGATTGGATAAGAAAACAAAACTGTACAATCTGTTGCTTCCAAGAAACAAAATTTAAAAACAGACATACACAGAATAAAATATTAATAAAGATAACATTCTGGAGATGAAGAAAATATTATGTATCAAGTAAATCCAAAAAAAGGAGTTCTAAGCAAGGCATTGGCAAAACAAAAACAACATTGAAAATATTAAAGGAATATACAAAGACACTAAATTATGTTGAAAGGATCTCATATAACAGTAATATCAATAGTAAATGTGTTCCACTTGGCATTGGCATCCAAATTCATAAAGAAAACAAAACATTTGAGATACAAGAAGACATAAAGTAACAATAGTGACAACAGACGTCAGAATACCTTTGTCAATTTTGGTGAACAAATTTATGGAGAAGTTAAAATGATTTATGGTACCTTCCAAAAATAGAACAACCAAAGAATATACGTATTTTCTAGCATCATGTGGAACTTTAACAAAAATTGGCCAGGTAGCAGGATACAGAATTACTGCAAATAAATGTAAAAAGGCAGAAATAGTTAATAACATCCTTTATAGACCATAATTCAGTAAAAATGATCTTTGATTAAAGGACTATAAACAAATGATATATGACCAAATGCAGGCTTATAATGAATTTTTAAATAGAGTGGCTCAAAGAACAAATCATAGAAGCAATTAATAACAATCAAAACAATGGTAATGATAAAGAAACATACCAGAACTTCTGAGATGCAACCAAAGAAGCCCTCAGGGGAAAAAATATAGCCTTACAAACACGTTAACAAAATAGAAAGAGAGGTTTAATGAACTGAATGGACATATGTTTAAAAAAAAAAAGTCCCAAATCATTAATAAGAGAAATGCAAATCAAAACAATCTTGAGGTTTCACCCTACTTTCTGCAAATTGTCAACAATTTGAAAAAAAAAAAAAGATGACTTAATATTGGTAGAATAGTAGAAAGATTGTGGAATAGTACCACATTTCTTGTGGAGTTGTGGAATGGGATATCATTTTGGAAAGTAATTTAAAATTAAGTAAGTAAGGTGAATAAAATACCCATACCCTTTGAGACTCTGTAAATGGGTTATATACCAAGGAAGCCACTAATAAGAAAGTCCCCATGTATTGTATATTTATAGAATCACTTCTTTTGTGCTAGCTCATCACGTGGGGAATGACTAAGCAAATTGTAGTATGTGAATGTAATGACATTACCATGTTGTAAGAAATGATATGTGATGATTATAGAGAGGTATGGAAAGATCCAATTACATTGATTCACAATAAAGTTAAGTAGAGGCAAGAAAATGTTGTGTGTATATGTATGTATGTATGTATGTATGTATATGCAATAACAACAGAGAAAATGGTATATATATGTATATATATATATGCATGCAATAACAACAGGGTAAATAGAAAGAACAATACACCAAAAAATAAAAATATATATATAATTATAAAAATCTATTAGGACTCATATGAAGAAATAGAAGACACCCTTAACTTACCCCTTCATGGAGGTGGGAGGTCTAAGCATATTACACATTGTATGTTTTTGATCTTTTTCAGTTTATCAATAAATTGTCTTGATTTTTTTCCCCTCTCTAAATAATTCTGTTTGTTACATGGGATAGCTCTCTGGGAAGAGAGAATAATAGATGAAATACTGTAGAGGTATAAAAACAATACAAAAATGTAATAAAAACTTTTTTTAAAGTGCTTAACATAGTGCCTGACATATAGTAGGTGCTATATAAATGGTTATTTTCTCCTCCCTTATAATAGATTCTTAATTATATTCACCAAACCTCTTAGGCTTTTGTATTGAAAGCTTTTTCCTACTTAACATAGATCCTGTTAACTTTATTGAAAATAGTTTTGGAATTACTAACATCATGTCTATATTTTTATAAATAAATAATATTTTTCTCAATTAGTTTGAAAACAATTTTTAACATTCTTTTAAAAGAATTTTTTTAGTTTCAAATTTTCTCCTTCCCTACCTTTCTTCTCCCCTCTCTAAGGTCAGCAATTTAATATAGGTTATACAGATACAGTCTTGCAAAATATATTTCCATATCAGTCATGTTGTGAAAGAAAATGCAGACTAATAAAAGTTTTAAGTGATTTGCCTGGAGTCATAGAGCTAATAATGTCTGAGTCTGGTTTCAAACTCTGGCCTTCTTTCCTCCATATCCAGCACTTGGTTATCTATTCAGGAAAAATATTGTGAAGATAGGATTAACAATACTTGGCAACTAATTAGATTTAGCAGTTATCCATCTACTCTGCTTGATTTTTTTGTATTGTGTTTATTTTTATATTCATTTGTTATGTACCCATTCTTTCCTCTATCCCCCACTCATTCTTAGTGTGCAATTAAGAAAAAATGAAACCCTTATAACATACTTAGAGTGTAGCAAATCAAATTCCTACATTGACCAGAACCAAAAATTTTATGTTTCATTCTGTATTTTAAGTCCTCTACCTTTTTGTAGGAGTTGAGTAGTATGCTTCATCTATATTGATCAGAATTTTAGTCTTTAAAAAGGTTGTTTTTCTTTAAAATTTGATATAATATAAATTGGGCTTTGTGGTTCTTTTTGTCTTCAATTTGCAGTAATTCATAAAGGTCTTTCTGATTTCCTCTAAAACATCATAATTTTTTATAGAACAATAATATTCCATTACATTCACCAAATATAATTTGTGGAATCATTCTTAAATTGGCGGGCATCCCCTTATTTTCTACTTCTTTGCTACTAGAAAAAAAGTAGGCCTGGTAGTGTTACTGGTAGGTCAAAGGGACAATTTAATGACTTTTTGGAAAGAATTCCAGAATTACAAAATGACTAGAGTAATTCACAGTTCTACCAAAAAATTCATTAATGTATATGTTTTCCTCAAGCTTCTTCAACGTTTTTTCATTTTCCTCTTCTCTCATTATTTCAGATCTGTTGAGTGTAGGGCAGACTTTCAAATTGCCTTAATTTGCATTACTTTTCATTATAATTGATAAAAATTAATTTTGTCTTCTACAATCTGATGTGACTTATAACTGAGTTTACCCTGTACCCATTGTCAACCTTATCCCACACAAAGGGAGGCCACATTCCTAGGACTGTTTGATCTTGTCAGCTTGCTTGCTGACAGCCCAGGTCAGTGTGGACCCTGCAGATAGGGACCCTTCCTTCTCCTGAGCAGGTGCGCTAGACAGAACTTTGACCTTTGTGACCAAAGCACTCTCGTACTGCATTAGCATATTCCTCTGCCTGTGTTTCTATCATGCATAGATGGATCATGCATGTGAGTTTCTTTTGGACTAGGACCCTCCTGACTCCTCCCTAACTAAATCCCTGCTTTATTTCTCCTCTCCTTTTTGCCTCTAACTTTTAAATGGACCCCCAGTGCTCACAGCTGGTGCCTAGATCATCTTGATCTGCTCCTTTTGTCTTTTAATGAGATCCAAGGCTCCTTGTGGCTATGAGAAGAGGTTGTGAGTTATTCATATTCCAAACTGCCTTCTCAAAACATGGTGCTTCATCTGATCCTCTCTGCCCTGCATGGTCATGTGGACCATAAGATAATTCCTTTGTTCCTTATTTGCTTATTATGGCACCTTTGTCTAAATCATGTATCCATTTGTAGTTTGTTTGGTTTATTTGTAGTTTTATCATTGTGAGATGTTAGCAAGTAGGCAGCGCAGTTAGAATGTCAGGCTTGCATTCAAGTTTGGCCTTAGGTCCTAGCTGTATGATTCTGGCAAGTCACTTAACCCTGTTTGCCTCCGTTTCCTCATCTGTAAAATCATTTCCCTTAGACATCTTTCCAGGAGGATTCTATTTAAAAGAAGTTTAGTATGAACCTATTTATAGAAGAAAAAGTATTTTCTAATGTCAGTAATCATCTTCAATCTTTTCTATAAATTTAAAAGAATCATAAAATCTCAGAGTTAGATGAGACCTCAGAAATTTTATAGTCAACTTGTTTACAAAAAAGGAATTCTGAAATGCCAATATTAGAATTGGAAGAATTCTCAAAGGCCATCTGATCCAACTGCCACATGAATAAGAATAATTTCTATAGCATATCCAGCAAACAGCCACTCAACCTTTACTTGAACACTCTTTTTAGGGGTGGGGAAGTAGGCAGCGCAGTGGTTAGAATGTTAGGCTTACATTCAGGTTTGGCTTCAGGTCCTAGCTGAGTTACTCTGGACAAGTCATTTAACCCTGTTTGCCTTAGTTTCCTCTATCTGTAAAATCAATTGGAGAAGGAAATATCAAATCACTCTAGTATTTCTGCCAAAAACATCTGAAATGGGGCATGAAGGGTCAGATATGATTGAAACAACAAAATAACAATTCAGGGGGAGCCTGCTATGTAACCAGATCAGCTCATTCTGTTTTTGGATCATCCTTGTTAGACAGTTTTTCTTTTATATTGCGTTAGTATGGTTCTCCTTATACTGTTCACCCATTATTCCGAGTTCTTCATGCTGCCTTTCATGTTATAGTTCTTCAAATAACATAAATACATTTATTTACTTTTAAGTTTTTTCTTTAAGCAGAAAGTGCCCAAGTTCTTCAGTCAAGCCTAATATAATGTGGTCTTGAAGCTCTCCTCTCTAGAATATTCCTAGCACAGGACCAGGAGATCATTATATACTTCAACAACAATACTAGATGATGACCAGTCCTGATAGATCAGGCCATCCTCAGCAACGAGATCAACCAAATCATTTCTAATGGAGCAGTAATGAACTGAACTAGCTATACCCAGAAAAAGAACTCTGGGAGATGACTAAAAACCATTACATTGAATTCCCAGTCCCTATATTTATGCACACCTGCATCTTTGATTTCCTTCACAAGCTAATTGTACAATAATTCAGAGTCTGATTCTTTTTGTACAGCAAAATAATGTTTTGGTCATGTATACTTATTGTGTATCTAAGTTATATTTTAATATATTTAACATCTACTGGTCATCCTGCCATTTAGGGGAGGGGGGGGTAGGAGGTGAAAAATTGGAACAAGAGGTTTGGCAGTTGTTAATGCTGTAAAGTTACCCATGTATATATCCTGTAAATTAAAGGCTATTAAATAAAAAAAAAAAAATAAAAAAAATAAAAAAAAAAAAAAAGAATATTCCTAGCAATTCTGGCAATTCTGGAAGATATTCAGTAATGGGGAACTCTTTATAAGAAGTCGTGCAATCCATAGTTGGGTAATTTTAACAATTAGGAGACAGACCTACCTTTCTAGAGTTTCTGTTCATTATTCCTTAAAATAAGCTCTCTCTGGACAAGTGAAAGTAGGGCCAGACCTCTTCTTTATACTATCTCATCAAATACCTGAAGTCAACTACCATTCTTTCTACTTCTCTTGTGATGACCGCATATTTTAAAATCAGCGGGAGTCAGGAATTCAGGTTAAGGGAAATTCTTCAATCTTTATTCTCTGTGGAGGGGAAGGGGGATTGGCAATGTGAGCAGCCTGCCACAGGAACCCAGCCGCAGTCTCTCTCCGCCTCTCTTCCTGCCCTTCTGCCTCCACCCACCAAAATGGTCTCTATATCATTTCCTATACAACACATCAGGACTAGCATAAAGAGTAGGCGGGGGCCATTCTTTCTCCAAGCATATATTAATAGAGTATTGTCCAATTACTATTTAGTCTCATGTGCTTGGGACCTCAGTGCATCAACTCGAGCTTCAGGTCATTACACTTTCTTCTGCCCCCAACTTCTAGTCAAAGTCATCATTTCCTCAAATTCTTCAGCCGTTCGTCATGTCATTCATATTCACCCACCTCTGAGTGCTCATTTTTCAGTGTTCTTTCTAAAATGTAACATATTTTCCATGTCAAATTTGAGGTAAGTTCCTAACAATGATTGCAGATCTTAGAATTTTGAAATTGAAAAGGGAGTTTGGGGGTCATATAGGTCAATACCTTCATTTTCTTGGTATGAAAACTGAGCCCCCAAAAGATGAAATGATTTGCCAACATAACTCTAGTTAGTGGCAGACTTAATTGAACCCAGGTTTCCATTTAATACTTGGTGGGCTGAGTCACATGACCATAGATTTAAAGCTAATCCTTCCTTTCCATTTTACAAATGAGATTTTGCAGATGAGACCCAGGAAGGCAACATGTTATACTCCTTCATAAAGGCAATAAGTGATTGAGCTAAGATTCAAACTCAGGTCTTCTGACTCTGAATTTTCTCACCTTTGCTCTTCTGCCTTCTTCAGAAATAGCTTTGTTGGCAAATTAATAATTAGTTCAGATAGATCAATCCTGATGGTATTGTTGCCTGTGAAAGCAATAATAATAACTCAATGTATATAGCTGTGATTTAAAAACAAAAAACATTTTCATTGAAGAAGTACGAGATCCCAGGGTAACACTTCTATAAGAAGTCCACACTTCTGTGGCTTAATGCAGCAGTAAGAGGAAATGTAGCCAGGGGACCATTAAGGAGGAGCAATTTACTATACCAAGTCATAACACTTTGACAGTGTCCTATAATTCAGTTAGATGTAAAAATAAGGTGACACCCGGTGTTCTCTGAACTCAAAGTAATTTGAACTTGATTCACACTCGTACTGTGAGCTAAAGGGACTGCAGGTTGTTCATTCTTGCTAACATATACTTACCTAAAGAAGTGAGTATTCTATAAAAAAGTGACCAAAAAAACCTGCTAAAAATTATCCAATTTCTAAAATCTTAGTTCCCATGAAAAGGGCTTATTTAAAGGAAATGTGGGAAGAAAAGGAAGATAGTTGAAACCAAAAGTTAAACTGGAAGGGTAAAGGTGATGAATTTTAAAACCATTCTTATGTATATTAAAATTTCATTAAAAAGTCAATTTTAAGGATTTGAAAACATCGAATAATTTAGATATTTGCAAATTATAAAAATACTTGATTTTAAAAGCTATCTTTAAAAATATGTCCTTAATCATCTTTATTAGTAATTTTCAAACATCTTTTCCCTTGACACTTGTGTTTCTTCTCATAGAAAGGAATATTTTGCATTTAATGTTGTGATTTAAACAATTCTTTGTAGAAGGGCATGCCACTAGGTTACTTCTAAATTAGCATCTAGCAAGCATTTGCAGAGTATCACAAGGTCCCAGGACCTCATAGCTTAATACTCATAAGATATTTTAGATATGATACCTACCCTCAAATTTATGACAGTTGAAGTGGAAGACAGATTATTTGAGTTTCTTTCTATAATCACTGTTAAAATGCTACAGTTATTTACAAAATGAAATCATTGAATATCTCAGATTTTTTAGTTCTGTGATTCTACAGTGAACGTGCTATTTTGTATCTAGTCCAGTATTTAATAATCAACAGTTAATATTCTTATAAAGCAATCCTTATCTTTACCTAAAACAGGTAGATTCTAGAAAAGAATGTCTGCTGATGCAAACGTTGAGGTTTTACAGCTTTAGATAAGGCAAAAATATAAACATTACACACTCAATGCAAGTTACTACAGTTTTCCCTACTCTCTATATTTGTTACTATTTTTAACTACTGTTGAGTTAATGTCTTAATCCTAAGTATCTTGTTGGAATTTTCACAGCCAGTTGTCACCTCTTAAGAATCTTGACAACGGGGGCAGCTAGGTGGCGCAATGGAAAGAGCACCAGCCCTGAAGTTCTGAGTTCAAATGTGGCTTCAGACATGTAACACTTTGTAGATGTGTGACCCTGGGCAAGTCACTTAAACCCCAATTGCCGAAGCCAAAAAAAAAAAAAAAAGAAGAAGAAGAATCTTGACAACACTATTCAGAAGCTCACCTTCCTCAGTCTCAACAATTCCAAAGCCACATTCATCTCCCTGTACAACTTTTTCTATACCACTTATCTCTTTGACCATTCTGCTCCTTCTATCAATTTAGTCTCTGTTTGCTCTTTTTTCTAATGTTTCATTTACCTTTTCTTGTCTTTTCTAACCAACCACCTTCTCCTTTTCCTCTTCAGATCCTCTTCTCTAATATTTAATTCTGCTTAGTCCTCCTTAATCCTTTTATATATTTCTTAATTGTCCTTGACTTTTTTTTTTTTTTTTTAGTGTAAAAAGTAAAATCTGAACCAGCATTTGAGCTTGGAGATCTAATTTTCCCATCTCATAATGTATTTGTTTCCAACCTCCTTTGTCAACCTCAACTCTGAAGAACATGGTTTTCTTGGTCATATCCTTCATATCATAATGACTCTGGACTTCCTTAGGCTATCATCCAAAACCTATTCCTACCTCCACTACTCTTTAATTCCCCCTCAACACTGCTACCCCAAAGTTTCAGTCTATACTGTGACCTCCAAATCCTTCATCCCTCAATTTTCTCTCAAGTTCTCTTCCTGCATTAGCCAGACTTCTTTTTTCCCCATATTAATCCTTTGGTGAATCAGCTAAATTCTACTCAGTCTTCCTCTCTTGAATCCCTTGCCTCCAAATGATAGTTTGGTCAGTTGGGGTAGACGGTTGAAATTCTGAATCAGACAAGAGAGCACTTAAGACTAATTACCTATTCAATGTGAGACAATGGCTTTATTAACATATATTTGGATGATGGCTCTCCTCATCATGGGTGCTTACTGAATGCTTGGTAGTAAGATAATCCTAGGCAAGCATTGGAGGGTAGAGGGAGAGAAGTGAGAGGCACTTGGCTGCAGGAAGAGGAGGAGAGAGGCTGAAGACTCTGGACTCCAGAATCCAGGATGCATCTTTGGCAAGCCGAGTGTCAGCTTGCCTGCCTCCTTCACTTCTCCCCCACTAAAGATTTGATTTATCCGGACTCTGGCTGACCCTGAGACTCTCCAGGGAGCTAGCATGTATTTTACAAGTTGCAACCTGTCCTGCCTCAGCTTTGGATCATTCCTCCATTCACCACTTTAGCTTCTACATGTGGAGGAAATATCATGGAACTATTCTGACCACCTCAACTGGACCCTCGCTGCTGCCAAGCAATCCTTGTGTACCCTAGCCCTTTTTGACCCATCTTCCTCAGCGCTGCCTCTAAATTTTTCCATTTCTCCTCTAAACTGTCAACTGAAAACCTCACCTCATATTTTAAAGGAAAAAATGAGGCCATTCGCCCTGAGCTCTCTCTTCTCCTCTTCCCCATCTCATTATCTTCATAAGCTTTCTGACATTTTCATCCTTCACCTATCTCACATAATGAGGTGGACTTACTCCTTTAGCAAGGCCATTCTCTCAACCTGCACAATCAATCCCATTTCATGCCATCTTCTCTAACAGATTGCTCTGTTTCTCATTCCACTTCCATCACTCATTTTCAGTCTCTTCTTGTCTGCTGATTCATTCCCTCCAAACATGCCCATTTCTTTCTCATCCTGATAAAACTCTCACTTGGTCCTTCCATCCCTGTTATCATTTATCCTATATCTTTTCTGCCTTTTGTAACTAAACTCCTTGGAAAGACTATCAACAATAGATTCTTCTATTCTCACTCTTCTTAGCCCCTTATAGTATGATTCCATCCTTATTGTGCCCACACCTGTTCTCTCCACAATTATTAATGATATCTGGCTCAGTGTTCCTTCCTTGATGCTCTCTTCCCTTGAGATTTTTAGGACAGCACTCTCTCTTGTTTCTTTATAGATAGTGGCCTATCTGACCATTCCTCCTCTGTCTCCTTTACTGAATACTCATCCAGATCACTCCAAACTGTAGGTGTCCCTCAGGATTCTGTTCTGGGTCTTCTACTGGCCTCTATTTATACCATTTTTCTTGATGTTCTTATTGGTTCACATTTATTTAATTACCATCTATACACTGATGATTCTCAAATCTGCTTATCCTGTACCAATCCCTCTGCTGACCTCTTGTCTCATCTCTCCACTCACCTTTTAGACAAACAATTCATTATCTTTTCCCTAAACTTTCCCCATTCCTGTCTTTCCAGTTACTGAAGCAAGCAACACTAAGCTTACAATTTGGGGGTTATCTTGAACTCTTCAATCTTGTATCAAAACCTATAAATTTCACTTTTGCAACATCTCTCAAATATAAGTCCTTCTTTCTTCTGACACTGCCAGCACCCCAGCACAAGGACCTCAGTACTTCAGTCACCAAAGCATGAGTCCAACCCATGTCATTCCCTACTTGTAACCTCTGGTGGCTGTCCTTTGCTTCTGAGATCACATCTGAAATGTTCCATTTGGCCCCCTACCCTACCCTTCCAGTTTTCTTACACCTTACTCCCCAACTTGTACTCTTTAATCCAGGACATTGTCTCTCTTCAACTTCATCTTGTGACTTCCCTGGCTTTCTTTCAATCTTAGTAAAATCCTATCTTTTACAAAAATCCGTTCTCAATCCCTCTTAATTCTAGTGTCTTCTTTCTGTTCATTATTTCCTAGTTATTCTTTCTGTTAATTATTTCCTAGTTATCTTATTTTGTATATATTTGTTTGCATGTTGTCTCTTCCATTAGATTGTGAGCTCCTTAAAGGCAGGCACCATCTTTTGCCTTTTTTATATATAAATATTTGTTTCCCCATCACTTAGCATAGTCCCTGGCACATAAGTACTTAACAAATGTTTATTGATTACTTTGACTGATTCATTTTCCAAATCTTCCCCCTCCCTCCAATTCAACTTCTTATCTACTTTACTAGTTCAACTTCCTCCTAGGAAAGGAAGAGAAAGGGCTTTATAAATGTTATTTGAGTGCCTTTTTTATGAGTTGTTTTGAAGTCTGTAAATCTTGTTATAGAGAAAAAAAAAGCAAGTGGTATTTCTTTGACAATCTTTCTCTCTGAAGAGGTTTCTAACTCAGCTTGCTAACTTATTAGCATGCTTACCTTTTTTTCAGACAATGAGATTAAATTTTGGTGATATCATAGGGGACATTATATTAATAAAACCTAATAAAGGTAACTGCTGTAGCTTTTTTTCTTAGTAGAATAATTTTATTATATTTTGAGTTTGTTGAATAAAACTTTGCAATAAAAGTAAATGTTTTGTATAGGTAAAAATGTATACTTCTTAGTTTTTTTACTTTGAACCTATCTTTTTCTCTTTTGATGCATTTTTTTTAAAATTCCAATTTTTTGTTTTGTTTGATGTGAGGAATTTGGCCCTTTAATATTATATTAGTTGACATGGCATACCTCCACAAGATGTCTCCAGATTTTTTTTTAATATAATAAATATTTAAAGCGGATCAGAGAATTAGGCATGACTGAATTTCAATAACAAATTCTCACTTACATGTAACAATTTAACAGCCATGTTAAAAAGACAATCTCTTCCTAATTTGCTAATTCATTCCATTTTCTCCTCCTTTCTATAACAGCAAATACATGTGGTTTCAGATGAGATGACAGAAATGCTTTGAGAACTATAAAATACTTATTAGTTGTTATTCCTCTTAATAGGGAATGTGATTTTTAACTATCACACCAAGAAAGAAGTTCACAAGAGGCAATTATCATCTTAGATTTATCCTATCCCAAAAGATATTGTAGCATTATTTTTGAATGAACAATGTCTCTTTAAAAACAAACATGGTTTAGGAATACATATTGTCATCTTGTTGGTGTAATGGCCTTTGTTGGTAGGTTTGTCCTTTTTAATTTTCTGGGCTCTTGCAGACTTAATCCCATGAGCTCACCTCTAATATCAGTAAAGGGTATGAGCTGGCTATGCCTTGGAGGCTGCCACTTGAGGTTTTTCTCCCTCTTAAGAAGCTCTCTTAATGGAATTCAAGGCCCTTTCTAAGGATGCTCATTTACAAAGCCTGCCTAGACTTCAGGGGAGAGTGAAGTGCACCACGGGTTCAAGGACACACTCCCAATTTAATGTGCACAGACATGCTCCTCTCCTACAACTGCTGGCTCTGATTGGCAAGGTTAACTCTGAGAGATTCTAGCTTTTTTAAGTGATTTGATTAGACTCACTACTTTATCCCCTTCACTTTCCCCCCTCCCCCTTCAGCACCAAACTACCACCTTCTGATCCTTTTAACACAGCATTTGCTTCACTAACCAGATTTTTTTTGTTGTTGTTTTCCTTTTTCTGTTTTCATGCTGAATGTTGGCTTTTTTGTTTTGTTTTGCTTTATTAAAAAAAAATTAAGGAATTGGTAGCCAGCTTCCTGGGATGCTTTGATGTGAAAAGCTAAATTCGATCGTTAATCATAGAAATCTATGATAAAGTCCAAATGGACTTTAGCAGATATCTAATGCAACTTTTTCATCCATGAGTAACCTGAAGCCTGCTGCAGAGGTGGGGTAACCATGCTGACCAAGCATGGACCCAGCCCTAGTCCCTCTGACTGCAGAGCCAATTCTCTTTTGTCTAGACTGCCCTCCCTCTGAATATTATCTCTTTCATATGCTGAGAAATATTTACATACTCACCAGAACATTTTGCTTCCATTTCAGCTTACTTAGCAAATGGCTTATTGTGGCACTTGGAAAAATTGAGGTTTGAAGGTGTCATTGACATTTTAATTTTTACATAGAGAAATTTTGTAGACTTTTTTCTAATAAGAATTATGCTATCTCCAACTGATTGTTTCACAACAAAGAGTAAAATAATAAAAAGGCTCACTCTTGCACTTAGCTAGGAGATGAGATTTCTAAATTGCTACACAAATACCTGCTGTGAAAAAGGTAGGACCTTAGCCATGACTGCCATTTTTTTATGTGGAAGATCATTTTTGTGGAAGATCACTTTTCATGTTTCCATATCTTTATCTAGTCATCCTCTTTTACCCTTGATGGAATAACACAATAACTTAGGTTAAAATTGGTGTTATTTTTCCAAATATTAACAAATTATGTGATTTTTTTTTCAAAAACCAAACTCACTGTATTTAACATAATAGAATTTCCCAGACAAGTTCTATATTTTCATTTTCCTCAGAGTTAAAAAAAGAAAAGATATTTAAACGTTTCACTAGTAATGGACACGGTTTTGAATATGCAAATAGATCTGGTATCTCACTATTAGGGATGTTTTCTCCACTGAAACAGATAAATATCCTTGTTCATGTCCTCTTGTCCATTAACCCTAGGGAGTCCCTTGAATTGCCAGGGTACTCCTTACTTTGTCTTGGTGTCCTGAGAATGCCAGTCAAGGACTTGGACCTTTCACTGTTTTAACTTGTCCTAGCCAAGTGACCAGTTCTTCTCTCTTGATAATGCATTTCTTTGCTGATATGTTCTCATCTTCTCTCCTTCAGAGTTTCTAAGCCTACTCATACCAACCATGAACACTGACTGGGTGATTCTCATTATTCTTTATAAACTTGTCCAAGATCAAACAGCTATAAAGTGTCTGAGGCTAAATTTGAACTTGTCTTCCTGACTTCAAGCCCAGAAGTTCATTGAGCCAATCTAGTTGCCTATATTCTTTATATGCTTCTGTCAGTTATTTGATGGTGAAGTTGTAAATCACCACAGGTTATCTCTTGCAAAAGTCTGCCTGTTCCCTACTAATTCTCTCATCAAGAAGGCCATTAATGTGTGGATAGATAGGAAAGTAAAACATCTAGGTGGATAGTTATTGATGTTTTCCCTGCTTCCCCTTTTCAGTATTGAAAAGGTCTGATTTTTTTATGGCAAATAGGTGGTACAGTGGATAGTGTGCTGGACTTGTAATCAGGAAATATAGGGTTTAGATCATATCTTGGATATGTACTCAGGCAAATGTGATCCTGTGCAAGTAAAGAGATTTTAAAGTACTGTTTTAATGTTAAATTATAATTGTTTTCATTTTCTTTTAAGCCAGTAAGCATTTATTAAGCTCAACTATGTGCTAGCCAATTTTCTGCCCTCACAATTATGGTCCAGAAAAGGATAAATAGGAAATAATTAATAAAGGAAAGGCATTAGAATTAAATAGGTTTGGGAAAGGTCCCTTGGAGAAGGTGGGATTTTAGCTGGGACTTGAAGGAAACCGGGGATGAGGAGGGAGAGCTGAGGAAAATGCCTAGAGTCAGGAGATGGAATGTCTTATTCTAAGAACAGCCAGGAGGTCCATGTGGCTGGATCACAGAGTATATATTGTAAGATGTAAGATGATTGGAAAGATTGGGGGAGGGCAGGGAGAGGTCATAAAGGGCCATATTCAAAACAGATTTTTGTATTTGACCCTGGAGGCAAAAAAGCTTTATCTTTGTTATTTTCCTATTTACACATAACTTTTAAAACAACCATTTAGATTGCTTCCAGCCTATCTCTCCTCCTCATGTACTTGGTCTAATCCACCTGCTTGTCCCATCTTGATTCTTTTCAGTGCCATTTTTACCTCTTCTAGAAATGCAACTGAGTTGGTGCTATCAAGAGTTTGAGTGTGGTTGATCACCTACATTTTTTACAAAAATCTTGGCAGCATTTTCCTTAAACTGTTTTTCACTTTCTAACATGGATATATCTTTTACATGTTTGCACATGTATAATTTATATCAGATTGCTTACCATCTTAGGGGGGGAGAAAGGAAAAGAAAGAGGGAACATAACTTAAAATTTTTAAAAATGTTAAAAATTATTTTTATATGTAATTGGGGGGAAAATAATTTTTTTTAAAAAGAATGATGCCATCTCATCTTCATGTCATCCCGTTGGTGATAGTACCATGTTCAATGGGATACCTTCGAGTCAGAATACTTCTCTTGCCCAGGACCTCATTACCCCACATAGTTGTCTTTCTGTCCTATATCCACCATCACACTTTCTATCTGGTGGACCCAGCAGTGGAAGGGAAGACAGCCCAAAGGACACCAGCTCCTCCCAAGCCAGGTTTGCACATTCTGGAGCTATTATCAATGACTGAGGGCAGCAATGTCATTGTCCATGATAAACTAAAGGGGCAGGTTTAAATCCTTAGGAGAGTGGGGATGCTGCTACACCTGGATGTGGGGGGAAGCACACATACACTTCACCTGTGTGGTGAACACAGCTCTTCACCACATGCTGGATGGAAGAGCTCACAACTCCAAATGAGTTTATAACTAAGTTTTGGTTGCCTTTGGTTGCTTCTCTTCACTTGTCAAATAAGTCAGGTATTTGTTGGCTAAGTTGTTTTTCAAGGTTCTTTTGATCTCGTTATGGCATTTCCATAACTATTCACATCTTCCACATATATTAAATTATTTTATTGGATTTTTGTATTTAATGTCAACCGCACATTTTAAGTTATTTCAAGTATGTATTATCATTTTCTCATCCTTATTTAATTTCTTCTAGCCTTTATTCTTATTTTGCTCTTTGCTCCAACAAGTCAGTGGTTTGATTATACACAACTGAATGAGAAATGACTCCCATAGTAATCACAAGTCTTTTTCCATCTGTTAAAATATAATCAGTTTCACTTTTTGTGGTTCATCAATTTCATATTTTGTGTTTACCATATTTAACATACCAGGTCTTTTCTCAAAGAAAACATTAATGATATAAAGGCATGAGGCTTCTGTGTACTCTGTAAATCTTTATTCCTTCTCCTGTGGGATGCATTTGACTTTTAAAATGTAGTATTATTTATACTTCAAAAATATTTCCCGATCACATTTTTATTTGGTTCAGGCTGTACTCAGAAGTATTGTGGGCTTCCACACAGCCTAAAGGCCACCAATTTGACACCTCTTCCCTAAACTAAATCCACCCTTGAAATAATTCTCAGGTTGGAAGTATCTTCCGCAGCTAGGGCCTCTCTCCCTTCCCTTGGCTAGCTCCTCCTTGAACCTCTGTCTTGGTTGGCCAGACCAGTCATGGCTCCATTCCTCTGAAGGTTGTGCTCCTAACTTCAGAGACTTTTTATATCCTGGCCCTACGTGTGGATATCAGCCTCTTTACTTTTTTTCATCTTCCTTATGTAGGATCTTCCTCCACTTCTCCCACTGCCCCTCCCCCCAAGAAATGGTAAGCTCCTTGAGAGCCACCACTATCTCTTTTTCTGTTTGTTTTTGTATTCCTTGAACTTAATGTAGTTCCTGGCGCCTTGGAGCACTTAATGACTTTAAACATTTTAAAAACATAAATATGCAGGGATTTGTCCTTTTACAAATGTTATTTCTTCTGTGAGCATATTAGAAATTCATTGTATCTGGTTTTGCAGGATTGCACTTCTCCTCACCCCCATCCCCCATCTCTGTCTGTCTAAGCTCTTTAGGTACTATGATGAAGGCCTCTTCCAAGGCTTATTCCTTTAAGAACTAGTTTTTTCAATCTTAGCAATGGAAGCATCACCTGTAAGAAAGATGTAAATCTTTTTTTTTTAAATTCTTTTAAAAAATCCCTTTAGTACTTTTAAAAATGTTTTCATATGTAGTACTGTCAATGCTTTTGAGATGGCATTTGTGGTGCAGCTATTTGTGATTGAAGGTTTATTCACAGCTCTTCCAGGCAACCCCTGACCTCCCATGTTGGGGACTAAGTATTCCTAACCACCTGCAATGAAATAAAAAATAGTGTTGCCTGGAATGAAAACGATCCCCCCACAATTTATTAAACCTTGACATACTGCATTACTTAAGAGTTCTCAGGGAGAATTAAAACCCTTTTGACTAGGTTTTGCAATGCAGGGGAAATTTTTAGTGACATTTAAAAGGTTTCTCCTGTGTCCCTCTAATGGGATAAATAAAAAAAAGGCTTGTTTCAGCCCAGCAAATGGGGGGACAATCCAATTTCCTTGATTCCATCAAGACACTCTTAAAGCATTAGCTCGTGCAGTAAAAAAATAAATAAATAAATAAATGAAAGCACAACTGACCCCCTTTGCCTGATGGCTTTGAAAAGTGTCCTGATGTGTAGGTATTTGTCCAATGAAGCTTACTTGGTTATTGCTCTCTGTTATGTTTGTTGATGGAACGATGTTCTCAGAAGCTCTAATAAATGTCAGCTTATGTTACTGCACTATGCAAAAGCACAGCAGATCATATGATAGCAGTGTGATATATAGCTTTGTCACTGAGAAATTTTTTAAAAATCTCACCAAATAGTTTTAAATTTAATTTTTGAAAATAGCTTTGAATTTTAGAAAACAATTTGATCATCTTAATCATTTCAGCGGTATTGTTTCTATAAGATAAAATATCTGTATATGTGGATCATATCATTTAATCTAAAAGTCTTTAATTAATATCAGAGAGCAGTTGACTCAAAAATGTGCTGATAGACATCAAGGCTTCTTTAAACTTTTTCCACTTGCAATCCCTTTTCATTTAAAAAATTTTTGTGGGGCCCCAGATATATATAAAATTAAGTATACAAACCAGACATTTGCTGATAATAAATAATACTTTTGCAACCTCCCTATAATCAGGAAACCTCGTATAGGGTTGTGAACCATGGTATAAGAAGATGGAGGATTAGACTATAACTCTTAATGAAGAAGCATTCATGTGATATTTGGTCTTGTTGCCAGTTTCTGAGGCCTGCATTGAGGAAAGGGAAAGATTGTTTTATCTAATTAGTGATTTCCTAAAGTTGATGCTTTAGAGTGAGAAAAACAATATAGATCCCAATAAGTGTGTATTTTTAAAAATCAATTAAAAATAAACTTTCTCTAATTGAATAATAGTCGAATAAAAGCTTATTCACCTGATATATCAAAAATGACATTTCTACATTTTAGCTATATAAGAAGTTATGTTCATATTGATGAACCTTCAATATTTCAAGATTCTAGAGTACCTTATCAAAATAAAAATCAAATTATCAAATTCTATATAGTTTTAATATTCACTGCTTTGTAATCTAATTCATTGAAAACTAATAATCTATGGAAAATATGTTCATATAATTGCCTGGAATATTTGATCAATCAGATTGCTCCATTCTCTTAATACTGAAAGATAACTGTTTACAGTATGATACTTTTTGGTTATAGTATACCTTATTTATGTATTTATTTACCAACAGCTTGAAACTTTTTTCCTTGCCAACTTACATACATAGTGCCACATATAAGTAGCATCTTACTTAAATCATGTTGCATGAATCCTGAGTTTCAAAGCTACAGAACTAGAAATAATATAGTTTTCATGGAATCAGAGTTGGAAGTCAGCTAGTTCACTAAGTCATCTTCAACCCACATATAAAGTATAGTATTATATAATGCTATCATTCTCACAGAACTCTCTATGGTTTACATGCTTTTAGACAAAGGATTTTAACTTTGGACCTGTTATGAGAACTATATTTCAATATAAATTGGTTACCTTTTAAATTTTAAGTATCTTATTTTATATATTTAAAAAGATATTCTGAGGAATCTATGACATAAAAAAAAGTTTAAAAACTTCTGGTTTAGACAGACCTCATTTAAGTAAAGCCATTTAATATAGTCAATCACCTCTTTCTCTAACCCATAGGAAAAAACCTATAATAGCTATCTACAGTGTTTAGAAAAGTAAATATTTGGCTATATTTGCTAGGATTGCCTTTTGTTTTTATAGTTTTCAGATACATTACACTTTATTGTGATGAACTGTTTTTAACATAGGTACATTTCAAACTAGCTTCCTTTTAACTCTGTGCTAAACGATAGTGAAGTACAGACAAGACATATTCTAGCTGATAGAATAGTACTCATTCAAAGTGGTCTTGTTTTATACAATGTATTTATAGCACTTTCTTTTTAAAGAACTGTTGAATTTGGGGGCTTTCAAGAAAGAAATCTGCTTTTGTGTTAAAAAGCTGTCAGTGGTACTTTATAGTTCTCTTGGGAGTTAAAAGAGTGCTATCTGTATTCTTTAAAACTCAATTTGAAAATAATTAAAAATGGCTTTGAAATTGGCATGGGTTAAATGGTTGGACTAAAGCAGTCAGCACTTTATTTGAGTTCTCCTACATCTCCCTGGAGTCCTAGAGCTGTACTTTGTATAATCTGCTGCCAACATAAACTATAACTCTGTTTGTCTGTCTCTCCCCCCCTTCCCTCTCTGCTTCCATCCCTCCCTCCTATCCTCCTTCCCTTTGACTATTTGAATAACTCTATGAATCTCTTAGAATCTCTCTCCTTTCCTTCCTCCTTCTCTTTGAATCTCTCCCTTTTTCTCTCTCCATCTCACTCCTTCCCATTTTTCTCTCATGGTCTCACTATGTTATTAAATGATGGTTTCTCAAAATTTTCCAAAATTTCTTTGGGCCAAAACCCAAAGAAAACAACAAAGAGGAGGCCAGTGGAGAAGTGACAGTAGTTGATCACGTTGCATCTATTTCCCATGTGCTGTTCTGATACCCGACAGCCGGTCCAGCATGGGCCTAATGCCAACAGTGACTTTACAAGCTTTGTGGCAGAGATTATTTAAAAGAGATTAATCCTTCTAAACCCCTTAGATTTTAATTATTCCTGTATGTATTTATAAGACATGCAGTCTGTTAGTTCAGGCACACAAATGTCCAAACCTACAGTCTTAACCTGGTTTCTACAAGCACCTAGTATGTTTTTCCAGTCACAAAGGATACACATTAGAATCATAGCTCTAGATCTGGAAGAGAGAGCAGATATATCTTTCCAGTCTCCTCATTTTACAAATGAAGAAATTGAGAGCCAGGGAGGTCAATAACCCAAGGTCATATAAGTAATTAGTGCCAGAGATAGGAGTTAGCAGGGCTTTCTGACTCCAGAGGCAACATCTTTTCCTCCTTTCTGTTCTGTCTTAATTAGATTTTTCTTAACTGTTAAGGTTGGCTTTTCTGTTGATTTTTTTTTCTAAATGTTTGAAGTTATTGAAATGCTCATTCATTCATGGTGTATTACTTCAGGATATTTATTAAATATTTTACATTGTATCTGAATACCATTATAGAAATAACTCATTGTGTGTGCATATATATTAAGAAGGAATGGATACTTATTAAAGATGATACTTCTCTCAAGGAATTTTTTTTTTTTAAGATTGATTGAACATGACCACCATGATTGCACCAAAAGATACATATTTGCCCAGTTAGGGCTTTTGATTCAAAGATTTCTTCCTTGTTATTCTATATAAGTGACAACCAAAAAGCCCTCTAATTCCTTCCCCTCAAAGTTTAATTCATAGAATTGGAAGGGGTAAAGCATTAGAATTCTGTATGAGTACTCAGTGTTTTCAGGCCAACAGAAATAACTTGGACCACCCCAGTTTGATCTCGATGTATTCAAGTAAGGTTTTTCAATTCAGAAATGGGTTAGGTTACTCAGATGCCCCCTTTTTGCATATCGAAGGAAGCAAGGCTTTCTGTATACAAGACATGTAGATCATAGTCTCTATACTTCTGAGAGACTTCTGAGATAGTCCTTAAGCATTGCTCTGGCCAAGAAAAGTATGTTATTATTACCTTGTGGTCAACTGGATGGTGATGAACCTTTCTAGACTTGGAAAAATAGACTACAGTTAATCACTATCCTCTTAATTGAAACCTTTACTGCCTTGAGGCCTTTTCAGCTTGTGATTTATGTAGCTTTTGAGATTCGAAGTTCACTTCCTTGCCACTGGAGGCATCAAAATAAGATGATGAAAAATCTGATGAAAACTGGTATTGTCATTAACAGTTAATTGCTTCGTATTGATGTAAAGATAATGCCTTTGGCCACTGATTGGACCTTTCCTCTTTCAGTTATGTTATTAAATACATAACTGAGTGATGACTGATTACACATTGGGAGTATGGATAACGTACTGCAATCATATTATAAATTAAACATTTCATTAGAATGTAAATACAATTATAATTTTTATTTAATAATGTAAAAACAGAACAGAACAGAAAAAAAAACATCGAAATTTTTAGAAATTAATATCTGCCTCTTCAGTTTGTTATTTTAAGAAAAGTATATCTTAATGTGTCTGAATCAATAAAGATTTGTTATAGTCGGTCTCCTGTGTCTTCTGGGGAAGACTTGAGTCACTTATCTTAAAGAAATTTAAACCATCTCTGTGCTGTGAATAACTTCTTAATTGATATTCATCAGGCTCTTCCACTCTTTAAAAAGTTTCCAAGATTCAACTTGACTGAAGAAGTACTCTACTTTTGTGGTCATATCTTCATTATCTAAGAAGCTGCAAATTCCTTTCACCTCTTTGTCATCTCTCACAGCATTCCTATTTTCCCACTTAGATTGCCACCAATCTGTCTTAGATCTTCTTCCCCTTACTCCTAGGCTGTTATGACAAACTTCTCATCTTTCACCTGGACTATTGCAATAGCATCCTAGTTGGTCTTTCCACCAGTCTTCTTCAGTCTTCTGCACATAAAAAAAATCAAAAATTCTGAGGAATCTATGACATAAAAAAAAGTTTAAAAACAGACCTCATTTAAGTAAAGCCATTTAATATAGTCAATCACCTCTTTCTCTAACCCATAGGAAAAAACCTATAATAGCTATCTACAGTGTTTAGAAAAGTAAATATTTGGCTATATTTGCTAGGATTGCCTTTTGTTTTTATAGTTTTCAGATACATTACACTTCATTGTGATGAACTGTTTCTAACATAGGTACATTTCAAACTGGCTTCCTTTTAACTCTGTGCTAAAAGATAGTGAAGTACAGACAAGACATATTCTAGCTGATAGAATAGTACTCATTCAAAGTGGTCTTGTTTTATACAGTGTATTTATACAAAAAAAAAATCTTTCTAAAGTCATACCACTTCATTTTCCCAAAACCTTTAGTGGTTTCCTTTTGCTTAGGATAAAATATACCTCTTTAACCTGGTATTTAAGGCCACTATAGTAGAAGCTATCCTTTATTCTTGGAATATATTCCTTCTTCATCTCTGACCTTCAAAATCCTTGTCTTTCTTTAAGGTTCAGCTCAATTGTCAATTCTTCTATGATATTTTACTAGTATATAATGTTCTTTTCCTTATCAGATAACCTTCAATTTATTTAACCACGTACACATTATATTCTCACCCCATTCCTTGAGGTTAGTGATTATTTCATTTTTGCCCCTTTTATTCCCAGATCTTTCCCTTGTGCCTGGCATATTGGAACCACCTAAAATTTTTAAGCATTTTTTGAATTATGAATTATATATAAAATAGTTTTGAATGGCAGAAATAGTAGTAGTATTAATAGTAGAAGTAGCAATAGTAGTTGTAATGAACATTTTCAAATTTGAAATGAATTGTGGTGTTTCACTATATATTTTCTTTTGCATTCACTTCTGAGGCCATAACAAATAGAAAGCTCCTATTTCAAAGAGCCCCAAAATCTCTGATTACAAATTTTGATCTACTCTGATAGGAAGTTAGAAAACACATATTTTAAATGGAGGAATGACATCAAGGTATGATTCTTGAAGAAAATAGTTTTTAATTTGTGAATGTAGAATAAATTTAATAGCAGAATAACTGAAAAGGAAATTTTGGGGAAATTCTACAGGTTAGGAAGAAGGAATCTGAGATCCACAGTGACTCTGAGGAATTTGAAGGGGAAATTGAGTTGACAAGAATTGATAACAAACTAGATTTAAGGGATGAAGGAGAGAGGGAAGAATTGAAGGTGACCAAGAGGATTGAAGAAGGATAATCAGCTTTTTATTGTTGTTAAACTAGTTTTGGTAGTGCTAGGACATCTGCATGTATATGACATACATGATACAAGGAGAAATGCTCATTATGGAAGCATAAATCATAATATAGAATGAAATTAGGAGATGAAGACAGAGTTCTCTACTTATTATTGGTTGATGAAAGCCATATGGAAGATGAACTCCTAGACAATAAATGTAAAGAGAAATTAATAAAAGACCTAAAATTGTATTTTAATTTTTTATAGCATTTTATTTTTCCAATTACATGTAAAGATAGTTTTCAGCACTCATTTTTAATAGAATTTTGATATTCTGATTTTTACCCATTCCTCTCCTCTCCCTCCCCAAGATAGCAAGCAATCTATTATAGGTTACACATGGGCAATCATCTTAAATGAATATATTAGTCATGTTATGAAAGAAAAACTAGAAAAAGGAAAAACCACCAAAAAAAAAAGGAAGTGAAAACGGTATGCTTTGATTTGCATTCCAATTCCATAATTCTTTCTCTGGATGTAGAGAGCATTTTCTGTCACGAGTCTTGGAATTATCTTGATCATTGCATTGCTAAGAAGAGTTAAGTCTGTCATAGTTGAATATTGCACAGTGTTGCTGTTACTATGTAATGTATACAATATTCTCCTGGTTCTGCTTACTTTACTCAGCATTAGTTCATGTAAGTCTTTCCAGGTTTTTTTCTGAAATCATCCTGCTTGTCATTTCTTTTACCATAATAGTTAACATTACATCCTTATATCCCAACTTGTTTTAATTTTTAAAAGCCCCGAAGTACTAAAAATTAAAAAAAATATATAACCATATTAAATAAAATATATAAAAATCCTAGAAAAAATTTGAGGTTAGAGATTTAGCTCCACATGTTTTCATTGCTAAATCAGCCCATATTTCCTTTTATGAAATGAATCTCCTATTTATTTGTAATCCCTTGTTAATTGAATGAAGTTGTCTACTGTTGTCCCTAAATATTTTTTCAAACAAATGTTTTATTGCATAGTCCCTCCATCCTATTATCTTTATCCTCCCTAGCTGAAAAGTTTTTTCCCTTCTCATCTTTTTCATAACATTTTATTTAGATTTCTTCTCAGAATATATTCTATCCTGAGTTTAATTGAGAAGAATGTAAAAAATTTGTCAGCTTCTTGAAGGCAAGGTCTATGTCTTCAATTTGGTTTGTCAAATCTCATGCAAAGGCATGAGTTATAAATTCAAAGGCAAAAATTAAGCAACCCCTGTGCTCAAGGAATTTACTTTCTATTTGGGGACATAACATGGACCACATAGAAGTATAAATCAGGGGTCCTCAAACTATGGCCCATGGACCAGATGTGGTAGCTGAGGACGTTTATCCCCCTCATCCAAGGCTATGAAGTTTTTTATTTAAAAGCCCACAAAACAAAGTTTTTGTTTTTACTATAGTCCAGTCCTCCAACAGTCTGAGGGACAGTGAACTGGCCCCCTATTTAAAAAGTTTGAGGACCCCTGTAACAAAGTGATATGTGCAAGGAGAGATTAAAAGCTAGAAGACAATCTAGGAAGTCCACCATAAAGAGGCATCTAATCTGAGCTTTGAAGGAAGTTTAGTATATTAAGAGAGACAGTGAAATGTTTCCTGATTTTCTCAAATTATTAACATTATTCACTTGTGTACATGTATCCCACCAGAAGAATCTTAAGTACCTTAAGAGTTGTTTTCCAAGTGCCTTGTACATAGCAATAAATGTGTAATAAATTAAATTTACCAAATGCTTGCTAAATTGAATTGAATGCATTATAGGGATGGGGACAGAGCAGTTGGTACAATGAAAGGAGGTAGGAGAAGTTGTGGGTGGGATGCAGAAGATGGAGTGGCGAGTACAGGAAACAGCCAATTGTATAGTTTAGCTAGAATACAGTGAGTTAAAGGAAATAAGTTTGGAAAAGTGCATTAGACCTAGGCTTTGGAGGGCCTTAAATGCTAAGCTGAGAAATTTATATTATATCTGTTTGACAGTAAGGAGCTACTGAATATTTTTTAGCTGGAGAGTAAAATACTTTTGCTTTATGAATATTATTTTGACTGTGTTGAAAAGTAGATTGAAGAGAAGAAATGGAGGCAAGGATTCCGATTAGGAGGCTTTTACGATAGTCTGGGAGAAAGCTGATCAGGTCCTAAAACTAGGGTACTGATTGTATGAGTGAATAAGAGACATGTTATGGAGGCTGAATCAGCAAGACTTGGCAATTGATTGAATATTGAGAGATGAGAGAAAGAGAGAGAGAAAGAAAGGAGAAAGACTGACTTTGAAATTATGAATCTGGTTAACCAGGAGGAAGGGTAGTGCTCATTACACAAATAAAAAAATTTGGAGTTTTAGAGGGAGAAATTATGACTTCTGCTTTCAATTTTTTGAATTTGAGATGCTTACAAGATGGCCAGGTGGATTTGTCTAACACTAACGATGTTTATGGCAGCTCTTTTTGTAGTAGCAAAGAATTGGAAAATGAGTAGATGCCCATCAATTGGGGAATGGATGAACAAGTTGTGGTATATGAAGGTAGAATATTATGGAATATTATTGTTCTATAAAAAAATGTTGAGCAAGCTGATTTTAGAAAGGCCTGGAAAGATTTACATGAACTGATGCTGAGTGAAAAAAGTAGAATCAGGAATACATTATACCAATGACAGCAAGAATGCGTGATGATCAATTATGAAAGACTTGGTTCTTCCCAGTGGTTCAGTGATCTAAAGTCATCCCAATAGACTTGGGACAGAAAATGCCATTTGCATCCAAAAAAAGAACTATGGAGACTCAATGTCAGCCAACATGTTACATTCACTTCTTCTTCTTCTTCTTTTTTTTTTTTTTTCCTGTTTTTTTAATCTCTCCCATGGTTTTTCCCTTTGCTCTGATTTTTCTCTCTCAACATGATTCATAAAGCAATATGTTTTAAAAATAAATAAATATATATTTTTTTTTTTTTAAGGAAATGTCTAGCACACAGTTTTACTTTGTGGAATTGGAGAGGAAGATTAGGCATGGATTTATATAGAAATAATCTTCATGGTTAGGATAATACACCTAAGGAGAACATGTATACTGAAAATGAAAAAGGGCATATTACAGATAAAGGGGAAAGGGGAGGATGGCATGGAGAGAAAGGCCAAATAAACATAAAAATCAAGCCACATTTGAACCAGCCAAAAAGACAAAAAGGAGAAAGTGTAAGAAGAGAATAAAAAAAGTAAAGAATTAAGAGAACTAAGACCAGAGAGACCATTCAGGAAGATCTAATAGACAATATTGGTATAGGCTACAAGATGTCAGAAAACAGAAACTGAGCAAAGATCCATGAATTTACCCATTTAACATATATATCACTGCTAGTAGCAAGATCATTTTTAGTAAAGTGATGATATCAGAAGTCAGATTATAAGGAATATCTTACTTTATTATCTTTGTATTCCTAGCAGCTAGCCCTTAGGAACATTACTTTTAATAATTGATTTTTGTAATGATTCATAATTCCACATATATGCAAAATACTTTACAAAGGAAATGCCATATAGTTGTTTTCTATAGCTACCAAAGGACTCCACCTCCCATCATCATCAGTCAAAAAAAGGATCCACATGCATAAGCCAACAAATGAATATGCAGTGGTTAGAACACTGGACCTGTGGATTTGGAGACAAGAGGATTTGGATTCAAATTCTGGGGCTGCCACTATCTACTTTTGAGACCTTGGACAAATCATTTAACCCTTTAGCCTCCATTTTTCTCGTCTATAAAATAAGGGAGTTGCACAAGCTGACCATTAAGGTCCTTTTCAGCTATAAACCTGTGATATTTTAAAATTGTCTTAAACAGTATCAGTAGTTGTCAGGAACCATATCTATGAGGAGCTGTATAGAACAAAGAAGTATAGAATGAGAATTGTTGAACAGTGAAATACCTAACTGTGGGAGGTTATCAATTGTCATTTCCTAAAAGTTTTTGAAAATATTATGCATTTGTCTCTTCAGAATTATTTAAAAGTTGCTCTAAAAAAAAGTTGAGGGATGAACTTAGATCGCTTTTCAAGATCTGTATATACCCTTTTTTCCTTCTCTTGAAAATACTTTGAGACATCCCAGGGGAAAAAGAAAGCTTGTCAGAGGAGAGGAAAAGGTCTGTTTCATTAGTTTACTGAAAAATTAACAGATTTTGCTTATATTTTATCATGTTATGATTACCATAGAAATGCCATGTTCTGAGATTCATTTCCTGTAATAATGTAAGTAACTGTTTTCTGTTCTGGTGTTAAATGTTGTGCCCCTAACTACAACCATGTATATTAAAAATTGGTTACAAAGATGATCATCATCTCAGAAATCAATACTAACTGTAAAAATAATCCAAAAATCTAATAATGTCTACAGTAATTGTTTTAAAACCCCAAAAGTAACAAAACTATTTTTGTTACCTTCTCTTATTCCATATGAATAAGAGATTTCAAGAATTATTTTTAATTCAGTTTTATTCTATTTCCAATTCCAAATTATCTTCCCTCTTCATTCTTCCCCATCAGTTAAGTCATAAAAGCAAACCCCATTAAAAAAATTTATAGTTATACAAATTTCTGCATAAATACACTTCAGTCAGTTTACAGATTGAAATGTAGATGCAATTATAGATAAATATTAAAGATAGGGACACAGGTGTGTATATAAATATAAATAAGGCATTCCTTACTCTCTCCTCATTGACTACATTCATTTCCCATAGCGAGTTCTTTCCTCAAGCCTTTCATGTCACTCTCCTATTGCTCTAGACAGAGGATGTCCCCTCACACTTTTCTGAGACAAGAGATTATTGTCCATGAGTTTTTTCTCATCTACTATAGTCTTCATCTCATAGCCCTTTGACATCTTTCCCCCATTTTCTTGTCTCTGATGAGTTATAACAATTTCTCATAATTAACATTTAAGCTTCCTCAAAAAGACCCTCTATTTATATCTGCAACTAATAAATAGTAGGCTTTTAATAAATGCTTGTAGATGATTGGTGTAATAATGTAATATTACGACTTAGTAGTTTGTTAACTTTTTTTTTAAATGAGGCCAGAAGTTGAGGAACCCATTAATGAATTGTGTATGTAGTATCATTGAAATGGAAATTAAAATTCTGAGTAAACTATGCTTTAAATTTCTGAAATATCTAAAAATGCATCTTTATAGATAGTCCTGGAAAAAAAGAATGAAAGGTTTTTGGAAGTATGCAGTGTAAAAGCAGGGGCTGAAATATTATTTGTTGAATCACATGATTTTGATGTGGAAGATACCTGAATTGCTCAAAATTAAGACCTCAGTGACAAGACTACTGAGGGTTAAAATCTAAACTGTAGAAGCAGATTGTGTTTTCCTTTTGTGATCTAGGCTGACAAGACATCAGTATTCTATTCATCTGTTGGGAATTAGGCTGTTAATCCAATCAATGACTCTTGAGTGAGCTGTGGTCAGCCTCCCCCACTGGGGAACAATCGGATCAGATTGTAGATTGTTTTAAGAGCACTGTGCTGTCCCTGTGTCAGGTGGAATTCTCAAACGTTCCCTGGTGAATTGAGAAAGGGGAAAGCTGTCTTGGCCCATTTATCCTGCTCCTTAAATAACCAGGTATTTGTTTCATCCATACTAAAGCATTTGGCTGTAGTGACAACAGCAGTGCAATAGAAATCCACTAACTTTATTTCACAAAACTATAGGAGAAGGGACAAAACATCCCACAAAACAGCCTCTAGAAATTTTTTCAATTTATTAATAAGTTTCACGAAGGGGAAGTATAGTTTATAAAGTCTAATTAAATCAGCTTTTAATTTTAAAATATGTTATACTTAATATACATAATTTTGACATCTTTCTCAAGTAAGACTTGACTTGTTTTCCAATTGCTGATCTATCTAGCTTTTAAATATACTTAGATTTCTTTTTTAAAAATCAGTAAGTGAATATAAATAGTTACAGGATTGGTGAGTATTTTTTTTAAAAATTTTTTTAATTTCTTTATAGATTTTGGAGGTTGCAAAACTCTTAATAGTATATATGTAGTGTTATCTATTGAACCCATTCCCAATATGAGTAGGTTTTCAGAACTATGCGCTCTCCGCCTCACTCTAATGCCTCTGTGTCTATTCTTCCTCTGCACCTCATTTGTATAACATGATTACTTAGTCTTCATATTTTCAGTCTTTCAGTCTTTATATTTTAGCTGCCTTATTGTACATTTCCCCTGTAATAAAAACATAAACAATTTGTCCATATTTAAACAGTTTGTACGTGTTTAGCTTCTTAAAATTGATCTTTGATATTGGCTCTTATATGTTAAATTTTCTGTTAAGTTCAGGTTTGGTTGATAGAAAATCCTGAACATCTGCAAGTTCCATTGAATGTCCATTTTTTCTCATTCTACATTATAGATAATTTTGCTGGAAATGATATTTTTGTTATTGGTAGATGTGATTCCAGGATCTGTGGTTTTTTTAATTGTGGCTGCTGATCAGTCCTGTACAATTCTAATTGTAGCTCTAGCGCATTTGAATTGTTTTTTCTTTGTTTCTTGCAAATTTTTCTCTTTGATCTGGGGGTTTCTAAATTTGGTAATAATATTCCTGTGTGTTTTTTACAAAGTATCTCTTTGAGAGGTGATGATCAGTTCTATGTCTACTTTCTCTTTGTGTTCTGTCACTTCAGGACATATTTCCTGCATTATTTTGTCAAGGTTCTCTTTTTCTGGTCACAACTCTGGGCAGTCCAATTATTCTTATATTTTGTTCTTCTTGATCTGTTCTCCAGATCTCTCATTTTTCTTTTTTTTTTTTTTTAATTAAATAACTTTTTATTGATAGAACCCATGCCAGGGTAATTTTTTACAACATTATCCCTTGCACTCACTTCTCTTCCGATTTTTCCCCTCCCTCCCTCCCTCCACCTTCTCCCCAAAGATGGCAAGCAGTCCTATACATGTTAAATAGATTATAGTAGATCTTGGATACAATATATGTGTGCAGAACCGAACAATTTTCTTGTTGCTCAGGGAGAATTGGATTTAGAAGGTATAAATAACCTGGGAAGAAGAGCAAAAATGCAAGCAGTTTACATTCATTTCCTAGTGTTCTTTCTTTGGGTGTAGCTGCTTCTGTCCATCCTTGATCAATTGAAACTAAGTTAGATCTTGTCTTTGTTGAAGAAATCCACTTCCATCAGAATACATCCTCATACAGTATCGTTGTTGAGGTATATAATGATCTCCTGGTTCTGCTCATTTCGCTCAGCATCAGTTCATGTAAGTCTCGCCAATCCTCTCTGTATTCGTCCTGCTGGTCATTTCTTACAGAACAATAATATTCCATAACATTCATATAACACAATTTACTCAACCATTCTCCAATTGATGGGCATCCATTCATTTTCCAGCTTCTGGCCACTACAAACAGGGCTGCCACAAACAGTTTGGCACATACAGGTCCCTTTCCCTTTTTTAGTATCTCTTTGGGGTATAAGCCCAGTAGAGACACTGCTGGATCAAAGGGTATGCACAGTTTGATAACTTTTTGGGCATAGTTCCAAATTGCTCTCCAGAATGGCTGTATGTATTCACAATTCCACCAACAATGTATCAGTGTCCCTGTTTTCCCACATCCCCTCCAACATTCTGCATTATCTTTTCCTGTCATTCTGGCCAATCTGACAGGTGTATAGTGGTATCTCAGAGTTGTCTTAATTTGCATTTCTCTGATCAATAGTGATTTGGAACACTCTTTCATATGAGTAGTAATAGTTTTAATTTCATCATCTGAAAATTGTCTGTTCATATCCTTTGACCATTTATCAATTGGAAAATGGCTTGATTTCTTATAAATTAGAGTCAGTTCTCTATATATTTTGGAAATGAGTCCTTCATCAGAACCTTTGACTGTAAAAATGTTTTCCCAGTTTATTGTTTCCCTTCTAATCTTGCCTGCATTAGTTTTGTTTGTACAAAAACTTTTCAATTTGGTATAATCAAAATTTTCAATTTTGTAGTCAATAGTGATCTCTAGTCTAGTTCTTCTTTGGTCATAAATTCCTTCCTCTTCCTCAGGTCTGAGAGGTAAACTATCCTATGCTCTTCCAATTTATTTATGATCTCATTCTTTATGCCTAGATCATGAACCCATTTTGACCTTATCTTGGTGTACGGTGTTAAGTGTGGGTCAATGCCTAGTTTCTGCCATATTAATTTGCAATTTTCCCAGCAATTTTTGTCAAATAATGCATTCTTATCCCCAAAACTGGGGTCTTTGGGTTTGTCAAACACTAGATAATTAAGATTATTGGCTGTTTTGTCCTTTGAACCTAACCTATTCCATTAATCAACTAGTCTATTTCTTAGCCAATACCAGATAGTTTTAGTAACCGCTGCCTTATAATATAATTTTAGATCTGGTAGAGCTAGGCCACCTTCATTTGATTTTTTTTCATTAATTCCCTTGAAATTCTTGACCTTTTGTTTTTCCATATGAACTTTGTTGTTATTTTTTCTAGGTCATCAAAATAGTTTTTGGGAGTCTGATTGGTATAGCGCTAAATAAATAGATTAGTTTAGGTAGTATTGTCATCTTTATTATATTTGCTCGCCCAATCCAAGAGCATTTAATATTTTTCCAGTTAGTTAGATCAGACTTAATCTGTGTGGAAAGTGTTTTGTAATTTTGCTCATAAAGTTTCTGATTTTCCCTTGGCAGATAGATTCCTAAATATTTTATACTATCAGTAGTTACTTTAAATGGGATTTCTCTTTGTAACTCTGACTGTTGGATTTTGTTAGTGATATAGAGGAATGCTGATGACTTATGTGGGTTTATTTTATAACCAGCAACTTTGCTAAAATTGTGGATTATTTCTAATAACTTTTTAGTAGAATCTCTGGGGTTCTCTAAATATACCACCATATCATCAGCAAAGAGTGATAATTTGGTTTCCTCATTGCCTATTCTTATTCCTTTAATATCTTTCTCAGCTCTTATTGCCATAGCTAGCATTTCTAATACAATATTAAATAGTAACGGTGATAGTGGGCAACCTTGTTTCACTCCTGATCTTATTGGGAATGGTTGCAGTTTGTCCCCATTACATATGATGCTTACTGCTGGTTTTAAATAGATGCTACTGATTATTTTAAGGAAAAGTCCATTTATTCCTATACTCTCAAGTGTTTTTAATCTCATTTTTCTTTTGTTTCACATTCTGTTCTATTTTCTCATTCTTTATAATCTATTTTGTTATTTCTTGGTCTTTCATAGCTTCACTGGCTTCCTCTTGCCGAATTATAATTTTCAAAGAATTATTTTCATCTTTGAGACTCTATCTCCTTTCCCAGTTGGTTACCTTTTTTTTTTTTTCATAATCTTGTTTTTGTTGGACAGTTTTTATTTATTTATTTTAGTTTTTCCTTAATGTCTCATTTGATTTTTAAATTCTTTTTTGAGTTCTGTAAATTCTCTCTGGGCAGGGAACCATTTCACATTACTCTTTGGGGTAGAAGCTTCCTTCTTCCCCCCATCCCACCACCAAAGTATCTTCCTGAAGATGAATCCTGGTCTTCCCTGTTCCCATAATTTGTTTCAATAATGAGGTTTTTCTTCGCCAGTTCATTTTTTTTAAATAAGAGGTATTAGTATAAGCACTCTAAGTGTGGGATGGTGCCTCAAGCTTCCCTTCAGCTCTCTCATCTGACCGGGAACCCCAAACCAAGATCTCCCCCCTCCTGCAAATGCTGCAGTCAGCAGCATTCCTGCCCCCTGCCTCTGCACTCATCAGATACCTTCTCACCTAGGGCATCAGTTCTGCAGTCCAGCTGGTCCTCATATTCCCAATCAGTCCAGGGTCACTCAGTCCTCCAGGTCTCAGATCCAACACCACACACCATACAGGAGATGAAAGTCTTTATGGTTCCTTCTGAGCTTCCGTACACACCTAATTAGCCTGAAAGGTCCCTGCTTGATTTCTGCAGAGTAGTCCAAATGTGTTTTCCCTTCAGATCAGTTAATTCCTAGCCTAGAGTCTTCTGATCTTCTCTGATTGCATCTGGAGACCCCTGTTCTACTCCAAGTCTTCTTGATTTTTTGCTAGTCTATGTTCACCCTGAGGCACAAATTTGTTCAATTTGTGGGGGAAATTGGGAGAGCTTGGAATTTACCAATTTACTCTGCCATCTTTCCAGAATCTTCTATGAGAAGGTAATTTGAAATACAGCTGTGAACCTTATTTTCTAGGAACAAAACAGTTTATTTCAGATCTGGACATTTCCTCTGGCAGACCCTCATCTCTGTCTCCTGGCCTACCAAGCTTCAAGTTCCTGATAAAATCCCACTCTCTACTGGCAGCTTTTCCTAATCACCTTCAATTTCTAGTGCTTTAAATATTCCCAGTTTATCCTGTATATAGCTTGTTCACACCTATTTGTTTGCTTCTTTTCCCCCATTTGATTATGAGCTCCTTGAGGACAGGCACTTTCTTTTGGCTTTCTTTATATCCCCAAAACTCAGCACATGCTTGGCACTTAATAGGTGTATGGGATATTTAGGGAGGGTCTACCACCTCTGGTGTGAGGGCTTGCTGAGCCCTTTTCAGTGTTGTTCATTCACTTTTGATGTCTGTTTGGTACTCACCTTCCACCTGTTACCAAGAAGGTATAGCACACACAGTGAACACACTCGTAAAAACCATCTCCTCAGAAGAGCTATGACAAGCTGAGAGGTAACCAACAAGCCTCAAATCCGTTGGTGAATTAAGGTAGACCCCAAGCACTGAAGGCTTTTCTTAGTGCAATACATTGATGAGAACAATTTGAAGTAGCTACTGTGGAGCTTGGTCAGACATCAAAGATACCAAATTCTTTCATTGCATTCTAGACCATTGACAGTTTTGATTTTTTCTTGCCACTGGACATTGATGACCCAGGAAGAAAGATTGAGGTTGACATCACCCATGATATTATTGCTCCTCTTCAGAAATATAGGATGAACAACAATAGGTGCTTAATAAGTGCTTACTGATTGCCTGGAAAGTTACAATCTATATGATAGCCATATTTATTTCATTTTATCTGTATTTCATATATCTCACTGGAACATGGAGATAGTGGGCCAATCAAAATTGAAGAACTTTATAAAAACTACAGATCTATAAATCTTTCTTTTTGATGCTTCTTCGAGTTCATGTTTGCTTTTTTGTATTATTTATTTATTGTTGTTTCCAGACTAGCTCTCTGGAGGATCTCAGGACTAGCCCAGGTCCTTGGTCTTAGAAAAGGAATATAGAGGCAGGAACTCATGTGGATGGTCAAACATGGAGTCCATTTATTCCAAATTCTCTCACCCTTATACACCTTGATGCCCTTATATAACCATAATACACTGGAGCATACTGGACCACATAAACAACTTGTTATTGTATATAGATGTCTCTTTGCCACTTGGTATCACTCTGCTTCAATTACAGCACAGGTTGTCCACCACCCCCTGACTTCTCAGGAAGGCTAAGAGCCCTTAGGGGAGATAGGGAGCTAAATCAGACATTGTTAGCAGGTTCCCTCTGGGCTGAAGGGTCTTATATCTCACCCAGAGTTCCCCCACTATCTGTAGACCTCTACAATTTATTCTATATTTTCCCCAGTTACATTCAAAACAAAACAAAAAAATTTACATTTATTTGTAAAATTTTTGAGTTCTAGATTTACTACCTTAACCCCACCCACAATTTAGAAACCAATTGTGAAATTATGCAAAAAATTTCCATAAAAGTTAAGTTGTAGGGAAAAAATAGATCTCCCACCCTAATAGAAATAAAAATCCTCAAGAAAAATTAAGTTAAAAAGAGAGAGACAGAGAGAGAATAGAATGCTTTAGTTTGTATTTAGACATAATCAGTTCTTTCCAGTGTGGATAAAATTTTTAATAAGTCCTTCAAAGTAGTTATAAATGATTGTACAGTACTGAAAATAGCAAAGTTATTCACATCTGGTCATTCCAGAACATTGCTATTGCAGTGTATACAGTACATTTCACTTTGCTTGAGTTCATAGAGGATTTTCCAGGTTATTTTTTGTTCCTGAGAGCATCCTGCTCATTATTTCCCATTCAAAAATAATATTCCATCATAAACACACACCACAGTTTATTGAGTCATTCCCCAACTGATGATTTCCTCCTTACAATTCTCCAGAAACCTATATTTGGAAATCAGATTTTCCATTCTCTATTTCATTGAATTTTCCTCTGAAGGATTATACTCAGTTTTGTTGAATAGGTGATTCTTGGTGATTCTAGCTTTCCAGGTTAGTTGTTTTTCCAATGAGATAATTCACATTTTCTTTTTTTTCATTTTCTTGTTTTGTTTTATTGTATCTTGATTTCTCATAAAGTCATTAGTTATCATTTTCTCAATTCTAATTTTTAAGGAATTATTTTCCTCAGTGAGCTTTTGTATCTCCTTTCCCAATTAACTAATTTTGCTTTTTAAGGCATCTTCCTCATTATTTTTTTTTTCCTTTTGCACCACTCTCAATTCTTTCCCTAATTTTTTCTGTGTTTTTCTTACTTGATTCTTACTTGATGAGAGTCCCTTTTGAACTTTTCCATGGCCTGAGCTCAGTTCTTATTTTTCTTGGAAGCTTTGGATGTAGGAGCTTTTGACTTTATCATCTTCTGAGTATGTGCTTTGATCTTCCTTGTCGCCATAAACTTTCAATGGTCAGAAACTTTTTGTTTTCTTCTCATTTTCCTAGCCTATCACTCAGCTTTTAAAGTTAAAGTAGGACTCTTTTTTCCAGGGTGGAGGGTACACTGTCCCAAGCTTCAGAGGTTTTGCACAGCTGTTTTAAAAGATCCTTACACGGACCTGACCCCAAGCCCTGGAGCTGCTCTGGGACGGCATGCCAATCTACCTGTGGCCACAGACCTTGCTACTGACCTTCTGAGACCTTCCTGGTGTCCAAAAGTCTCCAGCCCAGCTGCTGATTCAGATTCAGTGCTGCCTCACTGACCAGTTGAGGTTGGGGCTGGGCCAGGTGGACAGGAGGTAGGCCTGCACTTGCACTGGGGATTGCAGGCTGGACTCCCACTCTGGTGTCATAGACCTTTCCTGATGACCTTCTAAATTCTTTTCAGCTGGAAAATGTTCTAGTCTGTCTTTTGAGGTGTTCTGATTCTCTGAAATTTGTTTAGAGCCATTTAAAGGAACTTGGAGCAGTTTGGAGCAGAGGTTGGGTGAGTTCCTGCCTTGACTTCCCTCCTGTTTTTTTTGTTTTGTTTTGTTTTTTAATCTCATGTTTACTTTTCTGAAGAAAAGCAAGCTCCACAGTCACAGTATACTCAAGGTTATGGAAGCATAATCGCAAAATGCCATTTGTATCCTATCTTGTTTTATGCTTTCTGATGAATAATTAATTTCAGCCAGGAAGAGGTCAGCTGACTCCTTCTTATAGCAAGGAGGCAAGAAGTACCTCACAAAGTATGTAAAGTGTTTTTTAAGATTTTTTTCTCTCAAAAAGAACTTTTGATTTATAGTATACATTATATTTGATTTATAGTATACATTATAATTTATCACAGTGAATTTTAAAAAATTAGTGTGGAAAGAGCAGATTTTGCCAGATACTAGTTTGTGTAATCTTTGTTTGCCTCATTTTTCTCAATTGTGAAATGGAGATAACAGCAGCGCCTATTTTGTTGTTGTGAGGGCCAAATGAGAAAATACTTGTAAAACTACTTTAGTATATCATCTGGCACATAGTAGGTGCTATATAAATGATGTTTTCATTATTACTGCTTTCTCCTTCTGCTCCTCCTCCTCCTTCTTGAGCTAGATATTGTTGCTGTGGTTCTCCAAGACCAGTATGTCAGGGGAGGGGATGCCAACACATTCAAGTGAATTGGATTTCAGTGAGGGAGGCAATGCAAGCTCACCTACCTCACTTTCCCCTCCAGAGCCATCTGAGTTCAGTGACCAGATATAGATCATGAGGACCGGAGATGGCCCTGAATGTAGAGGGAGACCTTGCCCTTTTTTAAGGTACGGTCTTCAACAGGTCATAGTTTGAGGCTGCACCCATTCCATGATTAAGGAGGCTAGGTAGCAATTGAAACTTGGAATCTCCTCTTTAACCTAGTCCAAAAAAATTTAAATAAATAAACAAACAAATGAATGAATGAATCTGGGAGGGGAAGACCCTCAGGTTCTGGCCAAAGTAGAAATGACTGCTATTTACATTCAATATCTGTTCATCTGGACCCAAACAATGAGCAAATGGGGCTTGGCCTAGGACCTGTTACTAGCCAATTATAATCAGATTGATTTTGGTTTAAGGCCTAGTCCTTAAGAAAGAAATCTAAGCAGTAAATTATCTTGAAAGAGGTTCAGGGATGTAAAAGAGGAAAAAAATACTTTTAGAAGCATATATAGGTAAGAGTATGATACCCTTTGTGGACAGAGAGAGAGAGAGGAAGGAAGGAAGGAAGGAAGGAAGGAAGGAAGGAAGGAAGGAAGGAAGGAAGGAAGGAAGGAAGGAAGGAAGAAGGAAGGAAGGAAGGAAGGAAGGAAGGAAGGAAGGAAGGAAGGAAGGAAGGAAGGAAGGAAGGAAGGAAGGAAGGAAGGAAGGAAGGAAGGAAGGAAGGAAGGAAGGAAGGAAGGAAGGAAGGAAGGAAGGAAGGAAGGAAGGAAGGAAGGAAGGAAGGAAGGAAGGAAGGAAGGAAGGAAGGAAGGAAGGAAGGAAGGAAGGAAGGAAGGAAGGAAGGAAGGAAGGAAGGAAGGAAGGAAGGAAGGAAGGAAGGAAGGAAGGAAGGAAGGAAGGAAGGAAGGAAGGAAGGAAGGAAAACCAAATAGGAAATTGTGAAGGAGATTTAGAAAGGGTTGGACTTATGAAGATGGCCAAAGGTTAAATTTAAGTTTGAGAAATTCAAGAGAAATTGAAGAAAAAAAATTTGCTGCAAAATTTTTGAAATGAAAGAAAATATAAAATAGGTTGTAAAATTGTTAAAAGTTAATGGGTTACATTAATCACACACACTGTGTGTCAAAGTGAAGAACTTAAATGTTGTAAGTACTTAAAAAGTAGATCAGAAAACAACTGAGGATTTCAATACATAAGGAGAATTTTGTAGTAACTTTGAGTGTGCTGTGTTAATATTTCTGTCACAACCAGAATTCACATATAGACTGGAATCTGTTTTCAAAGAGAAGATGAAATTGCTTAAGGAACACCATAACATACTCTTCAGTTATCAGGGTCAATAAAATTTTAAGAAAAATAGAAATTAAATTGGGGGATAAGAAATAAAAGGATCCAAAGGGTCAGAAAAAACTTGCTTCTGAGGAAGGTGAAGAGTGGAAGAGTGTCACCCAGAAGAAGATAATGGGAAATAGGGAAGTTTAAAAAACTCTGAGAGGAGAGAAAGTGAGTTAGATGCTATGATTGGGGGGTGGGGGGTGGGGGGTGGGGGGGAGAATAGCCACTTGTCCTTCAAGAAATTGTGTAGTAGGGCCATTGAGTGAAAAAGGAAACTGAGGAGTTCTCAGAATAATAAGACTCAGCACCAAGGGTTTAATCATTAGGATATGGAAAGAAGAACAAATTCTTTCCAAAAGAAAACATTTAAGAGATAACTCCTTAGAGAAAAATCTGATAAACTATTTAATAGCCTTAAGATATTTGAGAAGTCTACAAACTGGCTAATCTCTGTTTTGTTGATTGAGAAAAGCCTGAGGTAAGGTCTCCTTAAGTTTAGAAACCTCCTAACCTCTCTGACTTAATTGATTATTGACCTTAGAAGCAGGACAACAGACTCTTTCTTTTGAAACAGGTATTGCTTAACCAAGATATTAGTGCCACAAAAGCCCACCTATATTCCAAAGACAAATAAAGGAATTAAAGTCGAGTTTGCCAATGATTTTAGGAGGATTAATGGGAAATGGGTGGGGGAATAGTTTCTGTAATTTGTTTTTTCTGGCCATTTAAATTATCTCTCAGCCTTTGTGAAACCAGCCCTCCTCTCTCTCTGAGACTTCAGTGAGTTGACCATCCACTTCTCATGAGATTCACTTTGAAAATATCTCTGAGTATTTTGAAGTAGGGTTTGTTATCCCACACAGTACTAAGGAAACTATGAACTGATCGGGTTAAAAACAATAGAAGGAAATGTGAGAAGACTAGGGAAATTTGGTAGCACATTAGGAATTAAAGAATATATCCCCAATAAAGTTCAAGAAAATGTACCAGGAAGAACAGTTATAAGGAAAACTAAAGAGATTCACTATGAAGTCTCTCATTCAGTTAAGTACTGCACAAAAAGACTCAATATCCTACAGAAACATGAAGTGAAGATAAACTAGAGTATTTGGAAGATGAAGTACAAAGCAGTCCTATCCTTGCAGAAGAGTCACGTCAGTGCCTAGAATAAAGACACAGACCAGTATCCAGGGAGCCTAAGCCAAAACCATAGGAAAAAGTATGACCATTCAATTCCAACAGAATGTGGGACCTAGTTTTAATGATTGAACTCAGAATTGAGCAAGGTCTACTCATGCTCTCCAGTAAAAGGAAATGGTGTGTGACTGAAACACACAAGCCCCTAATCTAGAGGCTGAGGCTAGAGGCAGGAGTAAACAGGGGGGAAAAAATGCTGAATATACTGAAGAAATATCTTAGACTGAATGACTGTGTCTCCTTTACTGGATCTTTATAATGCTTAAATGTCCCCGAGGTTTAGGTTTGTGTCCTCTTCTCACTCTACTGATTTGTTGATATCATCAGCTCCCATGATTCAAGGATCATTTACTTCTAGGCTGACTATTTTCAAATCTATGTATCCTCTTAACTTTTTCCCTGGCTTCTAGATTTGCATCTCTAACTGCCTACTAGATATTCCAAACTGGATTATAGGGAAGATATCTTCACCTCAAGATGAACAAAACTGAATTTGTTACCTTTTCTCCTCATCCCCCGTGAATCCTTCCCCTTTTCCAAACTTCCCTATTACTCTAAATGACAATACCATCTTCCAGCTTACCCAGGCTCATGGCCTAGACCTTTTCTCTAATGTCTCACTGCCACCCCCCTCACCATATCCAAACTTTTTTGGATTTTTTTTTTTAACCAATTTTACCTTCTTCATATCTCTCACATCCACCTATGTCTTATACTTCCTCCACTTCCTACTCAAGATCATCCTGTTTTCAGCTGTCAAAATGAGCTTCCAAAAGAATAGGTCTGACCATGTCCACTTCCCAGTGGCTCTCTATCATCTCCAGGAGCAAATATAAAATCCTATTAGCATTCAAAGTTCTTTATCTCACCCCATCTTACTTTTATCCATACTCTTGAAGCACTGACCTCCTTAGTGTTCTCTTACAAACAACATTCTATCTTCCAGCTCAGAGCAGTTTCACTGCCTGTCCCCCCATTGCTATTATAACTCTTTCCCTTATCATCTCTACTTTTTCACTTCTCTAGCTTCCTTTAAGTCTCAGCTAAAATCTCACCCTAATAAGAAGCCTTTCTAAAAAATATAAAATGCTAAGCTCAACAGAAGAAATAATTTAAATAATTCCATATCGGAAAAAAAAAAAAAGAAACGGAACAAGGCATAAATTTATTCACAAGGGGGAAAAAACTCTACAATTTTTCCCAAATTTTTTCTATGATACAAATCTGCTATTGATATCTAAAATGGGGTAGACAAAGCAACCACAGACAAATAACCCTTATGAACTTTTAACATAAAAAGCGTTGAATAATTTATTATTGTTATTAAAGCTTTTTATTTACAAAGTATATGCATGTAATTTTTCTAACATTGACCTTGGCATAACCTTTTGTTCCAAATTTTCCCCTCCTTCCCCCCAATTTCTCCCCTACCTGGCAGGTACTAAATATATTAAATATGTTGAAATACATGTTAGATCCAATATATGTATACATATTTATACAGTTATCTTGTTGCACAAGAAAAATCAGATCAAGAAGGAAGAAAAAGGAAAAACTGAGAAAGAAAAGAAAATGCAAGCAAAAAACAACAATAGAAAGAGAATGCTATGTTGTGTTCCACACTTTGTTCCCACAGTTCTCTCTCTGGGTGTTGATGGTTCTCTTCATCACTGTACAAATGGAACTGGTTTAAATCATCTCAATATTGAAGAAAGCCACATCCATCAGAATTGATGGTCATATAGTTTTGTTGATGCTGTGTATAATGATCTGATTCTGCTCATTTCACTAAGCATCAGTTCATGTAGGTCTCTTCAGGGCTCCGTGAAATCATCCTGCTGGTCGTTACTTATAGAACAATAGTGTTCCATAGCATTCATATAGCATAATCTGTTCAGCCATTCTCCAACTGATGGGCATCCATTCAGTTACCAGATTCTTGCCACTACAAAGAGGGCTGCCACAAACATTTTTGCACATGTGTGTCCCTTTCTCTCCTTTAAGATCTCTTTGTGATATAATCCCAGTAAAAACACTGCTGGATCAAAGGGTATGCACAGTTTGATAACTTTTTGAGCATAGTTCCAAATTGCTCTCCAGAATGGCTGTATGTATTCACAATTCCACCAACAATGTATCAATGTCCCTGTTTTCCTACATCCTCTCCAACATTCATCATTATCTTTTCTTTTCATCTTGGCCAATCTGATAGGTATGTAGTGGTATCTCAGAGTTGTTAATTTGCATTTCTCTGATCACTAGTCTCCTTTACTAAGGTGATTTGGAGCACCTTTTCATGTGACTACAAATAGTTTCAATTTCTTCATATTAAAATAATCTGTTCATATCCTTTGACCATTTATCAACCAGAGAATGTCTTGAACTATTATAAATTTGAGTCAATTCTCTATATATTTTAGAAATGAGGCCTTTATCAAGTCCTTTGGAGATAAAAATGTTTTCCCAGTTTATTACTTCCCTTCTAATCTTGTCTGTACAAATTGAATAGTTTTTTTAGTTTCAATTTTATTATCTCTCCTTTTGTTTTTAGAATTTCAAGTTTGGTATTTTGTTGGCGGTTTTAAATTTGTTATTTTTCTAGATTTTTTAGTTGCAAGCCAATTTATTGATCTTTTCTTTATTTGTTTTATGCAAGTAAGGATTTAGAGCTTAAGTAAGCATAAAATTTCTCCTTATTATCGCTTTGACTGCATCCTACAAATTTTGGTATGTTGTCTCATTATTGTCATTCTCTTGGATGAAATTATTGACTGTGTCTATGATTTGGTGTTTCACCCATTCCTTCTTCAGGATGATATTATTTAGTTTCCAATTTCTTTTTTGTCTATTTTCCCCTGACCCTTTATTGAATGTAATTTTTATTGCATTATGATCTGAAAAAAAATGCATTTACTATGCAAATTAAGACAACTCTAAGATACCACTACACACCTGTCAGATTGGCTAAGATGACAGGAAAAAAATAATGATGATTGTTGGAGGGGATGCGGGAAAACTGGGACATTGAGGCATTGTTGGTGGAGTTGTGAACGGGTCCAACCATTTTGGAGAGTAGTTTGGAACTATGCTCAAAAAGTTATCAAACTGTGCATACCCTTTGATCCAGCAGTGTTACTACTGGGATTATATCCCCAAGAGATTATAAAGAAGGGAAAGGGACCTGTATGTGCACGAATGTTTGCGGCAGCCCTTTTTGTAGTGGCTAGAAACTGGAAACTGAATGGATGTCCATCAGTTGGAGAATGGCTGAATAAATTGTGGTATATGAAAATTATGGAATATTACTGTTCTGTAAGAAATGACCAACAGGATGATTTCAGAAAGGCCTGGAGAGACTTACACGAACTGATGCTGAGTGAAATGAGCAGGACCAGGAGATCATTATATACTTCAACAACAATACTAGATGATGACCAGTTCTGATGGATCAGGCCATCCTCAGCAACGAGATCAACCAAATCATTTCTAATGGAGCAGTAATGAACTGAACTAGCTATGCCCAGAAAAAGAACTCTGGGAGATGACTAAAAACCATTACATTGAATTCCCAATCCCTATATTTATGCACACATGCATTTTTGATTTCCTTCACAAGCTAATTGTACAATAATTCAGAGTCTGATTCTTTTTGTACAGCAAAATAATGTTTTGGTCATGTATACTTATTGTGTATCTAAGTTATATTTTAATATATTTAACATCTACTGGTCATCCTGCCATTTAGGGGAGGGGGTGGGTGGGGTAAGAGGTGAAAAATTGGAACAAGAGGTTTGGCAATTGTTAATGCTGTAAAGTTACCCATGTATAAATCCTGTAAATAAAAGGCTATAAAAAAAAAAAAAAAAAAAAAAAAAAAGGGAAAAAAAATGCATTTACTCCTTCTACCTTTCTGCGTTTGATTTTGAGGTCTTTGTGTCCTAATAAATGGTCAATTTCTGAATAAGTTCCATGAACTGCCAAGAAGAAAGTGTACTCCTTTCTGTCTCCATTCAATTTTCTCCAAAGATTTATCATATCTAGTTTTTCTAGTATTCTATTTACTTCTTTAACTTCTTTCTTATTTATTTTGTGGTTTGATTTTTCTAGTTCTGAAAGAGCAAGGTTGAGATCTCCCACTATTATAGTTTTGCTGTCTATTTCTTCTTGCAACTCTCTTAACTTCTCCTTTAGGAATTTGGATGCTATACTACTTGTTGCATATATGTTTAATATTGTATTACTTCATTATCTATGCTACCCTTTCAGCAAGATATAGTGCCCCTTTCTTATCTCTTTTAATTAGATCAATTTTTGCTTTTGCTTGATCTGAGATTAAAATGGCTACCCCTGCTTTTTTTTTTACTTCACCTGAAGCATAATAGATTCTGCTCTAGCCTTTTACCTTTACTCTGTATGTATCACTCTGCTTTAAATGTGTTTCTTGTAAACAACATATTGTAGGATTCTGGTTTTTAATCCAGTCTGCTATCAGCTTATGTTTTATGGGAGAGTTCAGCCCATTCACATTTACAATTAAAACTACTAATTCTGTATTTCCTGCCATCTTATTAACCCCAAATTATACTTTTCTAATTCCTTTTCCTCTTTCCCTCCTCAGTATTTTACTTATGAGCACTACTTGCCTCAAGCAGATTTCTCCCTCTAGAGACCCTCCCCCTTTCTTATACCTTTCCCCTACTATTTCTGTTTTCCCTTCTATTTAGCCTACTACTTTCCTTTTCCTCTTTCCCCTCCCACTTTTCTATAAGATGAGAGATGTTTCTCAATGAAACCAAATATATCTAATATCCCTTTTTTGGGCCAAATCTAATGAGAATGAGTTCACACAATATTCATTACCCTCTCTTCTTTCCCTCAATTGTAATATATTTTCTTTGCCTTTTCCTGAGATGTCATTTCCCTCATTTTTACCTCCACTTTTCCCTTTTTCTAGTACAACCCCCTTTCCATCTCTGGTTTCTTTTTTATATTATAACAGTAAAATCAGATTATACATGTACTCTCAATGTATATCCATAACAGAAATATAGTTCTTAAGAGTTTTTTTTTCTTTTTACTTTTTTTATGCTTCTCTTGAGTTGTATATTTTGAGGTCAAATTTTTTGTTTAGCTCTGTTTTTTTTTTTTTTTTTTTTAATCAAAAATAAATGGAATTTACCAGTTTCATTGAATGTCCATCTTCTTCCCTGAAAGAAAATGCTCACTTTAGCAGGGTAATTTATTCTTGGTTGCATTCCAAGTTCTTTTACCTTTTGGAATATCAGATTCCAGACCCTTAGGATCCTTTAAAGTAGAAGCTTCTAGGTCCTGAGTAATCCTTATTGTGGCTCTTCAGTATTGGAATTGTTTCTTTCTAGCTGCTTATAATTTTTTTTCCCCTTGGTCTGATAGTTCTGAAATTTAGCTACAATATTCCTTGGGATTTTAATTTGGGGGTTTCTTTCAGAAGGCATTTGGTGAATTCTTTCAATGTCTATTTTACCTTCTGATTCTATGACATCTGGGCAGTTCTCTTTGATGATTTCCTGAAAGATAATGTCTAGGCTTTTTTCCATCATGTATTTCAGGGAGTCCAATGATCCTTAGATTGTCTCCTAAATCTATTTTTCAAGTTGGTTGTTTTCCCAATTAGGTAGTTTACATTTTATTCTATTTTTTTTTTTTTTTTGGTTTTGCTTGACTGATTCTTGTTGTCTCATTGAGTCATTCATTTCCATTTGTTCAGTTCTGAATTCTAGTGAATTATTTTCTTCATTTACTTTTTTGTATTTGTTCAATTGAATTTTTAAATGAATTGTTTTGTTCTATGGAATTTTTTTTTCCATTTCACAAATTCTGTTTTTTAAGGAGTTATTTTCTATTTCTGTTTCACAAATTCTGTTTTTCTGGAAGTTGCTTTCTTTTTTTATTTCATCAGATCTATCTTTCAATGAATTATATGCCTTTTCCAAACCCTCTTGCAAGCTTTTCATTTCCTTCCCCCATTTTTCTTTTAGTTCTCTTTTAAGATCCTTTTTAAGTTCTTCTAGGAGAGTTTTGTGTGATGGGGAACACATTATATCGCCTTTTGGGGCTTCATCTGGAGACAATCTGTTTTAGTCTCCTCAGGGTTTGAAAAATCTGTTCTTTTCTTTCACCATAGAAGCTATCTATTGTCAGAGTTCTCTTTACGTTATTTTTTTAAAGTTAAGGTCTGCTTTTAGGGGGGGTGGGGAGTGAGGGGGTTTCCAAGCTGCTGCAGCTGTGTTGAGTCAATGTTGATTCACTCCCAGTGCTGGGTGGGCATGACCAGGACCCCTGAGATTCTGGAGTTTTCGAGTTCACTTTTTACCTTTTGTATTTGTGTTGGATGTTTTCTAACTTCTCTGCTGATCTACTGGCTTACAACTAGGGCAGAGTGGCCAACACTGTTGTAGGTAGATTGCTGTAGATTTCTACCCATAGATTCTCTGCCCTGTGGAGTCTGCACCAGCCTGGGACTCTGGGCTGTCTATGTTGGTGTTTGGACTCAGCTGCTTGTGCTTCACTGTCTCCCTCCTGTTTCCAATTGAAACAGACCTTTTCTGGCAATCTTCAAAATTATCTTGTGCTAATAATTTATTACACTCCCAATATTTGTGGACTCTGCCGACCCAGAACTAATTCAAAGGCTGGATTTAGTAATTAGTGTGAGGGTTGTAGAGAAGGTCAGAAAGAAATGTGAGCCATCTCCACCATCTTGGCTGTGCCCCTGGAAGTCCTAAATAAATAACTAACAATAGTCCATAACAAAATATTTTTAAAACTGTACACTATGAGTATGGCTAAGTTTGTTCCAGGAAGACAAGACTACTGCAATATAAAGAAAACTGTAACTATAATAGATCATACTAATAGTAAAAAATCACTAGAAAATATAGAAACAAATGGACTTTTATTTAAAATTGTAATTAGCATTAATGTAAAATTAAGAGCAAACATATGTAAGGGAGAAAGTTTAGAATCCTTTAAGATCAAGAATAGCAAGAATGCCTATTTACTACTATTTAACAAAATAATAGAATTGTTAGATATGGTGATAAATAAGGAGAAAATTTGAGTGAATAAAATAATTAGTACAGAAATAAAACTCACCTTTTGCAAAGAATAAGATAATCTGTATAGAGGAAAATAAAGAATCAAAAAGTGTTTGAAACATTAAATTCAACAAAATTATTGAATGTAAATTTAACATAAAATAAAAAAGACTTATGAAAACTGTGCAAGAAATTACAAAATGTTATTAACAGAAGAATAACTGTATCTAAGTAACTGAAGAAATATTAATTTTCATGCATTAACCATAATAATAATAATACTTAAAATTAGTTTGCATATTCTGTACCATGTCTGTCAAACTTGGAAATGGTTATTTTTTTGAGTTCTTTATTTTTAAAACATATATACATAGATAATTTCTACATTCACCCTTGCAAAACCTTGTGTTCCAAATTTTTTTCTGTCTCCCCCTCCCCCTAGACTTCAAGTAACCCAGTATATGTTAAACATGTACAATCTTCCTATGCATATTTCCATAATTATCTTGTTGCACAAGAATCAGATTAAAAAGAAGAAAAATGAGAGAGAGAACCAAAAAGCAAGCAAACAACACAGATAGTAAAAATACTATGTTGTGGTCCACACTCAGTTCCCACAGGCCTTTCTCTGGGTGCAAATGCTTCCTTCCATCATAAGATCATTGGAACTAATCTTGAATCATCTTACTGTTGAAGAGAGCCACGTCCGTCAGAATTGATCATCGAATAGTCATCTTGTTGCCATGTACAATGATCTCCTGGTTCTGCTCATTTCACTTAGCATCAGTTCATGTAAATCTCTCCAGGCCTCTCTGAAATCATCCTGCTGGTCATTTCTTACAGAGCAATAACATTCCATAAAATTCATATACCATAACTTATTCAGCCATTCCCCAACTGAAGGGAATCCATTCAGATTCCAGTTTCTTGCCATTACAAAAAGGGCTGCCACAAACATTTTTGCACATATGAGTCCCTTTTCTTTATTTAAGATCATTTTGGGATACAAGCCCAGTAGAGACGCTGCTGGATCAAAGGGTATGCACAGTTTGATAATACTTTGGGCATAGTTTCAAATTATTCTCCTGAATTGTTGAATTAATTCACAGTTCTACCAACAATGTATTAATGTCCCAGTCTTTTCTTCTTAGCCAGTCTGAGAGGTGTGTAGTGGTATCTCAGAGTTGTCTTAATTTGCAGGAAATGATTATACAACTAGGAAACAAATAATAATGAAATTCATTAGGAAAGACAAAAAGATCAAGAATCTCAAGAGAAATATTAGGAGAAAAGGGGAGTAGACCAGCATTTCCAGATACCAAATTATCCTCTAATTAATCATTTAAATAATTGATCATTAGTTTAGAAGAAAATTAGTGAATGAAAAAGATTAGACAGACATCATGTAGAAAAAAAAGGATTTAGTAGCATGATATTCAGTAAAACCAATGATCCCAGCTACTAGATTTTCTAACCCCTATCACAAAAAGATTCAGTTAGAGGATTGTGAGCACTGGAGGAGATCTGGTCAGGAGAGCCTGCTCAAAATCTTACAACATGGTTATTGGATTAGGGCTTTCATGGCTACGTATCAGTACAAGAAACAGGATAGAGGAACTGAGGATAGAGCCTAAATTGGGGCATAAAGCTAAAGGGAAATGAGCAGAAATCAGAAAAGAAGTTGTGTCATTTGGACACTATAGGGACATGTAAAGAGATTGATGGCTGTGTACCAGGGCAAGAATTAAATGCAGATATCTAAGGGAGGGGGTGAGAAGAAAAGAGGGAGAAAAAATTTGGAACACAAGGTTTTGTAAGGGTGAATTTTGAAAACTATCTATGCATATATTTTGAAAATAAAAAGCTAAAAAAAATTAATTACAGAACCAGCACGGACTAGGTCTAAGTAGTAACTGTGTGATTCTGACCCCAAATTGGGATTGCAGATTCAGCCCACAGACTCTGGCTGGGGCCTACAAAAAACTGGTGAGCCTGTGGTCAGCCCTCTGACTCTATAGCCTTTCAGCGAGTCCATGGAGGTTGGTGCTACCTAGCAACAGCCCACTAAACCCTTGTATTGTGTCTTCAGCATTTACAAAAATGCCTAACACATAGTACTTAATAAATGTTTACTGACTGTGTATTGCCTAGACCCAAATGGGGTCAAAGGCTTACAAAGTTCAGACTTAACCCTAAATCTGACCACCTAGAGTATGCTGAAAGTTTTCAGGATTCAACTATCCTTGAGATTCTTGAAGACCATAGTACTTAAAGCTTGGAGAAGACAGCATCAAGATTCTAGAAAATACAAATGAAGACCAATAAGACGCTAAAATTCCCTTCAGAAATATGCAGAATGTGAACTGATCCAAAGTCACAATTTAGGAACTAATGTTGGAAGAACGAGTAAACAGAAAGACATTCACAATAAAGAGCTATTGTGGGACCAGGAATAAAAACAAAAAAAATTAATAATTTCACAACATTGATATTATTATTTATAAGCAGAGTCTGAAAGGAAAACACAGCTTATCCACAAAGTTACCTAGTGTCCTAAAGAAATCAGTCATAACTGAAAAAATATCTTTTGGATATGGAAAGTAATAATTGTGTGTGTGTGTGTGTGTGTGTGTGTGTGTGTGTGTGTGTGTGTGTGTGTATAAAATAATAAACTAGAAAGAAAATCTAGAAGAAATAGATGTATAAAGTTCTAGTCAAGTAATGGATTCCTGAAAATTAAAATAGAAATGAATGACTCCAAGAGATGTCATGAAACAAAAGCCTTGTTTAAATAGCAAGGTTAAAAGACAAAATTCAGAAAATAAAGGATATTTCATATCAAAGACAAATGTCCTAGAGAAAGAAATATGAGATCATATTAAAAGAAGTTATAAATGAAAATTTTTTAAACTATTAGAACCAGAAAGTGAAGTAAAAACAATGAATTTTCCCACTCATCTAAAAAAACCTCAAATCCAGAGCTTCCAAGTTTAAAAAAAATTAATGATGAGATGTAAGAAGAAGGGAAAACAGAGCTTAAGAATTAAGAAGTCACAGTCAGAATTACATATTGGCAGCTTCCATTAAAAAGAATTGGAGATCTTAGAATATAATATTCTTCAAAGACTTATATCCAAGAGTAATTTAGTGCTCAGAAAAAGTGAAAGCATTCCTAATGAAAATTCCAAAAGTTAGTAGATATTTTGAAATACAGGAACCAAAAATATAAAAAATATATATGTTTGAGAAATTAGAAGGGACTATAGAGGGACAAAATGCTATCAGTGAGAGAATGAATAAGATTCGGAGCCTGTTTTATTATGATTTAATGTTCTCAAAATAAGAAAGATAAGAAAAAAGTAATATATACTAGGAAAGAACAGAAATTTGTTTTATCATACATGATCTATGTGAACAAGTAGAGAATAAAATACAAAAAAAGAAAAAAGAGTTGGAGGAGCCTTCACTGAAACCTCATTTTAATTTAAACTAATCAAAAAAGAGTAGAATGTAGTTTGGTACAGAAATACATTCAACTTCACAAACTTAAGCAAATTGGGATGGGGAGAGAGAGACTAAGATAGAATGTACACTTCGGGACCAATTAGTCATACATAAGCAAAGTAAATTCTATCTCTAAAAGTAAAACATTTAGGATTTTTTTTTTAAAAAAAGGAAGAATATGCTTATGATTGGGGTCTAGAAGAAGAAATGAATAGCTTAAGAGTAGAAATAGATTATATCAAAAATGGTCATTAATGCTATGTATGAATTTTTCTTGTTCTTTACCCTTTTCTTTGGGAAGTGGGAGACTTAGGAAAAAGAGAAGAAAGAACATAATAAAATATAATGGAGGAAATATATAATTAGTGACAATAATTCTGAATGTAAATAGGATAAATTCACACAAAATGAAAAAGAAAAGCAGAAGATATAATATGTTGTTTATAGGAAATTCTCTGACAGGGAAAGATAACGTGAAATATTAGAGGGGGTGTGGGAAAACAGGGACACTGATACATTGTTGGTGGAACTGTGAAAACATCCAGCCATTCTGGAGAGCAATTTGGAACTATGTTCAAAAAGTTATCAAACTGTGCATACCCTTTGATCCAGCAGTGTTTCTACTGGGCTTATATTATACCCCAAAGAGATTCTAAAGAAGGGAAAGGGACCTGTATGTGCCAAAATGTTTGTGGCAGCCCTATTTGTAGTGGCTAGAAACTGGAAAATGAATGGATGCCCATCAATGGGAGAATAGTTGAGTAAATTGTGGTATATGAATGTTATGGAATATTATTGTTCTGTAAGAAACGACCAGCAGGATGAATACAGAGAGGATTGGCGAGACTTAACATGAACTGATGCTGCGTGAAATGAGCAGAACCAGGAGATCATTATATATACCTCAACAATGATACTGTATGAGGATGTATTCTGATGGAAGTGGATTCCTTTGACAAAGAGATCTAGCTCAGTTTCAGTTAATCAAGGATGGACAGAAGCAGCTACACCCAAAGAAAGAACACTAGGAAATGAATGTAAACTGCTTGCATTTATGTTCTCCTTCCTGGGTTATTTATACCTTCTAAATCCAATTCTCCCTGAGCAACAAGAGAACTGTTCGGTTCTGCACACATATATTGTATCTAAGATCTACTGTAATCTATTTAACATGTATAGGACTGCTTGCCATCTGGGGGAGGGGGTGGAGAGAGGGAGGGGAAAAATCGGAACAGAAGTGAGTACAAGGGAAAATGTAAAAAATTACCCTGGCATGGGTTCTGTCAATAAAAAGTTATTTTAAAAAATAAATAAATAAACATTAAAAAAAAAAAAAGAATTAGTCAAATAAAATCAAAAAAAGAAAAAGAAAAAAATTCTCTAGAAAAATGATCACATAATTAAAATGAAACTGAAACAAAGATTTGATTACAGATAAATAAGAAAACTATATTATATTTAAAGACAGGCAGTGAATACACATACTTTATATGTGTCTATGTACACACACACACACAATGGCACAGCATCTAAATATTTCAAGGAGTTAAACAACTAGGAAGAATAAACAGTAAAACTAACATTAGGGAGATCATTGTACTCCTTTTGAAATGAGACAGAGCTTTTAAAAAAGTTAAGGAACCAGAATATATTTTTAAAATTCTGAGTAGCAAATAAAACAGACACTTCCACTTATGTAATAGAATTGAAAAAATGGCTTGTATGTGAAATTGCAGGTGTATATAATGTATAGCTTATTTTTATAAATAATAATTCAAATTGTACGTTTTTTCTTTTTTACTTTCCCTCTGTCCCTTTCTCCACAATTTGACATCCTCTTCTTTTAATACATAAATGCTGGACAGTTGTATGATTCTATGAGTTATATATATACTTTTATAGAGAGGCTACTGATAGAATAGTTAGTTCCCAGTTGGAATGGGCCTTAGAGTGTTACGTATTGCTATTCTACTCATTTTGCAAAGGAGAAAATTGTCTTTTTACTTTACTAGATAGTCTTCAGTTGACTGCAAGTTTTTGTTAATTTCAAAGAAGTATTGTAAAAAATCTTATGAGTAAAGATTTTTGTTTGCACTGTCCCATTATGTGCCTTGAACTGTTTATTGTAAAGATTTTTTTCTTCTTATAAAAAACAAAGTAAAATGGGACAGTTAGGTAGCATTAGGTCTGGAATCAGTAGGACCCAAGTTTGAATTTAGCCTCAGACACTTATTTGGTGTATGATCCTGGATTAGTCACTTAAATTCCTCTCCTCAAATTATTTATTATAAATGAATTTAAAAAGTGTTTATTAGCACTTAATATGTGTCAGGTACTGTGCTAAGCACTGAGGATACAAACACAAGCAAATGAGACACTGCCTATCCTGCCAAAACTCAAATACAATTAGGAGTAAACAAAACATAAAGAACTTAGGAAGGAGTGATTCAGAAATGTCTAAGAAACCTGCTTATAAGAATCTCATAAGCAGAGTCCAAGATGCAGAAAAAGTGGGATATGGAAGATGAGCTGAGCACCTCAGATAGTATGTGCAGGAATAAGCCTGGCTCTATTTTAAAAGGCCACAATTGAGAGAAATTGTGCTAAGTAAAACGCATTTAAAAAACTATTTTAAATCAAGAAAAATTAGCAAATACTGGTCTTGAAACAGTTAAGTAAAAGCTTTCATGTGCTTATTCTTAACATTCAGTTTTATTTATTAAGTTTTTTAGTTTAGAAATACACTCATACTTTTGCACACCTGTTATCTTGAAAACACATAATGGGAAAAAACAAAATCAAATGCTATTGTGCTCAAGATTATTTTGCTTTTTATAAAAGCATACTGTTTTTAGTGTTCATCCAGGGGATTGTTCATATAATCTCTATCTGTTAAATGTAATCTAAAATAAAGATGATCGGTTGCCTCAAAGAATTGACTCATTTCAGGTACCTCAGAAAAGTTATTACATAGACAGGGAATAATGTCATATTGTATACTTAAGTAAGTAAAAGTATATATGTCTGTGTATATACACATTTTATACACACACAATGATATATTATTAGCAATAGTAAAAATTGAATGGATTCGTCTGGAACAGCCAGAACCATCCCATATTTTTATAGAATATTTTTAAAATGTCAATTAAAGGTAGTAATGGTAAAATGGTAACAAATGGTAAAATCCATGCTGTATCTTCCTCAAATGTATAATGAATTGGTCAAACATATATACCTCCCATTCTCTAATTTTATTGTAAGATACAAGATAATGAAATTACAGTACAATCCCTTAAGCTTTTTTGTCTTTGTTTTTGCATTTGCCAATCAGTTCTTTGAATTAAGTCCTCTTGTTATGTGCAAGCCTCCTGTTCTAATTGGTTTTGAAGCCAGACTGCTATACATCTGAAAGATAAAAAGTATCTCATATCTCACATAGCACCCGAATGTATTACTCTTGAATTAGATAGGTTTCTCTTGGAAAGAGAGAGTAGTAAGCATGATAATGGGAATGCTGACTCAAAGTAGAGCATGCTTAAAGGACATTTTAAAATAACTGATTTTAACTGTTTTAATAATTCTTCATAGATTAAATATAACTAATAATTCTTCCACCTAAAACTGGAGCAATCTAAAATAAATTTCTAAGCACAGAGTTGGCATTTAGAAAAAGTAAAAATTAATGAAATAGAGATGAGAAAAAGAACAAACTCAGCATTCCCCATCCTATCTTTCTAGACTATGCACAGCTTCTCCTCCCCTCCCCCCCAGGCTCCCATCCCTCACATCTAGTGACACACTCCTTGCACACACTATTCAATCTCCCAACTCCAGACATTTTCAGGAGCTGTCCTCCATACCTGGAATGCTTTCTCATTTATAACTCCTTGCTGCTTCAAACTTCCTTCATATCTCAGGCAACATCTCATTGTCTTCAAGAAGTCTTTCCAGATCCTCATTAATCGTGGTATCTTCCCTCTGAAAATATTTCTCAATTTACATTTTCATATTGTCTTCCTCATTGACTATGAGTTCTGCTAGAGCAGGTTCTATTTTGGGGGGGAGGGGAGGAGCTTTTTTTTTTATCCCTAACACAGTACAATGCCTGGCACATAGTAGGATGCTTGAGTTGATTTTATTAGAAAATCAGCAAATAAACCAAAATTGAAAACATAAGAGGAAATCTAGAAATTGACATAATAGATAAAATGAGAGGAAAAAGAATTAATAAAACTAAAAGCTAATTCTTAGAAAAGACCATCAAAAACAAAAAATCTTTAGCTAACCTGATTGTTAGCAAGAGAGAGAAGAGGAGCATGAAAGAGACAGGTGGGGAAGAGGGAGAATGAGGAGGGAAGAGAGGCAGAAATCAAATGAACAAAATGATGAAAGAACCAGGAGCCTCTTATAGTTCTAGATCATCAGTATCATGTGATTTAAGACAAAAAAGCCTAGTGTCCACAACCAGAGAAGTGCAGGTGACATTGCACTCTCCCCACTTGCACTGCGTCTAAAGCACAGTTTTTAGTTCTGGACTGGTCTTTTATGACCGCCACTCACAGGTGAGCTCACTTCTTTGGTGTCCCTGTTTTTGACTCCTTTACAACAGAGGTGCTAGGTTGGTGTTTCTAAAATACAAACCTGACCAAGTCATTCTTCTTTTCAAGAAGTTTAATTGGCTTCAGGACAAAAGTACAATTATTTGTGCTTTGTAGAGAAGACCATTGGTAGCACAGGGAATCTTAAATGCTTGTTGCCTACCCCACCTTTTTCATCTAAAGTTCTTCACAATCTGTCTCCAGCCTGTTTTCCAAGACGTTTCTTACAATTCCTCTTCACATATTCCATGTTCATTCAAGCAGACCGCCTTTTATTTTCTTTTCCTGAACTCTGCTATTAGCCTTCCCTGCCCATTATTTTTTGCATATTTTACTTTTATTTAACTATGTACATGTTGTTTCTTTTCCCCTAGTTTTTTCCCTCAAGGGCAGGGACTTTTGCATTTCAGTCCTAGTATTTCAAATCCTTAATACAGTTTCTGGCAATAATAAAAGGCACTTTTTGAGTTAAATATAATTGAATCATTAGGTCCTAAGGAACATACTAAGGTTGGTCAAAAGAATTGCTGGTATTTGGCCTGAAAAAGAGAAAACATAAGAAGTACAAGATTCCTGTCTTCAGATATTTAGAGGAGTAATTAGATTTGTCCTGTTTACATCAGAGGTGAACACTAGAAGTAATGAGTGAAAAATTTAAACTTGATATAATAAAAACTTTCCTATTAGAGTTAATAATACATGGAATAGACCACCTCTCAAAATAATGGGTACCATAGTCATGAAAGGTGATGTGAACTGTTGAAGATGCTGCAGGAATCATATTCCATTACCAGTTTTTCAGATCTTTAAATTTTTTTACTCAGTGGGTAATTAAGAAAACTGGTCAGATTATATAAACTGGTCAGATTATATGAACAGTTTTTAGCATAATTGCAAACAAAATATTAGTAATCATGTGCTTGACCCAAGTCAGTAATAGAAAGGGAAATACAAATAAAACAATTCAGATCAGGGTGTGTGTGGGAGGGTAGGGGGTGTGTGTGTGGGGGGGGGGGGTTTAAATACTTAGCACTGGCCTGTAATGATAGTGCTTGATAAATGCTTATTTCTCCCCCTTCTCCCAGAGATTTCATTTAGCCAACTGGCAAAAGTGGCAAACAATAGAAATAGTCAACATTGGAAGGACATGTGTTATAAATGAAGCTGTTAATAGGTCTGCTTTGGAAAACAATTTGGAATTTAATAAGAAATTACTATTCTTAATTTTCATTTCTGTTCTATACAAGGTATATACCCTAGATTGATAAATGACATGAAATACCTGAAATAATGAAATATTCACAGCAGCATTCCTGTTAATTAATAATATTAACTATGCCACGTGGCATAATTAATAGAAGGTCCACTTCAGAGGCAGGAAGATAAAAGAGTTCTAAGCCCCAGGGAAGACTTTTAAGGGTCTGCATTGCAGAGCAAGTGCTAATCTGCCCTAGGGGGAAAAGTTCCTTTGAGTATTCCCTTATGCTGATGAAATTGCAGACCTCAATACCCCCTTTTCTGTTCTCCTCCTTCCCCCCCCCCCAAAAAAAAAAATAAACTTGTCTAAAGTTGCAAAAAATTCAGAGTAAAGTTGCTAAGATGCTCATTGATCAGGGCCTATGGTTACTACAGTGCAAAAAATCCTGGGGATACAGAAAGAAACATTGAGATAATCCCTGTTCTCTAAAAGCTCACCTTGTCATTGGGGAAAACTACTAGAGGGTTTAGTATCTGGGAGTATGGGAAAGGCTGGTAGTACTGAAGGTCTAATAGAATTGTAGGATCCCTAGGATGCATCAGTAGATCAGGTGATAATCTCTATAGGTCTAGGGGAATTGGCAGCAGAGCAGCTGTGCCTTGGTGGGTCAGAGGACATAGGGGCTGGAGAGATGGCAAGACTCAGTGTCCTCTGCCTTGCTAGAAATAATTATAGTTGATACTTCTTTTTTCATCCAAGTGATATAAATGCCTTCAGTGGGGATGTGTAAAGAAGCCCATCCCAACAGTTGAGAGGTTGAGAGTACCCAGAAGTATAAGAATGGAAAAGGAGCTCAAGTTCCCTCCTCTACTGGAACAGTTGAGAAAGACTCCATATAAAATGCCTGTCAAATCTCCCATAAACACCTAGATTGACTCATCTTGGTCCCAGGACCACCTCTCATAAAGGAGGAACAAAAAAATCAATAATTTGATACCTAAGTAAGGAAATAGTAAAAGAGCATCTCATTGCCCTTCATGAATCTCTGATTTAGCCCAGATATAACTACCTCCTGAGGTGTTTAAAAAAACTGGTATATTGATACATATGAATATTAAACACTTGATGAAGCACCAGATTTGGGGAGAGAAAACAAGCTCACATAGTCATTATGTTTACACCAGCAACTGCATGATGGGAGAGAAGGAATATAGGATATGCTAGTACAGTATAATAAAAATGTTTTGATCATAAACGTTATTAGTAGGGCTCCCTGCTCAGGAAACAAAGAGCCCCTTATCATCTGACTTGGTGAGCTGAGTAAGCCTTAGTCATGCTGACAATAAAAATTTGGGTGTGTGATAAGATCAATAGTTAAGATTCACATCATTCCTGTTAGTAGAAACAGAATGGATTGATTAGAGTCCATGTCATTATCAGCAATATCTATTAGAAAGATGATAAAAGTGGAAGAGATCCCACAAAAGTACAAATGTGTAATGCTGGAGAAACTGAGGCAAGGTGGAGATTAAAGAGCTTTTAATAATTTATTAGAGGCATCAGGTTAAGAGCTTGGACTGAGGTCAAAACAGGATCCATGTGGACCCCAGTCGGCTGGATTGGACTCTTTGTCTCAAAGCATCCAGCAAGGAGCTAGGGATTCCAGGGATTCTTAAAGGGCTCCAGCGATCAGGGAAGAAAAAGGCAGAGTGGGGTTAGAGTTCTGGTGAATGGGGACTTCCAGGAACCAACCATAAATTCTGTTCTGACAGGTTGGGGGTAAGGGAGGATCATAAATTCTGATAAGTTGGGATGGTGATGCTACTGAGTCTGAGATAGGTGATGTTTACCTATCTTGAGATAAACCATCTGCAATTTATGACTCTTTGGAATGCTAGAGTAGCCAGGGTTCCCAGCCCTAATTATCTCTGTCCTAATGGCCAGGAAAAGGGGGTTGCCCCAGGGAGACTGAGGCAGAACAATTCAGGGAAACTGAGGCAGAACAATTAAAGGAAACTGTGGCATAACAAATGTTTCTCCCTTCCCCTTCCCAAAGAAAACAATGTAAGCTATAGAACAATGAACTTGTGAATTTACTTTGATTCCTACAAAAATCCTAGAATTCATCTTTAAAAAGTTGTTTGGTAAACATCTATAAAAACAAGTTGTGGTTATAAAAATATGTGAGGGCTTCATTAAGAATCCATCATTTTAGATTGCACATAAATAATTTGTATCAAATTGCTTCCTTTCTCAAGGAAGGGAGAGAGAGAATTTGGAATTCATTTTTTAAAAAAAAGAAGGTTTTAAAAAATCTTTGTATACATATAATTGAGAAAAAAATGTAAATTATTTTACTTTAAAAAAATAAATACTGGGTTTTACTCCATGGGGAACATGCCTCACTTTCTTTTTAATATAAAAACTACTAAAAATATTATAAGGATTTAAATTAAATGATTTTGTTTACATATTTGTTGTGAAATGGCTAAATAACATATGAGTTCAAATTCATTGAACAACTCAAAATAAGATGACTTTTCAAACTTAAAAAAAATATATCGTTTAGAAAAGTCCCCCGATAGGTAAGGTATTACTACAAATATTGTTTACCTAGACTAGATTTTAGCAAAACATTTAATAAAGCAGTTGGTATTCTTATGGAAAAAGTGAAGAGACATGGACAAGACTAATACATTTAGATTGATTTGGAATTGGTTGAATGGCCAGACTCAAAAAAAGAGTCATTATGAATGGTTCAGTATCATCATGGCAGTAGGTTTCCAGTAGAGTACCCCAGGGATCTATGCTGTGTAGAATTCTTATTAGTCTCTTAAATAAAAGGGTAGATGGTATGCTTATGAAATTTGAAGATTCCCCAAAGCTGGGAGAGGTAACTAAAACATTGGATGACAAAGTCAAGATCCAAATAGATTTTGACAGTCTAGAATGCTAAGCTAGCTATAATAAGATCAATCTATCTCATAGTATTGATTAAGCACCTACTGTATGCCAAGTGTAGTGCTAGTATTTGGAATATAAAGAGAAAAATGAAACTGTTCCTCCATTAAGAAGCTTACATTTTCTCTGGGAGACAATATATAAACAGAAGTATTTACAAAATATATGCAAATATAGATAATGGTGGTAGTGAGGCACTAACAGCTGAAAGGTGAGGGAAAGACTCATGTAGGAGGTAATATGAACTGATTTTGAAAGGAAACTAGAGATTCTGAGAGGGACAAGTGAGAACAAGGTGAGATAGTCTGTGCAAATTCATGTAGAAGAAAGATGGAGTGTCATGTGTAAGAAGTACAGTTATGTTGGACTAAAAAGTGTGTGTGAAGTAGAATAAGACTGGAAAGATACATGAGAGTCAGGTTGTAAAAGGCTTTAATTGCCAAATAAACGAATTCTAGTCAAACCTGTACTTTAGAAGAGAGACTTGTGATGGAAAGAAATTATGAGGCTACTTCAAGAGTTCAAGAGGTGATGAATGATGAGGATGTGAAAGATTAAAGTGGGAAAAAGGTCAAGTTTTATGCTTGGATGAAAAAGCTTCAGAAGCACAGGATGGAGGTGACATGCTTACATAGCAATAATTCTAGAAAAAACATAGGAGATTTAATGCTTATTATGCATACAAACTTAATATCAGTCGTTGAACACGCATCTGATGGACTCATAGTTGCTGAGGAAAGCCTTTCCATGTGATTGCACCTGAAATTCACTATTTGTTTCTCCTTAGAATGATTATGCCTATAGAGCAAAAACTCTTGGTTTTCCTTTTATATCCTCAACATTTAGTACCGTTCTTGTCATATAGTAATCATTGAATACTTTTTCATTCATTCATTCACTGTGATATGGCAGCCAAAAAACTTAGTGTGATCTTCAGCTGCCTTGGTGGAAGACTTGGCCAGACCACGCTGTTTGAAATATTGTATTCAGTTCTGTTTGGTAGTGTGTAGGAAGCACATTGCTAAGCTAGAGAGTGTCCAGAAGGCAGTCAAAATGGTGACAGACTTTGGTGCTTAATGAGTATCTTTTAAAGGAATCAAAGGATCTTTAGTTTTCTGCTGAAGAAAAGATAGTGGAAAAGAGACTAGAGGGAAGTGACTAGAGAGAGGCTAACTCTGTTCAAGTGTTTTAAAGGATTGTCATGTGGAAGGGGATTTTATTTAGCCCAAGAAGGTGAAATCAGGAAGAATAGTGGAAGTGGTAAAGAAACTTTTAAATTTTTTAAAGTTCATTTTTACATGCATTTTTAATCTGTCCCTCCAGTAACCTCTCAATTGAACAAAGATGGACAGACATGTACAGACAAATCTCTAATCATGAACGTACATAGTCCAGCAAAACAATTCTCATACTGGTTACACCTGAAAGGGTCTCCCTCTTTTCTTTCGCCCTCTTTCCTCACTGACCCCCTTAAGTTCATCAACTTTCTAGCAAGAGGTGACTGAAGCATTTCATCTTTAGTCCTTTAAACTCATAGTTTATCTTTCTTTTTTTTAAATTTTTTTTATTTTAATAGCTTTTTATTTACAAGTTATATGCATGGGTAATTTTACAGCATTGACAATTGCCAAACCTTTTGTTCCAATTTTTCCCCTTCTTCCCTCCCACCCCCTCCCTAGATGGCAGGATGGATGACCAATACATGTTAAATATATTAGAGTATAAATTAAATACAAAATAAGTATACATGTCCAAACTATTATTTTGCTGTACAAAAAGAATCAGACTCTGAAATATTGTACAGTTAGCCTGTGAAGGAAATCCAAAATGCAGGCAGGCAAAAATATAGGGATTGGGAATTTGATGTAATGGTCCTTAGTCATTTCCCAGAGTTCTTTCGCTGGGTATAACTGGTTCAGTTCATTACTGCTCCATTAGAACTGATTTGGTTCATTTCATTGCTGAAGATGGCCAGGTCCATCAGAATTGATCATCAAATAGTATTGTTGTTGAAGTTGAATGATCTCCTGGCCCTGCTTGTTTCACTCAGCTTCAATTCATGTAAGGTCTTTCCAGGCCTTTCTGATTATGCCTATAGAGCAAAAACTCTTGTTTTTCCTTTTATCCTGCTGGTTATTTTTTACAGAACGATAATATTCCATATTATTCATATACCACAATTTATTCAGCCATTCTCCAATTGATGGGCATCCACTCAATTTCCAGTTTCTGGCCACTATAAACAGGGCTGCCACAAACATTTTGGCACATACAGATCCCTTTCCCTTCTTTAGTATCTCTTTGGGGTATAAGTCCAGTAGAGACACTGCTGAGTCAAAGGGTATGCACAGTTTGATAACTTTTTGAGCATAGTTCCAAATTGCTCTCCAGAACGGCTGGATGTATTCACAATTCCACCAACAATGTATCAGTGTCCCTGTTTTCCCACATCCCCTCCAACAATCATCATTATTTTTTCCTGTCATCTTAGCCAATCTGACAGGTGTGTAGTGGTATCTCAGAATTGTCTTAATTTGCATTTCTCTGATTAATAATGACTTGGAGCATCTTTTCATATGGCTAGATATAGTTTCAATTTCTTCATTTGAGAATTGTCTGTTCATATCCTTTGACCATTTATCAATTGGAGAATGGCTTGATTTTTATAAATTAGAGTCAATTCTCTATGTATTTTGGAAATGAGGCCTTTATCAGAACCTTTGACTGCAAAAATGTTTTCCCAGTTTATTGCTTCCCTTCTAATCTTGTTTGCATTAGTTTTGTTTGTATAAAAACTTTTCAATTTGATATAATCAAAATTTTCTATTTTGTGATCAATAATAATCTCTAGTTCTTATTTGGTCACAAATTTCGTCCTCTTCCACAGGTCTGAGAGGTAAACTATTCGGTGTTCCTCTAATTTATTTATAATCTCATTCTTTATTCATAGGTCATGAACCCATTTTGACCTTATCTTGGGGTACAGTGTTAAGTGTGGATCAATGCCTAGTTTCTGCCATACTAGTTTCCAATTTTCCCAGCAATTTTTGTCAAACAGTGAGTTTTTATCCCAAAAGCTGGGGTCTTTGGGTTTGTCAAACACTAGAGTATTAAGGTTATTGACTGTTTTGTCCTTTGAACCTAACCTATTCCATTGATCAACTAGTCTCTTTCTTAGCCAATACTAAATGGTTTTGGTAACCACTACTTTATAATATAATTTTAGATCTGGTATAACTAGGGCACCTTCATTTGATTTTTTTTTCATTAATTCCCTTGAAATTCTTGACCTTTTGTTTTTCCATATGAACTTTGTTGTTATTTTTTCTAGATCATTAAAATAGTTTTTTGGGAGTTGTAGTTTATCTTTCTAATGAGGAATTCTAAAGTCTTTTAAAGTTCTTTTCCTGTATAATTATTGTCAAGTTACATATTTTTTTTTACCTCTTCTCACTTGATTATGCATCATTTCATGCAAATTTTTCCAGATTTATTAGAATCTCATTTCTTAAAATTTCAGTAGTATTTTATTTTTCCAATTACATGTCAAGATACTTTTCAGTGTTCATTTTTGTAAGATTTTGAATTCAAAATCCCTCCCTTAACTTCCCCCTCCCCAAAACAGCAAGCAATCTGATATTGGTTATACATATACAATCATTTTAAACCTATTTCTGTATTATTCATGTTGTAAAAAAAAAATTAGAATAATAGGACAAACCACAAGAAAGATGAAACAAACAAAAAACAAAAAGTGAAAATACTATGTTTCAATCCACATTCAGTATACATATTCTCTCTCTAGATGGCATTTTCTATCTCAATTCTCTTAGAATTGTCTTGAATCATACTGCTGAGAAGAGATGTTTTATCACATTAACCATCACATAATCTTGCTGCTACTGTGTATAATATTCTCCATCAGTTCATATATGTCTTTCCAAGCTTTTCTGAAATAAGCTTGCTCATCATTTCTTATAGAACAATAACTTGGAATCCCATTTCTTATGGCACGATAGTGTTCAATCACAGACAGATACTATAATTTGCTTAGCCATTCCTGAAGAGGATGACAGCCCCTTAGTTTCCAATTTAGAGCTAATATGAAAATAGCTATAGTAAATATTTCTATACACAGAGATATTTTTCCTCTTCCTTTGATCTCTTTTGCATAAAAGCCTATTAGAGGTCAGAAGGTCTTAAATACAGTTTTAGTAAGTTTTGGGACATAGTTCCAGATTGCTTTCCAGAGTGACTATGTCAGGGGATACATTCCCACCAGCATTCACTAGTCTGTACTTATTTTCCTACAGCCCTTCCAGCATTTGGTATTTTTCTTTTTTGGAATTTGTTAATCTGATGGATGTGAGGTAGAACTTTAAAATTGCTTTAATTTGCATTTTTTTATTATTGTTGATTTGGATTTTTTTTACATGTTTTTATGGTAGTTTGGATTTTTCCTTTGAAAAGTACTGTTCATATCCATTGACAATTTATCTGTTGTGGAATGGCTCATAGTTTTATAGCCATGAATCAGTTCTTTATATAACTTTGATATGACATAGTTTTATAGCCCTGAATCAGTTCTTTATATATCTTAGATATGAATTTTCATCAGAGAAGTTTACTACAAAAATTTTTTCCTGTTTACTTTCTCATTTTAAGATTTGTTTGAACAACTACTTTTAAATTTTATATAAATAAATTTTTAAATTTAATCTTGGGTGATCCTATCTCATGTTTCTTCATGAATTCCTCCACTATGAATAGATCCAAAAAGTAATGTATCCCTTACTCCTAATTTCTTTACATGACATTTTTATATCTAGTTTTTGTGTATCCATATGTATTTTATTTTAATAAAAATTAGATAGGTGGCAATCAGGAAGACCTGAGTTCAAATTCAACTTCAGACACTTACATTAGTTGTATGACCCTGGGCAGATCACCCTGTTTGCCTCAGTTTGTTTTCTGTAAACATGAAGGTAATAGCACCCACCTCTCCAAGTTGTTGTCTGGATAAAATGGGGGTAGTATTTATAAAATGATTTGCAAGACTGAATGTAGGTTTTAAGTGTTTTAGGTGTTGTTGTTGTTAGCAATGATACAAGATATTGGTCTAAATTCAACTTCTGCAGACTACTGTCCAGTTTTCCTAGCAGTTTTTGGCAAATATGCCCTTTTCCCAGCAAATTGGTCTCTGACTGCTACTGTGTTTCTTTCGGAGTTATATACCTCCTAATCTATTCCACTGATCAACCTCTTACCTTTTTAGGTCTTTCCAAATTGTTTTAATGTTTTGCTTCTTTGTTGTAAATACATGAGAACTGGTAGACTGGTAGATATTCCTCACTTCCTTCCCAATTTTTTTTTTTTTTATCATTAACCTTGATTCTTGACTTTTTGTTCTCCCATATAAATTTTATTACTGCTTTTCCTCACTCATAAAATATTCCTTTGGTTGTTTAATAAAAATTGAAACTTTGTCAGACGGGGCGGAGAGTGGAACTGTCCAAAAGTTAAATAGGCTTTTTTTTTTTTAAAGTATTAGTGAGTCCCCCCTCTTTGTTTGACTTTTAATAGAAGCTAGATACCATTAGTTGGGTAGGAATTTCCATAATGAGGAAACCTTTCAGAGTGTGAGTTGATGACTACTGAGATTTTTCCAGTTTTAAAATTCTGTGATCTTGTGACTTTCTCAGAGTTTCATAGTTGCTATACGTATTGGTTTCTATTTAATCTAAAGGTTCAGACTCACAGGATTATAACTTCCCTTCGATGTTTTTAATGACCCTAAATTTCTCCCTGAATCAGAAGTCCATCTTTTTTTAATATGACACCCTAGCCAAAAAATCTTTTCTTTTTAATGGCATTTTTCTCTTAGTGGTGATAGATGGTTGTAAATCTTGAAACATACACACTTGGTCTTTGTAGTTTTTTACCCAAACATGATAGTCAATGACTAACAGTTTAAAATAGTAAAAAGGGCCCATTTGTTAGCCTTTCTTTCCACAAGGAGTTGAATTTTTCATGGTTAGAGATATAATTAGATCTGAAGGCAAATTTCCTTTTAAGGAAAAGAGGGTACAATCTAAAATGCAGACATAGCTTACAGGTCATGTTGGATCATGAATCAACATTTCTCAGGAGCTACCAAATACAGGACTAGGATGGAAATGGAAATAAGGGCTAGGAGTTGTAAGCTTGGAAGTCTGTATAACAATCAACATTCTATGAAAGTATTTGAAGTTATTTATCTGACAGTTTGTCTCTTTAGCATTTTGCCATCTTAATCAATACAGTGAATATTTCCTGCTCCCATCTTATTTTACTTTGATCTGTGAAAACATCAGCATACCAGTATACATGGTAGAACTTCTCCTTTCCCTGCTGTCCTGCTAAAGCTCTGGGAACAGACACGTTTACTAAGACTTTGCATGCCATCTTAACCAAACAACAATAGGAGAGGAAAAGACTGACTGAAATGTTGTTTCCCCATTACTGGGCTTGCTATGAGATTTTTAAAAAATATATTTTACTTGCCTTTCTGAGTTCAATCCTGCCTCAGATACTGACTGGCTGTGTGGCCTCAGGCAGGTGTCACCCTTTTTTGCCTCAAGTTTCCATATCTGTAAAATGAGCTGGAGAAGCAGAGACCAACTCCACCAGAATTTCTGCTGAGAAAACCCCAGTGAGATCATGGATATTCAAGGCAGGATGAACAGCAGATCCTTTATTTGAAGTTTTAAACTGTGTCATTTCCTTTGTAGGATAATGAAGGCCAGACAGCCCTGCATTACGGTAAGCTATTGATAAATATTGTGGAATTATAATTGATCCTCTTCTGTGTTGTGTCTTCAGAAACAGCTCAGCACAGTGACTGGAGAGCTGGGAGTCAGGAGGATCTGGGTCCAAGAGCTATCACTTTTGTGTAATAGCCATGATATCATAATCAAATTGCTCAGTCCTTGGTGTTCTAGATAACTTTGCAAGATGACAAGTTACCAAGAAGGAGATTCCTCATTAGGAATTTCCTATATCAGTGAAATTATAGGTCCAGGCCCTGCCCTATATCTTCTCTCATCTGACTGTAGAATTAAAACTATGCTAGAAAAGATATATTTGTAGAATCACATTAATGGATACATTTTTCAAATCTTAGAGAATGAAGTGGGAAAAAACAGAAAATGTCTAATATATAGAAAAGCATGGTTTGTCTGGGTAACAGTAAAGATGTTCATCTTTATTTTAGGTATTCTTTCACTTTAAGTTAAAAATAAGAGCTAACTTCTCATACCTTCTTGGGGGATAGAAGGTAAAGGAGGGAATCCATACTTGTGGTATCATCCCTGCAAATAACTGTGATATGGAAAGCCCTTCATAGTAAAGAACAAAAAATTTTAGTTTTAGAGATTTTCCTGAAGAACTGACAGGTTCATTGACTTATCCCAAACTTTTACATAGTTAGTAAATTCTAGAGGCTGGTGAACCCAAGTCTTCCCAATACCAGAGCTGAACTTCTACCTGCCTTTCTTCTTCAGTCTAATTCATATTTAATCAGTTACCATGATATTAGTTTATTGATGTCATTGAAATTTTAGGTGTTTCTTTGAAGCAAATAAACATGACTGTCGATTTCTTTAAATTAACCTCATTATTTTTCTGTACTTTAATTGCATGTTAAAATATAACTTGGATTTTTTAGATTTCTTGCCTTTTAAAACTAAAACAACTAACTGATTTAAGATGGCAACAGTGATCATCTCTCTTATTTAATTGGACCCACTTTTAAAAATTTTGACAAAATACTGAACAATTAAGATGACAGCAATATAATAATGCTAACACAATATTTTTACCTTCAGGGGATTTTGTATACATTATTTTAAACTCTCCAAGTTGGTAAGGATTTTGTTTTTCCTCAAGTGAAGCTAGGTGGCACAGAGGATAGAGCACTGGCCTTGGAGTTAGAAGGAAATGACTTCAAATCCAGCCTCAGATACTTGGCACCAGCTGTGTGATCCTGGGCAAGTCATTTAACCCCAGGTTGCCTTGCCAAAAAACAAAAACAAAAAACCCCCCAAAGATATATGCTTAATAAATGTGCATTGGATTTTTTTTTCTCTTTTTATATAGAGAGGTAAGTTGTAACCAACAATTTGCATACCTCACTGAAAAGTAATAAGAATACTTCAGTTTAAAATAGTTTAAAATAATCACTAGAATTATATCTAGCAGAAGAACTCCTAAATCCCAGAAGATGCTAGAGAGAAGATTTTGGCCCAAAGTGCATATCTTTCTTAGAGTAGACTGCAGGAAATCCAGTACTAAACTATGGCAAAATAACTATGTGTCCAGTTCTTGTACCTAAATTGTAGAGCTTAGAAAATGTAGAAATGGAGTGGAATAATGTTGTTCTTACAAGCAGAGTTCCCAATAAATCCTGAGCCTCTGGACTCTTCATAAATAGATAGCAGGAATGAAATCAAAGGTCCCTAGATATTTCAGTAAAGCTTAAAAGTTTAAACCTTAGGCGTGGGGAATCCTAAAGTCATCCTTCACCTTTATAGTTCGAGAACACGTGGAAAAGATCTTTCTGTAGTTTTTATATTTTAGTTCTGTGTGCTGCCATTAGGAGAGTCCATTTAGGTGTGACAAGGAAGGATGCATGACACCTCTGGGCTAGGATGCAGGGAGGAGCAGGCCAGTCCTGTCTTGCCTTTCATTTGCCACCATCACCAAATATTCTTCCTTCCTTCATCCTGTTTGTATACCTCAGCCAATGCAAGAAGTATTGCAAATTAAACCAAATTTGAATGTCGCTAAATGCTCCTTGGACTTCTAAGAGATGAGCCAGCATGGGCGGATTAGAGTGTGTTTCACTATCGTAAGGACACTTGATTGCATCAAGCCAGCAGAGCGACGCTTTAGTGACCCCTCTTCTGAATTCAGTGGGGCTGGTCCTCAGCCTGACGATATCTATGGGGCAGCTAAATGGCATAGTTGGGGAGGGTTCGCAGGGAAATGTGGCTAGGACATTTCTGCTGAGCAATTCCTGAAGATGCCCTATTCCTGGCTCATCTAACCTGACTTCTGAGCTTTCACAAAATGGTCACTACAGTGATCCCAAGTCAGAAATATTTGTTAAGCTCCTACTGTGTACCAGGGACTGGGGATACAAATAAAGACAAAATGGTCCCTGTTCTCAAAGAACTAACCATCTAATGGGCAAGACAGGATGCAAAAAAATGTAAAAATTAAATAAACTGGAGAAAAATCTCCAAGAGAAAGTACTAGCATTGACTTTCTTCTGTCACTATTAAGAATAAAAATTCCAAATGACAGCTAGTTTTTAAGATATCATAACCACAATATTTCACTGAAGCTCATAGTTTAGAAAACACAAATAAGCCTTCCCATCACATTCTTTCTTCCCATTGGGTTGGATTTCATTCTGTCATTTATACCCAGACTCTAAAGCTCAGACACTTTATATTCTGTCTGGCAATATCTAACCCTGGAACCAGCCTGCAAAGCCCCAAGAGGATTCTGAGAGCCTTGTAAGATAGCCTTTTATTCCTACATGGAGCCCTGCTGACCAGCAGGGACATTGAAAAGGAGAACAATCACAGGCTAAACATAGGCCTGGGAAGAAAAGAGTACATTCGGAGAGAAGTACAATAACTGCCCAGGTTATTGCTGGAATAGAGGAGCATCACTGGATTCTAGGGTTAACATTCACCAAGTGTTTCAGGGTAATAAGACAGAAATCAAATTGCTCCAGAGAATCAAAAAGGAGGAGAGAAATGTTTCTTTGAATTGAATAATGCTTCCAGGTCCTAAATTCAGTTTTACATATTTTATCATTAAAGAGTTTGCCTTGCCAGAGGGCAATGGATGCTTTTGCTTGCTACCTGATATTGAGAAGCCATGTCTGGTTTTCATCTAGGGACTATAAGAAAACACAGTTCTGGAAGGAAGAAGAAACCTGCCAATTCAGATATTTTTTGAGCACCTCAAATGTTTCTTAAATGACTTCTGTACTAGATGCCAGGCATACAAATTCTTGAAGGAAAAAAAAAAGCTTCAGTTAAACACTTTCTGCATGTCAGACGTTGAGAGCACATAGACAAAAATGAGATAGCCTTTAGCTTAAAGGAGATAGTATTCTACTGGAAGGTACAGTGGGTAGGCAGAGAGGAGAATACAAAATAATTTGAGGAGATAGAAAGGGATTCACTGAGGAGCTGGCACTTGAGCTGATCTTTGAACACAGATAAACCCAGAAGGAGACAGAGAAGGAAAAAGAAGAGAGAAAGGGGAGAGGGAGAGAGATTGGGCGGAGGGGGGAGAAGGGAAAGACACAGAGAAAGAAGGAGGAAGGTAGAGAGAAAGGAAGATAGGGAGAGCATATTCTAGGTATAGAGAACATTGTGTTCAATGAGTGAGAGCAGAAATTGACATCAAGTTCAAGAACAAGTTTATGACTCAGTTTGGCTGGAATGTAGGGTATGTAAAGGATAAGGATTTGAAATAAAGCAGAAAAGATAAATGTGAACCATATTTTGAATGCCTTTAAATACCGGGCCTCAGGACTTTGCATTTTATCTTAGGTTAATAGAAAAATTTTGAGTAGGGAAGTACCATGATGATGTCATACTTCTCTTAGGAATATGATTTTTGATAGTTGTCACCTAATAAGCATTTTTAAGCACTTACTTGCACACTAGACAGTGTGGTAAGCTCTGGGCATATAAAAAAAGAAAAACAGTCCCTTTCCTCTAGGTTTTTCCATTTTAGTGGGGAAAACAACATGTAAATAGGTAAGAGCAAGATAACTATGGAATAGATGGAAGGTAATCTCAGAAGAAAAGATACGACCAAAGACAACTCTGAGACACCACTACACACCTGTCAGATTGGCTAGAATGACAGGGAAAGATAATGTGGAATGTTGGAGGGGATGTGGGAAAACAGGGACGCTGATCCATTGTTGGTGGAATTGTGAACACATCCAATCATTCTGGAGAGCAATTTGGAACTATATTCAAAAAGTTATCAAACTGTGCATACCCTTTGATCCAGCAGTGTTTCTACTGGGCTTATACCCCAAAGAGATACTAAAGAAGGGAAAGGGACCTGTGTGCACAAATGTTTGTGGCAGCCCTGTTTGTAGTGGCTAAAAACTGGAGAATGAATGGATGCCCATCAATTGGAGAATGGTTGAGTAAACTGTGGTATATGAATATTATGGAATATTATTGTTCTGTAAGAAATGACCAGCAGGATGAACACAGAGAGGCCTGGAGAGACTTACATGAACTGATGCTGAGTGAAATGAGCAGAACCAGGAGATCATTATATACCTCAACAACGATACTGTATGAGGATGTATTCTGATGGAAGTGGATTTCTTCAACAAAGAGAAAATCTAACTCAGTTTCTAATTATCAAGGATGGACAGAAGCAGCTACACCCAAAGAAAGAACATGGGAAATGAATGTAAACTGCTTGCATTTTTGTTTTTCTTCTTGGGTTATTTTTACCTTCTGAATCCAATTCTCCCTGTGCAACAAGAGAACTGTTCAGTTCTGCATACATATATTGTATCTAGGATACACTGTGACGTATTTAACTTGTATAGGACTGCTTGCCATCTGGGGGAGGGGGGTGAATGGAGGAAGGGGAAAAGTCAGAACAGAAGTGAGTGCAAGGGATAATGTAAAAAAAAAAAAATTACCCTGGCATGGGTTCTGTCAAAAAAGTTATAATAAAAAAGATAGAAGTAGCTAAGGTGAGATTGAAGTAACTCTTGAGGAACAACAAGAATGATAGTCACTAGATTCCTAAAGTGGGCAGAAGGGAGTCAGAAATAAGCACTTGGGAAAGGTAAAGGCCAAGAACTTTGAGAGTAAAATGGGAATTTGTATTTGATCGTGTAGATAAAAGAGAGCTACTGCAGTTTATTGAACAGCAATACACACTTGAGCAATATACTTTGGGTAGCTGAATGGAAAATGAATTGGAGGGAATAAAAACTATAAATAGAAGGGGTTTTTGTTTGTTTTTTTAAATCATTCAGACCAATGGAGGTAGCTAGATGGCCCAAGATATTGTGCTGGTGTTGGAGTCAGGTATATGGCTCCCCTCCAGCCTCCTAAACTTTCTGACTGGATAGCTTCCCTATTTGCTTCTGGTTCCTTCTCTATAAAATGGATAAGAATAAGCACCTACCCTAGTGCTTAGCACCCTCCCCGACCTAGGAGGTACTATAAATGCTAACTATTGCTATTGTTATGGTCTGTATTACAACTGTTAACCCAGGAGTGGCTATGTTGGTGGGAGTCAAAAAGGACTCACCCTGAGTGATGTCCTTATCAGACATAGGGAAATCTGGAGGAAGAGGCTCCATTTCAGACTTCTCATGAGTCCCCACACTCACTGTTGCTGGTGAGAACATCCTTGGGCTCTTCTGTTTACCTTGTTTCCTGTCTAGACTTCGGAGGCCCAGTGAGAAGATAGCATGCAGTTCTAGAAATGGGTCACTATGCTTCAGAAGTGAATGTGACATGAAGCATATCTGAATATAGACTGTACTTTTCCCATTAAATATGCTTCATTAAAAGAAAGGGGGGGGGACCTACAATTTAACGAATCTATATATATAAAGCCTATATTAAACGGAAGGGAGCAGTGCTGGTAATAATTCGAAACAATGGATTATTCAACTGTCATTTCTGTTTGACTTTTGAAATGCGTTATACAATTTTTACACATATGAATGGTCTTCTTAATTATATTTTGTTTGGATGGATATTAAAATTAGTTTGAATTCCCTGGGCATACACCAGCTGGACAGTGAGGAAAAGCAACCCTGGAACCTGCTGGGTTGTAAGGGGAAGTGAGCTCAGGATTAAATATTTGCCATAGATAATCCCCATGATAGATAATCTTATAAGTAATACACAAAAAAAAACTCACCATCCCACCAATTTTTAGATATTACACTCTCCCTGTATATAGTGCATAAGTACAATAGTAAAATTAAATGCAAACTCATTCATTTTTATTCATTGATCATCTTAGCCAGGTAATGATTATTTTTCAAGGCTATTGATACTCTGTGTGGCTGGGTATGTAGTACCTGTGTCTCCTTGCTTGGGCATTCATTTGCATTCTATTTCCTGTGCAATGAATATGTTATCCTTGTAAAAAATTCTATTATTTTAGGAATCTTATACCCCAATGATTCATTGATAGATAACAGCCTCTGTCTTTATCTTTCAAAGTAGTTATTAAGCAGTATAAAGAAAACAAATGTGATAACACTAATAATTAAGTAGACACTTAAAACAATTTAATTTGTTGAATGGCTTGTAACATAGCAAACATTTAAACTTAAAATGAACTTTTAAAAAGGTGAAAGTACTCATTTAAAAGAATGTCTCATAAGAGCAGTTCCTTTTTCCATCAAGTTAAACTAAAACAAAATACCCCTAAATTTATTGGGTTAACATCACTCTTTACCTACTCTAGACCCTTTTTTAGTTATTTAACATATATTTACTGGTTTGATTTAATTATATTTCACTATACCTAAATATTTTAGGAACTTCATTATAACCATAAATATGGTTCAGTCCAGTGAGTGAGAAAAGTGAGATGTTGGGGATTTCTTTGGCACCTATCCATTCTTTTCTTTTTTTTTTTTCTTTTTTTTTCTTTTTTTTTTATTAATTACAGTTTGGCCTGACAGCTGTCCTTGTGCTGACAGTTTTTGTGATTACAGCAGGTGTCAAACTCCATCCTTAGATGGGTTGTAAATACTGGCCCCTTCCGATTAAAGCTGGGGTCAGAGCCAAAAGGAGGGTTAAATAGGGGCCAGTATTTTACTATCAAGTTCATACTACATGGACATTGGGCAGCAGCATTTTACATACAGCACCTGTTTGCCTCCATTGTACTTTAGTATTCACTGACCTTCAGGGATTGGTGCTTCTGTTATTTTATGATTAAATATGGTCCTTGTTGAAGAGTTGATCAGTATGAATGTGGTCTTCGTCATAAATGGCCTGTTAGTCTTTCCCCCCTCCCCTCTCTCCACCGGGAATACTAACATCATTGCTTCTATGACTCCCAGAGGAAATCAAGGCTTTTCCTTGCACATGTAGTCATGTGATTTCAGAGTGGGCTGGCTTTGTATCCTCATGGGCTCTCTATTTTCCCTGTAAAGCACCATCTGTTCCGCTCTTTCCATGCTGTTGCAGGGCAGTGGGAGGAGACATTAGAGTGAAAATAAATAAAAATTTTAAAAAAAGAAAGAAAGAAATTCATCATCAAAACCCTGAGGATTAATGGAGTCAGAAGGCGAACTGTGCTGAATGAAAATTCATCTTCACCTGTGCCAGTGTCAGGGCTGCCTCTCTGGCATTTGACAAATAGAGGTTCCCAGGGTACCATAAATTCAGCAGCTATTCTAATCCCTAGAGACTTTTTCAAGCTTTTCCGAGATGGGCTGATGACCATTTTTGGATTTCCCAGCACAGTGTGAGCATCAACACATTTCCTCATTAATTTCATACAAAATTCAGCCCATTTTCCCTCTAAGCATACTTCTGCCTTCTTCATCTTACCTTTTTTGTATCTTTTTTGAGAGTAGGGAATTCGAGTCACATCTAAAAATAGTTTGTACTTATGTTTAACAGAAGATGCAGATACTACTCAATCAGTATTTAATGATCATCTATTAAATGTCCAATACTAAGGCTAAGTGTTGTGGAGGATACAATGAGGCATAAGACATGACCTTTGTCCTCAAGGATCTTATGGCCCTTGAGAAAAATAAAGCAGAAACAGATAAAGAATTATGTAACAGTGAAAAGCAATATAGAGTAGAGATCAATTGGATGATTTTATGCCAAAAGATTCTAGGAATTACCTTTCAAATGCTTCCTTCACTTACCACTTTACCATCCTTTAGTAGACTATTCCCATATATGGGTTCTTCATCTTTTCAAAGTACTAGGCTGAAGAATCTTGACTTCTGTTTCCTTTATCTGATCTTAACAGTGTATTGTTTTTTCCTGCATTGCCAATTTTCTCTTTCTATAAAAACCAATAGCATTTTAATAAAGGTAGTATTAGTACTACTTCAGAGGAATATATATAGTAGGAATAAAAATAGTAAGTCAACAAATAAAAATAGTAGGCATTCTCTATAATTATACTCTCTCTGAAGACAAACTATTGTTTATCATACTTTAAATTTTATATTTAATATAGAGGAGATTAGATTTAACAGTAGATTTGATTTTAACTCTTATATTTAGAAGTTCAAATTCCATACAAGCATAGGTATGCAAAGATCACATCACATTCCCATAATGTATTTTACATTTACTCTGCATATACCTTGTATTTCTATAGCTTTTTGCATGTTGTTTTCCTCATTACAGTGAGAATTTCTTGAGGGCAGTATCTAGATCCCAGCCTCTTAAACTGTAGTTTGTAATCCCATATAGGGTCTCATAATTGAATGTGGAGTTTATTAACAGTAAATATTTGATTTGTATACTTACTTTTATATACCGGAATCATGTAAAAATTTCTTGGGTGAAAAGGAGTCTCAAGTAGAAAAAAAAAATTACTGCGGTAAAATAGAGAGACAACACACACACTTCTGGGCTTAGCCTAATTTTGTTCTTCATTCTTTACGATTTGAAGAATTATCAAAATTGACTGGGAAAGGAGGAAAATGTGTGCAGATGGAAGATTTCCCTAAAATGTGACTTTGAAAGTCAATAAGTAGCTGCTGGGCTGTATAACCAGAAGAACTAAGTTTGAAGATTCCAGGATGTTTGGGAAGAACTCTGAAAGAGTTAATGCACCAGCACCAGCAAAGGAAAAAACAGAAATGTCATTACAAGATCATTTAAAATAGAAGTCCTATCATATATGCCAAGAGAGAAAATCCAGAAGAGATAAATAGAAACTAGCCAGAAGTGAAAGTGGAAGATTTAATAACTTATATTAATAGTTTATAGTACCTGTTAAGAGTTTGGTGTTTTGTTTTTTCCAGCCTCCTAAATGCATTTTCTGAAACGCACAGTTGGGAAATTTCTACCTGGTCCTTCTTTACTCATTTCCCCTGCATGGAAAGAATCTACCTGAAATACTATTTTGACCCAGATAGCCAATAAAATGAAACAGATTAGTCAGAATTCATTAACAAATCTGAGCTGTTTACACAGGGCAAACAATAAAAAACTTCTATAGAAACCATAGGCAAGTCTGTGGCATGGGTGCCATAAAGTGGCCCTGAAGTAAAGTTATTACATATACTTAACCTCTAGTTTAGAATCCATATCTTCACCTTTAAATAGCTTTCTCATTTCTGTTTGTTGGATATAGGTCAGATTAAATGACTTTTAAGGTACCTTACAACTGAGTGTCTATAATATTCTGAAATATGCTAGATATTTATATATCCCTCTAAAGGCACTAAACAAACTAAATTTTTGTAATTCCTGAGTATTCAGACATATTATGACAGTTTAATTTTTCAGCATTGCTATATTAAACATTGTAATATATTATGGCCTTTTGATTATCACTGCTATTAAGGTGTTATATTTTCCACTTGTATCATACTAACCTTTTTTTCTCTTTAGCCTCTGCCTGTGAGTTCTTAGACATTGTGGAACTGCTGCTGAAGTGTGGAGCTGACCCCACCCTACGAGACCAGGAAGGCTGTCTGCCCGAGGAGGTGACGGGCTGTAAAGCTGTCTCTTTAGTACTGCAGCAACACACAGCTGGCAAAGCTTAACTCCATAGCTGGGAAGCTGCAGCCTTTACTAGCCCAGGGCTTCAATAATGAAAGAAAACTGCAATAATAACCCTTCTCTGCCACTCTTCTTTGGTATGCATTGGCTAATGAGGAATAGGACACTCAAAGTTGTTGACTGGTGGTTCAGATCCTCACCAATCCATTCTATCTGCATACATTTGGGAGAATAGATGAACTTATATGCAGTGCATAATGTGATCTGCTCCTTTTGAGCATGCTCTGATATTTATCAGTGCTCAAGAGGGCGGGAAAAGAAAGCAGATCATCTTTCACAACATCCAACGTGGCTGTTCTTTAAAATATAGATATATAAGCAAAAAGTGACCATTTTACACAAAAAAATGAGGGTATTCGTGAAATACCTTATTTTGTGGTAACCAAATGACAAGTGGCACTAACACAACTGGACTTAGACATTCCAAGTGAACTCCTCATTTGACATACACATTTGAGAAGTGAAGAAGAGGTAGTGATCAAAACCAGTAAGAAAAAAGGTTGCATTCTCTGAGGGAGGTGGAAGGCATAAGGAGAATCAGTTATTTTATGAAATCCTCCAGATCTTGTGTACTTTAGAATAAGATCCAGTAAACACTCTCAGAGGAAGAGATGTTGATAATGGACAAAGCACTGGTTAAGCCAGTATTCTCCTAACCAACTCGAGGGGAGAAGAGAGTGGGATTTTCTTAGTACCCAACTCTCTCTCTTCAAATATAATGCTTGTATCAGAAGGATTTCAGCATTTTGTTAGGTAAGAGGCTTTTAAGGTCGAGGATGAACTGATGTGCAATTACCCAGGGCTTTTGAGAGTGGAGTGGACATGAAGGTAACTTCTGTTGTTATAAAAGTGTGCAGATGCTTTTTAAGCATATGCCAGTGTCCATCCTGGGCTGTAAGTTTGTTTTTTGATCCAGGCTCAACCTAATCCAGGAAACTCTTTTGAAAGCTGTTACTGCATTTGAGGGGTATAATCGATATCAACAAAATAGGAGCAGGCCAGTGTCTCAGAACTTTGGTTGGTGGCTAAGCTTTCCATCAGCTTATTACCTTCCCACAAGGAGTTCTTTCATGGCAGAAGTCAGGCATGTTACTAGTGCCTCTCCTATTGAATTGTTCTCAAGCTTACTTGAAGACTTAATTCTTCTAAGATATTGACCAGCATCTTTCACTAGTATTCTGTTTTTTAATTGTTTAAAAATCTGGCATGCATATTAGAGCCTCCTGAAATTTCACTGGCATTCTTTGGTACTTGTCATTACTTTGGAGCTCTTTTCTGAGCATTCAAGATACATTGAAGTTCACTTGTGTGTGTAAGAATCCTCATACCCTTGTGTGTGTAAGAATCCTCATTTCTTAATTGCAGCCAAAATGCAAAAATTGTTGCATGCCCTTTTAAAATTAATGTTTTTTGTGCATATTAGAAACAAAGCACATTTAGTGACATTTTTGTTCTATATAGGCTTAAAGGGCAGCTGTTTGGATCCATTGACTGTTCACTTGATTCTGCAAACATTTATTAAGCATCTATTCTGTGCAAAACACTGTTGTCTTTAGCCAATATCTGGTAAATTTATCTTGATATACATTAGTCAATCTTTCAGTTTCCTGTTCTCTCACATCAAAACAAAATCAATGGGACTTAAGTGTGAGATACCATTTATTTTTTTATTTATTTCACTTAGAGATTTTTTGAGTTCACTTTTATAACTTTAGATCTTTAATTGAATATAACTAACCATCAGCTTAGAAATATCAAATGCATTCCAAAACCAGTTTCAAATATTTAATTCTTCTTTCATTAAGTTGCCATGATTTGAATTCAGGAAAATATTTTCTAGAAGTTAATATTACTATCATAGATGGTAGCCTGTGAATTATCTCTTTGTATCATAAGAATTGTGTTGGCATTATCCATTACAATGGTGGAAACCTGATTTTTGTTTCCCCTTAACTTTTCTTGAGTTATCATAGAAACAGTTATTCTCCCATCTTGAACATTTTAGATTAGGATTCCTTGAGTGTTCTTGCCAAAAGTGGAAGAGCTACTCCCAAGCAAATAATACATTTTGAGGCAAAAACTCACCTAATCATCCTAGAATTTTCTCGTAGTGATTACAGGCTAAGTTAATGTTTCCATACCCCTTTATTGGATTTCTCAGCTCTAGAGTGCACTATCTCTGAAATCAGGAAATAGAGGCTCCAATTCTGGCCCCAGTAATCTTTGTGACATGGAGCTTCTTTATTTCTCTAGGCCTCGGTTCTTTATACAATTATATAAAATGAGGAGATTAGATTAGAGAATTTAGTTCTAAATACCATGAACAAACTGATTTGAAAGAGGAAATCTTTTAGTGGGCTTAAGTTGTGAATATTGAATGTGTTAATAACAATTCAAGTGAACCATATTCAAAAATATAATGGGAAGTATTTTGAAGAAATTGTTTCTGGTTCTATTATAAGAACCAACAAAATGTTAAAAATCACTTTTCAGATATCACTGTTATTTGGGGGAAGGAAGAAATAATTTAAGTTTTTTTGGCTCGGATATCAGATCTTTTTTGTTTGATATTTCTAATGCAAAAGAGCATTGTAAAATTTGTACTGCAATCAATATCTGTGGGTTTAGAGCAATCTTTGGTTTAGAAGAATAAATCATCTGTGAGTGATGTAACTGAAAAGTTCTCATACCCTGTTTGAGGTTATCCTTTGCATCTTTTTTTTATCCTTTATCACTTTTTTTTTCATTCTGATATTCTCTGTTTAGTACTCTACTTAAAAAATCTTGTCCTAAGTGCCCTAGTATTAGTCAACACATAAAAGCATATCTGACCATCTTTTTTCATTTCCCACAAAAGTGCTTAATAGGATTTCCTTACCATCAAAATACCAATGTTAATTTTTAAAAATCTAATACATACATGTATGTAATAAACCTTTCATTCTCCATACCTAATAACCTAGAATGCTAATTTTTACAAAATATTAGTTTTTAAGTGCAGAAGTTTGTTTGTTTGTTTTTTTAAGCTCTTTCAGTTTCCAGTTTTTAAAAACTGAATTATACTTTAAAACAGGAATAGAGAACATCCATCCCATGGGGAGTATAAGGCCTCCAAAATCATTTGTTAAGTCAACTGCAGACAAGGATGAGCTGAAAGCTAAGTATAGTAGCCTCCCACAGTTTGGGTTCTAAAAGTTGATGATTTTGTATCATCTGTGAATGATGTTATAAATATCCAGATGGTACTTGGCAGAAAAAGGTTCCTACCCTGCTTTTAAAAAGTATCAAATCCTTATCATCCACACTTTCATCCTTTTTCCCAGCAGCCCCATGGCCAGGTACATTACTCTGATTGACACCACTCAAGAGAGTTTTTACTTTCATCTGATATAAAACTTCTCTTCTGCAGCCTCACTAAGTTTTACTTCAAGTTATGGATTTGGAGTAAAAGCCCTGGGTTCAAGTCTTAGGTCTGACACTTAATATGGGACTTTGGGCATGGTACTTAACTTCAGTAGGATCTCATCGTGCTCATTAGTAAAATGAGAGAGAGAGAGAGAATGACAGAAAAAGAGAGAAAGAAATGACCCACCTTCAAGGTCTCCTCTAACTCTGAGAGACTCTGAATATAATAAAAGAGATGATCATAAATAGATCAACTAAAGACAAAACAAAATATCTCAATTTATTATCCAAATGCTTTTCTGAAGTTTATATCCTTTTCCCACTATTTCAAAAGTTAGAAATTTTTTTGTGGACTTGTGATAGTTTTTACAATCAGAATCCAAGTGGATTGTCAAGGAAAATACATATTCTGTATGTCTATAGAGAATATATTTTGTCACCAACATCAGCTTTCTGAATCTGGATCTAGAATTGTAAAACCACAAGAGACCCAAAGCTATCTAGTCCAGTCCTATCGTCTCACAGATAAAGCAACTAAAGCTACTTTGGGTAGCCCCCAAGAGCTCTTCAGGCAAATGCCTTGATAAGGGTTTAATAGCTCATATATTTTAGACCAACATTCCAGATGGATAACAAATTGAGTATAGAATTGAATGGGAGGAAGAGATGCCAGGTTCAATCTGAGAAATTGTGTGACACTTTCAATGACCCCCAAATTCTCCCTGAAACAAAATTTTAAAAATACAATTTCAAATGCCAGTATTCTATGACTATGAATTATGGATTATTAAAAAATCAGAACTGTGATTACACCAAGAAATGGTTAATATATCCAACAGGCATTTATTAATCACGTAATTCAACTATATGAGTGTGGGAAGGTGAAGCATGGCAGATAGATTATATGAAAAAAACTGAATTTTTGTGGGTTGTAAATTCAATATATGGTAGTTGTGTGGTGTGACATCCAAAAAAGCTGATGACATCTTGGTTTGAAGTAGAAAGATATAATTTTTAAGAGTAAGGAAGTGATAGTCCTTCTCTACTCTGTATTAGCCACGCATCTTTAATACTGTGTTCAGTTCTTGGTCATAGTTGGAAGAGGTTGATAAGCTAGAGAATATCTAGAAAAAGACAGCAAAAACAGCTTTGAATTGGTATTATATAAAGACAGCAAAAAAATGTTTAGCTTGGAAAAGAAAAGATTCAAAGGGGACATGTTAATAATGTTCAGGTATTTAAAGGGCTGCTTTGTGAAAGAAGAATCAGATGTGCTTTGATTGACCTGAGGCCAGAACCAGAATCACTGGGTAGAAATTGCAAAAGAAGAAAATTTAAACTTGATTTCAGAGGGAAGCTTCCAAACAATCAGAGCTGCCCCAGAACATTGAGTTTCCTTAGAAGGTAGTTCCTCTCTTCCCCCCATTGGAAGTTTTCAAGCAGAGTGGATGACCAGTTGTCAAAATGTTATAGTAAGGGTTCCTTATAATTTTAGGTTAGACTAAATGGATCACCAAGATCCCTTCCAACTCTAAAACATAATACTGTGCAATAAATAATAAATACATATTATATTCAGACTACTATGCAAGTTGCTGGTAGAGATAAAAAATTTGACTTAGGCAAAGAAATTATAGATATAGCTGTGTAGGGCAGCCATTTCAGTCATGTCCAACTCTTCCTGACCCCATTTGGGGGTTTTTTTTTGGTAAAGACATTAGAATAATTTGCCATTTCCTCGTTAGACCGATAAGGAAATTTGTCCAGGGTTACATAACTAGTAAGTTTTCTGAGGTCAAATTTGAATTAAGGTCTTCCTGACTCCAGGCCTAACATTCTATCCACCTGTATCACCTAGCTGCTAAATATTATTGTAATATATATTATTACAAGAAAGGTATATCACAGTTACAAATAAGGGGAAAAGGTTAAGGAAGATTTCAAGAGGGAAATGACCTTTAGTTGAGCTTTAAATGATGTCTAGGACTTAAAAATATTGAAGAAAGGGAAGGACACTCCAAGCAGAGCGTATAGTGTGAGGATTGTATGAATATTCCACTACTGCCATAGATAATTGAGAATTGGTTCTATAATGTTAGTTCAGAATGTTTCATAAGATCTCTCAAAAATAATCTTTCTACAATACATGAATTTTAGAACATAATTCAGAGTTAAGTCTAAAATATAACCATGTCTCTAATGAAGAGGTGAGAATTATAGACCATTTCCCACATATTTTATGTGAAACATCAAATAATTCTGTTTGAATCTCTTTAGCCAATAGTGTAGCATTTAAAGCAGAGATCTGGAATCATCTGTTAGTTGTTTTTTTGTTGTTGTTGTTGTTGTTTTTTAATGTTTCAGCATTTTCTAGCTAAAAGGTTGCTATTATCCAGTGAACCTTTTTATTAAATAGGTATTTCTTTGCTTCCTGCCAGCTTTAACTACTTGGCTGTGGCTTATTGTTTCATGTCCTGGACACTGCAGCATCTTTGAGAATTAATGTACCAGGTCTAGAAAATCAGCATAGCTAAACTTTTTTTGCTGGAGGATTAAGTAATAGGCACTGTTTCAACTGCACATAAAAATTTTTAGGTATTTTTCTTTTAAACTGAAATGTTGACATCTTATTTATCCAGCATCTATATTAAATTAAAGTCCCCTCATTAAACAAAGTACATTTTTCATAGGAGAATGAGGGAAACAGCCCACATTCTAGATACATATTAAATTCCTTTTCCTATGGTGATTTTGTTTAAGTTGTTAAAATAGCGATCAAAATAAAAGGAACCAGATCCCAAATCCATTTTCCAGCTTTTTTTGTCCCTTGTTCACCTGAAAAACCTTTGCCTAGTTTTTAACTTGACTTAGATTTTTTATATAGCAAAAGTTGATTATGGCATGTCATCATGCCCTAAAACCTTCATTAAGTAATTTAAAGTGGCCTACACTTGGCTATATTAGCATGGCATTGTACTTTTCCCTGTAGTAAACTCCCTCTAAAAATACCTTGCAAGGATGCCATCATGCTGTAGATGCTGTAGATGAGATTATGTTCCCAGATGCAAATTGATATATAAGAAAATGCTACTTTGCTCATAGTGTAGCCTCTTCAGAGCTGAAACGCCTTTCTCGGTTGTTGCTTCCATCATAAGAAATTTTTAATATATTTTTTTAAATGAGAATTAGAAGATGTAGTCAATTTAGAGTTTGATCTTTTTAGAAAAAAGTTATTCAAAATTGTGATGATAATAAAATGATTCATGATATTTTGAAGCATTGACTCAGTTATCTTTTAATTGTTTCAGTGCCATTTCATAATGGCTGAACTATAGATTTTCATCCAAACAGGAAAGGCCAGTTAACATATTGAAAGTTGAAAAAGTATTATCAAGTACAGGTTTTAAATGAAGAGAAACAATGCCCTTTCTAGAATAACAATCTCAAGAATATCTGAACCTACTAGTTCTAATCTTTGTCTACAGTTTAATATACAGAAATAATGATGAATCTTAAAATGATCTATTAATTGGCATTAAGCAAGGAGAAATCAATTGGACCTAATCCTTAGTCATCACATCTTGAAATATTCCTGTTACCTCCAAGTCAGAAAATTATAAATCATCATGATAAGGGCTGTCCTTATGGAGGTAAAACATATACTCCAGAATTTTCCTGTTTGTAATTTTATCTTTTTAATCAACTGAATTTCAGGATTTTGTTTTCACTGTTTTATATGTTATTCTGCCCCCCTCCCTCCCAATAAATGCCATTACTTAAAGGCAGGCTGAATGCCTTTTCTTTAACTAAAAGTTAGACATTTCTAAAGTCAGCTATTGTATAAGGCCTACTGTAACTAGAAGGCCACATTAGGACAGAGTAACAAGAAATACAGGTATGGTTGTCTCCATGTTTTGTGCTGGCTTATGTGATTCAGATGTACGCTTTATGGCCAATGCTGAATCTTTCTTACTGCTAATATTGGTTCTTACCATACTTATTTTCTTCCTAAACAAAAAACACTATATTTCTACAACATTTTACATGTTTGTGCCTTTACATACATTGTTTTATTTGAGCTTCAAAACAAAACTGAGATGTAATACAAATACCCCCAATTTATAGAAAAGGAAGCAGACTCATGAGGTTATGACTGACCTCAAAGGCTATCTTTCACTCTTCCACACTCTAAGACCCAGGAAAGTTAAATGCCTTGTTCAAGATTACCCACAGCATCAGAAGTGGGATAGGAACCCAGGTCCTTTACTGTTCACCATTTACCACACTGACAGTCACACACAACTAGGAACGAATGGAGCCATGATTTCATGTCACTCCTAAAAGCACATTTGAGTTGACCAGATGCTTTCTTTGCAGCAACCTGTGAAGTCCATATTGTTGGGATCCCATTTCTTTTTCCAGGTGAGGAAACTAAGACTTAAAAAAAGCAAAAATAGCTTGTTTCAGAATCACTTAACTCATATTTATTGTCAGACATTAATCAAACCCAAATCTCTCCCCAGCCCATCTTCCACACCAGCTTGCTGCTCAAAGAAATAAAGCACTTGCCAAGATCAATGACAAAGCCATTACCCAAATCCCTTCTGTGCCTATGCTACCTTCCTTCCCAACTGTCCCCAAAAGGGTAATTATTGGGGATAGCTCCAAATTTCTGGGGCCGCCAAGATTACAGTGAAGTTAAAAGATGGTTTAGAATGTCTGAACTAAGATGAAGACATAAGCTACTCACTTATAAATACAATATGGTGTCACAAGGATACCTAGAGAGCCAAAAGTTCCTCCCCAGACTGAATCTCATGGGTTTATTTACCTCCCGTTTCTCTTTTGGTGTGAGTTAATAACATATCCTAAAATTAACCTATATAGTGGTTATGCACTTGTAGGATGTTGAAAAGGGAGGTGACCTTCGTAGCATCAACTCATTCATCCTTTGCACCAGAGCCAGGATTTATTTCTCTCACTTATGTGGCAATCATGGTTTGCATTTTAATATTTGGAAGGTAAGTTCAGCTTGATGGACACTTTGCGTAATAAAATATTCTTTTAAAATACACCCCCACACACACACATAGGATGAAAAGTGGCCTGACCAGTGTCCATAGCTTTCATGAAGTACATTTGTGGAGCTCAAAGCTTAGTCCTGGATATGTTTATAGCACTTTAGCCCTGTTTGTGAGTTTGGAGCCCTTCCAAAAAAAGAAAAGAGAGACATATATTATTGTTTATAATCTGCTTTATTCCACCAAACCTTTACTGAACAGACTTGTGGATTGCTGTTTAAATCCCTCAGTGCCTTTAACTACCGATACAGAAAGTGGTTAATGCGCATTCTAAATGAAGCTTGGCATCCACTCTAGGAAATCACTTTAATTGAGAAGCATTAAATGTTAAAATGATTAAAAAATATAAAGCCAACGCAAGCTGAGTATAAAGGGTCCTGGTTCACCAGTAATAGGGTTCCTTTTTATAGTGTTCCCTCCAACTTGAATGAGCCCTAGCCTTTGCAGGTATCCGCTACAAAGCAAGAATATCTTCCTAGGTCACTGCAGACTGCTGGACATTGCAATTGACAGTAAGCAGATAACAAGAAGGAATATCTCAGAGCAACTTTCCTTGATCACACTGTGTTTCAGAGAATTACAGAGGAACAAAGAATTGACAAATGCCTGTCTTTCTGAAATAAAAGTACTGTCCCAGGTGCCTGAAATAGCTCAAACCATCACCTGCACTTTCTATTCCTGTATATGCAGGCTTCCACCAAAACCTTCATATGTCTTGGTTGTATGGTTTAACCCATGCCCATGGTTTTACCAGAGCATGGTTCAAAACCCATTTGGATACATGTTTTATATTAGAAAATAATGTTTTCAGTTTCTAATAAAAAAAATCCAATAAATGGATTGAAAAAATTCCCATTGTTAACAATGTTTCAGAAAGTTAAGTGGCCTGGTTTAACTGTGTATATTGCTACAGCAAGAATATCATCATTTTTGTTCAGTTTCATTCTGTTTTAGAAGTAAGTATCCTAGGAATTTTTCCAGCCTGGATTGAGTGAAGAAGCATTATACTTGATAACAGATATTTACCACGTACCATGTACTATATTAAAACTATAAGAATACAAATGCTAGTGAGAAGAAAACTCCTTTCCTCAAGGAGCTTGAAAATTCTAAAGGAGAAAGACCATTGTATAAAAAAAGCTGAAAAGGGTTGAGGGGGAAGATACCACACAAGAACACTGTATAGAAAGTCAGGAGCAAACCCCTGGCGAGTAATGAAGAGGGTTAGCCTGAGCACTTTCATAAAAATTGAGTTTCTAGGAAGAACCAACCACAAAAAGGAGTTAACAGAGGTGGCGTGAACTTCCAGGGTGAGAAGGCTACTGTGGCATGGTAAGAAAGTCAGGACATTCGTGAGTAGATTGCAAAGAGGAATGACAGTAAAATTGGCCTGGGATTTAGGGATGAGGTTAATTCGTCCTCCTTGCCTGAAATTACCCCAGAATTCATGATATGAGGTCTGATAATTCTTTTAGATAGGGTTCAGTTAGACCCTATCTAGCAAGCAGGAAAGAGACCAAATGTAAAAAAAAATCCTAAGATTCCTTATTTTAAGAGATCTAGGAAGTTGAAAGCCCAGAAGCAGCTGGACCTGATTTTCCTTTAAGTATGTGATATACTCTTTCTAGAGCAAAAGCTGATCATTTAAAAGACCTTTATTTAATAGTTTTAGTGGTATATTTTTATTACCCCTCTTAGAAGCATGATGATAAAATTTTCCCTCTTAATGATTTTGGTCCCATTTTATAAGCATTGATTTTTTTTTCCTTCCTTCTCTCTCACCCGTCATATTTCTGCTGCACAAAGGGCACAATGGCAGCTTGATGTTTACTTTTCAATTGGATGTTCAGCAACAGAAGAAATTCCCAAAGCTCAGTCAGTTTCGTTATTCACTCCTCCTTGCCCATCTTATGGGGACTTTGTGGGGGAAAAGGATAGTGAATTTTATATGCTAAAATGAAACTAAAATGACATTCTTCAAAGAAGAAAGGAATTAAAATTATAGTATTTAGACCCTAAAGTATAATTGTTTTCAAATAGGTTCAAAACTGAACTCATTGAAAGCAGCATTTTATTCCAGTCCAAAGAAACAGGTTCATGAAATCAAATAATCTCAGAATTTAAATGGACCTTAGAGATTCAAACCAATGCCAACCTGAATTATAACATTCACAACATGCTTCTTTCTCCTAGAAAATTTCCACCAGGTATAATTGGTCTCCCTGTGTCAATCATTGTGATAGGTTCTATCCTCCAATCAATTTAAGCACCTACTATTTGTTAGAGGCTGTGCTAAGCAACTATTAGAACAAAGGTAAATTCCATTTTAAAGTAGAAATCACCACCACCACAAAAAAGTGGGGAAGGACATGGCAAGAGGACTTTCCAATTACTTGAATTTGCTTTTGTTCTGCCTTAGGGCTTGATTCCCCACCCACCTATTTAGATTTCTTGGTCCTTAGAGTTTAGGTGTGGAAACTTTCCACCAATGCTTATTGGTAATTGGTCTTAGTCACCTAAAAACACTGAGAAATCAAGGAACTCGAATCATAGTCATTGAGCTGGTTCAGGGCACCACTTGAACCCAAGTCTTCTATCTACTCTATATAGTACTTATGTACTATCCTTTTAAATACTATTTTAAGTTGTCTCCCTCTGCTTTTGGCTGGGTAAAATTCTGAGACAGAAAATGAGGGATTTTTCTCCTGTCGGAGAAAAACAGAAACTGACAGGAGCGCTCCATCTCAGTCCTACTGAGTTCTGAGGCTCCAAGCTGATAGAATTTTCTCCATCCAGTTATTTCTTCTCTACCCTCCACTAGTAACTGCCCTTTTGAGATCCCTTCACTTTGAAAATCAAACTACTCAAGAACAGATCTTAGACAAAAGATAATACTAAAAGTAGTGCTGGTTACTTGCAGATGAAGAAATTGGTGATCAGAGAGGTGGTGATTTCTCAAAGGTCACTTAGCTAATGAGTGACAGAATCAAGATGGGAGCCCAGGCCTTCCAATCTAAGAATAACACACTTTACAGTGCACCATTCAGCCTCTCCTACAAGATCACCTCCTGTTAATTGAGGACAGAAAATTCTGGAGTGGATGTCATGTCCAAATGTGGAAGGGGCATGTCTTAAGAATGTACTTCAGTGTGTTCTTACTCCTTGGAGCAGTGGATCAGGCATTGTCATTCACAAGCATGGCTTTGTTGTATGCCAAAGCACTGTGCTAAATTTTGAGTATATAAAGTGTTCTCACACTGCCCCCCTCAAAAAAATCCTCTGTTAGAGCTCATATGAAGACAAGTGTACAAACAATATACTCAAGATAAATCCCTTTTAGATTATAGAGGGAAGACATTGTCATCAGAGTAAGATTTTAGCTGGTACTTCAAGGATTCCAAGAAGGAGAGCATTCCATGTGTGGGTCAGCCAGTAAAGGTAGTCTAGTGTTTAAACAATGCTTTGGTTACAGACATGAGCCAAAGCCCCTAGGTTACCTGAAGGGGAAATCTCAGCACTCATTTGACAATCTAACAATAGTGCAGGGTTCCAGAGGAAACAAGTCTCATGATTAGGAAACTAAACTTAAAACCATTATCAGCAGTTCAAATTTTCACCACACTTTATAATAAAATTTTTATTTGGTTATCATTGTTCTAGGAGCTCTAGCCATCAAATTGCTGCAGATATACTTTTTTGTTTTTCCATCCCTCCCCTCTGTTTGGCAGCCCCAACAGTGCTGTCTGGTTGTCTAATAAACTAAAAAAATGCTCCAAGGTGAAGGGTTTTGCACCAGGAGCTTATCATCTGCACTATTGGCTTCTCGAGTGTCCCCTCCATCCCTCTTTCCACCTTTGGCTCAGGAGCAAATCAACATTACCATTGTTCCTATAAAGATGGTGCCCAATGGCTCATTCACAATCTTTGCAACCCAAGTCTGAATTCAGGGCCAATAGGCTACCTAGGCCGTAGCTCCTTTCCCAACCCAGCATTCCTACTCCATTTTGCCTGTTTCCTATCTGAATTAACTACCCTTCTGTTGTTTCCTCTGAAACCCTGCACTATTATTGTTAGCAGGCTCCCCTTCCTGTCGGAGATAACTTGGAAATAACTTATATTTTGTTTCCTCTGTGCATGTGTGCTGTTTATTTTGCCTCCAGTAGAACATAAGCTCCTCAAGGAGAGGAGCTTTCATTTTTGCCTTGGTATCTCTAGTACCAACAGACTGACACAGAAGTGTTCGTTAACCCTCTCCTATGTGCCAGGCACTGTGCTAAATGAGGTCTTGGGGACACATATGGAATGTTCATCAAAGGGCCTATAGTCCTATAGCACAATCAAAGGGCTCCATAAGTACCCTCAGCGCTTTATAGAAAGCTGGCCCTAGTTGGGAGAGTAATAGGCATCCTGCTCCCTTTTTAAAACAGATTGGGAGGAATGAGAGGTGGGAAAGAGCCTTGCTCAAAGCCAGACAATAATTCATGGCAGAGTTGGAATTTTGTGGCCTACATGTCTGCCTCTTGTTTAGCATCCTGAGTGAGCATAGCCACCTTTTGGAGATTGAAGCTACTTCCTTTTGAAGATGGACATGAAGTAATTTTCTTTTTCTCAGGACCTTGTCTCATCCCAGGGGCAAAACTGCAATTAAAAGAGGAAAAAGCACCCACTTATTTTTCCTAGACTAGAGCCCAATTCTAGAGAAATGCTCCGACTTTAATCAAAAAAGATTTTATTGATGAAAGTGTCTCTGCTGCTCTTATTTCCAGCTAAACTACAAGTCCTGAATACTAATAAAGCCTCCCTAAAGGAGGAAACCTGAGTCCTAGAGGCTTCTAGGAAAGCTTATCCAAGAAGATGAGAAGGGGCAGCTCACTTGCCAAACATCCTCTTGAAGAGCCTGGTGGATTCTCCAATCCCCACTCAAACACACTCTTCTCTCTCAGGGTAGAAATTTATAAGTTTCAATATTCAGCTAACTGCCATTTATCCCTGTCATTTTAAAATTTCTCTCACCATTCTCAGGGGCCTGGGAGAGCATAGGACTGACTGCCTGGCCTTGAACTTAACCTCCTCCTGATTCCATATCCTGCACTGTCACTGCTATTCTGCCTTACTGTCCAGTGAGCATACTTGAAATTTCCAGGTTATGTGGGTTTTGGAAACCATAAGTCACTGTGGATATAAAGATCAAAAGCAGTCTTGATGTTTTATGATTTCCCTTGAAAAATGACCGTTTTGTGGTTTCCCTTTTTCAGTGACAAAAGGATGTTTCTGACTCTGCTGTTTTAGTCTCTTATTTCAACAGTGAATAAAAAGCCAGACAAATAAGGTTCTTAAGAACTTTCCATATTTATTTTACATAGAGTGTTACCATACACATCTCATGCCAACGCACAGGAGGCGGTTACAAACAAACTCACTGGCTTCTGTTACCCAAAGACACATGGGAATAAATAAGGATAGGCGGGGTCTTTTTTTTTTTTTTCTTTTTTTCCCTCAGGAAATGACTTTTTTTTTTTTAACTGTACAAAATTTACATTGTGAAGGGTAAGAGTGATAATCAAGAGCTTAGGGATAGGAGAGCTTGGGAATCAAGTTCAGCGCCATGTGGCACCTGGGATCCTGAAGCCCTGAACCTGCCTTTGCTCAGCTGGATGCTGCTCTTGAGCGGGAAGTTGTGATAGGATCTCTATCCAGGTGGGCGACTATAGGAGTGTGGGGGGTATCTTTCTTGTCCACCTGGGACATAAAAAAACAGCCTGCACTCTGAAACCTGCCCAGCTTAGCTGAGTGAATGAGTGATTGATGCCTTGGCTGACAGCCAGCTGTCTCCTTCACCGGCTAGGATCATGAAACGAGCTATGTGCTTTCAGTTTGGTCCTACCAAGCAGGGTGGATGAGGATGAAGTGGCTTTGCTGAGCTCTCTCTTTTTTTTGTCTCAGTTGCTGTGTCAGTGCCAATGGAACAACTGCTGGGAGAAAAAAAAAAGCCAATTGACCAATCTGAGAGAGAGTAAGCATGTGCCAGTGATGTGCTTTTTATTTAGCTTTCAGCATGCCCAGAGCCCTTCAGCAGGCAATAAAACAAAACTCATTTCCGCTTAATTGAATTCGTCTTCATCTCATAGATTCCAACTTTTAAAGTGCAATGCTTCAAAATGAGCCTCCACAACTCTTCCAGCCTTTGCTGGATGGCTTGGGGTGGGTAGCAATGTCCATCGTGAGAACTGAGGGGTCAGGCAAAATATGTAATCAAATGCATGTCAGAATTCCTGAACAAGGAATTGCAGAGGCCAGATATCAGCCGGGCAGAAGCCATTAACAGCTTTTGCTAAAAATCTGAAATCTTCAGTTGCTAACAAGGTAGCAGATATACGTAGAAGTTGGTGAATGACTGAGCCTGAGAATGGGATGTTTTCTTTCCTACATATTCCTCAAATAGTCATTCACAGTGAACCCTGGGCCAGATTATCCCTTAGATTATTTTCTTTAATAGACCTTAATAACTTCCCTATCCCTTGGTTTGTGCCTCTCCCTTTTTTAAAAATAACATCCACCCATTGGAAACTTCTGGAGTTTAATAAGTAAGTGCCAAACTTTCTATGTAGACCATTAGCTAAATGCTGAAGATGATGGGCACTAGGTAATTAATTGTTCCCTTGGAGCAAAGAACAGGGCTAAATACTGTCAACATTTTTGGATGGTATCCCTTTGATTTAAAAAAAAAATCAGTCCTATTGTGTAAGCAAGGGAAGAATTTTCAACAATATAACATCTTAGAAAAGAACAAGCTGCTAAACCATAGACTTCTGTCTATAAGAAAATCAGAATGTTGCCTCTTATTAGCCCTTCCTCCCATTCTTTCCCTTAAGTACAAGGCTCCTTAACCTGGGGTCTTTGAACTTAAAAAAAATTATTTTTGCTAGTTCCTTTGACATAATTGGTTTGCTTTGTAATCCAATGTGTTTTATGCATTTAAAGACATCCTTCTGAGAAGGGGTCCATAGACTGCATCAAATTATTGAAGGGGTCCATTACACAAAGACGATTTAGAAGCTCTATCCTACAATAACTGAAAAAGTTAAGTATATTTGGATGGACATAAAGTGATACCTTCGTATCTATTGCAACAGCAGCTCACCAGAAAGGAGATCTATTTGAAACACATAACTAACCATGGTTTTTTTTGGTTTTTTTTTTTTTGGATGGGCTACCAACATGTGCTTTGAAAAACAAGATGACTTCACCATGCCTCCTAAATAGTTTTTTTTTTTTAAACCTATCAGTTTTTTAAATTTTCCTTGTTTCTTCGTGAGAATTTCTGAGCAAAAGATGCCATGATGAATAAATTAACTTCCAGGAAGTTCCATAAATCAAAAGAGGAACAGGCTGCCCTGCCAGTGCCCCCTAAACTTGCACTATTTCCTTAGGGTGTTTCTGTGGGTTTTAAGAGAGGGTGAGCTGAGCAGATTTGAAGAACTAGCAAAACTGGCAGTCTACTAGGTTTGGTGCTACTGTGAGGCTTGCTTTAACCCCATCCCAGTTGGTTTTCCAAATTGTGCTAATTAGCTCTGGAAAAAAAATTGATTCTTGGAACATTAAAGGAAATCCCTGGTGCCAGTGTTGAAGAAATCTGGGCCCTTGGGCCTTTGCTTCCAGCTCACACAACCTTTGCAACCTGCTAAGGACTGTGAAAGATATTCAGGGTTTCCCTTTTGCTATACTATTCTAAAAACGTGGCAGCCAAAGTTCAGTTTTACAAAAAGGAGAAAAAAACAAAAACTAGGTGTCCACATTGCTTAGAAATTCTCAGTGTAAAACACATCATTGGTGCACATAGAATCTAAGGAATAATGTCTTTTGCAGGCCCCCTCTATTCCCCGACTTGCCTCCTCCCTCCCCCCCATCAAAAAAAAAAAATAACCATTGAGACAATAGCACATTTGGCCCCTGACCTTGGAGAACAAGTATTCCTACATAATATGGATATGACCTGCTTTCAACAGTCACAAGGGCTATGGTAAGAGGAGTTTTTAAAGAATACGGCAGCAAAGGATAAACCTGCTTATTTCTTTTTAGACTTAGGGATTCTCAACATAAGGCCCATGAAAGAGGATTTTTTTTTTTTTAGTATTTTGACAATTATATTAATATAATTGGCTGTCTTTGTGATATTGTGTGTTTTATTTTATACATTAGGAAACATCATTCTGAGGAGGGACCTGTAGACTTTTCCAGACTGTTAAATGGGCTCGGCTCATGACACAAAAAGGACTTGGACCTCTGCCTCCCACATGTCCATTTTCTTTCTGTCATAGGCTCATAGTTATAGAGCTGGGAGGGACTTATTAAGTCATCTATTATAACCCCCTCATTTTATAACTGAGGAAAGGGAAGTCAGAGTTAGTCATTTGCCACCGGTGATAGCAAGTCAGGATTCAGAACTAGGTTCCCAGCCTTCCAACTGCCTCCATGGGTAATCTACCCTAGAAGAGCCATTCAGATAAGAAAGAGCTTGTGGAGTTCTTGGTCCCTGGGTTAACACCGAACAAAACTATGTCTTATTGCTTTCTTTTGTCTAGAATGTGTAGCAGGTATGAAGCAGCCAGAAACACTCACCAAATGGGGAGATGGGAGTGAGTGGGGTGATGTCCCTTGTCTCCTGAGCTGATAGTTAGGAAACCATCTAAAAGAATTTCAACTCACATATGAAGAGCTTTATCATCAATAAGCAAGTCAGGAAGCCGCCATTTCTTCACAATGGTGTCTACCATGGGCTGGGGTTCTTATAAAGCAGGATTTGATCTTTCCCTTTTCTGCTAATTTATGTTGTGCTGTTGCAAGACCAGGTTATCCTAGGGATGCTTTCAATTCTATATCTGGCAGATGAACAACCTTACCTAGGATGAGCCCAGATATAATTCTAATGATATACTGCATTAGTGCAACAGTCAGGAACCCTCAAAAGAAATGGATGTAATTACAAGCTAGGTTTCTTTGGGTCTTTTAGTGACAGTTACATGTGTGAGTCCTATTCTATCCCCCATGAAATACAAGATTTAACAGAGCATTCACATTCTATCACTTTTAGGATGCCAACCTAATTGTGAAACATTGAACAAATCACATTTATGTAAAAGGACCAGCATGGCTCTTTAGTGTTGCAAAAGGCTCGTGTTTTAAATGGGGTTTACCCACAAAGGTACCCTAAAATCTCAACTCAAAATGTATTAAATATAGTACTGCCTCTTTGCCTCTTTGCATTACTGTCCCTCCAAGTAAATCTTATGCTAGTCAATAGGGCTGAGCTGACTACATTTTCAGAATCTATCTTCATCAACATTTATTTCCTCTGATTGTCTTTCTAAATTGTCGGCTCCGTAGTTTAGCATTTCATCTTTCTAACTTGTAGCCTGATTGTAAAGGGAGTGATATTTGTGAATAAGATTATCCCAATCAGGGACCAAAAAATATCCAGATGTCAGTCAATAAGGTAGTCATTTCCCATCTCCAAAGGACAAATCTAATAACATGTTCATGGATTTGTTTGTTTAAATAAAATCAAGGATACACTGACATAATCAAGTAGAGGGGAGAAGTCATCTTTTCACGCCAAAAATAAAAGTGTTTTTGCTACCAAATGATGGCAATCATTGTTTCCAGTGATTCTGGGAACATATGACTGTACCTCCAAACTCAGGTTTTGGTGATGTTGGCCCAGAAAGAATTTTTAATTTAGGGAGCACTGAGTCTGCTACAAGAAGCTCATTTCCTGGTAAAGGCAATGATTTGGGAAGCATTCAATGAAAAACACCAGCTGAAGTGGAGTTCCCAGAGCAGTCACACTCCCACGAGCTTCCAGAGTAATGAACAGCCAAAGCTTCTAAGTGTGGGTAATGAGGGGAAGAACCGAGTCAGCGTTCCTTATGGCCCTCTTCACAGAGCCAAGCATATCCATTCCCCATGCTGTTCCTGAAGGAATCCTCTGCTCCCACCCATTCCCCCCATAGAACAATACCCCAGGATTATCGCAATACAACCTTCCAGGAATCAGTGGAGAACTCCCATTGAAAATAATGGAAATTCATAGTGGTGCATCTGTTATCCATGAAAAGTATATTTGTCTCTAGATACTTGAATGGACTCTCAGGCCAGAAGAATAGACAAGGGAGCAGAGTCACTTAAAAAGGAGGATGATCCATTTCATCCAGCCAAGAAGCTGGACTGGTCGGGAAGTCTGGGTAGCCAACACTGCTTCCTGTAGAGATATCCGAGGTGGGCCCCCCAGTCATGACTCTCAGTGTCTGGGTCACTCCCTGCCCTCCATGTGCAACGATTCCCAAATGGTTGTCCATCGTGTAATCCAGCCCATTGAGTAATGGAGTATGGGATGGCAAGGATGATACGGAAGATGGAGACTGGGGAATTCCGTAAGGACTCCCGTCCCTCAAGTCCTGATAGGATTGTCCTGTCCCATCCATGGAGAAGCTCCCATTCATTAACTGTCCGCCTGCAACGTCCCCCACGTTGCCATAAATTCTATTGGTGTGGCCGAGATCTGAGAGAATCTGATCTTCTGTGGACAAAAGAACGGAGATTTAATGACGGACGCCAGTCACCCTGTAGCTCCCGGCTCTTCACGAGATAGGAGAGCCCGCTAGAGAAAGAGAAGCACAAGGACTCCAGCTGCCACACTGCCAGTCCCCTGCCAGCAGTCATTGGCAGCAGGACACCCACATGAGGCTCATCCTGGAGCCCGGACAAACCCACCTGGTCCCTACTAAGGCATGTATTCGCCAAGCACCCACCATGAGGTTGCTGGAGGCTCCAGAGAACCAAAGCAGCAGCTCTGGGGCCCTGGCTTGTCCTCTTGGAGACCCTAGGCCCTTGAAGGGTGCCCAGAGGCACAGTAGCCCATTTTAGCCAAATAATAGTGGGACATTTTGTGTTCTGTGATCAGATCTCCAAATAGAAGTTTCTTGAGGACAGGGACTATTATTCCTATGTTTTCTGTTTGCCTTACACACAGCAAGCACTTAATAAATGTTTGTTGAGTTGAGTTCAAACCTGACATAATTACCAGGAGGATATCCCAAGTGCTGAAACTGGGAAGCAGCCCCCTTGTTCTGCATGGACCTCAATTCAGTCTTACCCTCCACGCTCATTTGGAGCCTTTATTATCACACATGCAAATGGACTTTTCATTTTAACTAAGTGTCACTGAGGGCAGAATTTCCTGGCTCTTTGATAAACTGAGACACTCACAAGTAGCCCTACTAATTTTCCCCCCTTCCACATGGTAGACCCCACGTTGGGGACCTGCCTTGCCTGCCCTTAGAGCTGGCTCCACTTATGTAGGAATTCATTTCTTCCAGGATAAGGAAGTGTTTTGATTTCCTCGCTTTCGTTGGTTATACAGAGGGGAGAAAACACCATTCAGGTGTAGATAGTAAAAGCAGTCCAGGACCATTGTTACATCTCAGTCAACAAGCATTTATTAAGTGCCTGCTGTGTGCCAGGCACAGTTCCAGTCACTAGGGATAAAAAGACATAAATGAAACAGTCTCTGCTCTCAGGAGCGTACATTCTACAAAAGGGACAACAGGTACAGTAAATACAAAATATAAACATGGCAAATACAGGGTAATTAAGAGGGTGGTAGTCAGAAAAGGCCTCATGTAGTGGCCCCTCAGCTGAATTTTCGAGGAAATGAAAGTTTCTGAGAGGCAGAGGTGAGGAGGGTGGGCATTCCTGGCATGGGATATGGCTCGTACACGGGCACAAAAGCAGGAGATGGAAAGTTTTGTGTGTCAGGGGGAGGGAGGGAAGCCAGGAAGGCTGGAGCAGAGAGTGAGTGAAGGAAAGTAGTATATACTAAGTGCAGCATCAAGCAGAGAGAGTTGTACGTGATCCCAGAGGTAAAAGGGAATCATTGTAGTTCATTGAGCAGGAACATCAACTGTGTTTTAGGAATATCACTTTGGGAGTAGTTTGGAAAAAGTATTTGAGACTGTGAAAACTGAGTAATTATTGCTGTTACAATAGGCCAGGTGAGAAGTGGTAAGGGCCTGAACTAAGATGATGGCCACATGCACAGAGATGGAGATGGACATGAGAGATAGAGATAGAGAGTTAACAAGACCTAGCAACTGACTGGAAAAAGAATGAGGAGGTGGAATTAAGAATTGAGAATAGCGCTGGGATTGTGAACCTGCCTGACTAGAAAAATGAGGGTACCCTCAACAACAACAATAAATAATAATAATGAGGAAGTTGCAAGAGAGGTGAATTTTGCAGAAAAATAATGAGTTCTGCTTTGGACATGTTGAGTTTGAGGTGCCTCCTGGACATCTAGTTCAAAATGTCCTATAGGCACTTGGTGATACACAGTGAAAGCTCAGGAGGAAGCCTGGGGCTAAATAGATAGGTCTGAGATTAATCTGTATAGATTAATAAAAGAATAAATAAGATATTCAGAGAGCAAAAACAATAATAGCAAAAACATTACTAAGTTCTCAGAGAGGTCTCCTGTTGACCCTAGGTTTTGTCATTAGGATAAATAAACTACTTTCTGGAAATAAAGCATAAACTTGAGTAAGGAAAGTTATCCTCTTATTCCTTAAGTGACCTCATCTTGGAAAGCTAAGGGGCACTGCTTGTTCCTGTGAAAGATCATTCCTCTCTGTGGGGCTGATCCCAGAGGGTAGGCTGCCTCACCTTGGGACCAGGCCAATGAAAAACTAAGCTGAGGATTGGGTGATTCCCCCAGAAGGCCCACTGATGCCTCTGTCTAGAGATCTCTCTTAATACTGTACAAAGATGGGTCACAAAACAAAGTCCTCAAGTCTCCTGGAGTTTGTTTCCAAATACATTGGCAGCCTAATTCATACTGGTAAAGAAGTGACTTTCCCTAAAGTCCCTGAGAGACCTGGAGTGGAGGGTGGGTGGACTCCAGCACTCCTGCCACCACTAGCACCACGTTTCCCTTTCAGCTGCAGGACCTCGTGGCTGCATCCACCCTCTCCCCTTTGGCCCTTCTTCTATCATTCCTGAACATGCAAGCCCACACTTACCCCCCCCAGCCTAGCTAAATCGTAAAGGCGTGCTTCTCCAAGGAAGCGGGAATCTGCAAAGCGACTGCTGGGCAGGGCACGAAGGCTAGAACTCGGGTCTCCTGACGCCCAGGCCAGTGTGGCTCCTCCTGTTGCACCAGGAGGCCTCCCTCACCCCACGAGCCTTGCTGTTGTGACTCTGCTCACCTCGGAAGCTCAGCTCACTGTCACTAACCCCACAGTCCTCTGCAGAGCTCTCTTTCTCATGTTTACTGCCTCCCCGGCTCCTTTTGACACTCTTGTAGAATTGGCCCCAGCGGTGGCGTCCAGCGTCCTTCTTCAGCCGTTTCTCTTTAGCCCTCCGGTTCTGGAACCAGACCTAGAATGTAAGGTCAGAGGACACAAAAATTACTCATTAACTTCACTGTCGCTAAGGAACTGCTAGGATGCCGAAAAGCAGAGATTATAAAAGAACCTTGGTCCCTAGGAAGCCACCTCCTTTCTACCACACAGGTACAGAATACTGCATTTAAAGTTTTACTGTTTTGATTTTTTTTTCTCTCCCTCTTTTTTCTCTTAATTCCTTGTTAAAGGAGGTGGTTGAATGGGTGGGGGAAGGAACAGGATATAAGACAAATCTAAGTGATGTAAAAACAAGATAACAATAAAAATGAATTATTTGGAGAGAAGGCAGAGAGGATTTGAAAGTACCTAAGAGCCTGGGGTGTTGCAGTTTCTTGGCCAAAGTCACCTTTCTCCCATTGTATAAGCCCAGTGAAGTCCCCCAGAAAATCACCAAATACAATATTTCATGGCAAGGTTAGTGATCCTGTATTCAATGCAGGATAGAGGCTAAAAGTGAGATGGTTTTCAATTAGGGATCCTATTGATGTCATTCCTCTTTCGGAAAGAGTATAAAATGTATGTGAATTGAGGGGTGAAGCAGGATTGAGGAACAGTTAGGTAAAGATCAAAGAAGGAAAAAACAGAAATTGTTATAATAGGGAAAGACTCCGGACTAACAAACCATGAGGAAAAGGGGGATAATGAATTCATGCCCACCACCGGGTATGGAGTGAGCGCTTAATAAAGGCTTATCTCTATTTTCTCCCATATCCCAAAGGTGAGGGGTTACCTATTCTGGCAAATGCTGGAGGTCCTTCTCTGACAACAGCACAGTGGACAAATCCTTGACATGCACCAACTTTCATCTGTGGACCTGATTCAGACCCATAATAGAAATTTAACGAAGTGAAAACACAGAGACTTGGAGAGGAAGAGAGGTCATGATGTTTCAATGGACAGAGGCTGAAGCATCCTGAACTTTGAGAAAATAGATTTCAAAGATTTCAGGCCAAAGATTGGTAGAACCCAAAGGCCTGAGATTCTTCCCGGGAAGTCTGCTCAACTAGGGTGGGAGACTCTTCAGGGAGGTGATACAGATGTAAATGATCCTGGGGAGGAAAAGAATAATATGTTCATGGGAAACTCATCAAGAAACTCAAATTTTACAAAGATGTACTCAGAAGGAAGAAATGAGGTGTCTGAGGGTGAAATCAGAAGAGATGCTATAATATTGCAGATGAGAGAAAACCAGTTGAATTCAATCAACATTAAGTCTTTCATAAGGAAGGCATCACCAGCTCAGATAAATCAAAATTGCTGGTTACTCAGCAGACAATAGTGGAGGAGAAGAAATAATACTAAATTTGATTGGTGTACAAGAGTTGTATAATAACAACTAGCATTTATATATATATATATATACATATATATGTCATATATATATATATATATATATATGTCACTTTAGATTTGCAAATATTATCTCATTTGATCTCCTTAGTAACTCTAGAAAGCAGGTACTAATTGTCCTTGGGAAGAAATTGAGAGAAACAGACTTTCTCAGGGTGAGACAGCTTAGGTGCCTGAGGCTGGATTAGAATGCAGGTTTTCCTGATTCCCTGTCTAGCAAAGAGAGGTGGCTGGTGAGAACAAGATATACACCTACTGTGCTGCTACCCAGGGGATGTAAGAAGACTTGTAAAAAAGCATCTCTTTTATTGAGCAAATCCTTTTTTGGAAGATTTATGGGAAGACATGGACAGAAATCATGGTCTTTGCCATTGAATGGGGTATCCACATGGCTGAGTTATGTTGTCTTCAAGAGAAGAAATCAGAAAAGATCACAGTGAACTAGATGGAAAGATGAGTGCCAAGAATGAGGGGGAAAGCTCAACTTTTTGCTTCTGTTTTTTCCACCAAGGAGAATGATCTCCAAACTGAGAATAATAGAAAGGGGGTGGAATGACAAATGAAAAGCTAGTGAGAGTTCATCCAGCTATCCTCACTGAAGCCCATTTATCTGGCATCTCACCAGGACACTGAAAGAATGTGATAGCTGAACAACTGCTGGTCTTTGAGGCGTTATGGAGGACAAAGAGATACCACGAGTCTGGAAATGGAACAATGTCCTTCCCCTCCCCCCCCACTTTTTTCTTCTTTTTTTTTTTGTAAAGAAGAAGATAGTTGTCAAATTGAAAAACAAGGAGCTTGAAATTAGTTCCTAGCAAAATTCTAAAATGCATCTTCAGTAGATGATTTTTAAACATTTATAAAGAGAAGTGACATTCACATACCATATTGACTTAGTATTTAATAGTTCCTCAAATAATGAAGAGGCAGCATAGAGTAGAAGATGGAGGGCCAACTTTGGAGCCAGGAAAACTTGTGTTCAAGTTCTGTCTCTGATACATGTTGATTTTGTGACTGAGCAAATCATTTAACTTCTCAGTTCTTTAAAACTATTATGGAGAAGATGAGTTTCCATTAGTGAATTTTCTGGGTCTAGTCCCTATCCCTTCCCTGTCCCTGATAGACAGACAGATGAAGACTAATACAGATAATAATGTATTTCAGCAAAAAAAAGTAGATTGTAACAGTACCTCTTTGGACTTGATGAGGAAGTGTAGACTAGATATTAACACATTTAGATAAATTTGGAGTTAAATGAGTGATCCACTTAATCAGTGATGATTGCCACAGCAACCATGTAACATCTCTAGTACAGAACATTCAGGCTTTGGGGGGAGGAATATTTTTCCCCTTTTTATCATTGATCTGGATGAAGGTAAAGATGAATGAAAATCATGAATGATTTTGAATGGAAAAAATGAAGAAAAAATGATTGAAAAATGAAAAAGAAATGTTAAGTGTTAATATATTGTAGTTAGTATAGTTAAATGAGAATACAAGTATATAATAATAATAATAATTATTATTATTATTGTAATAAGTAGGGAGAATACAAGTGTAAGAAACAAAAGTAGTCTCTACCTTTAAGAAGCTTACATTCTAAGAAAGGAAGACAATGCATATAGGGAAGTAATGGATAGAGATGGATATTTTGGTTTAGAAAGTTGTAGGGACGATGAGTGAATCTGTAGGAGAGTAGATTGACAATACCTTTCTCAAGTACAATAAGGAAGTTGATTTGATTCCACAAAAATTACTGAGGATCTCAGAGAACTTTTTTTTTATATTGGTTATATCTATTGATATTTACCATATTAGAAATTAAGATCTTAGTTTGTTATGAAAATAATTTTGATCTCATGGGCTCTCTGAAAGGTCCTCCCAGGAACTTCCAAGGGTCCCCAGACCATACTTGATGAACTCTGGCTCTACAGAATAGATGATTTATGAAAGCATGACTGGCATCTTCAGACATTTGAAAGGCTGCTGTGTGAAATAGGATGAGGCTTTTTTTATTGATCCCAGAGTTGAAGAAAGGCCAATTTTTAGCTTGATATAAGGAAAAGCTTGCTACAGTTATAGCTGTACCAAAAGAGAATGAGCTGCTGTTCAAGAGGTCTGCATTTCCATTACTGGAATCTTCAAGCCAAAAATGAATGAGCCCTATTCAGGGTACTGGAGAGGGGAGTCCTGTATACAGGGAGTGCTTGAGGACCCTTAGCCTTCCTTTGATTTCCTAAAAGACTCTATGCAGACTGCAGCTCCAGGCTCCAGGCAAATGCTATGCTGGCTGTCCCTGGAGTTTGTCAGGCTTGTGCTCAAGACCCTTCATTTCCCGTTCCTGGGGCTCCCTAAAAATCAAGTCCTTAGCTAACGTGAGAAAGAAACAGTTTTTCCTGGAGTAACCTAGTCCCCTTCCCATGAAGGAGAGCTTCCGGGCCTGGCCACTGAAAAGGGAGTCTGAGCCAGCCGGGCGGCTGCAGGAGGAGCAGCTGCCTCACCTGCACGACCCTCATGTCCAGCCCCGTCTCGGAGGACAGCTGCTCCCTCACGTGCCGGGCTGGTTTGGGAGAGTTCTTGTAGGCATTCTTTAGTGTCTCCAGCTGTTTGGCTGTGATGGTGGTCCGAGGCCGCTTAGCGCCAGCTTCTGAGTCATCTGAAATTGAAAAACAAAAATCCTTGACCTGAACAGAAGGCTCTGCACATCAGCTTGGGTGGCTGCTCTGCCTGCATTCAGATCCTGCCTCAGACACAGACTAGCTGTAGGATCCTGTGCAAGTCACTTAACCCTGTGTGCCTCAGTTTCCTCATCTATCAAAGGAGTTGGAGGAGGGAATGGCAAACCACTGCGGTGTCTTTGCTAAGAAATCCCAAATGGGATCACATAACTGAACAACAATATGGTCTGTGTAATTATCAATAGCATTGTCTAGATAATAGCTGACATTTATATGGCTCCTGCTATGTGTCAAGCTCTGTGCTAAGTGCTTTTAAGTGATTAGTTCATTTAAATGCCCACAACCCAACGCTCAGTGGTAGGTGTTATTTATTATCCTCATTTTGCAGATGAGCAAACTGAGGCAAACGAGTGAAGAGACTTACCCAGAGTCATGCAGCTACTAAGTGTCTGAGGCCCTCAGCCTAGCTGCCTCCTTTAAGGTTGTAGTGAAGATCAAATGTGATCATAATATGCACAAAGCTCTTTGCAAGCTTTAAAGTACTGAACAATGCCAACTATTATAGGAAACAAAACTGAAACATGGCTCTTGACTTTAAACAAGCAGCCTGGTGGAGTGGAGTCAATGGACCAACATTCCAGTCCCACCTTGTGCCAATTATTCCTTGTGTTATTCCATGTCTAACCTTAGACAACCTTCCTATGCCTCAGTTTCTCCAACTATGAAAATGAGGGGAGAGAGTCTTTGAGACATATTTTTTTTTTTAAAAGGAACAGAAAGGTCAGGCAAGTAGAACAGTTTTGAAAGCTGCAAGTTGATATTATTATTTACTTTAAAAGAAAAGCAAGTTACACATGATGGAAACCAGGAGTTGTGCTACGAGCCTCCTTTTTGGTTCTATGTCTAGTCTATGCAAATATCTCTTCTAGTTGAAGTTTGCCAAGTTCTAAATAAAAATCTGTAAATTGAGGGCGTTAGGTTAGATGGCTTCTACAAGTCCTTTCTCTCTCTCTCTCTCTCTCTCTCTCTCTCTTTCTGGATTTTTCCTATATATGGTGTTTCTGACCTGTCTTTTTCTATCTTTTCTCCTCGGTACTTTGGGCCTTCTTAAACTTTTTCCATTCATGACCTCTTTTCACCCAAAATATTTTTCTGAGACCCAAGCATATAGGTATATAAAATAGGGATACAAATCAAACATTTTCTGATAATAAATCATAATTTCATGACCCCCATAGTCAGATATGAGACCTCATAGGAGGGTCACAATCCACAGTTTAAGAAGCTGGGCTTCAGATGACCAGATATCTCAAGTCTCTCTGCCTTTCTGTTTTTTCTCTCTCTTCTACCGTCTTCCCAGTTAGGAATAAAGTTCTCTGTTCCTTCATCTATGTTCCCTCTTTCCATTTTTATGCTGGTTCTTTCTGTTCTTAACTTCTGAGTTGTCTTTTCCTTCATTCAGGCTCCAGTTTATCACAGATTATCTTCACCCAATGAGAGAGAGAGAAAGGGCAGAAGGAGGGAAAGACAGAGACAGAGAGAAAAAGAGGGAGAGAGGGTAGAGAAAAGAGAAAAAGAGAGAGAAGAAAGAGAGGGAAGGAGAGAAAAAGGAGATGGAAAAGAAAAAGAAGGGAAAAAAAAAAAAGAAATAAGCCTTGGGAATCTGATTTTGTCCTAACAAAGGCAAACGACTACTGTTCTTGTAATCCAATGACATGCTATAAGAATAGGAGCACTTAAGTCTGTCTGCTGTCTTCAGCATGTAAGTTTTTCACAGGGCAGGGACCATCTCATTTACAATCAGTGATCAATCATTTAGGGGTTGATTTTCCAGCTTATTAATTAATCTGTTTCCTTGCTGCTCTTTTTGGTCTCACTGGCTATTTACTCATTTGCATCTTCACCAGGGAGATAGACAAGGGAAGGAGGAAAAAAACCCAAAGGTGCCTCAGAGGCCAAAGCCCACATCTTTCCAAGAGGAGAGAGAATTTGCTCAAAGTCACCTACAAAGTAAGTCACCAGTGCTATTATCTCCTGGTACCTTTTCTGTGCTTCCCCTCAGATCAGGCCTTTTCCTTTCTAGTTATATAATAACAGGTCCCAGTTTGAGAAAGAAAGAGAGAGCCTGAGAGACAGAGAAAGAGATAACTTTTCTCAGGAATACAAGAATCCAAGATGATTTCAAAACACTCATGATGGAAAATGCCATCCACACCCAAAGAAAGAACTATGGAGTCTAAATGCAGTTCAAAACATTCTATTTTCACTTTTTGTTGGTTTTTTTTCCTTTCTCATTGTTTTCCCTTTTCTTCTGATTTTTCTTTCATAACATGACTAATATGGATATATGTTTAGCATGATTGTACATGTATAACCTCTGTCAGATTTCTTGTTGCCTTGAGGAGGGGAGAAAGAAGGAGTTTCTGGGAAAGGAAGAAAAAAAATTGGAATTCAAAATCTTAAAAACTATCTCTACATGAAATTGGAAAAAAAACAAAATACAGTTAAGTGAAGCTACAGCAAAAACCCAAACCAAAACAAAATAAAAAATACTTTTGGATGCATGGACTTCCTTCTAGACTTCATTTCTCAAATCTGAACTATTTTTTCTCAGACCTCCACTAATTCATATGTTTAGTATTTTAATATTTCATTATCCAAACAGGCTTTGGCTAGTTTGGAAGGATCTTGTCAGCCTTTGCAAAGATTTTCTGTCTCTCTCTCCTCTGAAGCAAATAATGACATTTGCTCATTTGCCATTATCTTTGCTATGGTCTTTTAGCTTATGCTATCTACAAGACAAGATGACCAAGCCATCTGAGAGAGAGAGAGAGAGAGGCAGGGGCAGGGGAAGCTGACTGAGTTGTGTCTTTTTGGGGGTTTTGTTTGAGGGGAAGAGAAGTAATTTGGGTATAAAATGATCCAGGCCTATAATTACCATAAATTTCTGACAACTGACTAGATATTCTAGACCCAGTGCTTTGGTGACTCAATTATGAATAACATTTTATTTGTGAGCAGTCTTTTTTAAAAATTTTGATAATAGCTTTTATTTTCAAAATACATGCAAAAATAGTTTTCAATATTCACCCTTGCAAAACCTTGTTTTCTGAATTTTTCTCCCTCCTTTCCTTCTACCCTCCCTCAGACAGCAAGTAATCCAATATAGGTTAACATGTGCAATTTTCCTAGACATATTTCCACATTTATCATGCTACACAAGAAAAATCACATCAAAAAGGGAAAAAAGAAAAAAAAAGAAATAAAGCAAGCAAACACTGACAAAAGCGGTAAAAATACACTATGTTGTGATCCACATTCAGTCCCCTCAATCCTCTCTGGATGCAGATGGCTTTCTCCATTACAAGACAATTGGAACCAGCCTGAACCACTTCACTGTTGAAGAGCCTCGTCAGAGTTGATCATCATATAATCTTATTTCTGTAAACAATGTTCTCTTGGTTCTACTCATTCATTTAGCATCAGTTCATGTAAGTCTCTCCAGGCCTCTCTGAAATCGTCCTGCTCATCATTTCTTACAGAACAATAATATTCCATAATATTCATATACCAGAACTTATTGAGCCATTCCCCAACTGTTGGGCATCCACTCAGTTTTCAGTCCCTTGCCATTAAAATGTGCGCTGCTATAAAAATTTTTGCATGTGGGTCCTTTTCCCTTTTTATGGTCTCTAGAATACAAACTGTGAGCAATCTTAGGGCAATTTATTTGAACAAATACTACATGCCTACAACATGCAAGCCTCATACTGAGGACCCCATGTCCCTACGTCCTTTTTTCCCCCTTTATATTCTTTGGCAATGTGCTGGATTTGAATCTTAAATCTGCCATTTAGCACCTCTGGGGCGCTTTGGACCAGTCTCTTTATTCTCAGAGCCTTGGTTCTTTCATGTGTAAAAGGAGAAAATCATGCAAGGTGATCTTCCAATGTCCTTCCTACCTCTAAATCTAGAATCAACCAGTCCCTCTGGGCTCTTTATGCAAACATCAGGAAAACCAAAAGTGACAATAATGATCAAGGTCGTCCTTATATGCCTTAGAGAAGAATGTACCATACAGTATGCCTTGCACATCGACTGATTGTCTGACCTAACACTAAAAAGTTGCTCCCCTTACATTAAAAAATCTCTACCTGCTAGATGGTCACTTTTAGAAAAGCCAAAGTCTTTCCCTCCTTAATTGTAAATTATTTAAAATGAAAATATATCTATTAATCAATTCAAACTAAGGCATAAGTGGCCGGCATCAGGACCTTTACCAAAACAAGAGGTGTGGTAAACACGAGGGTGGTAATGGATGCCCTGGAAGAGGTTGGGACCTTGCAAGGAAGCCAGGAAGGCTCTAGACCTGGGACAGCATCCATATTTCCCAGTTTGCCTAAGGCCCAACCTGATCAGGACCACTAATAACCTAATGTCTTTCTCTTCTGAAAGTCAGAACAAAAGAAGTAGACTCAGGAGGAAGGTGGAAGTTTTACTTAGTCTCTCTTTCTCTTGCTGTTCTGCTCCCCAGAGGGCTCTTCACTGTTAATTCACGCTCACCAATCATGCCCAAGGGCCTTCCCCAAAGAGGCGTCCCTGCCAGTCCCTAACACAGGCCCTCTCACACAGGGGGTACCGAGCTTGCAGGAAGCATGGGGGGCTTGACATCCTCGCCAAGCATTCCTCTACTCACCACTGTCACCACAGACTGCTCGGGTCATAGCTCTGAGCTGCAAGGAACCTCACAGCTAGCCCCCCCTCTCACCCCCTCACTCTACAGATGACCAAGCGGAATACTATCATTTGGCCAAGATCACACAGAGGTCAGAGGGATTTGAACTCTCTTGTCTGACTCTGGGGTCAATGTGTCTTCTCCCCTGGCTCCTGGGCCTGTCCTGGGAAAGCCCCAGCGGCGCAGCTCTCCACACGGCATACGGTAGATTTGCGGAAAGGAAAGAAAATAAAAGAAGGGAACCCAAGCCAGGCGTTTCTTAAATGCACGGCTTCAGAAGGGGACGCACACAGAGGCATCCAGGGCTTTTTGTTCAATTCGTGTGCTGTGCACCTACGCGCCGCTAAGTGGCGCCATAGTGCCCAGAACGCCGGACTCGGGAGAGCCGAGTGCAAGTTCCACCGCGGATACTCTGTAACTCCGAGCCCGGGGCGCAGCCCGCAGCAGGCGCGCTGTAAATGCCGGCTGCTGTCAGCATCGTTCGTACAGGCAGAACGCGAGTTAGAGTGCGCCTATGCGTGCGCTCGCCTCGTGCGTGCCGCGTGTGTGCGCATTACATGTGTGTGCAAAGCCTCTGCCTACGTCACGAAATGCGCTGACCGAGCAATTCGCCCATTCTTGCTTTCCCTTACAGACCGGAATTCCCGCGCTTGTTAGCTATTGGCAAGTTCGCAATAAAAACACTTGGACTAAAAAATGAAATCCCGGATCCAGATCTAGTGCCCTCTTTGGCACTTCAGAAACCAGTTATCGCTGGGTGGTTGTAGAGGGTTGGGGGGGAGAGGGGTGGCTAATGCCGTATCCCTAGATGCAGTGTTCAGGTCATGAGCAAGTGAATCAGCACCTGGATAACCAGGAAACCCACCATCCACCGGAGAGACCACAGGGCCCCGCCCCTTGCCAGAGGGCCACGCCCCCGCCAGAGGGCCCCCCCATGTACCAGAGGGCCACGCCCCCGCCAGAGGGCCACGCCCCCGCCAGAGGGCCCCACCATATACCAGAGGGCCCCGCCCCCGCCAGAGGGCCCCACCATGTACCAGAGGGCCCCGCCCCCACTAGAGGGCCCCACCATGTACCAGAGGGCCACGCCCCCGCCAGAGGGCCCCCCCATGTACCAGAGGGCCACGCCCCGCCAGAGGGCCCCCCATGTACCAGAGGGCCACGCCCCCGCCAGAGGGCCCCCCCATGTACCAGAGGGCCACGCCCCCGCCAGAGGGCCCCCATGTGCCAGAGGGCCACGCCCCCGCCAGAGGGCCCCCATGTACCAGAGGGCCACGCCCCGCCAGAGGGCCCCATGTACCAGAGGGCCCCGCCCCACTAGAGGCCCCACCATGTTCCACAGGGCCACGCCCCGCCAGAGGGCCCCCCATGTACCAGAGGGCCCCGCCCCCACTAGAGGGCCCCACCATGTTCCACAGGGCCACGCCCCGCCAGAGGGCCCCCCATGTACCAGAGGGCCCCGCCCCCACTAGAGGGCCCCACCATGTTCCACAGGGCCACGCCCCCGCCAGAGGGCCCCCCATGTACCAGAGGGCCCCGCCCCCACTAGAGGGCCCCACCATGTACCAGAGGGCCACGCCCCGCCAGAGGGCCCCATGTACCAGAGGGCCACGCCCGCCAGAGGCCCCCCATGTACCAGAAGGCCACGCCCCGCCAGAGGGCCCCCCCTGTACCGGAGGGCCACGCCCCCCAGAGGGCCCCCCCCATGTACCAGAGGGCCACGCCCCGCCAGAGGGCCCCCCCATGTGCCAGAGGGCCACGCCCCTGCCAGAGGGCCCCCATGTACCAGAGGGCCACGCCCCCGCCAGAGGGCCCCCATGTACCAGAGGGCCCCGCCCCCACTAGAGGGCCCCACCATGTTCCACAGGGCCACGCCCCCGCCAGAGGGCCCCCATGTACCAGAGGGCCCCGCCCCGCTAGAGGGCCCCACCATGTACCAGAGGGCCACGCCCCCGCCAGAGGGCCCCCATGTACCAGAGGGCCACGCCCCCGCCAGAGGGCCCCCCCCATGTACCAGAGGGCCACGCCCCCGCCAGAGGGCCCCCCATGTACCAGAGGGCCCCGCCCCGCCAGAGGGCCCCCCATGTACCAGAGGGCCACGCCCCGCCAGAGGGCCCCCATGTGCCAGAGGGCCACGCCCCGCCAGAGGGCCCCATGTGCACCAGAGGGCCACGCCCCCGCCAGAGCCCCATGTACCAGAGGGCCCCGCCCCACTAGAGGCCCCCACCAAGTTCCACAGGGCCCCCGCCCCCGCCAGAGAACCCCGCCCCCGCCAGAAGGCCCCGCCCCCGCCAGGAGACCAGAGAGCCCTACCATTCTGTTTGGCGGTCTCGTAGTCTTCCTTACAGACCAGCCTCCCGTCCTCCATGAGGTAGAACTCGTCCCCGGTGGCCAGCTGGCGGCTGCAGATGATGCAGGCAAAGCAGTGAAGGTGGTAAACGAAGTCTTGGGCCTTCCGCACCACCTGCGTGGGGGGGATGCCCTGCTGGCAAGCCGTGCATTTCGTCCCGAAGCGCCTGCGGGAGGAGAGAGAGAGGGGTTAGGGGCGGCGCCTTTCCTCGGGAGGTCTCCCCACGGGGGGGGGGAAGGGCACGAGCCCCGGCTGCGCGCCCGCGCTGTTCACAAGCCCTACCCCCTTCGCCTCGGGGGGCACAGGGCCACGGATCGGGGCCGCCCCGCAGCCGGCCCCTCACAGAGCCGGAGCGGCCGGAACACGTCCTGTGGCACGAACAAGTCGGAAAACACCCGTTCAGTCCCCCAGGCTGCGCCGACTCGATGTGGGCATTGGGGGCCATTTCTGAGTCACTTCCAGTCCCTTGCATAAAGATACCCTCTCCTCCGCTCTTTCCTATGTGAGCTCCCCAAGGCGCAGTCTCTCTGAGCCTCAGTTCCCCCCTCTCTAACCTGGGCGAGACGCGTTCGGGGCCCTTCACTCAGATTCCGTAGCCTAGGAGTTTTTTTATATCTCATAAACTGTTTTTTAGCCTCGGTAACTTATTTCAGCATAATTAGTTTCCTTTGTAATCTACGTATTTTACGTATTTACAAGTATTCCTCTACGGAGGGCTCCCACAGGTTTCCGCCAAGGCGGGTCTGGCACCACGAAAAGGAGCCCTGCTCCAAAGGAGGTCCTCCGCGCTCTCCGCCTGGTTCTGCGGTGCTTTCCGGGCCCGTAGCGGGTCTGGCTGAGAGGGACATCAGCGCCACTTGGGGCTCCTACTCCCCATCCCTACGTTTCCGCGGGCACGGGCCGTCCGCGGGCAGAGCTGCGGGCAGCAGCGCCGCTCCCGGGGAAGGAATGTTGGAGCAGGGACACGTGCCCAGCTCCTCAGGCCAGGGGGAAGGCCACTCGCGGCAGAGCCCCGGGGAAAGCAGGAATGAACCCACTCGGAATAGAGAGAAGCCTGCCAGGCAAGTGGCTTGTCTAACTGGCCAAGGAGGGACCTAGTGAGCCCCAGAGGGGACTGCTGAAGAGCACCAGGTGAGCCTCGCCCGCTTCCCGGAGGAGACTGCAAGAACGGGAGGGGTTGGGGAGGCAGGGGCAGAGTTGAAAACAGCAATCAACCTAATTATTCATGACATTTCACACGGCAGAACTTTATCTTCTTCAAGATGAAAGACTTCGCCTAATGGATCTGAGGAAGGTTTGATTTTAATGGTCCTTTTAACTAATGCTTATAGGCAGTATGATTTCCCCTGAAAGGACAGTACATATTTCATCCACATTAATACCAAATAAATTAATTATGGTCACAGCTATCATGATGAATCCCAGATTAACTCAAAATGATAGGACTCTTATGCTGTAATGATACCTGCTGAAGGGGCTAAAAGGGGTCTGGTGACATGTTGAGCATGTTGCACCTGGAGAGATGGTGGCTAGGATGTGCGCTGTGGAGGGTACTTTCCTGGGTGGGGCCTGGTATCCGGGGCCACACAGCCTACTTAGCCGCAGACACCCAAAGAAGTGGGGAGGGGGAGATCCATGACTGGCACTGAGAGAGAAGATAGGATGATCAATTCTTCTGCGATTGCAAAGGAAAACTCAGGCTCGATTCGGCAGAAGTGTCTAGGAAACAGCCATTACTAAGGTTACTTTTAGCTTGGGGATCTCAAACTGCCAGGCTACCAGAAGGTTGTCTGGTTTTTACTTTGGGGATTTTTTTTTCCTTCTATGAAGGTTCATATTTGCCTGCGTCTATCTTTTAATAACTATCGTTTACATAGTACTTTACAAATATCATCTCACTTGACCCTCATAACAGTCCTGGGAATAGATGTTATTAATATCTCCATTTAACAGATGAAGACACTGAGACAAACAGGTTAAGTGACTCGTCCAGGGTCACACAGTATCTAAGACTGGTAAATGTCTGAGGTCTCCCTGACTTCAGGTCTATTGTGCTTCCTCGGTGCCTTTTTTTATACGATGCCTGTGGAAATACAGAAGACCAACGCTCAATAGATAAGAAGAGGTCAGGAGATAGGAATGAAGTTCTCCGAACAAGAATTTCAAACTCTTAACCATGGGCACTGTACCCTGATACTGGGCTTTGGAGCCCAGATCGCCTAACATGCAGGAAGCCTTACAGAGGCTGCTGTGGGAAACCCCCGATCTCCTACATTGGAGTCCCTCTGCGTACCCTTCCACATGGCTGCGGACGGCTTCCTTTGGCTGACCACCCAAGTGGCACAGGCCGCACCTTTAAAACTCTCTTGTCCTAGACGATGGCACTCTCTCTATCCGCTCCATCCAGAAGGTGAAGATCATCATCCACCCACAGCAAGCACCAGGAACTGAACCAGTGACGCGAGGCTTTCCTTCCCCTGCCCTCCCAAGCTGTGCCAGCTTGGTTCTAGGATTCCAGGCTGGACAACAGAGCCGGCTAGTCTCACAGGGAAGCCTCACTCAGAGAAACCAAGCACAGGGTGGGTTGGAACTTGGAACTGGGACTGTGCGCTCTATAGAAACTAAGCTAAACTATGAATTACATCTCTTTTCCTCCCTTAATCAGAAATTGAAAATATAAAAAAGAAAAGAGCAAGACATGTTAGAGAATTTTCTGTATATTTGTTATTATATCTTTCCTTTTTGAAGTTTTTAATTTTCAAAACATATGCAAGGATAATTTTTCAGCATTGACCCTTGAAAAATCTTGTATTGCAATTCCCCTCCTTACCTATTATTATATCTTTCAAAGTAAATATTTCTTTATAATAATTAGGGTAGTTGTTAATGATTAAATGAAACTGGGGTATAGGAGACTTTGTCCTATATTTGGGAGGGGCTGGAGTCATTTGTGGAGAGCCCAAGTCAGTACTAGAGAACCCTGAAGGAGAGATAAATTAGAAAAGTACACACCAAAACAGCTCTGAGATTTTACCTAACATGCGGTAAATTGGAAATTATGACAAGAGTAATTGATTTTGGAGGGATTGTGAAAAGATGGACACGCATATACTGTTGGTAGGACTGTGAATTGGTCTAACCATTCTGGAAAGTAATTTGTAATTACATTAAGAAAGTGACTCAAAGGTCTTTATCCTTTGACGGAAATCCCACTTCTAGACACCTCCACCAGGAGGTCAAGTGTAGAAAAAAAGGTCATGTACTACACCAAATTTATTTATAGTAACACCTTTTATATTAACAAAGCTAAAAACAGATAGGGATCCATTGTGGGGAATGACCAAAGAAATTGTGAGACCTGAATGTAATAGAATATTACTGAATAGCAAGAAACAATGAATTCAAAGCATACAGACAAGCATAGGGAGTTTTATATGAATGGATATAGAGAGAAGTAAGGAGGATTAGGAAAGCAATCTATGTGATGATATGTAAAGGGAAACAAAACAAAAGAAATGAAACCCAAATTCTGTTTGATTATAATGACTAAGTTTGACCTTAAGGAAGAGAATACAAAAATCACCTCTCTGGCTTGTAAAAGTGGAAGCTGAGGTGGAATGTGATGGGTGTAGAACATTGGACAGCTCCTCAGGCTCAGCCCCTAGGAGGCTTAGTACAGAACTTGTCTTTCTTTGTTCTCTTTCTTTTCTATTCTTTGTTCTCAGAGAAGTCTTTCTGGGCAGGAAGGGAGTCTGTTTGGAAATTAATGTGATGGCAAATCAACGTAGATCAATAACAATAAGGAACTTTAAAAGCCTATGGAATTGTGTACCTCTCTAGGAGAAGAGTAGTGTCCATGGAAGAAACTGGAATTCTCTAGTACTGATAAAAGCTAGCTGTTAGTCAATAGGTTCCTGCTAAGTAGATATTTCTGGATAGAGACTGGTCCTTATGGAGACAGTTACTGAATCGAGCACATCTAACTAAGAGCAAAAGTAGGGGTCTATTGGGGATGAGCTCTAAGGTTGAAAGTGTGTTTGGGTGGGAAAGAAAGATTAGAACAGAAAGGTACAACATGGGCCTGTTTTTACACATGCATGTTTAAGTGTTTTTTAATAATAAAAAAATTTACTAGAAACCAAACAATTCTTTCACCCAACATATGCACACCAGCAACACACGTACACACACCATACATACATATCATACTGCATATACACACACATAAGCACATACACCACAAATATCCAAGAGATTAATCCTATGCATTTATAAACCTGGGCTGTTGGTCTTAGCTTGTTTCTACATGAAAACAATCCCTTTTGAGTCACTACTATACAGTAATGGCAAAAACATAAAAAAGGAAGAACAGAGAGGAAGAAGAAGGAAGTTATTCTCCTGAGCAGAAAAATGGCCTCTTTTGTTGCCTTTGCTGATGACCACAAAAGGACAGGAGCTATTGAATTATCTTCCTTACTCATGAAAAAAAAGAAGATAGTGAATTCTAGTCGCAGGAAGCCCAACTGCCCCCTAAGCACAGGAGACATGAAAGATAATGGGGGGGCATAAATTTAATCCGCATCCCGACAGTGATTCATGCATAGGGGTGGCAAGTGCACAAGAAAAATGAAAAATAAATGGACTTCTCCACCAGCAATTTTAGCGATTGAAGCAATTTTCCTGATTGTGGAATGTGAACCTTTGGTTGATAAGTGAAAGTCTTTCCATATTACCTTTCTTCTGGGTAACAGAGCACCCAGCTCTAAGCTGGGGCCCAGCTGCTGTCAAAAGCTCATCTTGAGGGCATCTGCACACAGAGCTCAGCTCCAGTTTTGGAGTATATCCCTCCCTTGAGTCAAAGCTAGGGGATTGATGCTATGCTGGCCTTTGTGTGATCATACTATTAATAATAATAATTAATAATACTGACGTGTGTATAGTGCTTTAAGGATTATAGGGCACTGAGAAGATGAAGCTAATGGCACTCATCAGAAAACATGCATTTTGAATTGTTTTTCCAGTAATAGTAAGAAGTCAGCACCAAAGACCAGAATCCTCAAAACAACTCAGTCAGGTAAACTGAAGCCCAAAAGGATGAAATTACTTGCTCAGTGAAAAGAGTTCTTTGTTAAAGAAGTACCTATAGTCACAAGCCCTATGAGCCTAAGGATTAGGACAATGCTAGCTACTTTGTATGTTTTGTATCATATATATGTGTACACATGTACACACACACACACACACACACACACGTTGTCTCCCCTTCTGCCCCCAGAATGTAAACTCATTGAAGACAGGGACTAGTTTTATTTTGATATTCATATCCCCAGTGTCCATCACACTACCTAGCACAGAGCTGGCATTTAATAAATGTGTGCTGATCAATTGATCGATTGACCTAAATGCAGATTGAAGCCATTGCTTTATTGGTGCTGGTGCTATCTCTTAAGTCACAAAGCACTCCACCTAGAGGGAACCAATCACGGTCAAATAAATCCCTCAAAGGGCTCAAGTTTCAGGAACATTTCTCCCCATTAAGATACTTCTCAGAACTATACATACCTACACACACATGCATTTCACCAGTAATGCTCAATTTTCTGCAGCTCTAAAGTTTTACTAAGCACTTTGCCTGCCTTATTGCCTATTCCTTACAATGATCCTATAACCTACAGGTTAGACGTGATTAAGATCATCACCTTAGTTAGGTTTGGGTTAGTTGGTTTTGTGTAACTCCTCTTTTTCTTCTTAACTAATCCCCCCCCCCTTTTACAAGGAAAGCTTTCCTGGGGGCCATGGTAGAATATATTGGGAAATAACTATGATCTAAAAACAAGAGGGATCCATAAATTTAAAAATAAAAATCTTTATCCAAAAAAAAAGCTTTGTTTGGAAAGAAGTCAGAATGATTGGCTGAAATGAAGTCCTGGGATAAGCCCTGACTTTCATACTCATTAGAATTGAAAGCCTGGATCCCTGAGAACCACTACCCTCCGTAAAATGTTTTTCATCTCTGGAGAATATGTAGTCCCCAGGTCTGTGCAGTTTATCTTGGCTTCTACGGAGAAACATCAGAGAATTCTGCAGCCTCCCCACAAAACCCCAAAAGCTTGATTACATGATATCCATGCACAACATTCTTGAAATAACATCGTATCCATTCTTTCATCTGTTCCTTCATCCATTTATTACAAATGCACACTGCTCCAGACAGAATGAAAATCCCAAAATAATTAAGACAGTTGTCCTCATGGAGCTTATAATTTATCAAGGTAGGAGACAGGACACACACACACATAATGCTATACAGTAACTATGGGTTCTCACCCTATCTCACCACCTTCCATTCACAGTTGGTTTAAGGACAGCCATGACTCCTGGCATGTGTGAAGGGCCTGGACAACCGCTGGGAAGGGCTTAGAGTAGCTGCAGGAAATAAGACATATTCCAGTGCTCTGTGCTGGTTCTTCTCCTACCTGTCAGACCACATCTCGGTCTCTTTTGCTAAGGTTTATCTGTCACATTCCCTAGTTAGGAATGTACCCCAAGGACCCTGGCCCTTCTTCTCTTTCTCTATTATTATCTCCATGCAGAAAGTTCCCAGATCTGTACATCCAGTCTCTTCCCTAAGTTAAGATCTCACATTACCAGCTGCCTGTTAGATATTTCAAATTGGAAGTCTCCCTCCAATCCACCTTCCACTCAGCAGCACAAGACTGATCATGTCACTGTCCCACGCCCACAACTCAGTAAACCCAGTGGCTACCTGTCATCTCCAGGATGAAATATAAAATCCTCTGACTGGTATTCAAAGCCCTTCATAACCTGGTGTCTGCCTATTTTTCTAGTCTTCTTATAGTGTATACACTCTGTCCACTAATTGGCAATTCAGTGCCACTGACCTCCTTGCTGGTCCTTCAACACAACACTTCTTCTTCCAATTCTAGGCATTTTCTCAGGATTTCCCTTCTTACCTGAAGAGTTTTCCTTCCTCATGTCTGTCTTTTTGCTTGTCTAGCTATCTCTAATCCCCACCTTAACTCTTACTTTCTGCAGTAAGTTTTTCCCTCTTCTAATCATTTCCATTATTATTTCATATATTATTTATATGTAGTTTTCATGTTGTTTTCCTCATTAGATCAAGAACTATTTGAGAGCAGACCCTGCCTTTTGCTTTTCTTTGTATCTCTTGCACTTTGCACAGTGCATATAGTAGGTATTTAAAATCTTTATTAACTGAGTGACCAGAGCATCTGAAACTTACCATGTACAAAACAAAACCCATCCTTCTTTCCTCCTACCCACAAAATCCACCTTTCTTCTGAATTTCCCTATTTCTGTCAAGAGCAAAGCAATCCTTCCAGTCTCCCAACTTCTTAACCTCTGTCCTATTATTCTATTCCTCACTCTCCCTCATGCCAATCGATTGCTAAATCTCACTGCTACCACCTCCACAACCTCTCTTACCTCTGTCCCGTTCTTGCTGCTCTTACCTTAGTTCAATCCCTCCTCACCTTTCACCTCAACTTTTGCAATAGTCTTCCCATTGAGCTCCTCGTCTCAAGTCTCTCCCCTTCCTCAATCTATCTTCTATACAAGCTTCCAAAGGGATTTTTCTTAAAAACACATCATTCCCCTGCTCAGTAAATTCCAATTATTCCCTATTGTGTCTAGGGTCAAATATAAACTTCTTTGGCATTTAAATCTCTTCTCTAACTATAACTATCCTTTTGGCTTTATAACACAGAAAGAGTGCTCCTTTATGTCTCCAAAGTCTAGCCAAATTGGTCTTGTTCTTCACACATGGCGTTCCACCTCCTGTCTCTCCTCTTTGGAAAGCACTCTCTTCTTACCTCCTCTCTTTACAAGTACCACCTTCTACAGATGAAGCCTTTCCTATTCTTCCGGATGCTAGGACACAAAATTACCTGGCATTTATTTGGGTTCTATTCTATATACTGGCACATCGTCTCCCCCAAAAGAATGTAAAGTCCTTGAGGGCAAGGATTACTGAATTATTTTCTTTTCACCTCCATAGCTTCATGTAGAGTAGGAACTTAATAAATGCATGCTGAGCGCTTGATTGATTGATCAGATGGGGCTATTTTTTCTCACTGAAAGACCTTCAAAATATATCTCCAAACTACTTCTCCGGTCTTATTTGCCTCTATTCTCTTTCATATATCCTGTGTCCTAGTCACAAACTCTTTCAATAATCTCCTGAATGATCTCTCTCATTTCTGAACTAACAAAAAAACTGGACTATTCCTTGTTTCCCGAGTATGTCCCATAATTTCTTGTGTCCGTGATTTTTTTTTTTTTTTGGCTCATGTTTTTTGACTTCTCTTGTTCAATTAAAGATCCATCACAAATGCCATCTCTTCCCTGAAACCTCCCCTGATCCATATCCCCTCCCCCCCACAAGAAATTATCTCTTCTACCTCTGAATTAACATGATTTTTAAAACTTCTTTTCTTGGATCATACTATGTATTGTATTTGTGTGTGTGTGTGTGTGTGTGTGTGTGTGTGTGTACATCGTAGACCTTCCAAAAGATTATAAGCAGCATGAAGACAGGGACTATATCATTCTTTGCATTCCCACAGCAAATAGAATAGCACAGTGCCTTATACATGATAGTCTTTTAATAAATGTCACCTGAATGGATAAATGTAGTCCACAGAGGAGCCAAGTTACATTCTTTCCCACCCTTTCTCATGCCTGGTTTTATTTCTTTGTTTTAATAAATAGATTAAGTAGTTTTGATTTATTGGGAATTGGAATGGGAAGACTGGCTAGAGAAGACCTTCAGGAAGGATTCTTGATGTAATTAGGAAGGACCCCTTATCAGCTGAGAAGAACTTCCTTATTGACTAATGCTAGGAGTTTGAGGAGAATCTCACCATTGATGGAAGACACTCAATGGCCTAGAATCCTCCTGGGCCAATAGAGTTCCAGCCTTCAAGTTTTCCCATTTGCCAGCATCGCCACTCTCTTGCCATTGCTCTCCCTTGCTTTGGAAACAAAATACTGCTTAACTTGATTTTATGTTTTAATTGCTTGGTGGTGATTTACTGCAAGCTATATATTTTTTCTCAGCTGACACGTCCCTCCATGTATTTCTTTTATCTATCACCACACTTGACAGATAAGTTGCTGATATTTACTGTTACTGTATGTACCAATACTTCCTCCATATATCATCTCCAGCTCAAAGGCGGTTTAATGAGTTAAGTTTGTCCACAGTAACGTCAGAGCAGTGTAAACCATTCTCTGACAAAAGTCAGCCTTCTTCCATCAAGGAAAAGCCATTTCTTGGTGTAGGACACAGGGTGAAAGCAAACATTTGTACCCCAGGCCCACTGTTGTAGGATTCAGAACAAGCAGGGACTTTAAAGATAAACCTGTCTAGAATTTTCACCATAAATTCATACATTTTTCCTAGCCCTGTGAAAAAGCCCAAGTTTGTCTTTGGTACTCTCTGATCTCCCCATCCATTTCCCTTTTTCTCACTCTTGTTCTTCTCTTCCAACTTTATCTTCACTGGAATTGGATGCAGAGGACTTAGGTTCAAATTCCAGCCCTAATAATATACCAGCAGTATCATCACAACTTCCCTGAGCCTCAATTTCTTCATCTATAAAATGGGGATAATAATACTGATTACAACAAATGGTGATGTGAGCATCAAGTAAGTAAGAGTGCCTTACAATGGTAAAGCATGATATAAATGCAAGTTGCTATGATTTGACCACCCAGTGATCTAACTATGAATGTAATTTTCTACTGATAGTCATGGAAAGTATAATGAGCTGCTGATTCTGAAAGTGGCTGAGGAACTAAATGTGATTCTAAAAAATGATTCTAATGAGCTGCTGATTCTATAAGTGGAGAGGTGATGCTAGGTGAAATTTTCTCTTGCATGTAGATGGAAACCAACCTACCTTCCTTTCTTAGCCCCTCCTCCCCTTTCTCATTTAATCTTTCTTTTTTTCCCCCTTTTTCCCCTCTTCTTTTCCTCTCCCTTTTTTTTTCCTTCCATTTATCTCTTCCTTTTCCTTACCTTCATTCCTGGTTTCTTTAACAAAGATTTATTAAGCAGCTACCACTGAAATAGATGCTATCGAGAAAACAAAATAAATGACACGACTCCTTCCTTTAATCTAGCAGGGGAGATAAGACTTATACACAAATTACTAGGCTATCAGTCAGAATGGAATAAATACCCAAGAGAAGTACAAAATACTCTGACTGCAGAAGAATGATCACTTTGGGCTTCAAGCAGTGGAAGTGAGGCAGGAATCAGGAAAAGCTTCATGGAGATGGTAGTATCTGACCTGGACCTTGAACCATAAGCAGGATTTTGACAAGTGGAAATGGGGGCATGGGAGAAGGGTATGAACAAAGTCACAGAGGCAGTAAATTGCAGTATTGTTGAGAGAACCAGTAATTCAGTTTGACCAGAACATGTAATGCCTGAAGCGGGAGGAATATGAGATAAGCCTGAAGACTAAAGGTTATGATTCAACCATGGAGGGCCTTGAATGCCAGGTCAACAAGGCTAGGCTTTATTTAGGATGGGATGAGGAGCCCCTAAATTTTTTTGAGCAGTAGCAAGACATGGTCAGAGTTAGGTTGGGGTAAAGATTAATCGTGTAGGTTGTGTGCAATAAATTAGAGAAAAATAGCTTGGATGTGGGAAACCAGTGAGGAAACAATTCTATCTAAACAAACAAACAAACAAAAATGGCAACTAGTGGCCCAAAGGGAAATGTGACAATTGGAAGGAAAGAAAGAAAATAATATTATTGATTAAGTCCCTACTGTATGGCATGGAGCTAAATGTTTTACGAATATCTCATTTTATTCTCACAACAACCATGAGAAGTGGGTTCTATTATTATCCTCATTTGACAGTCAAAGAAACTGAGGCAAACAGAAGTTAAATTATTTGCCCAGGATCACACAGCTAGTAAGTGTCTGAAGTCAAATTTGAATTCAGATCTTCCTGACTCTAGGCCCAGCACTCTTATCTATTGCATTGCCTAGCTGCCCCATTAACCACTAAATCACATAGGTCCAAAGTCATAAATGACAGTGAGGTTAGCATTACATAAACAACAGTAAAATCTTTATCTAGAGCTAGTGGTCCCAAAAGACTTTAGCCAAGCTCAGCCATAACATCAATACTTTGTGGTACTTAAAGAGAGAATGATTTACAAATGCACTAATTGTATTTAACTTTCTCATGTTTAACTTTCTATTCCATGTGGAATTAGACAAGTAATAGCTTCTGACTTTTTTATAAGCTTTAGTAAATGAAAACGTATTTGCATTCCATACCTGTGTTGAATATTTTACAAGTCTTGCATTATTATAAGCTGAGTTTCTTATTCTTGCCTTTCTTATCTTCATTTTCTAGCTAGGAAATGAGGGGCACAGATATACATTCACATAGCCTTGTAGATTCTAAAGTTATTTAAATCAGTAGTTTCCAACTTTGGAGCTTAGGATTACCAGGAGTTTTTCCAAAGGATTTCCAGTCCATATGCAAATAGGTAAAAAAAAAACATAGTTTCTATAGATTGAATTGATAATAAATCTCACAATATATGTGTTATCTACTGGTCATCCTGCCATCTGGGGGAGGGGGTGGGGGGTAAGAGGTGAAAAATTAGAACAAGAGGTTTGGCAATTGTCAATGCTGTAAAGTTACCCATGCATATATCCGGTAAATAAAAGGCTATTAAATTAAAAAAAAACAATATATGTGTTATTTTTCAAAGCATTACAAATAAGGTTTGACTATTAGATGACTTTGAAGGTACCAGGTGTCAAACCCTCGCATTTTATAGATGAGGAAACTGAGGTACAGGGAGGTTAAGTCAAATAAATAATAGGATCACAGATTTAGAACTAGAAGAAGTCTTAGAAGCAATTAAATATGACTTAGAAGCCAAAAAGGTTAAGGGATTTTGCCCATATTTTTAACTTGAGGTCTTCCTGATTCCAAATTCAATACTGTATCCACTCCATCACCTAGCTACCACTAGGTCATTCAGGTAGTTTTGGAGGCAGCCTCTGCCTCCAGAGCCAATATACCTTCCATTGTGTAGATACTATGGTGATGAATAAGAAGTGAATTCATTTGAAGGTGTTACAGAATAGAAGAGCATCCATAGATGGCTTGGATCCTTTTTAGTATTGAAATACTCAACCAATGGATCTTAATAGTATGTGAAGGTCCAGAAAATGTCTTGACATTAAAACAGGATCTGAAAATATACATGATAACAGACATTTAAAAAAGAACACTAAAAGGAAGTCAAACTTTGAATAACTGTAACAAGTATTCCTGGTTGCTGAGAATAGATAATGAAAGGCAAGGGTCTATGGAAGCAGAATGTTGTATACAAAGTCAGGTGAGGTCTCAACCAGTTGTTGTTATTGATATTATAATGAGATGTTCAATGCTGAAATGGAGGGGTAATGTGCTAAAACCAGAAATGGTATATAATATAAAACCAAAATATAACAATAAACTTTATTTTGAAAAAATGAGGAGGAGAACCCTCATACTCTAAAAGGTTTCAGACCACTGATTTAGACCATCTCTTTTGGAGGGCTGAAATTGCCTTTCAATGTTTTCTTAATGTGGTGGTTAGAATATAAACTATCAGAAAGTCACTGGGGGAAGGGGGCAGACAGGTGGCACAGTGGACAAAGCATTGGGCTTGGAGTCAGGAAGACATCTTCCTGAGTTCAAATCCAAGCTCAGGCACTGTCCCTAGGCAGATCACCTCATCTTTTGTGCCTCAGTTTCTAGATCTGTAAAATGAGCTGGAGAAGGAGGTAAAAAAACCACTCTAGTATCTTTGCCAAAAAACCCCAATGGGGTTAAGATTAGGGTTGAACAGAATTGAAATGAGTGAACAACAGCAAAAACTATACTTATTATTTCATTTGGCCCTCTTGGAGGCAGATGCTATTATTATTCTTATTTTACAGGTGAAGAAACTTTATAGAAAGAAGTAAAGTGACTTGCCCAGAGTACCACAACTAGGATGTGTCTTGATTTGAACTAAAATCTTCTTGACTCTAGATTCTATCTACTGTATCAACTTAGGCAAGTCACTTGTCTGGAGTTGCATCTGTAAGATAAGGAGGTTGCAATAGAGCTTCTCTCCAGCTTTAGGTCTAGATCCACAATCCTATGAATGAATGACTCTAAAGTGTACTTGCCCCTCATTTGCCAGTGTCTGTGGTAACTAAAAATTGTCCTTTATCATATAGCTCACTAGCAAGTGAAGGGAAGCCTACCACCTCCAGCTCCCAGCCTCTTTCTCCTTGGAGGGGAGAACAGAAAACAAAACAGCTCTGGTATTTTCCCCCAGAATAGGCTCAGTGCCAATCAATAGATTTCTCTGGATTTTTCTACTTGAGCCAATAGACTTCTCACCCTGAAGATGCCTCCTTCCCTATGACTGACAAGTTCTGGTCTAGAATTCAACATGAAGAAGTCCAGGTCATCCATGATCACTTCTCTCAATGCTTTACTCCCAACTCAGGACTTTTCCAGACTGCCCCTGCCCTTTATATTCCATTAGAATATAAGTTCCATAAGAATAGGAACTGCCTTTATTTCTTATATTTTTACTTCCCAGTGTAGCACGCAGTAAATGATTAACAAATTATCTATCTCTCTGTCTCTGGCTCTTCCTCACTCTCAGTGACAATCCTGGGAGTTTCCTGGGGACAGTGTGGTCAGTGATCCTTTTCAAAAACATCACCGTGCAGCTGAGGCCTCAGCAGTTCAGTTAAATGGAAGGCTGAGGTGCTGTACCTTGTACAAGCACCAAGCCACCCTAGAACAGTTCCGTAGGAAGCATTTGAAATTGGATGGAACGAAGAACCAGGAGCCTAAACTCCCTTTCTTTGCCACCAAGTGGCTCATTTGTACATGGCTATTTTCATGCTGTTTCCTTTATTATACTGTGAGTTCCTTGAGAGCAGTGACTGTTTTGGCCTTTCTTGGCATCTCAAAAGTACCTGGCACATAGTAGGGCTTAATAAAAAAAAAAAAAGGCACTGTGACCCAAGACATATTTCTTCTCTTCTCTGAGTGTCAGTTTTCTCACCAACTCTAACATTCAGTGATGGAACTGTTCCTGATGGCATCTATGTGTTCTTCTTAGTCACCTAATGTGGTTTTAAAATGCTGAATTGGAAAAGCATGACTGAATTGAGTTTCACTAAGTCATTCCCCATGAGACACTTGTCACTCCCTCAGAAGCTCTATTATGGCAACCCAGTCATTATCTTCTCAGTTTCCTCCTTTCTGTTTTCCTCTTTTCCTTCCCTTCATCTATCTCTTTTCTTCCCACTTTTTATTCTCACTTAGAAGGCAGCTGGGGAAGGCAGAAAAAAAATGCTGACTTTGGAGCCAAATGGCCTGAGTTCAGATTCTGGCTTTGCCATTTACTGCTTATACAACCTGAAACAAACCACTTAACCTCTCTGACATCAATTTCTTCATCTATAAAATGTGGTTAGACTAGATGATCTCAGGTCCTTTCCAGGTCCAACGCTATAAAACGAAGGGGGGGGGAGTAGTACTAGGGTATACTACAGATGGCACAAAGCGCCTGTTCAATGGTTACTGGAGAAGACAGACTCTTCATAACCACAGGAAGCCAGAAGAAGGATGGGTTGCAGAAGATATCGACTTAAGAAGCCTGGCAGTCAGGGATTCTTGTCATCTCTGTCACTAATGTGCTAGGTAGCCTAAGGCTCTGTTTCTGCCTCTGTTTCTTCCTCCTTGGGATAGGCAGGGAGTAACCTTGTAGACAGATGCAGCCAGTGCCCATTGTAAGACAACCAGGGTCACAATGATGAAGCAAAAAAGGTCAGCTTGTTGCAGGATTCTCATGGAAAAGATCCTCTAGTCTAGAGTCCTTTTTCCTTCCTTGCTCTTCTCATCTTGCCAAATTTGTGGTACAGCTTCCTTTCCTTTTACACTCTGACTGCCAAAGTGCTTTCCAGATTGATGAAACTACCGCTGCCATCAGCCAAAGGCTCATCGGCCAGCTCTGTAAGCACCCCAGGAGCCAAGACAATGTAAGTGGTCAGCACCATCATAGAATTAACTAAGTAAATATCACTCAGGTTACTTTGGGAAAGTGAGTATGAAGCATTGCCTTAAAAATGAATGTGATGAAGAATAAAATGAACAGAATCAAGAGAACTATTTATACACTGACAGCAATATTGAAAAAACAACTTTGAAAGCTGTAAGAACTATGAGCAATAAGATAACCATTCATGACTAAAAAACTAATGATAAAACATCATGCTATAAAACATCATGCTATCCATGATAAAGAGGTAATAGGTTTAGGATGCAGAATAAGGCAAATATATAAATAATAATAAGCTAGGTGGTAAAGTGAAGAGAGTACTAGATCTAGAAAATGACTCAAACCTGGCATCAGATATTTACTAGCTAAGTAAATTCTGAGCATGTTACTTAACCTCTGTCTACCTCAGTTTCCTCATCTGTAAAAATGAGGATAATAATAGCACCTACCTCCCAAGTTATTGTGAGGATCAAATTCAGTGTTCGTAAAGTGCTTAGCACAGTGCCTGGCAGAATGTCTGCTATATAAATGTTAGATATTATTATTAATATAATCATTATTATTATTATAGCTATAGATACCTGTTAGTGAGCAGACAAGGGCAAAGTTCTACAGCAGGAGAGCAGAGAAAAATATTAAGAGTGTGAGTGGAGAGAATAGAGCCTGTGTACTAGTGGAATAAAATCCAGTGTTATTAGTTAATGCCATTATTAAAATAAAAAAGGAAAAGATTCTCTAAAGCAAGGATTTTAATGTTATTTTTATCACAGACCTTACTGACAATCTGGTGAAGCCTTGGACTACTTCTCAGAATGATAGTTTGTTGCTATATTCACAACTGAAAAATAAGTGCTAGATTCCCAAGAAAAATTAATAAAAAATAAAGATATAATTTTTAACAGACCTCTTAAAATCTATCCACAGATCCCTGGACTCCCATTAAAAAACCCATGCTCTAAGGGATCAAGTGAGGGTGTAAATTACCCTTTCACTGATCCCTTCCCTCTAAAAGCTGCCTTTGCTCTCAGAAAAGCTGATGATCTGAACCGTATTTCACAGGTGAAGAAACTGAGACCTTGGGTGTTGAAGCAATTGATTTGAACAAAGTCATCCAGTGAAGAAATGTTCCTTCCCTGGAGCATGACACTGGGTGAGCCATTGCTCACAGCCAGAGCCAGAGAGGCTGTTTCCTAGCTCAGCCTGAATACAGAACATTCTGGAGTACCAGTAACACAATGTCCTGGTTCTGAAGGAACAAATAAGCCCAGATCTGAGAGTCCTGGTTAGCACAAAGACGTGCTCCCAAGGACACCGGTTACCTGCCCTTTGCTGACGGCTATGTTGGCTGCCTTAACATTGACTGACTGGAGGAGGAAAGATGGAAAGTGGTAAAAGCCTGGCTTCGGGCCCAGCTGGCACTGCACAGCCTCCAAAGCTGGCTCTTTAAACATCCTGGGTTGCAGTTGCCCAAGGTTCCTTTTATGGAGGATTCCAAAGTAGTAGCAGCGTTGGCTCCCATTGCACCCTTTCCCCTGCTCTCTGGGGAACAAGAGGGAGAGCCAGGGAATCAGTGATGCCGTGAAAAGAGCCCTGCTTTTTGGAGCCACAGTACTCTGCTACTTCCTACCTCCCTGCGATCTTGGCAGCTCATTTCACGTCTTAGTGACTCAGTTTCTTCCTTTGTAAAATGAAGGGAAGGATTGAACTAAAAAGCTCCTTCCAGCTCTGCATCCTATGCTAATAGCTAACAGTCATGATGGAGGAGCAATCTAGACCCTGGCAGAGCGCCTGGCGTATAGATGCTTAATAAATGTCTGTGGACTGATTGGCCCATAAGCCCTGACTCTCAGCTCCCAAACCAGGTGGATGAGGGAAGAGAAGCAGATCCAGCATACTTCTGGAGGGAAGGGAAGCCACAGGGGCCGCTGGAGAGGAATCTGCTCTTAGAACTCAGGCGGTCTGGAGCACAAGGTCACGGCTCCTCGGCAGCAGCAGATGGACAGGGTCCCGACCTTAGGTGCCTCCCTTAAAAGCTACCCAGGGTTAAAGGCCCATTCAGCTAGCAACAAAGGCTTGCTCCTAAACGACGGGCTGCGAGAAACCCTTCAATAAGACGCAGCCCCACTAGCTCTCCAGGGAGAGATGGGCAGTATGGATGGCTATACTGCTCACTATGTCCTTCCAGGAGGCCCCGGGTAAGCAGGGGAGCCACAGATGGCGACTGGTTGTCAGAGGCATCCGACTGGAGATTTCAAGCATGTCCCATCCATTGTGTGTGCAATGATACTTAAAACAATGTGGTTAAGGCCTAAGCAAATAGCTGTTGCTTTAAGAGCAGAAGAGCCTCCAGGGAAATAGAGTGGGACATTTGTCAGAGGCTGACGCCAGGACCAAGGGCCTTGCCCAAGACTTCCCCCATTGCATCTGTGATAGGAACAGGTTGCTCAGTACCCTGACCCTAGTCCTGCTGGAATCACCAGGCCCCTATAGAGATACCTGGCTATGGGCTAAGTTTATGGGGGTCTAGCCCATAAAGAGAACCATCTTTAGCAAATGCACTCACTGCAAGATCTCCCTGTTCTCTCAGCTTACAATTCAAATTGGGATGTGTCTTGGAAGGTTCCCTAAGCTTTGAGTGTGCTCCAGAATGCTTAAACAGTCACTGTTATTAGAACAAATCACATCCCCATTATGCTGCATTAGCCACATAAGCTGCTTAGTCCTTTGGTCTTCTGCCTTTTATTTACCTCCTGCTGAGAAATGGGAGCCAAGGAAATACAGCAGGAAGGAAGGAAGGAAGGAAGGAAGGAAGGAAGGAAGAAGAATGGATGGAGGGAAGGAGGGAGGAGGGCAACAAAGGAAGGAAGAACAAGAAAAAAGAAAGAGAGAAAGAAGGAAGAGAGAGAAGGAAAAAAGGAGGAAGAGAAAAAGGAGGAAAATAAAATCACCCTTTGCCATAGATGACTTTCTGCCCCATGCACATACCAACAGCACCCTCTGCTGCCTAATTTTAGAATTGCTGCACCTTGCCTTTCCAGTGTTGGGGAAATTCTGCCCTCTTCTATCTTCCATCTTTCCCACCATGCTGTGACTAAAATCAATAATAATAATAAAAAAAAATTTATTAAATTCCTTCTAGGTGCCAGATACTGTATTAAATGTGAGGGATGCAAGAGATAGGCCCTGCCCTCAAGGAACTTACAATCTAATGAGGGACTTAGCATGCAGCACACAAAGGATAAATGGGAAATACTTAAAAGTGGGAAGACAAGATCAAATATGATTTTAACTGGAATTTAAAAGAGTTAGGGAAGACTTCCTGTAGAAGGTGGGTTTTAGTTGGGACTTAAAGGAAGCCTGAGAGGTCATTAGTGAAGAAGGGAGGCCATTCCTGACATGGGAAGAAGCCAGAGAGAAGGCCCAGAGCCAAGAGATGTAGTCTTGTTCGTGGGACAGCCAGAAGGCCAGCTTCCCCATCCTGAAGAATACATTTCATGGGGGAAGGTGTAAGAAGACTGGAGGGGAGCTGATTATAAAGGGCTTTGCATGCCAAACAGATCATTTTGTATTTGATCCTAGAGGCACCAGGGAGTTGTGGGGAGATGGGGGAGACATGATTGGACCAGTCTCCTTGGAAGCTGAATAGAAGATGAATTGGAGTGGGGAGAGACTCGGAGGAGAGAGGCCCCCATCGTGTTATTGTAATAGCTCAGGTGTGAGGTGATAAGGGCCTAGTTAGCCTGGTGACAGTGTCAGAGGAGAGAGAGAGAGCACGTTTGAGAAATGCTGCAAAGGTGAAATTAGAAGCTTTAGCAGTCTGTTGGATCTGGGCAGTGAGTCAGTGAAGTGATACAGATTTGTGACAGTCAGATAGTACTGCTCTTTACTGCTTCCTCTCAGCCTTCAATGACTCCCTGTTGCCTTCAAGATAAAACACAAATGCCTTTGTTTGGGCATTCTAAGCTCATCTGCCTCCAGCCTAACTTTCCAACCTTCTGCATTTCAGTCTGTTCCAAGTAAGCTGGATAACTGCCTTCTTCTCCCTCTCTGTCCACCATCTTCATGACCTGAATGAGCTCCCTCCCTGTTGAGATAGTTCTTTTCCTTCAAATTCCATCTAGGTATCCCTTTTTAACCTACCCCAAGTGGAAGATCTTTTCCTCCTCAGGTCCCTCATCCTTTTCTGTTTGTCTTCAGTGCACCAATCACATTTGAATCTGTACTTGGGTGGATTTCATCCTCCCATTCCTATCCCCTCCCCTAAACGGATCTTTGAAGTCAAGGGCTCCATCTGTGTATGTCTGTGGAGCCCAGTGCCCTGTAAAAAGGAAGCATTTACATTTTGGAGTCCGGACCTCTAAGTTTTACTAGTGTAAGACAAAGACGTTAAACTCGCTGCCTGCAAACAACACTCCCCAGTGTGGAAGGAGCCAAATTAAAACGGAAGTGGAGGATGTTTAACAAAATAAAAAATCAACACAGATAATGTCAAGGTGTAGTTTTCTATGTTAATATGTGGCTCTCAGGGATAAAAATGTATCAAGATACATTTGTATCTTGCTTTAGTTGAGTTTGACACCAATGGTATAGGGAATTTATTCTGGCAATACAGATCAATAACTATGTTGCAGTTTGTAATCTTAAAAGAGTCACTGGGTCACTGAAAAGTAAGTGACTTGCTTATGCTCATCCAGCCAGTATGCGTCAAATTAGGTGGTCCTGATTCTAACTCTCACTCCATCATGCTGTTTTGTCCTTTCTCAAAATATACATACTTTATTAAATTAAATTGTTAAAATAGACAATTATTCTAGATCTCTGGAGAAGGATTTTATAGTTTTTTTTCAGTGGAAGCAGGAAGGATTCAGTCTAGTTCTGAGCATTTTATTAATTATTATTCATAATAGTAATAACAATTTACATTTTTACAGTAAAAAGAGATTAAACCGTTTACTTGGAGGATTAAGAATTCAATTTCCAGGGTAAATCCAAGTACTAGTATCTCAATATTCCCTTCTAGATTTCATGCTCTTGACTGTCATTAGGATGAAGACCAGAGGCTGTCCCAATGACTATATGCTTTCCTTCCCCATCCCCCACCTACCCTGACTACTGCTGCCAAACCACACCTTTCCCTGACCCACCATCAGCAAAAGTGAGCAGCAAGCTAGCCATTAATCAAGGGAGGTAAGCTCAGACCAGACACCAGCTTCAAAGTCTGCCTGGTTTAGGGGGCCAAGTCACAGACTGGCGACTCTGAGCAATGAAGTCCCAGGATAACTTGGCCATGAACGCGCTGTGTGACCTTAAACAGCTTGCCCTACTTCTCGAGAAAGCCTGAGCTTTCTCATCTATATGCAAAGATACAGGTGTATATTGCTCTGTACAAGACTGGAGGTGATTGCAGGCAAAGGATAACAAAATCCCACTACGGCATATCCATCAGGGAGATTAAAGAAAGAAATCAAGATCCAATGTGTATGTGTGTGTGTGTATATATATATATATATATATATATACACATATATATATATGCAGCTGTATTTGTGATAGCAGAGAACTGGGAACTAATTAAAGGGGACACCCATTAACTAGAGAATGCATGAACAAACTACATGAATATAATGTAAGATTATTGTGATGAACTTGAGGAATTCAGAGAAACATGAAAAGATTGATTTGAATGGATTCCGAGTGGGAAAAGAAGAACCAAAAGAACAACATACAAAACTACAATAATGTAAATTTAAAAAGTCCCTAGAAGACAGTCAAATTCTGAACAATGGGAAAACAGATGATGTTTGATGATAATTCTTCCTCTTGGCAGAAAGAATGAGGACTACTGGGTGAGAATGAGGCATTTGTTTACAGATATATTACCAAGTCAGTTTTTTAAAGCTAATTTTTTTTAATTGTAAGAGAAGATTTATTTGGAAGTGAGGGAAGGAGAAAGAAGAATTCCCCAAATGACTATGATATTTAAAAATAGATAAAGTCATGAGAGTGAATTGAGGTGCTGACAGATAAAGAAAAATAAGGAAGAAATGCTTCTACATTTCAGAGGAAGAACCTATGTCATACCTACTGATTAGCTTTGAAGATCCAGAGAGAGAAGGGAATTGTGAAAGATGCATAATGATGCTAGGGGGAATGCCTTCTGCCCCCCTCCCCAATTGCAAATATGAGATGGTGTTATTGTTATTGTCCACAAAGAGCAGGTATGCTGGAGCCAGCTTATAATGGCTTCCAGGGATGATTGTTAAATTTTCAATGTGAACATCTATCTCTTCTTCAGAAATTGGCCAATCCTACAAATTAGGGCTTGATATATTGTTTTGTTGATTATCTAAACTTAAGACAGTGATGGAGAAAATGTTAATAATGAAGATTAAATAAAAGTATGTCGTGTACATTTTTCAATCCAAAAGCCAGGTTGTTAAACATTTACCAACATACCTCTTATTATGGCAAACTTTATAATGGTACTCAGAGATACCTCTTTAAACTCCAAATCCTTCTATCTCCTTTTACTAGTTTTACTCCTACAGAATATCTCCTGTATCTCCCTTTAATACCTCTTTACTGCCTATATGCCACCCTGAGTGCAGTCTCATTATCTAACTCCTTAATTCCCAAACCCTGAGTGAATGGGAGCCTGACTGACAAAGTCCAGAAACTAGAAAAGAATACCCAGAGAGCACTGGGATTAGAGTCTTAATTTCAGTTGGGAAAAGTGGGATATTTCTTCTCTGGAGCTTCCCTTGCCCTATTCTAACTTCCTATTTTCCCCTTTACTGTATCTGCATTGTGTTTCCTATCCACCCATCTTCATCCCCACCTAATTCAGGGGGGTTGTTAAATGATATCTAATATTCCTGTGAATTCATTCATCCCTATGCCTAACATACAGTCCCTCTTTACCTCCACTTCTTAGGATCCCTAGTTTGTTGAGTGAGTCATTCATTAAAAGAATGGTTATTAAGCATCAGCTATGTTCAGGGTGCTGTAGTCAGGGCTAAGAGATAAAATGTTTAGAGAAGACATAGGTCTTAACCCTCAAAAGGCTTTGGGTTGAGTAGAGGTATAAAATAAAATCATAGATAACCATAAAAGGTAATATTGACACATGCATTGAAGAATTACAAAATAAAGTGTGATGTGCTGTCAAGAGGAAGGAATCCATAGGATTACTGGAGAAGGCAGGATTGGGGGTGGACTTTTAAGACTAGATAGGCAATTGACAGGAAAAGAGAAAGGGATAACTCTCCAGGAATAAATAACTCATAATAATCATAGGCAGGCAGGCAGGGAAAAGTTATGTACAAGGGGCAAGAAGAGGTCCAGTTTGACTGGGATGTGGAGTATACAGTGAAAAATATTTGGGATTCTGGACAAAGAGATGGTTTCGGTAAGGTTCTGGGTGCTCTTTTGATGCTTAATTCTACCCAAATAGTTATTAATAAGGAAACATGTCTCTTCTCTTACAACTCCTAGAAGCCTCTCAACAGAGAAGTTACAAATTAAGGAGTGGGTACCTCACCTTCAATAACAAATCACCTTGACCATTTTGTAAAAGCAATGCTAGTATACCATGATGCTATCTGTCTCCATCAGGGCATCTCCCTGATGCCTTCTCTCTCTTCCTCCTTTCTTTTTTTACTCTCTTCATCTCTTTTTTCCCTTGCTAATATCTCTTCTTTTCTTCCCTCTCCTTCTCTCTCTCTATTTTTAATTTCCTTCTTCTTTCTCCCTCCTACTCTCATTGTCTCTCCATCTCTGTCTTTGCTTATTTCTCTATCTCTCCTCTCACTTTCTCTTTCATAGATGTGCACACACACACACACACACACACACACACACACCACTTTGTCCTCTCTAAGCCTCTGTCAAATTGGCCTAAAATCAGCTAAGAGAACTAATGGATTTGCCTCATTCAAGAAGCCCATGAGACCTGTCATGGAGCAGGGATCTGCTGGCTTGAGGTAAGGGGAAAGGATGTAGGCAAAAAGTATAAAATGAAGACAGTTAATTAATAGCATTTAAGTGAATACCAAGAAAAAAGAAAAAACCTGGGAAAGGGAATGTAGAAGAGGGAAAAGGAAAATTGGAAGAAGGAGGAGCAAAACTACAAAAAGCATTAGAGGAAGAAGCTGAAAGTTTGTCATTTAATTCAACTCCACAAACAGTTCCTGAGCCTGCCTGGAACCAGGAGGGATTCCAAAGAAGGCAGAACACAGAGTCTCCCATCTCAAATAAGATTGATCTGTCTGGGACCAGGAGATCATTATATACTTCAACAACAATACTAGATGATGACTAGTCCTGATGGATCAGGCCATCCTCAGCAACAAGATCAACCAAATCATTTCTAATGGAGCAGTAATGAACTGAACTAACTATACCCAGAAAAGAACTCTGGGAGATGACTAAAACCATTACATTGAATTCCCAGTCCCTATATTTATGCACACCTGCATCTTTGATTTCCTTCACAAGCTAATTGTACAATAATTCAGAGTCTGATTCTTTTTGTACAGCAAAATAATGTTTTGGTCATGTATACTTATTGTGTATCTAAGTTATATTTTAATATATTTAACATCTACTGGTCATCCTGCCATTTAGGGAGGGGTGGAGGGGGTAAGAGGTGAAAAATTGGAACAAGAGGTTTGGCAATTGTTAATGCTGTAAAGTTACCCATGTATATATCCTGTAAATTAAAGGCTATTAAAAAAAAAAAAAAATTCAGGAGACACAAAAAAAAAAAAAAAAAAAAAAAAAGACTGATCTGTCTGGAGAGACAAATCCCCTCATAGGAAACAATCAGAAATGAACATGAGGCAATCAGTATCTGATAAGGTGACTAGATGGACGACACAGTCCTGTGTTGTCCTTCACCCTCTGGCCTTCATCTGGACAAATGCCATAGATGCAACTCTGGTATATAACCATCTTCAACAACCTCTCAGAACTCAAATTGGCTTAAAGAAATATGAGACTCTAAAAAGAATCAAATCCTCAACATCTTCATTATTTGCAGAATTTGCCTTATCTAAATACTTGAATTTGAAAAGAGAAGTTTTTAAAGAAAAGAGGCTCTTAAAAAGATTTCTATCTCTACCTTTACTTACCCCACCCCCCATATTTATCTCATGTCCAGGTTATTCTATCTTGGACTGAGCTTGTTTTGATTAGAAGGTGTTTCTACACAAAGCCAAGGATCTGAATAAAACCTGAAAAATGCAACCAGTCACAGAGAAATCTTATCTGCATCCTGCCCAGGACCATTCTCATGTGGGAATGTATTAGATAAATTTCTTGTCCCCTTCAGGAAGCCTTCTCTGATTAAACATTGAACACCATTATTTTGTCTCACTTTCCTCATCTATAAAAGGAGAATAATAATATTAGTAGTCCCTAATTCAGAGGATTGTTATGAAGGTCAAAAAGCACTTCACCATCTGTAAAGTGTCATACATCTAGGTGGCACAGTGGATAAAGGACCAGCCTTGAAGTCAGGAGGACCTGAATTCAAATCTGATCTCAGACACTAAACACTTCCTAGCTATGTGACCCTGGGCAAGTAACTTAACCCCACTTGCCTCAGCAAAAAAAAAAAAAAAAGAAAAAGAAAAGAAAGAAAAGTGTCATACAGAGTGTCTCGAAAAATTTTGGTTGACCTAAAGTCAAATCAACAAAACTAAAAGATTTGCCAACAGACAATAACCAACTGACACAACCACAGCCTTATTTAGTTCCTTAAATATATATTAAGTACCTACTGGATATTAGGTTGTGATAACTTAAAACTAAGGCTGTATATAGAAAGGGACTATCCTTTTTCTACCTTGCCATCTTTAAGGAGAAACTATTGTTTTAGCTGAAGTCTGAGAATAGACAAGAGGAGTAAGATAATTCCTCCAAAGTCAATTTGTCTGAAAAAATAATTCCCATGCAGGAAATGGTGATGGTGACAATGATGACAATGACGATGATTACAGTAATGGTGATGAGGACAATGATGGTGATGGTGACAGTGATAATGATGTTATGGTGATGGTGATTGTTATGGTGACTGTAAAAGTGATGGTGACAGTGATGATGACAGTGATGGTGATGGTGATGGTGACAGTTGTGGTGATGGTGACAGTGATGGTAATGGTGATTGTGATGATGATGGTGACAGTGGTGGTGATGGTGATTGTGATAATGATGATGATGATAGTAATGGTGACAGTGATTGCGATGGTGATGGTGATGGTGACAGTGGTGGTGATGGTGACAGTAATGGTGATGGTGACAGTGGTGGTGATGGTGACAGTGATTGTGATGGTGATAGTGCTGGTGACTGCGATGATGATGATGGTGACAGTGGTGGTGATGGTGATTGTGATGATGATGGTGACAGTGATTGTGATGGTGATGGTGACAGTGATTGTGATGGTGATGGTGACAGTGGTGGTGATGGTGATTGTGATGATGATGGTGACAGTGATTGTGATGGTGATGGTGACAGTGGTGGTGATGGTGAGATGGTGACAGTGATGGTGATGATGACAGTGACAGTGACAGTGCTGGTTATGGTGACAGTGACAGTGCTGGTTATGGTGACAGTGATGGTGATGGTGACAGTGATAGTGATGGTGATTGTGATGGTGATGGTGACAGTGGTGGTGACTGTGATGGTGACTGTGATTGTGATGGTGACAGTGGTGGTGATGGTGATTATGATGGTGACTGTGATGGTGATGATGACAGTGACTGTGATTGTTATGGTGACAGTGCGGTGATGGTGATGAGGGTAATGATGGTGATGATGAGACTCAGTGACTTGGTTCTGGTTTTACTTATTTTGTTATGATTACAACCACAATGGGATTCTCTTGCAGACATATTACTATTGATCAAATTGCCCTAAAGCCACTGGGTGAGTAGTCCTCAGAATTGAGCAAAGAGAGACACTGATTTTTTGTTTCATTTTTAACTTACTTGAAGAAGTCTTCCTTGCAGTAGACACTCCCCGCTCTGGAGAAGCACCTGTCAGCCAGCTGCATCTGGCAGTCTGCACACTTAAGACAGGAGCCGTGCCAATGTCTGTCTAAAACTTTGAGGATGAACTTATCCAAGATGTGCTGATTGCAGCCGGCACACTGAGGGATCTCTGAGAAGGCAGGAGATGGCAGGGAAGGAGGCAAGGAGAGAAGAGAGAAAAGAAAGAGCAGCGTCAGCCTTGTGCATGGTGCTGTTTGCATTGACTTCTCAGCAGGCAAACTGAAACACTCATCTGACTTTGGGTTCCATTCTACTTTCCTTTTCTAGGAAATGACCCACATTGTATTATAGGGAAATCATTTATAAACCATTTTTCCATTTCTGTTCTGATGGAATGGAGCCATAACTATGACAGGGAAACCGGTGAGGATGCTGAGGGTAACTGACAGGAGTGGGAGAGGGGTTGGAGTGAGTACATGGTTTTGTTTTGTTTCAGGGTTTCTGGCAGTGTTACTCTGGTCCACCATTTCTGAATCTCTTGGTTTTACATAATGTGGAATAATCAGACAAGGTCCCTTGTCCAGAATTCAGGCCACTCCCCACAAAAGTTCTATCAAAATTGTATGCCTTCTCTAGGGCTTTCCCCACCTCTCCCTTCCCACCCTTAAGTTCTCCTGGTGGTTGGGGCCCAAGGATCATGCATTTTGTCATTGTGGGTTCAGGATGGACCCTCTGGGGTGTGCACTGCCAGATTAGGACCGTGGCGTCAGAAGTCATATAAACAATAGTGTTGGAATCTTTACAAAGTGTTAAGCCATTGGAGTTGATTTGATCTTAGAAAGAGATATTTTGGGCCAGAACTTGAAACAAAGTACCAAGTGGAACTGATAGAAACAATGCTTGTGTTCACACCTTTAGAGACCTCATAAGTATCTAAGTACTCAATGGAGTTCACACGTGTAGGGCTTAGTCTGAATTCACACCTCCCTTGAAGTTCTTAGGGCCAGAGAGCACTCTGGGAGATAACCCAGAGTCTCTCTCTCCTCAGTCCCACAAGAAGAACTAAAAACAAGCTTCAAAAGCTCCCTATATTTATGTGATCTCCCAAAGGTTAACTTCACCTTCTGGAGGGAGAGGAACAAGGGATATTTGCTATGGGATAGAGATGTGGGAGAAGGCTATGACATCTTTGGAACTCTTGGGTAGAGACAGCAACTTTCTGCTCCTACCCCTTACCCAAAGCCTGTCTTTCTGAAAGCCTATTTAGATATCTGTCTGACTGAAGAATAACCAGCCACTGAATTTGACTGGAATCATACAAAAAGAATCAGCTTTCAATGCTTGTGAAGGAAAAAAAAAAAAAAAAGACAAATCATGGTCGCTTCCACTCTCTTATTTCTATGCTCCCAAAGAATCATCAGACCTGAAAATCAACCCAACCAAGCTAAAAGATTTGCCAACTGACAATATCCCCTCAACACAGCCAGGACTTTATTCAATTCGCTAAGAAGTGTAAATTAAGCACCTACTGGGTACTAGGTCTTGCTAGAACTAATTGCTTCTATAACCTTTGACTCTTCTTCCAATGAATTCATTTTAAAGCTTTACTCATTTTGACTGCCTATGTCACATGACTCCATAATACCAGTGAAAGCTGTAAAGTTCACCTTAACTCTCATATGAAACACCTCCTCATTGCCCCCATTATATTAATCAAAAGAACAATCCCATAGTGTTATTCCAATGTCTCATCGTGTCTTGGCCATGGTTCTCACATCTCAGGGGACATTGCGCTCCGATGGTGCTTTCAGGTTCTAACACTCTGAAGTCTTGATGATGGCCCATCATCTGAGAACCAGCCCCAATACTAGTCTTTCACACAAAGAGATTGATAACCATGCCCACAATATGGTGTCAGAGGATTTCTTCCAGTTCTAGGATTCTGTGAAACAGAAACTGAAGTAAGGTCACAGGGCCAAGGCAAGACTAACCATCCCACTGCTCTTTACATTCTAGTCAGAGCCATAAGTGGTCATTTTTGTGACAGAATCAATCACTGAACAACCATTTAATAAGTATTTACTTTCTATCAGACACTATACGTTGTGCTGGGGATACAAAGAGAAAGCCTTCTTATGTTCTAATGAGGGAGGTTACATGTACATAACAAGTTATAAACATGATACATGCATTGCAGATGGAAAGCAACCTGAGGGGGAAAAAAAGCATTAGCAGCTGGGGAGACCAGAAAAGGCTTGTTGAAAAAGATGACATTTGAACTGAATCTTGAAGGAAACTAGGGAAACCAAGACAGGGCCGTAAGGATTGGAGGGTTCTGCGGGTTTGAGGGATATTCAGGGCAAACGTGGGGATAGGAAATGGAATACCAAGAGTGAGGAATAATACATGGACTAAAATAGATCCTCGATTCAGTTAAAATGGAAAGGTGATGATCTAGAGATACTGGAATACCTCAAGGACACTGTTTGAGAGGTCAGAGTGGGAAAGAACAGGACAAAAATGTGGCTGGTTAACTTAGGTTGTGGTCACTGGAGGAAAAATCATGCTTTCTATTTTAATTCATTATTCTTGCTAAGTTCTAAACCAGTTGTTTCTATACTGCCAAAGGACTACAGGTGCTCTCACCACTGTCTAAATGTCTAAAAGCCCTGATCATCTAGCCCTAATTATGGCTCTGAATACACTGTGGGCTAAGGTGATAAATGAAGGCTTAGTGAGGATGTAATACTTGAGCTAGTCTTTGAGAAAGGTAAATTTTGGAATGTGGGTAAAGGAAAGGACAACCTCAAAGGAGCCCAGAGTTCTTAAGACAAAGATAAAGGAGATGATTTTGATATCCTTACATCCTAAAACTCAGAGGAGGACTCAGAGAGATGTGCTTCCAAGACTGAGACTCTCACAGATGGTCAAGATGAAAATTCTAAAAAAATTATCTCGAAAAAGATTTTAGGAGAACACAACTCTAAACCCTCTGGCCCTACGACTTAGTAATTTTGCCGAACAAAATCTACCTCACTGAGTACTTGACCCAGGATCCAGGTCAGACAGAATTAGATTAGTTAACTATGGTGATAAGATGTAGAAAAAGGGGTTTGGTCAGCCAAAGAAGGGGCAGCTTAGAAAGGAGAAGCCTTGTTGCCTGTACATTTGCCTGGAAGGAACAAGGTTAGCTTTGAGACACCTGTCATTTTTATAATCCTCCCTTTGTTCTTTTAAATCCCTGTGTTGATTAAAACCTAAATATAGTTGGTGTGCTGATTTCAGGGATCAGGCAAAGAATGGCAAGGAGCCCAGCTCAGCAAGAGTAGTGGAAACAAGAGACCAATGACAGGAGCCAATGAGCTGAGCTTCCACTAGTGGAAGGGGTGTGTGTGTGTGTGTGTGTGTGTGTGTGTGTGTGTGTGTTGGCAGGGATGTTTAAGGTGGATACAAAACAGAAATGGGTGGTGGGACAAGGTTACAATGAGAAAATACCCATAGTGGAACCCTGTTTTGGGGGGAGGAAGAACAAGATTTGAAGAGAAAAAGTTGAAAAGGGACCCTTAAAAGTAAAACCAAATTGACAGGGTTGATCTAAATTGATCTCTGACTCTTTCCAGATTTAACCTTCTATTTTCTGATGACTTCTTAGAGATTTTGCTTTCAGATCTGCCAGCAGTCTCTCTGCTACTGAAATCTCAAGCAGAACATGAAGTCCATGAGCACACACACACACACACACATGCCTATATGTATGCATATATATTTATATATGTGAGTATATATATATATGTATATATGCATTCATACATATATTATGTATGTATTCCTTTATGTGTATATTTTTCCTAAGAAATCTTATTATTTTAAAAAGTATTTTTTGCTTTCATATCACCCTCATTTCCAAGCATCCTCCTCCATTTTCACCTGCCTTACAAACTATCCATTATAACAAAGAATAAAAAAGAGAAAATGAACAACACATTTCTGATGTGTAACAGTATGTGCAAGGAACCAAACACGTAGTTCCCCATCTCTACAAAGGAGGGAAATCCGTTTTCTCAGCTTTCCTAGGGGAACACTTTCACAGAGTAAGAAGTATTTACTCCCATGGCTCCTCAAGCCTCCTCTACCGACATCCCCACCCCACCCCCACCCTGACAGCCAGGGTCTTATGCTAGAGACATTAGAATCTGCTGGAACCGTGTAAGTACAAATGCTGACTTGATATCCATAATGGGCCTGAGCCTCTGGACCAGCTAGGGGTAACTCAGATTCTCCTTGCAAGCTGCAGCCCTCCCCCAGATAGATGAATTAACTCTTTCAGAGCATTGATGAGTGCCCTGGGAAGGGTAATTTAGTAAATGGCCCCTTGGTGCCCTGGAAGAGTTAATTACTCACCCTAGTTCACCAGGGGAACAGGGCCACTCTCCCAACATAACTTTCTGACAAGGGAATACTAGAATCCAGCATATATACATATATAATTGTTGTTTTTTGCTTCTTCCAGGGAAAGATTTAGTGATATTCCTCTTCGCATATACAAATGCATGGGGGTAAGTACCTAGGATGTATGCACATAAAATTTATTTCAAGGAAGGTATCTACCAGGAGTCTTAATATGATGAGTATTCAAGGGAGAATACATTAGTGCTAATGTATGCAGAGAATGTTCCCGTCGGGGGAGTTTTTAGAGGCCTGTACATAGAGAGCAACATAACATTAAAGGAGAAACACAAAAGCAGACAAGCTGTGGCTCTATCCAGATGAAGAAGGGGGATGGTCCCTGCCAAGCAGGGAATCAATGGCTCTCAAAATGGGGCCTTTAGCCCTCACCCTCAGCTCTTCAAGTGGTCCTTAGAATGATCCAAAAGGCATGCAGGAAACCAAATGTGGGTGTGGAGGAGGGGCTTTGTAAAGTACATTTTAATTAATCAATTTATTCATCCACAAGCTTTTATTGTATACCTACTAGGCACCAGTCATTGGAGTAGGCTGGGAAGATACAAAGATAGTGGTTGAAATAATCCCTAGTGGAAAGGAGCTCCTATTTCCCCACTAAATATTCCCACTAAATTTCACAAGAGCATTATTTATGGGGAAGTCATAGATTTCCTAAGGGAAAGTTTTTCCTGACTTCTTAGATGTTGGTACTCTCCCCTGTCTCCTTAAATGATGATATATCAGTAGTAGAAATGTTACATATCTCTATTTTCTATCATCTATTTATCTATCTATCTAGATGTTGTGCCCATCCCTGGTTCTTCAGTCATTTTTCAGTCACGACTATCTCTTCGTGACCCCATTTTGGGGTCCTATTGGCAAAGGTATTGGAGTAATTGGCCATTTCCTTCTCCAGCTCATTTTACAGATTAGGAAACTGAGGCAAACTGGGTTAAATGACTTGCCCAGGGTCACACAGCCAGTGAGTGTCTGAAGCAACATTTGAACACTCATCCATTTTAACACCTCCCTACTCCCAACCCCAAACAGAATGTAAACCCTTGAGAGAAGAGAATATTCTTTATTTGTTTATCCTTAGTCTCCAACACTATGACTAACTAGCACATAGCACACTTTTAGTGTATACATTTTGACTTTGGTTCTGCAATTTAGGACCTCAGGGGATGCCTTGGGGATAATGCCTTCGAATGGCAATGGATCAGGGCAATACTTATGCTTGCATTATTGACATCACAGTGTTGTGGAAAAGGAGCTGAGGATTCCAGCAGGCAGGTGGGACCCCAGAGGACATCCCAGACCCTGGAGAACACTCCTACAAGTGGGCCCAAAGAGGCGGGAAGGGGAGCGGGTAGCCATCAGCCCTTGGTGTCTCAGGCTACTTTCCAGGACTAGACTTTGTAAAGGAGAAGATGTTTCTAATTCTATTCAATGAAATAACAGGTCCAGTAAAAAAAAAAAAAAAAAAGGAAAAGAAAAATAATACATATTTATATATGAATATATATACGTATACATACATATATTGTGTATATTGTGTGTGTATATATATATATATATATATATATATATATATATATATTCCTTTATGTACCAACCCTCCACTTTACAGATGAAGAAACTGAAACTGTGAGAAGTTGTCACTAGCCAGGGGTTCCACAGCCAGTTGGATGCCGTAGAATGAAGCTCTGAATGACTCCAAGACTAGTGCTCTAACCATTACCCCTGCCTGCCTCTTTCATATGCTCCTTCTGGGTACGTCTGTGTAGACAACTAACATGACTTTTCAAGCCGATGTAAACTTTAGGATGTAAAGCACCAGATACATGTTCGATTATCATATAATATAATCTGTTAAATTCTCAATGCAGACAACACAGACCTTAATTGTAGACCTATAATGAATCTCTTATTTTTTAATGGGTGCAGCCTTGATCTGGACAGGGCTCAAGTGAAGGCCCATCACCATAAATATTATACAATTTCTATGTGACAAGAATATTGCCAAATCCTAGCTAGTGACTCATGTATTATTTTTCTTTTCCTTTTTTTTAAAAACTGGAACTGTTATTTCAATAGTGTAGGGGATGCCCAATTAGAAACAGCTTCTACTCTGCAAAGTCTAGCCCTGGAGAGTAGCCTGAGACACAGAGGGCTGATGGCTACCCATGCATGCCCCTTCCTGCCTCTCTGCCATCACTTGGCCTCTGTAGGAGTGGTCCCAGAGCCTGGGATGTCCCCTGAGCTCCCATCTGCCTGCTGGAATCCTCAGTCCTTCAAGCTCAGTAGGGGGGATCATCTCCTATGGGAAGCCTATTCTTTCCTAAACTTTTCCTTGTTGGCTACCCCAGGAGAATATATATGGTTCTTGCTGGCAGAAGATGTTCTTCATTTTGACTTTATCTACAAAGCTCCTAGTATGATGAAAAGGGAAGGGAACACATTTATTAACCAACTATTATGTGCCAGGTATTGTGCTAAATATTTTAACAGATATCACCTCATTTCATCCTTAACAAGAGTAAGGCTATTTTCCATTTCATTTTTATATCTGTAGTATCTACTATGATAGGGAAACAAGGGTACATACTTATTAAACATACACTATGTACCAGGTACTTTGCTAAATGATTTTTAATAAATACTATCTCCTTTCATCCTTAAGAAGCACAGGGGCTGTTTGTCCCTTCATCTTTATATCCTCAGGATGGTGGGAAAGGAAAGGAAGACATTTATTAAGCCTACTATGTGCCAAGCACCAGGCTAAGCAAATAGTATCTCATTTAACCCTTATGACACCCTGAGAAGGAGGGACTATTATTATCCTCGTTTTACAGTTGAAGAACTACAGCAGTGATTTCGCGACTTGTCCAGGGACACAAAGGGACTAGATCTGAAACCAGGTCTTTCTGCTGACAGTGACCAGATCTTTGGTGACACTCAGCTTCCTGTGGTATTCTGCCCATTGTTTTTTGTGGGGTGTTTTTGGTTTTTTTTTGAGTTATAACTTCATTTGTGGGTAGGATGTCCTAGAGAGAAAACTCCCTCTTACCAATACATTTTGGCTTTGGTTCTGCAATTTAGGACCTCAAGAGATGCCTTGGGGATAACTGAGAAATTAATGCCTTCCTCAAGGTCACAGAATCAATAGAAAAGTGAACTTGAACTGGCTCTCTACCACGCCATGTTACCTTGCACACCATAGACTCTTAAATGCTTATTGGATTGGATTGGATTAGAGTAAGTTGGATAGTGGAGACAGCCCTGTGGGACTCTCTCTGAAGAATTTGGATGGCTTATTTAGTTATTGAGATTTGGGGAACTGGTCATTTTATTTAAATTAATAGACTCTTAAAAGCTGAGTGCTGATGAAAACTCTTGAAGATTCTATGAACTATACTCTCCAGACACAGAAAGTAAGGTTCCATGTCCCACAGAACATAATGTCAAAAAAGGACCTGACTAGCAGCTTTCTCCATGGCACTGTGAGTTAGTCAAGGAAAAGGTCCCTCCTTTTAATTATTATGTACCCTCCAAAGTGCCCCGTATGAAGTGAGGTCTCAATCAGCCCACATAGGTCAATTTGATAGGGAAATACAATGTGATCTTGGAGAGATGAAGTCAAGGATGGAGCAAGGGAGGAAATGGGAAAATTGAGAGAAAGAACGTGGTTTTCTCCAGATGATGTTTTGGGAATTATCATTAGAATTACAGATATATGCATGCATAACACATGTGTGTACATATGTATATATGCATAAAACACATGTGTGCATATGGTGTTGAGCTATTTCTGACTCTTCATGTCCCCATTTCGGTTTTGGGGGGCAAATGTACTGGACTGGTTTGCCATCTCCTTCTCTAGCTCATTTTACAGATGAGAAACCTGAGGCAAACAAGCTTAAGTGACTTGCCCAGCATCACACAGCTAATGTATGAAGTCAAATTTGAACTCAGCTCTTTCTGACTCTATCCACTACCCACTATCCAGTGCTCTATCCACTGCACCACCTTGCTGCCCACATACATTTACATATCTATATTTTATTATTCCCCCTTTGAATTTTCCATTTTTCCAAACATTCATATGTCTAAATGGACCTGATTTTATAAGCAAATCAGATTGTACGTGATACATTTTGAGCTTCTAAAGTGATATGAGATCTGTAAAAGGGAACCCAAAACAGCTTTGTGAGTTGGCACGTAGGAAATACTTAACAAATGGTTGTTTCCTTCTTTCCTATTCACTTAATCTCCCACTTTGGAAGTCTGGGGTTCTCTTTGACTCTCCCATATGTGCACAACTTTCAGATCCATTCTTCTTCTCAGTCCTTGCCCCCATTATCTTGGAGAAACTCGTATTATCACCATCCTGAGTTACTGTAACAGGCTCCTACCAGGGGGTTCAATCTCCACACTCTCCCCTCTCCAATTCTTCCTGTATACTACTGCCAGACCATTTCTTTTTATATAGACTTGATCTTGTCATTCTTCTGCTCAGAATTCTTCAATAGCTCCCTATTATCTATGAAATAAAGCTCAAATTTTTTTGCCTGGCATTCAAAGCTTTATAAAATGGATAGAGTATCAGCCCTGAAGTCAGGAGAACCAGGGTTCAAATCTGATCTCAGACACTTAACACTTCCTAACTGTGTGACCCTGGGCAAGTCACTCAACCCCAATTGCCTCAGGGGAAAAAATTGCTGTATATGATCTGGTACCATTCTACTTTCCTAATCTTATCTAATGCTAAATAAGTCCTATGTGCATTCTTCCTGCAGCCAACCTGGACTCTTTATCCCCCCCTAACGTATGCTTTCCCATCTAAGTATCTTTGCTTATACTATTCCCAGCATTTAGAAACTTCCAAGTTCAAATCAAATGGTATATCCTCAATAAAAACCCTCGCTGAAAGGGATCTTTCCTGGCTGGATCTCAAGCAAAACTTCCTTATATAGTATTATTATGTGCTATAATTATTTGTGAGTATGATATATCCTACTAGACTGTAAGCTCCATGAGGGCAGGGACCCTCTTTTATCTAAATTTTGTCTGTCTTTGATACTTAGCATGATGCTCTGCATATAATTAGGCATCCAGCAAATTTTAATGAATTCAGTTGAAGAATAGTCTATATCCTGGGGGTGGGAGGGAAGTGGTTTCTTGTGATGTGAACCTCTCATTTAAGACTAGCAGTGTCTAATTACCCTTAACACTACAACAGTTTGCCAAAAGTGCTTAATCCCTGAACAAGTGCATGAGCTGTCCCCCCCCCCCCCCCCATCTGCCAAACTCACATCAACTGTCAGAATACAGGCTGGCTACCTCAAAATTCTCCCTCCATCAAAACGTAGGAGCTTTATTGATTTTTCTTTGTTTCCCCCCTGAAAAAGAAATGGAAATAATAATCATTATGTCCCTAATACCTTTTCTCTATTTAGAGTCTTAAACTCAACATATTTTTCCTTTCCTTAATCTCATTTGATCCTTCTGACAACCCTTGTGAGGCAAATAGTATTCCTGTTTGACAGATGAAAAAACTGAGGCACTAGTTAATTACTTTGTCTAAGACTCCCCAGAGCAGTAGTTAGCACAACCAGGACTTTAAATACTTTCCAATTGTTCTATATTCTTTCTTACCACATTCCTCCCCCATCCATACAGGTAACTCATAGGCTATAAGATTGAACACATACCTGAAAAACACTCTTGTGCCAACTTTTCTGGTAAAAGCATCTTAGATGCATTGCTGTCTACATCCCATAATTGCCTACTTCCTTATAGGATGCTAGAGTTTGTCCAGTTAATTTACTTCACTTCAATTCAGTTCTACAGATGAGTATTAAGGATATTTCTGTCTAAAAAACCATATGTTAAATCTAGGTAGTAAATGCCTAGGCAAACCTAGACTGATCCTGTTACCATGTTACTAAATGAAAGGAAAAACTTTACAGGCCCTTTTGAAATGCACTTGGAAATGTATACATTAGAAGAAAATTCTCATTTCCCTTCTTACTTACTTTTTATGCACATAAGAAAATTCTTAAATTAATTTTTTAATTAAATTTCAGTGGTTATTTAATACAAAGCAAGAAAGAAATGTCTTAATTTACTGAGAAATAGAAAAAATAAAATGTCATTTCAAGAAACAGGTTAGGAAAATGTTCTTGATGGTAAATACATAAATCCATGCTGGGATGGGTAGGGAAGAAAATGAATTCTAGGTATCCATAACGTCCCAGAAGATATTTCTGGGTAGGATATCATCCTGTGAATGAGACTATTCTACAACATTAACACTGAACTAGATGAAAAGTGACCAAGATGCATCTGGTCATAGATTACTTAAAAGTGAGGGAAATAAAACAAGGCAGACAAAATTTGACCATTCCATTGTCCCAGATCATATACTTCCATTTCCATTAGGTGATAAGGATTTCAAAAATTCAGTTTTCAAATTCAGAATTGCACTCTCATAATCAATAAGACATATATACTGTTTCCTAACACCACCAAACTTCCTTCCTTGCTTTTAATGAAGATTTCCTTCATATCTGGGATAAGTAATGGCTAGGAGTCCCTATAGCTTCTGCACTTTTAAAAAATACATCTCATTTCACATAAAAAACCATGTTTTAAAGGAATTGATATATTCATTTCCCTCTGAGACATTTAATGATTTATTCTTCAACATCTAGAATTTAGTTTTCTCTCCTCTTCATTTTACACTCTTCCTTCCTGCCTCCATCCTCCCTCCCATTTTAAGTTGTTTTTTTCTTGAAGAAATAGTAACATAGCTTCTCAAGATGCTCATAACAAACAGGCAAAAATAAAAAATAGGCAAGACACTATTTTTTAGAAGAATAGTAAAGAAAAAAATTATTCCAACCCCAAATTGATATACATTTGTTTTAAAGAATATTGTATGCATAAAACACATACCTATTTAAAATGCTTATGTATATATATACACAATATGTTGCCAAATTTCTGTGCTTTTTTTTTCTTGGAAAAAAATTGACTGTCCTACAGGGAAAAAACTGTGTAAAGCCTTCTCATACCATAATCAACCATATCTAACACAATCCCCTGCACTCCCTTTCTGCTACATAATACATTACTGCTAATGCTGATCTCTGTATGGTCATGCAATGGTTTGTACTACTTTGGAAAACATACACAAACAAAGAACACTTTTGAAAATATCAAATTCATAGCCATACTTCAAAGATATGATAGCTGGGTTGTGGCTTAGAAGGTTTTCCTGACCATAAAAATTCATTGTGTAAGCATCTTTCTCCAAAGATCCATTTAAAAAATATTGTAACAGTACTCTTCAGTTAAAAAAATATTCTTCAGTAAAATATCAGCTGGTTCTCAGTAAAAACCAATTGAAAATCACATTAAATGAATTTATAATGTAGCTCTTTAAATGCTTGAGAACAATTCTCACTTTTTACTTTACTAAGAATATAATAATGAATTACTCCAATTAATTTCTGATGTCTTTATTTGTAAAATAACTCTTGTTTTTATATTATATTTGTTTTCTTCTTTTTCTCACCCCTCAAAACATCCCTTGTAGCAAAGATTTAAAAATAAAGAGGGAAAAAAAAAGTAGTTTGACTCAATTAATATTTAACTGTACATTGACAATCCTTTCGGTTTTCCACACTCCAAATCTCCCATCTCTTCAGAAGTTTTAAAATTTTCTCTATTCTTCCCTAGTGCTAACTCTGGACTTTAATCTATTTTTCTTCCAATCATTTCTAAAGTGATATTCCAAATGTTTGTTTATCTACTCTTCACACAGATAAAACTTTTAGTTGAGATGGCTTCAAGTTTTGTCTCTATTAGGTTAGCTTCAGAACCAATTGCCTTAAAATTCCTTTGCATCATGATTAAATTGGGCTTTATGGAACCATACTGACCAAGTAACAAGAGAAAGAGATTTGAACAAAAATATAACCACATAACAACTAGAGAGGTGGAATCACTTCTTAAACCCAATCTCTAGTATAGTTAATTCAAGAAACATTTTTCAATTTCAACAGGCAATCTGTAATCAATTCCACTATTGACCATTCAAATCCATCTCCATCTCCTTCCCCTTCTAAAAGAGCATTTCATAAAATGTCATTTTGCATTCCAGATTTGGATCAGGACCCCCACAAATGTGATACATTTGCGTCTCTTTTTAGCCAGTCCCCAGTGTTAGCAACAATTAACTCCAAGGAGTTTCTCTTTCCAAGGAGGCTACTGATAGTACTAACTACCTGTGCCTCTGTGCCTCATTCTCAAGGCTTCTAAAAGCACAATCCAAAGAGTATAATATATAGTCTAGCAAGACCATAAAGCATCCTAATGCACATGGTCACACCTAATGAAATCCCATTACATTGAAAAAAATTTTGAGGACAAACCAATTTTCCTTCTTAGCAGAGATCTCACTAGACTGAGAATGACAAAGTGCAAATTTTAATACACTGAACCAGATCTTCTTGAAGACATTCATGCTACATAAATTGAAATCTGCCCATATTTCCATTTGCTAAATCCAGAAGTTTTAGCCAGTCACCGGGTTAGTCCGTAAGCACGTTACTAGATGTGTTTATTCCTCAAAGAAAGCAGGAAGACAGTGGGACTTTTATTGTCATGAGAACAATGACTCCAAGCAAATTCTAGAATTCTCTGAAAGATTTAGTAGTCTCCTAATCCGGTTCAGTAAACATAAAACACTCCCAGGTGCTGGAATCCGCAAAGCACCTTGAACTTGGGCGGGGGGAGGGGGAAATGGAGGGATTTCAAATCTTGGATCTAGAAAATGCACAAAAACGAGGTCATCCTGCTCAGCTAGACAGATGCCTAGTCACCCACCAGCCTGGAGACTGACAAATAGCTCAGCGATGGAAGGAGATAGGCAGTGGTTTATCCTCGTTCTGCTCCAGCCCACCCCTCAGAGAGCGTGCTAAATTTCAACAAGATGCTAGATATTTTGGGGGGGCTCATTCTCCACCAGAAGCACTGTTCCAGAGATTTCTTAAAATTTAAGCCACTTAGCTGAACCCTCCTTCTTCCTATATTTGTTGCTTGCAAGAAAGTAGGTAAGGCAAGAACTCTTTCCTGGCTTTCACGGCTGCTAGCTATCTTGGGTGCTAAACGACCGTCAAACAATGGTGAGCATAGAACAGGGACGCAGCTCTGCTTTAGTATAAGGCAGCAAAGGTATTTTAATGCTTTTCAACCTGTGGGTAAAATAAGGTTGGTAACAATGGGGTCAAATAAGGTTGTTTCAAAATTGAAAAAATGCACTTATTCGTCTTTGCTTTGTCTTCGCGATGGCAAAACAGCTGCTTGGACTGATTTTTTTTTTTTTTAACCCCAGCATTGACTGGATTCTTTGGCTAAAAAGCAAACTGAATCGATCAGATATTTTTCACTAGGGCAGACAGACTTTAAGTATTCAATTGCCTTTAGGAGTGGGGTATTGCTCCAGTTCTGCATTTCCGGATGTTTCCGTCCCCTCTTCCTTGATTTTTGAGTCTCTGAAGGGTAGCCCTCATCGTCTGCAAGGAGCTTTTCTTTATAGACTTCCCATTGCTTCTAGGTGTATCCTGCTGAGCTCTGCTAAATAATTCCTCTCCTTCCTGGCGAGCCTCCCCATTTAGACCCTTTTACACAGCTAGCTACCTCAGCCTCTTTAAAATTCTCCCGTCCTGGAGAGAGTCAATAGATCATTGCGTCAGAATAAAGTTCACATATTAGGCTTAATATCGTTACCAGTCATCTTCCGTGCACAAAACGAGCCGCATTGTGTCGTTTCTTTCCCTTGCCCACATTTATGTCCTGCCTGTCTAATTTACATCATCGGCACCCTGACTAGGGACCTTGTCTAATTCTGTCCTAAACCTGCCACATTATTAGCACTCTCGGTAAGGTCTGAATAATAACTATGATAATCGCATAACTACCGTTTAATGGAGCGGTTAGTCAATACAACGATGATAGTATAGAGTGCAGTTGGCGCTACAGAAACAGTCTGACTTGCCTCGGGTCTGCTGAGGAAGAGATATGGGGATACAGAGGTGGGCGGGGGCGGAGGGAGAGAACCCACTTGGAAATGCCTAAAAGTCGGGGAACGCCAGGGCCGCTAAGGTCCCCGTCCCAGTTTTGCTTTGTCCTCGCCTAAGGCTTGACCTAAAAATCTGGGAGTGGGTGGGGGTGTCGGGAAGGGGGAGGAGGAGTTGGAGTAATTGATTATAGGGGCGGGGGGGGGAGGGGAAGATCCTCACTGCCCGAGGTGGGGGGTGGGCTCTGAAGGACCGAGACGCGGCGGACGCCTGGGAGACACTCCGGCTCTCGCCGTCACCTGTAACCTGTGCTCCTGCTTGCTGACCGTTACCACTTCCCCGTCCTACAGTAGTCTCTCCAAAGCGCACTTTTCTCGGCGCTTTCGAGAGAGTAAGGATGAGGGGATAGAAAAACAGTTCCTGCTGGGGAACTACAAAATCTGAGATTTTTGTCGGCGCATTTCCTCTCCCCTCACCCCGCGCCCCGCGGCGGAATTGGGATCCTGGGGTACTAAGAGGTAGCTCGTCTGGAGAGGGAGACTGTTGTGTTCTGCGCGCCACCCCTCTCCCCCTTCACCGAAAGAAGCACGGTCCGCTCAGAGTCAGACCGAGTGCTCCTCGGAGGAGCACCCAGCAAAAGGGGCACCCGTTCTGTTCCCCAGCACAGTCCAGTCATCCAGTGGGGAAGGCCGTCTTGCTCCGCCTCCTTCTCCCCGCCCCCGCCCCCTCAGCCCCCGGCATTTGTCCCCGGGATCACCGGGAGGTCGCGGGATCTTGGCCTCTGAGACCTCAGGGCACTGCTCCTTGACCAGCAGGAAGCGTCCAGAACAGACCGTCAAAGCCCCGAGGGCTGGGGTTGGGATGGGATTGCGGCCAACCTAGGGAGCCACTTTTCATCCTGTGATGCGTATTGATGAGAGTCCTCCGAAACCCGGAGTCCTTCTCAGCAAGCACCACAAAAGCAACTAACCCTATACAAGAACCTACTAGAATAGGATTTCGCTCCCTGGCGCTGAGCTGAAAAGTTCAGCCGAGCACTACGTCGCATATTAGGGTTTTCTCAGGTCAGAGCTCCGGGTCCTCCCTATGGGGCCGGGGTCATCCCCTCCCCAATCCCCCCAAGTCTCTGAGAGTGTACTGCCTTCCTCACCCCTGAACTCCGTTCTGCCTACTGCGATCTGGGGTCCAGAAGCCAGCGGCGCCGCTTGATTTTCTAGAAAAGCTTCCAACCCAGGGCCGAAAAGCCTGAGTTTCCAAAAAGTTAGGATGCAGTCCTGACCCCGGATGGCACGAACACGGGTCACTCACGCAGACGCGGACAGTCGTTCAGGCTATTTTATATGGGGGGAGGAGGGAGAGAGAGTTGCTTTAAGTAAGAACTTCATATATGACTGTTGACTGGTTGGCAACTAGGGCTTCTTACTGCCCTTGAGTTTCTTTGATTTGGGGCTAGGGATATCTATAAGTTTAGGGTTTGGTTTGATTTTCCCTGTAAGGAAATCTGGTAGAAACTCAAATATTTATTTCCGTCCTCCGCCTTCCGAACCTCCAGAAGAAGGAAAAGACAAGGGACAGACCCTAGAGACTTATTTTCCTCTAAACACATAAGAAATGATTCAGGGGAGATAGTAAATGATGCCCATTCATCAACAGTTCAGAGAAGGGAGGGGGGAGAGAAGAGACAAAGATTTATAGCAACAATGCCCTTGAGGGATAGAGAGGGGATTGCCTTAGCTGGGGCGAAGTCGTAAAGACCTGGGGCAGAGAATAGTTTTATCGGTGGACGAAGCCACGAACCCTTTCCCCCCTTTCTCCTGTGACCCATATCTGATTTTTAAAATCAAATTAAATTTATGCTTTCCACATGACGGTAATTTTTGGACCAGCTTTGATTCTTCCAGAAGATTGGGCGGTGGGGAGGGGGTTCAAAGGAGAAAAAGTTGAACTAAGAAATAGTAGAAGGAGCATCCACACTCAGTATTTCACCCCTACTCGGATCACCAACCTCTTCCCTTCCCAACACACATAGGAACATCAGGTCGCAGAAATGAAAAACCTTGAGAAAAAAGAGACCCCCTTAAGAAGATGGTCTTTCTCAAGTCCCTTTATTTCCAGTGGTAACTGGAAGAGGGGAGAAGAAAAGGGATCCAAATTTCCCCTCTCCAGAGTGTTACTAAATGGAGAGAAGTCGATAAATCATGCCCTTTCCCTATTCCCAGTCTTCCATTCTTCCTAGACCCTTTGGGCCAAGTGGGAGGAAGAATTAAGCAGGAATCAAAGATACACGTATGGTATATATGGATTGAATTGGTAGGACCAAAGAGGCTTAGGAATTGAGTGAAGTAGGAAGAATACGGAAAACGCTCTGCTTATTCGCTTCCAGACTAGCTTGACAGTTCCACATCCCGGTCATCTCTTTCCCCAAAAGCAGGACCCCCTACACTGGCGAGACTTTCGCCAGAGCCCTAGGGACACCTGGCCTGGGAGCTAAAAACTTATTTCAGAGCCAAAATGGATGGCCAGACATTCTCCTTTGCAAGCAACAAAGAATTCATTGAGAATAAGGATGGAAAGGGAAGACAAAAGGGGGTAACAGAAAGAAAAGGAAGCTGCAGTCCCCCAACACACTGAGAAGAGAGTCAAAATCTCACTCATCCTTTGTTACTCGAAGTCGGAGAAACTTCGGGTCTGACTCTTCTAGGGAAGGTCGGAGCAACCTCTTTCTCTAAATAAGCCTCCAGTCCTACAAAAGGGGTCTGCCGAGAAGCCTAGCCCCGAATAAAGGAGATAATAACAAATACCTTGTCTTTCGATCTAGCGTTTTGTTTTCGAGACTGGCAACTCGTGGGTTTTCCAAATCGTGAGAACATAGATTTAGACCTTGAAAAGGACGTTAGTCGTTAACTCCAAAGCTGATTTGTTGCTCACATTAGTCCATACAACAACACTATTTAAAAGGTTAAAAGTGGTTGAACTGGGACCTCGGGGCCGTATAGTCCCGGAATTGGATGGGAAAAGGGGAAATCCTCCCTGCCCCAAGGAGAGACTGGCTCACCCCAACAACCAGATCGCCCAGCGACTGAAGTTTTCTCACCCTCAATAATCCCCAAACAGCGCTTTGGCTGTGTGACGGGGCGGGGGGATTGTAGGGCACTTCAGAGACCGAAAGAGTCACGGGGACTTTTGCTTCCCTCCCGAGGTGAATTCAAGTGTGCCAGTCTACGGGATTGTGCAAAAAGAGATAGTAGAGAAGGCAAAGAAATGGTGAGCACAGAGAGAAAGCAGCCCCTGGCGCCACCTTTCCCAAATGACCGGCAACTGCTAGCCGTAGTTTCGACCCTGGGGTCTACACACTTAGCCCACTCCCCCAAAAAGAAGTTCCCAGACCTAGTGCCGAGATCGGAAAGTAGAGGGATCCAGCCTCCTGCGTCAAGGGGAGCTGGCCCATTCTTGCGCTCTGCCCTAGACCCGGGAGCACAGACTGGAGCCCAGGCAAGTGGCTGATAATAACAGGGGACCTAAAGGGTCCCTAAAGGGCACAGAGTCGGGGAAGGACTAGAAGACAGAGAAGGGAAGCTGCTACCACTTCACTACACAAAACCTTCAAGGGCGCAAGGAAGACACCGAGCTTTGCAAGCTGAGGAAACTGGCCTTTTGTGAAGGCTCTTTCTTCACTGAAGAACTGGTCCGGTCTCTGCACTCCGGGCAAAAAAAAGAAGGAGATATGAACATATGAGAGATGGCAAAAATAAATTGTTATTCTTTGAATTCAAAAACTTTTCCAAAAGAGAAACAAGTGAACTTCCAAGTCCCGGGGAAACAGCCTGATCTAACCAACTCTCTCCATGAAAAAATAGTCCTAGAAGTTCAGGACCAGTTTGGTGCCCCCCACCCCACGCTGCTGGCATTCTCTGAATAGCATCACTCTTGTGCCTGGTAACTGGAGCTGCCTCCGTTGGGTCGCCAGAATGAGCATCCCTCATCTTCCCCCACATTCTCCTCGCTTATCCTCCAAAACTCTCAAATAGTGAGTTGTTTTAAAGCTACGTGGAAACTGTCAGACAAGAATAGAACTCACCCTCTCCCCCCTCCCTCCCTGACACACTATTCACTGAATTAACGGGTATCTCCAAGGGAAAAGGAAATGTGTGGAAAGGGGTGCAGAGGAAAGGGGATTCAGGACAGTTTCACCAGCTGATCTAAGTGAATACACCTTATCCACCGCCAGGGTAGATCCTAATTGTTTCTTTTTGTATTCATTTATTTCTTCCCTTCCTTATTTCCCCGGGTTTGAGGTCCCCTCTGTCTCACAGCGATTTTTCTCCTTTGCAGTGTAGTGTCCCAAATTTCCCCCATATACATAGATTCATTGCAGAACACCAACTAAAGAGAGTTAAGGATTAATAAGAAAAGATAAGACCAGGATTGTGGTCATTGAACCCCAGTTGGGTGGATGTAGTGGATGAGTGCTCCCAGTCCCTCCTCCCAGCTCTTTTCAATACAATCCCCTAACAAATACAAAGAAGAAGAAGGAGGGGAAAAAGCCTGAAGTTTGAGATCATAAAATATCCATTTCGGCAGGATCTGGCCTTGCTTGCCCCTTTCCCTCCCTCCCTTCTGCCTGAGGGCTACAAAGCTAGGATGAAAGACTAAAAGAAAACCCGACAGTTTATGTATTGAGAGCTAAAATTGCGGGAAAGGAAACAACCCGGACTAGGGACAAACCGGAAAAGCGATATGGATGGGCAGACAGACAGACATAAGCCAGATCCCAAGTCTTTGATCCAGAAGCTGCCCGACAATGAAATGAACCTCGAAGATGAGGAAGACAAGTCCCCTTCTCTTTGCCTTCTTACTGCCTCCACTCACCCACCCTGACTTCCCATCTTTCAAATAGCACGGATGTCGAAGCTGGTTTCTCACAGTGCGTGCCGGGAGTTTTAGGTGACCAGAACTCCTCTACAACTGGGATTCCCGGGCAGTGAAGTGGGAGAGGAAACCTACTGAATATCTGAAAATACACGAAATCCAGACAGTCATGCCCACGCAGATCGTGCACACAGCACAATTATTTCCACCATCACCACCTCAGCAACCTTCCCCCCACCCCCACCCCCCACCAGCTGGCAACACAAGCATTACAGGCAGACGGACAAACAATCCCCTCCCCAAACACACCCACATGCCGAGAAACCATAAGGATCACAACTCCAAACACCTGGAGGGAGTGAACGGGGATAGGAAATGGGGGGGAGCGGGTAGAGGTAGGGAAGCTGAGGAATGGGAATGAGGAAAAAAAGAAGGCAATTTCTGCATACACACTTATAGTCAAAAGTAAACTCCTAAAGGTGAAGCAGAAGAGGTGTTTGCAAATGTTGCCTACTAGGAGTTAAGACCAATAACTGTAGGTAGAATAAAGGAATAGACATTTCTTCCCTCCCTCCCTCTCTGTCTCTGTCTCTGTCTCTTCTCTCTTTCTCCTCCCCTTCTTCCTTCTTTCTTTCTCTTCTTCCTTCCTCCCTTCTTTTCTCTATCTTTCTTTTTTTTTTTTCTTTCTTTTCCTTTCTTTCTCTCTACACCATGATCCTCCATCTCTACTCTTCAAAAATTCCGGGGGAGGGGGAGAAACAGATTCCCATCCTTGGCAAAATGTGCCTATAAGCTAACTCTCCTTCGTGGAGAAACCCAAACCAGTGACACAGACCCAAAGACCATACACGTGGTAGGTGCAAGTCCTGAGTGACAGGTAAAGAAGTCAGGTCGGATGGCGAGTTGGTACTTAGCTAAAAGAAACCTGGAGAGTAGACGACGTTGATCTATATATCTCGCGGGCATAAGCACCGTTCTATAGCAAGAGAAGCCATTTGTCTGCACAGACGTGCAAGCGACCTGTGTGTGAACCTCACCTAGAGAACGTTTATACTGCATCAACAAAACCTGCGAGAGGGAAGTGGGTTTCTCCCAGGCACCCAGCTATTGACCCTCAATTATCTGTTCAGGCACTTTGGAGTCAATGTCCGCCCCCGGAAACCTCATCATATGTACACTTTTGAGTACGGGCACGGATAAATACAGAACCCCAGAGATAGGTATAAATGCATAAGAAACACGGACTGCATCAAGTTAACCCTCCAAACAAATCTTTACAACCCTGAGCGACCTCTTTCTCGAAGCTTGGTCCGGTAAGAAACGAGCTGGACAGACTCGAGACCTAGATTAGAATTTTGGCTCGACCACTTAATATTTGTGTGACCTTGGCTAAAACGCTCCACCTCTCTGGGTCTCAGTTTCTTCATCTGTAAAATGAGTAGATTGGACTAGATGGTCTCTAAGATCCCTTCCAGACCTAGAACCTACGAGATCCGGGCTGACTAGCGTTCCTGTACTCACGGACAGAAGCCCTAGCTCGCAACTTCAGGCTTCAGACTCTCCCTCCCCCGCATTCTTTGGTGGGCAGGAATGTGACTGACAGATTCCCTAACGCTGAGGAGTCTCAGGCTGCAGGCACAGCAGCAAAACAGCCCGAGAGAGATCACCCTCTCCTCTCCAGTCCCTTGCCTGGGATTCTTCCCGGGGTCAGCCCCCCCGCCTCTCCAGAGGGCCGCGGGAACCTCTTGGGAGTTGCGCTGGGAAGAGGGGAGGAAGGAAGTCTTCCAACTTCTCGCCAGTCGGGGTGAAGTTGCACAAACTGGGTACTGGGAGCTCCGCATCTCGCTTCTTGGGGTGTAAGTGGGGAATGCGAGGTGAAAGCTCTCTTCTCCCCCAGCCCTCGGCCTCGTCTGGCTCTCCCTCCCCAAATCTCCCCAAACAGCACTCTCTCCACTAGCTCAGAAAAGCTGCGAGCTGGCTGGGATTCTACCGCCTGTCCCCAGCTCAGACCAAGGACAGAGCTTTCTTGTTTGGCCTCTAGCTCCGAAAGCCCCAAGAAGAACCCTTCACCCCAGTTTCCCCCATCTGCTACTTCCCCTCCATAATATCAGCCCCAGACTCCTCCCTCTCTCTACACTGTCTCAACCTTCCCCGATCCTTAGCTCCCACCCGGATCCCTGCATCCCAAGCTCGTTTCATAGCCGTGGCTGCTCGTTACCCTCCCTGCACCAAGCAGTCTCCGAAGCTGCCAGCTCTCTTTATTATTAAATCAATGAGAGGAGAAAAGAGGGGAGGGGGGGTTGCCTTACGTTGCATCGGTACACCGAGGATGTCCGGGAGCCCCTTGACAGACCCTTCCGTGGTGACGGTCGAGCTCTGCATCATCTTGGGCAGAGGTGGGAAATAGCTGTCTATGGAAATCTCCCTCCCCTCTCTCACTCTTTCTCTCTGACTAGCTTAGAAATTTCAAAAAAAAAAAAAAAAAAAAAAAAAAAGATAAACCCCTAACGAAATAAGCAAAGTCACAATCGAAAGCCCGTCTCTTCACCCCTCCAGGAGGACTTGTAGGCTGGCACTCCCCCCTGAGCCCCCCCTTCCACCCTTTAGACTGTTTCAAATCCCTTTGATCCTGCTCTCCCGGGTTAGTGTGTATCCCGGGTTAAGGCGACGCTGTTGCTGCAGCTCTGGCTCTTTTTTTCCCTCCCCCTCCTTCTTCTTCCCTCCCTCCTCCTTCTTCCCCCTTCCTCTCTCCCTCCCCCTTCCTCCTTCTTCTCCACTCCCTCCATCTCCTCCCCCCCTCCCTTTCCCAGCTCAGCTGCTGGTCCCTAGAGGCAGTTTTGATTCATTCACACTGCAGGAGCCGGCGTGACGTAGATTTCCGCAGGGAGGCCCCGCCCTTCAACCAATCCCCTTACATCATGTGGGCAACCTGAGGCCGAGAAGGAACGTCCGAAGGGACCCAGGTAAACCAGGCCGAGACTGGGGCTTGGGCTAGGGCGGGGCCTCCGGGGCTTGGAGGGGTGGGGCCTCGGAGGGCTTCTCTGGAATGCTCCCTGGGAACCCCGCCCCCCGGGTCCGGCCTGCGTCCCCGGCCCAAGCCCTGCTCTATAAATATTGCAGCCCTGGCTGCTGCGGCATCAGGTGTTTCTGAAATGGAGCATAGCTTTTATTTTCCTGGACTGGGATGGAGTTTTTCGGTCGTGGCGGGTGGAGGGACCCAGAAGGGAAGGTTTTCAAGAGACCCCCAGTTTTATGTGCCCAGGTAGCGCAATCTGTGGTAATGATCCCACCGTCCCCTCCATTTCTCTGGGAAGAGACAGGAAAACCAATTCTGTAAAGTGAACAGTTTGGCCCAGTATCCCGACGATGATCTTTCACCCATTCTTCCCGGCGGGAGCCTGCTCGTAGGGGCTCTCACACAGTCCATCGACCTCTTCTTCTTGGTCCATTCGTTTCCCAGGGGTTCCCCACCCCCAGACCTAGCTCTCCCCCAGTCTCGCCGTTTCTTCTTCCCTTTCTGAGGCCAGGGACCCAGCGGAGGGTGCTGGGCTCGGGGCGCCGTAGTCACGCCGCGGGCGGCCGGGCTGCTGGCCGCGGCCGGGTCCTGGAGAATCGCAGCTCGACTCTGTGTGTCCTTGGGGACAGGGTGGGAAGAGGGAGGTGGGCTCGCGTTCCTATGCCTTCCTTCTAAATACACCCTTCACAGGATTTAAAAGGAGGTAAATCGTCTTGGGCCTGCGGCTGTCTGCCTCCCACCCGCAGCCTCGGCCAGCGCGCCTTCCCCCCGGGACGGCCCACAGAGTGGCTCTGGCTGCCCCGCCCCCGCCCCCTCTCCTCTCTCCTATCCCAGCTTAGTTTCCCCTCCTTTCTCCGGACCGAACCCATCTTTTTCCTTTCCTTTTGCATCTGAGGACTGTAGTCGCTCACTTTGTAAACTGGAAATCGAACGAGGGTTTGAAAATGAGTGTTCTTTCATGTGCGTTTCTGCTTCTGGGCGTAAAACGAATCTCTCTATAAATATGTACGGCCAAAAAATTGTAAAGGAAAAACGACCATGTTGATAAGCACTTGGATTTCCTATTTTTATTTACCTTATATATACACTAACGTTAAAAACAAATTTCTCGTGAAGCGGAGTCGGAAAGTAAATAAGACAGAATGCGACGCGACATAATTAATTCTCCTCTAATATCATTACAAGACAATCGAAGATACTTCATCTAGTGCCCTGCAATCGATGTAAAAAGCGTTATAACTCGGCGAGCAACGATGCTCCCACCACACTCCCCAAAGCCCTCTTTCTTTATGGTCAGCGGTGGGTCCGCGGCTGGCCAGGATCTTAGCTGGAGAGTGACAGCGGCTTCATCTCGGGCTCTGGGAGTCGGGGCACGGCTTCTTCCAGATCCCTGTGTGCACGTGAACTTGGACCCCATTTGGCCAAAGGGTCCAAGCTGGGACGTCCCTTAAAGCCCACGTGCATCCACAATCCTCTTGCCACTTCTCTCCTCGCACGCGGCCGCCCACGACCAACTCCAAAAGGGAGGCGAGACCACCCACTTCGTTTTCTGTCCAAACCTCTAAATCCTCACCCCGCCTAGAGCAGGGATTTTTAACCTCTGGGGCAGTTTAGGGAAGCCTCCGGATCACTAGTCAGGAGAATTTGTTAAATGCAGAAAATAACACTTTAAAAAAAAAAAAAAAAAAAAAAGGAAACCAATTAAATTTTAAAATCTGAAGTAAAAACAAAACAAATCAAACAAACAAATAAATAAATTAAAAAAAAAAAAAAAAAACCAAGCCCCGGGATCCGAGGTTAAGAACTGCCCTTGCCACACTCCAAGCTCGGTGGCAACAGTGATGTAGGGGATAAAGGGTCTTTTGAATCCAAGGTAAATTTTCTTCTCTCTAAAGCGAAATTATCACCTGCCGCTAGAAGGAACCCAGCGCCGCCGGCCACACCCACTGGTTTTGCCTGAGGTTGTCGGGGGCAGCCCCCTCACCTAGTACCTCAACTGAGAAGACACTTAACCCCAAATCTTGTCACTGACCCCTCGTGCTACCCCAACACCAAAGCGTCTCATCGTGGTGCCCATTACGGAGACCTCCCAAGCAAAGGAACAGCTCTTGAATGGCGCCTCCTGCAGACGGGTTCTGTTAGCGTTTTTAAACTGCTGAGGGATACATCAAATATTTACCTGGACCAACTCGAAGGAAAAATAAAATATACCCCACTAATGTGGCCAGAATCCCTTCTTCGACCTTTGCCTGTGTCATGGCCCCGCGCACCTGATGGTTATCTTTTTTTTTTTTTTAGTTTTATTAATGTTTTTTTTTTTTTTTTTACAAAACATATGCATGGATAAATTTTCTTTTTTTATTTATTATTACTATAGCTTTTTATTTACAAGATATATGCAGAGATAATTTTTCAGCATTGACAGTTGCAAATCCTTTTGTTCCAACTTTCCCCCTCCTTCCTCCCACCCCTTCCCCCAGATGGCAGATTGACCAATACATGTTAAATATGTTAAGGTATAAGTTAAATACAATATATTTGTATTTATTGTATACATGTATACATGTCATGGGTAAATTTTCAGCATTGATCTTTGCAAAACCTTCTGTTCCAAATTATCCCCTCTTTCCCCACTACCTCCTTCCCTAGATGGCAGGTTGACCAATACATATTAAATATGTTAAAGTATATGTTAAATCCAATATATGTAAACATATTTATACAGTTATCTTTCTGCACACACACAAAAACATCAGATCAAAAAGGGGAAAAAAAGTGAGAAAGAAAACAAAATTCAGAGCAAACAACAACAGAAAGAGTGAAAATGCTATGTTGGGGTCCACACTCAGTTCCCACGGTCCTCTCTCTAGTTGTAGATGGTTCTCTTCATCATTGAATAATTGGAACTAGTTTGAATCATCACATTGTTGAAGAGAGCCAGGTCACCTGATGGTTTCATTAGCTTTAAGAGATTATTAGTTGTATTTTCAGTTTTTATTACTATAATTTCTACAGTCATTGCTCTGATTGGGATTTCCATAGGTTTAGAGCTGAAATTGATCTCAGGGATCACTGAGTCCAACTCCCTTATTTATCAAACGAGATGGTTGGCAAGTGACTTGTACAGGGTTCCACTGCTAGTAAGTGTCTAAGGACAAAATTCAAATCCAGTTCTTCTAGGCACCAAGTCCAATGCCCTATCTAGAAGCTGGTTTTTTGTTTGTTTGTTTGTTTTAACTCTCCAGCTGCTAACCTCATTTTTTAATGAGGCAATGAGAGAAAATGTAACTAGGTAGCTCAGTGGATAGAGAACCAGGTCTGAAATCAAGAAGATTCATCTCTGAAAATTCAAATCTGAGCTCAGACACTAACTGTGTGATCCTAGGCAAGTCACTTAACCCTATACGCCTTCATTTCCTTATCTGGAAAATCGTCCAGAGAAGGAAATGCAAACCAATCTAGTATCTTTACCAAGAAAATCTCAAATGCAGTCAAGAAGAGATGAACATGACTGAAATGACTGAACGGTAGCTTTGCAGTCAGTTTGACAATTTAAGAGATTGAAAGTCTACCTTCTTTTTCACTCACCCTTTGTCTTATAAGGTTAACTGGGGTTTTGATTTTGATCTCCCAATTTATCCACACCCATCCAGGTGGGAGGACAATTAATACCCAATCTCCACAGATAGTCATAGAAATTAAATTCCTTAACAGCTCTCATTTATATGATTTTCATATGTTTTTGTTTGTTTGTTTTTTAGACTCACAGCAACCTAGTGGATTAGGTAGCACAGATATTAGTATTCCCATTTTACAGAGCTTCAGTGATTTGCCCAAGGCAATCAGTGTCAGTCTCTTTATTGAGTTTACTCTTATGACTACAAATTCCATGCTCTTTCCTTCCAATGCTCTATAAGGTAATGGTGGCTTGCAATATGGCAGGAGAGGGAGGAGAAAGACTAATTGCAAATATCAGTACTCAATTGTATAAAATTATCAAGTTTATCCCCCGAAAACTTCCTGGAAAAGCTATTACTGTAATCCTTTCTGAATCCAGGTTTTGTTTTGTTTTGTTTTTAAAAGTTAGCAATGGCAGGGGAAGGAAAGAAATAGGAGGAGATAAGTGGAAGAAATAACTAGAGACCATTGCTAATCTTGAAGAGGCAACTAAGTGGTGGTGTATTGAAGCCTGGAGTGAGGAAGATCTCAGATCAGATGTAAACTCAGACTGCATGACCCTAGGCAAGTCACTTCATTTAACCTCTTCTTGCCTCAGTTTGTTCAACTGTAAAATGGGGGTTATTACAGCACCTATCTCTCAGAGTTGTGAGCACCAACAAGATAATATTTGTAAAAATTACTTAGCGTGGTAAGGGAAGAATTAATGCTTATTTCCTCCCATTTAAGTTTTTTTAAGATCCAATATAGTTTACTGTAGGTTTTTGTTAATAATGATTTCACTATAATTTGTTTCTTTTGGAATCCTATGTATTTTATTGTACTCATTTAAAAATATGAGTTTCTCCAGACCACCAAAGAGATCCATGACATCAAAAAACTGTTAAGAACTCACCAGTCAATAGTGGCTAAGTCTCCATCTATGGAAAACCTAAATTTCAATCCAACATCCTCTCATCCTGGCTGTTTAGTCCTGAGCAAAGTGATAACTTCTCAGGATTCCAGGCAATAAGATTACAAGTTGCCTGGATCTTGTCAATGTGACTAGGTAGAGGGATGATCCTCACCAGGAATTCCCTATTTCTGTGAAATCACAGAGCCAATCTTTTTTCTTAAGTGCTGAAAATGCTGGATCTGAAACTAGAGAATGTGGATTTAAATGGGGTTACTACCACTTCTATGCCCTTAAACAAATCATTTAATTTTGGGCTTCAGTTTCTTCAACTCTAAAATGAGTTGAGGGAAGAAGTTGGATGAAAAAGATCAGTAAAGTCTGAAGTCAATGATGTCATGATCTATAGCAATGATCAATAATCCTCAGTAGATTCAGAAGACACTATTGTTCTCATTAATAGTTAGCCTTTATAAAGTACTCTAATTTTTGCAAAGTGCCTTTAAAAATCATCTTATTTTGTCTTCACAACAATCCTTGGAGATGGGTGCCATTATTCCCATTTTATTGGAAAGAAATTGAAGCAAAAAGAAATTCTTTTTTTCCTCCCCCTTTTCCCAACTTCCCACATCCAGAAAGCAGGCTACAGTTAAGCACATTATTATAACTCTTCAAGAAAGAATCTGATTGTGTTTGTGGTTCCTTATGCTGGGCAGAGTAGTGGGGAGGAACCAAAAGTCAGCTTAGAGGGAAGCAAGGAACCTGGACTAGATTTTCTATTCTGTCATTAATAGTAAGTTTTTTAGAGGATATGCCTTGAAAGAGAAGGAGGATGTAAGCCTATTCCAAACATGTTCCCTTCAGAGGGAAGTATAAAGCATAATTCGTGCTGTGTATGGAGGACTTTAGAACTCTATTGAGAAGTGGGACCCACTTAAAGATGAGGAAAATTGCAATGGTTATTTATAGGCTATCGTAAGTGCCCTATTTTCTATATTTGTTTATAGATTCTGGGGAATCTTTTCTGTTTACTGTAGGGTCACCTATGGGATTAAATAAAAACTGTTCAGTAGGAATAAGTGCAATTGTTACCTGAGTGCTTGTACTAGAGCTAGAACCCCATTATTCACATTTGTAGAATCCTCGATGTAGGTATTGAGGAATTTCTCAGAGTAACCCCTTGATAGGGCAAGAGTCCAAAACAGGTAATATCTTAGGATCATCCTCAAGTTTTAAGGAGGTTCAATTAAATACAGAATGTGAGACTCCAGGACCACCTCCAGGAGAAACCAACAGGTTATACCTGTTTTTAGTTTGTGTATTTTGAATTTTATTTTTTATCTGTGCCCAAGTTACTTTCCCTCAATAAAATATAAATTCTTTGAAGACAGCAACTGTTTCTCTTTCCTCTCTCTTCCTTTTCTTTCCTCTTTTTTTTCTTTGCTTCTTCACCACTTGAGCACAGTTTACACACACACACACACACACAAATCACAAGCACTTATTAATCTGTGTTAAATTGAGCTGAAATGTGTAGGGTATGTGTAGAGTGACATTCTATCAAGGGAGATACTAAAGGCAAGTACAAACAAAGGGCCTCCAAAGTAAAATGTATTTATTTTATTTTTAATCTTCTTTTAATTGAGAATTTTATTTTTTTATCAGCTTTATTTCCAAACAACCCTATCCAAAGAACCATCCCTTATAAGGAAGACCTAAAAAAGAAAGGGCTGTGTGTGGGAAAGATAGAGAACAGTTTAGCAAAACCAATTAAATGCATCAACATTTTCCTGTATAGGCAATATTCCACACCCATAGTCCCCCACCTCTACATAAAAGGGAGGGAGGAAAGTTTCCCAGTTCTTCTCTTAGACTAAACATTATAATCACACCATGTTCCATTCCTTTAAAAAAAAAAAAGTTGTTGTTGTTGTTGTTTTTCTAAAGTAAAATATTATGAAGAGCCTGTATGTTGAATGCTGGAAAATTCCACTCTCCAGGCTGCCTAGATCTTATTTTGGGATGAGATGAATTGCATGTGAAGCTCCACATCAGAGGAGTACACAGCAGGGAAGGGAAACTGATGAAGGGATCAGTCAAGGTAATGTTTCCACGAGCTACACTTGGTAATGGTGCTTTTTGTGTGTGGAAAGAAAAGAGAGAGAGGGAGAGAGGGAAAGAGGGAGAGAGAGGGAGAGAGAGAGAGAGAGATTCCTTGCTCCTGTTTCTGGCTGTACGTTGTCTTAATCGAGGCGTGAATGTCTATAAATTTCTTGCTTAAATCTTCCTGATGTCTGACCTCCATTGTGAACTGGTCTTACACTCAAGAAAGTTCATTGAGGACAGTCATCACATCTTTTATAGAGCAGGCACCCTGCCGAAAACTCTCTGGAGACTTCAATAAATAATCACACACCTAGGAATCCAGAGGGCTCGAGATCGAATTCTGAGGGCAGATCTCCAGAAACCCAATCTGGAAAAGACTTGTGTGTTCAGATTCATAAATTCTAGGAGCTATCAGCTTTTTGGAGAGAGAGCTAAAGCACACAGCCTCCCTGAACCAGGGCATGTATCACCTTTACTGCTTTTTTCTTCCCCTCTACTTCCTAGTTCTAATCATCCTTCCATCCCTCCCCGTCAACCTCACCTCCTCCCCTACCCCATCCCAGCATTTGCATTTTGAAACTGTTTCCTTAATTATTCTGCTGCTATTGGAAGCCTGCTCTTCCCCTGCCTCTGAGGCATCCTTTGATTTATCTCTGTCTGGATAACAGCTCCCCCCTTTCTCCTTGGGGAATTCAATTTTCATTCATTTTTCTGCTGGGCTAGATTGATATAGACCCTCTGCCCCGGTCCATATTACTCATCCCAGCAAAGAGAACCAAGGAGACCAATCCCCAGTAAACTCCCTGGGGAGCCACTGTCTTGCTTCAGGGAGCCACAAGGAGTTTTCCAATAAAAGAACAGTATCCTTTGCTCTTTTCCATCTGTCCACCCAGGCCTTTCCAGTAATCTGTCATAGGCTCCTCTCTCCTCCCTTTCTGTCTTTTGTCTCCATTCCTTCCTCTAGCCTCCTACAAGAAACCTCCCTAGGCTGCTGATCAGGGAGGTGGCCACGGGGACTTCCATCAGCGGGGAAATGGAAAGCATGCTGAACTCAGAGTTCAGGAGGCCTGGCCTGGAGTTCCGGACTCTGACACTGTTGGGCGGGTGACCATGGGCACATCTTTCCCCTCATCTATAAAGCAGGGGTAATAATGGTACTTGCCCTCCCTCCCTGCCGGGGTTGTTGGGAGGAAAGCAATTTGTCAAGCCTTGGGAGCTATTATTATTGCAGAGGCCCAGTTTCAGGGATATTTACAGCCTGAGTCCCAGGGGCGTGTGGCAACCCAATGGAGTTTCCTGCCTTAGCAAAAGGATCGGGAGAAAATATGGAGAAGAAATGACGATGGAGTTGGGCATCCGAATCTCAGGAATAAGGGATAAAAGCATTCCTTATGGGTTCTGGTGAGAGGGTTTTGTTCATTTTAATGAATGGCGTTCCATATAAAAAAACAAAAATATCACATGTTTCTAAAGCTGTTGCTTTGAAAACATCATTGTCATCTTTATCTTTGAATGGCACTTATTAGGAGCCCATCTGTCCCTAACCATGTGGTGGGTCTTCCACAGATAATATCAAGCAGGAAATGTCCCTGCTTTCTAGGAACTTGACATTCTAAAACAGTTCAATTTTTCCAAAGCTTACCTCATATCCCTGGGGCTTGGTAGGAGTTGAATTTTGCAGTGGATTATATTCTATGAGGACCATGCAAATTCTCCCTGGCCCTGAGCTCGGATCCAGAAGAGAAGGGACAGGTGATGCACTCTCTGATTCGTTGATCTAGTCACGGAATGTTTTCAGTACTGATAAGGTTTTGATGTGTTAACTTTCTGTGATCTCTTTTTGAGTTTCAATTGCTAGAAGGAGCAACATGATTGACTGAGCAGAAAGTCATCAAGGTTTCTGAGGGCCATTAAAAGGCCAGGTTCCCAGCTCTGCAGAGTCCAAAAATCGGATGGAGTGTGGAGATCCTTGCAGCAAAGGGGAGAGGATGTTCTCCTCGCCTGTACCTCCCAATCAGTCACATGGCCTTGAATTGGAGTTACTTGATCAAGTAGGGAAATACTACATCCAGCAGGGAACACAGACACACATGGAGACAAAGGAAAAGTAGTTTCACGAAGTATGACTCCTGGAAGTAGGGAAGAGAGCCAGTTATGGACTCAAGAGAGGAGGAAACTCTTCCACCCCAATTTAGCAACCTGCTGCTGCACTGAAGGGAAAGCTCTGAGATGATTATCTAAGGAGATTAAGGACTCCCAGGTCCTATAGTTACAGAGTACATTTTGTACATTTGTGCCTCCTTACCACTTTCTTTAAGCTTGTGTCCACTTTTCCCAGAGATGCTATGTGTATGTGCAGACTAGGATTGTAGGGGAATGTTTAAAGGCTACTACTGTTTTGTTGTTATTCAGTTGTGGTTGACTCTCTGGAGTCTGGAATACCATCTGAGGAATACTTAGCAAGATACTGAACTAGTTTGCTATTCCCTTCTTCGGTCCATTTTACAAATGAGGAAACTGAGGCAAACAGGTTTAAATAACTTGTCCAGGGTAACATAACAAGTGTAAGACCATAGTTAAAGCAACAAAGAGTCTTTCCTGGCTCGAGCCCAGGACTCTGTCCTAGCTGTAAATGCCTTTGCAAAGAGCCAGCCATGTTTGTTGTCCGATCAGTAAGGGGTTGCACTATAGGTAATAGTTTGTGAATGACTGTTTTAGGAGTAGCTACGAAAAGCAGTTTTACAGCAAGTTGTAAATTTGTTCTCCTACTCAGCAAAGAAGTGCTGGAATGGATAGAGCACCTTAGGAGTATCATAACCTTCATTATATTTTTATTACATTTTATTCCTTTTGTTGTGCTCTATTATTTCTTTGTTTTTAATAATAAAGTTAAAGAGAAGTTAAGAGACTCATTTAGGTCATAGAGAAAGGAATCCTTTTTTTCTTTTAAAGCTGGAACTTGAACTCGGGAATGTTTGATCACTGGCAGTTCAATTGGAATTGAACATGAATGCCTTGAGGCAAGAAATGGAGTTCTGGTTTGGAACACATTAGTTTTTCTTCTCTGGGCACCCTGGGCAAAAACTTGGGTTCTGACAGAAACTATCTTTCAGATGCCCAATCTTTTTTTTTTTTTTTTTTAATGCCCAGGAACATTTATTAGCCAACCAAGATCTCGACTTCCTCTTGTTCCCCTTCCTTTCCCTTCCCCTTTGCCACCCAGGCTTCAGTTCCATAGCCTCTAAAGTCCTCTCCAGCCTTATACTTTACAACTACAGTACCTCATCTCTCTGCACCCCTGCTCATTTTTCACACCTGATCCAGGCCCCTATTCCATTCCAGGGACTATTCTTTTAATGTCAACATCCCAGCAATAAATCAGATGTACAAAAATAAAGGCAAGAATGAAAACCAGAAGATCTGAAAATAGTTACTAGATTACAGATTAATTTATAATAATTATCTCTGTGTATGTGATCCACTCCTCCTCTTATTCCTCCTCTTCCTCTTTTTCCTCCTCCTCCCTCCCCTCTACTCCTTTTCTTCCTCTTTCTTCTTCTCCATCTTCATCATCATTATCATCACTGCTATTTATTTATTTTTCCTTTTTTTATTTTATTAAAGCTTTTTATTTAAAAAATATATGCATGGGTAGTTTTTCAACATTGACCCTTACTTATAAAACCTTCTGTTCCAAATTTTCCCCTCCTTCTCCCTACCCACCCCCCACATGGCAGGTAATCCAATACATGTTAAATATGTTAAAATATATGTTAAATCCAATATATGTATATATGTATTTATAGTTATCTTGCTGCACAAGAAAAGTCGGATCAAAAAGGAAGAAAAAACTGAGAAAGAAAACAAAATGCAAGTAAACAACAACAGAAAAAGTATCACTGATATTTATATTATCACTTTAAAGTTTGCAAAGTACAGTATGTGTGTTATCTTATATTTGATCCTCACAACAACCTTGGGAAGTAAGTCCTATTATTATCCCCATTTTACAGATGAGAAAACTGAGGCACAATGACTTGCCCAGGGTCACATAGTAAATGTCTGAGACCAGATATGACTCACAGGTCTTCTTGACTCTAGGTCAAGCGCTCTATTCACTTTGCCTTTAGCCAGAGATATTTTGTCTTATTTACAATATTTTTGTATTTCCTTAGTCTGGCAAATCTGGACAGAAATTATGGAAGAAGAAACACTGGACTTGGGGTCAGGGGAAGCCCATGTTCAAATCCTCCCTCCCTTATTTTATGACCCTGGACGCTTAACTGCTCTGAGTCTTAGTCTCCTGATTTTTTTTTCGTTTGAGAAGTGACTTGCCCAGGGTCACACAGCTCATAAATGTCTGAGGCTGAATTTGAATTCAGATCCTCCCATTTTCTCTGCCTGCTAGCTGCCCCTCCCTCCTTTTGTTGAGGTAATAAGGATTAAGTGACTTATCCAGGGTCATACAGCTGGGAAGTGTCTAAAGCCGTATTCTCCTGATTTTTAAAATAGAGATAATAAGTCCAGTATCTTGCCTTTTAAGATTATTATAAGGATCAAATAAGTAAATGTATGTAAAAGTGCTTAGCAAATATTAAATTTCTAGTTAAAATGTTGTAGCTATTATATCAGAGATTAATAAATACTTGGCAAATTGAATCTAGAGCAAAATTCAATTATCCTCTTGCCTTTGTCCTTTGGACAGAGCTTAAATTAGATCCTCTAAATTTCCAGAGTTTGGGGGTTTTTGAGGCAATTGGGGTTAAGTGACTTGCATGGGTTCACATAGCTAGTAAATATCAAGTGCCTGAGGCTGGATTTGAACTCAGATCCTCCTGATCACAGAGCCACAGTACTGCCTAACTGCCCCCTGACCCAGTGTTTTTCAAGATTACATCAGTGGAGGGCAAACTCTAGTCGTTCCCCCAACATGGACCTACTATAAAGGAGTCAGAATGGGGGCCACCTAAGACTAGGACCAGGACTATTGGGAGCACTGGGGGCTATTGGGGGAGGGGAAAGGGAAGGTGGAAAATGCTCATTCAATGAAATCCCAAAGCTTTTGGAGTCCTGAGTGAGGTAAGCTAGATCTTCTCATAGACACTCATCCTGGACAGTTGGAATAAAAATTTTATGGAAGTTAAACATTGAGAAAATAGGGATCAAAAATAGAGAGCAGAAGCCCCAACGGCTATATAACTGTGGATGCCCTTTGCTCCAGCAACAACACTGGAACTTATCAGAGACAAGATTTGAACTCAAGTCTCTCCAATCTCTAAATTCAGACTCCCCTTCATTAGAATGCTCTGCCTTGACAGAGACCTAGATAAGCCCACATCCATACAAGTGCACATACTCAACAAGCCCTCATAGAGGCAAGGGCTAGGAGGTGCTGTGGTACCCTGAATGGACATCCCAATCTTCTCACATTTAACCCAGACCTGACACCAATCCATCCTCTGGCATCTCTCTCTCCAGTGTTCTCTTCCTTCCATCTCAAGATTTTGATAGCAAAGAAAAAATACTTTCCCCTCTGCCCACCAGATCTATGAGAGCTAAGCCATTTTTTAAAATCACTATCTCACTCCATACGTGATGGAATGGTTCTCTAACCTGCAAGGCCCATCAACCTTCCTGCTCTCCCCTCACTTACATTGCACCTCTTATAATTTTGCTGTTTTCCATTCTTACTCTCCTTTTCCTCCTCTTTCCTTTCAATTCAATATTCTCTCTCTTCCTCTCCTCTGTCTCTCTGTCTCGTTCACATTCTCTCTCTCTCTCTCTCTCTCTCTCTCTCTCTCTCTCTCTCACTGTCTTTGTCTCTCTGTGTGTCTCTGTATATCTGTCTGTATCTCTCTGTCTGTCTCTACCTCTCTGTCTCTGTTTATCTGTCTCTCTGTGTCTCTCATTCTGTCTCTCTGTGTCTCTGTCTCTCTGATTCTTTCTGTCTCTCTGTCTCTGTCTCTGCTTCTTTGTCACTCTCATTCTCTCTCTGTCTCTGTCTCCCTGTCTCTGTTCTCTGTCTCTGTCTGTTTCTGTCTCTCTCTCTTTCTCTCTGTCTCTCTGCCTCTGTCTCTTTGTCTCTCTCTGTCTCTGTCTTGCTCTCTGTCTGTCTCTCTCTGTCTCTGTCTCTCTCTGTGTCTCTGTCTCTCTCTCTGTCTCTCTCTTTCCCCTCTCTTTTTCTCTCACTTTCTTTTCCTTGCTCCACCCCTTAGTCTGTGAAGCAAGACCCAGACTTGATCCTACCCAGGACTCCCTTGGCCCAAGTCACCCAGAACTCAGTAACTGGGAACAGAAGGCTGCTAGCAGATAGCCCGAGGGGATTCTCAGGGAAAGGAATGAAAAGCATCTTCCAGAGAGGGAGCTCCCCATCTAGGAATCCCCATCTAGGATGAAGAAAGGAAGGTGATCCAAATCAGCAGCATACCCATCTGGGGCTTTCTCAGCCCATTACCAGAAGAGGACAAGGCTCTCCGTTTGTCCTTCTGGCCCTCTAAGCCACCAGAGTCAGATTCACAATCCACACTTTTGGGGGAGGAATCAGAGCAGAGTCTGAAGGCCTCTGATGAAGAAGGGAGCCAGAGCTGCTAAGAAGTCTGGCTCTAGCCTAAAACTCCCAGAACTCTGTCCCGCTCCCATTTGTGCTCTCAGAGCCCAAACGACATTATCGAGATCCACCAAACAAGGCACGAGAAGACTTTCCTCCACCACCACCCCCTCCAAGATCTTAGTGGGAGTTTCTCGTTTCCCCCTTCCTCTCACCCCCTCACCCCAATCCCATTGCCCTGTAGGTTCAGAATGCAGAAAGAGCTGTACTTACCATATGTCAGGAGGACAAATTCACTTTCATTTTGAAGATATGGAGGCTGGGAGGGTTTACTTTAAATTGAGCCCAGCCTTAGTTACAAAGCCAAAGTGTTCACAAGGGAACAGCATCCAGGGCACACTGAGTCCCCTCCAAGTAAGCGCGCCAGAGAGTCACATACAAGAGAAAGGGAGGCAGAGGCAGGTGCCCGGGCCATGGGGAGAAGGGTCCATCGGGGGGAGGACAAAAGCAGGAAGGCGATCGGGGGAAAGGGGAGAGGAGGGAGGCCGGTTTCCCTGAAGAGAAGGTGCTTTGATCCCACTCTGAAGCTGGGGAAACACTGGTGTCTAGGGGGAGGGAAGGGGTAGGGGTTGGAAAACAACCTCAGAGAAAATTAAATTGCACTTGAGGGCAAATTCTATTAGGGAATAGTGACTGTCTCTCAACAGCCTGTGTCCATTTAGGTAATTAGCTGCGGGACAGGAATCTCAGTCCCGGAGCTGAATGAGACCGAGCAGGGTCCTGGAGCAGGGAAGTGTCAGAGGCTGCCGTGACCTCTGCGGACCTGGATGTCAACCTTGCTCCTTCCCATCCCGCTCTCCGCTCCCAACAGGACCGATTTTGGCTCCCTGCTGCTTCTTCCTAATTGGGCTTTTCTCTGTCTTGGGAATAAATATTTATTGAGCACTGTCTGTGCTGGGCATTGTGCTAGGTGCTGGGGGGGGGGGGGGGGAGAGTAAGGGAAGAAGGGATAGGACATAAAGTAGGACACTCAGCCCCTCCCCCAAGAATCCTATTATCATAGACTAAGAATTGCAGGAGACCTCAGAAGCTATATCTAGTCTAAACACTTTATTGGACACATCAGGACTCTGAGGTCCAGAGAGGTTAAGCACTTGCCCAAACTCACACAGTTTGTAATTTGAACCCAGGAGTTTATTCTTATCCTAATTCTACTCCATCTTAAACTTTTTCCACTTGTGACCCCTTTTGCCCAGGAATTTTTTACTCTCCCTCAAGTATAAGGTAAGTATACAAAATGAACCGTTTACTGATAATAAATCATAATTTCATGGCCCCCACATTCAGTTCCATGTGACCATAAGGGGTCACAACCCACCGTTTAAGATTTGCTCTAGTTGAGGCGCTATTAAATAGACACAGAGGCAAATAGACGTTCAAGTGATTGAGATTAGGGGAAAAGAATATTGTGATATGTGATGATTTCCTGCCCTCCTTGAGAAGATTCTTCTTCTCAAGACTCAAGAATGTTACATTAGAGAGGTCATTTTAAATCTATATGGTATGTCCTTCACTACCTTTCCAAGTCCCTTGATCTTCTCCAAATCTCCCATAAAACTTACTAAGAGTACCCCTCAATGAGCTAAGTACCATCCCCTGTCTTAGTTTTAAACCATTAGAGTTGATCATTATGATTAAATATTATTATCAAATTTTCACTAAGACTTTTAGAATACCCTGTACTTGTGTATGTCCAGAAAACCTCAGGTGTGTTGTCCAGATGTTATTCTTCTTTCTTATTACAGACTGTACCCACCTTCTTTTCTGATCATACAGACCCTTGATTATGTCTTTTTTCCCCTCTATCGTATTTTTCCAAATGCATGTAAAGATAGTTTTCAACATACATTTTTTAATAACTTTTTATTGACAGAGCCCATGCCAGGGTAATTTTTTACAACATTATCCCTTGCATTCACTTCTGTTCCGATTTTTCCCCTTCCTCCCTCCATCCCCTCCCCTAGGTGGCAAGCAGTCCTATATATGTACAACATACATTTTTGTAAGACTTTGTGTTCTAAATTTTTCTCCCTCCTTCCCTTACCTCCCTAAGACAATCTGATATAAGTTAATCATGTGCATTGATTATGTCTTATATAAAAATTGCCTTCATAGGTAGGTCCCCCTAGTTAAATGTTTGATGATACACATTTGTCTTTTCTGTATCTTTTAAATCACTTGCAATTTTTATTCCTTTTTGTTTTTATACCATGGACAACTAGGTGGTACAGTAAATAGAACTCTGGACCTGAAGTCAGGAAAACTTGAATTTGAATTCAACCTTAGAAACATACTAGTGGTGTAACCCTCAGGGAAGTCACTGAAGCTCTGTTTGCCTCAGTTTCCCCATCTGTAAAATGAGTATAATAATAGTATCATAGGATGATAGCACTATAGACTTATAGCTAGAAAGCACTGTTAAGGGACAGGTCAATTCCCCAAGAGCCTCCACAGCTGTGGATCATAGCATCTAAAGGAGTTGCAGGGCAGCCTTTGCTGACACGGGTGTTGCAGACCAGGAATGAGATAAATTGGAGGCAGAGGGAAGAGGAGAGAGGTCAGATAACGCAACGGCCTCTCAGTCTCCTTGTATCATCTTCTCACAAGAGGAGATCCATTCTGGGTTGGATCTCCAGCAGCCACTGTCAGGTGGCTCCTGTATATTTCAGCAGCTCTCCCATATATTCCAACAGAGCACATTAGAGATCACTGTCTAACCCCATAGTTTTTAAATAATCTGTTTTGCGTTTATATTGCCTTTATTTAATATAAGAGTACTGGATCTCAAGACAGTTCAGATTCTGACTCTGTCTCTTGTTTCATGGATGACCTTGGAAGGTCCTATAGTTGTTTTTCTTTTTCCTGAAGCAATTGGGGTTAAGTGACTTGCCCAGGATCATACAGCTAGGATGTGTTAAGTGTCTGAGGTCAGATTTGAACTCAGGTCCTCATGATTTCAAGGTTGATGCTCTATCCACTGTGCCACTTAGCTGCCCCATCCTATAACCTTTTGCTGGAGCCCAACACGAGGAGGATAAACTAATACCTCTAAGATCCTGTCCAATCTAAATCTATTATGCTATGATCCTCTCCCTCTTTCCTATCCCAAGAACCATCTGTTGTTAACACAGAACACTAAAAAAGAAAGGTATGGAGGGAGAGAAAGTCATTGAGCAAAATTAATCAGCCAAATTTGACAAGAGATATAATTTTCCACCTCCACAGTCTTCTACTTCTGCAAAAAGAAGGGAGGGAGAAAGGTACATTTTCTCATCTTTTTACCAAGGCTAGAATTTTACCAGTATGTGGGTCTCAGAAGCTTCATAGACCCTGAAAACTCATTTGGATCATGCAGCAGTGAAATAGAGGGGAGGGGAGCAAGGATTCAACAGTCCTTCATAGTCAATAACTGGAGTGTTATCCTAATTGCATCTCATGCCTACCCAGTAGCTCTGGGCTTCTCCTAATTCACCACACTGCATCCAGCTAAAGGGCTTGGTTCCGGGAAGATTTTCGAATTTGTTCTTCATTGAAATTAATGTTTCAGACTATGGCTTCCTGTGGCTTTCCTATCTTACCTCTAAGTTTCTTAGCAACCACAGTTCTGTGAGTGATGCTGTGATGGAGAACACTCCCTTCCTAATATGAATAGTATCCATGAGACTTGCCAAATTCTTGGTTTGTAATGAAATTTGGGCCCATAAGATGTTGTCTTTATAATAATAACAACTGATCTGTATATAATGCTTTTGAATTTGCTAAGCCCTTTACATGTATCAGGTCATTTAGTCTTTACAGCTTTGTGAGCTAACTACTACACATACCAATTACAGGGTCCTAGACCTGTTTTAGAAGTGAAAAAATAGGTTCAGAAAGTAATAGTTAGCAAGTGCCAGAGGCAGGCTTTGAACTTAACTTTTCCTGACTCAAGATAAAAACACCAGTACACATCTGGGATTTGGAAATGTTTTTGTTACATAAGTCTTTTTTTGCTATGTGAGATTTATGAGCTTGTTGAAATAGGAAGAAAAGGAAGTGGACTGTGAGGCCAAAAATTATAAAAACTTATATTTATTTAGTACTTTAGAGTTTACTAAGTTTTCTACAAACCTGATCTTTGCTTTTTACAAAAGCCCTGAAGATGAAAATATTGGAGAAACAGGGAGAAAATGGGTCACCTGATATATTATTAGTGGATCTGAGAATTGGTCTAACCCTTCTGGAAAGCAGCTTGGAACTATGCTTTTAAAAGGGTGGGTAGGGAGATGAGAAAATATTCATATACTTTCATTTAAATACCTCACTTCTGGGCGTGTACTCTAAGGAGGTCAAAGATAGGAAAAACAGTCCCCCCCCCAAAAAAAATGCTAAAATATTAATCACAGCACTTTTTTAGAGCAAAACTAAGTTTTCAAAAGCAGATTGCTTGTTGATTAGAGAAAGAAATTGTGCTACATAAGAATAACAATATCATTATGCCGTACAAACAATGAATGTGACCAATTCAAAGAAGCATGGAAAGATTGATATGAATTGATGCACAGTGAAGTAAGCAGATACAGGAAAACAACAAACTCAAGAACTATAATGATGGACTTGAAGTTTGTCCATTATCACTTGGGAAAAGAGCCTAATGATTGGAGCCTTCCCTCTCCATGGTCCTGATGAGTGTGAACCCAACATCACTTGGAGGAGGCAATATCCCTTTCTGGGTTTGGGTATTTCAAGTATTAGGGAACTTAGGAGTCTGGTGACATGTGGAAGAAGCAGGGAACTGTCTAAGCATCTGCATTCTATTCTTTCAGTGTGTCTTAAAGTCATATATTTGACACTAGTCCTAAGGTTATATGAGATGAGGTATACCCAGAAGGTACACCAGTACGTGGCACAGATATTTGATTTCTCCTTATCTTCTTCAGAGTTATGACAAGGAATTTTGTTCTCTAGGGCAAGCAGTAAAGGTAATCTCCGATCTCATGAGTTTGGGAGATCTGAAGTCCTTGAATTGGGGGTTGGCTGCCTAGTGGGAGGGGTTTTTGCATCTACATATAGCCTTTTCAGAGGAAATGACCATCACAAGAAAGATGAGTCTGGCTGGTCAGAATATTTAAACTCTGGTCTTTGATAGAGATCTTGGATAGTGCTCAATAGAGCCACAAGCCTCATGGAGTCTACCTTCTGAGAGATATAATAAATGTGAGAGATAATTTATGTTTTACATATATGATCATGTGTACTTGTGAGTCTTGTATTTTCAGCAGTTTTTTTGAGGGAGAAAAAAGTAATAGTTATCCTTTCTTGGCATCCATTCCTTTGTCTGTTGACATGGGACCTTTTGAGGATGCCCAACTTGAGCCAAACCTTAAGCTTTATTTTAGAGGCCAGAAAGTGGGGAATAAATCTAACTTCCCTTTCTTTAGGGCCAAGCTTTTTTAGGATTAAATTCAGTTGGCCCCAGATCTTGACCCCCTTGTAAGCTATCCTTTGAGCTACAGGTGAACATTGATACCACTTTTTGGCTTCCTAGTAACTTTGATTTCCTGAGACTTGGTATCTGTTACAGAAGAGACTCTCCTTCACTGTAGGATACTGGCCCTGGAACCGATAAGATTCAGGATTTCTGATAGACAGGACATCCCACTAGAACAGGCTCCTTTCTGTCTCTAATATCCTGGGATCCTTTATCTGTAATGGATACGAGTCCTCTTCAGAGTTTGTTGATCAACCCAATACCCAGACTTAGCAAATAAGTGCCCCTCATCCTTCATATCAAGTCAAGCCTAAGAACAAATTGATGCTTTATCCCAATTGCTTAAAGACCAAGTTCATTCACTGTTCCCTCGGAGTGCAGATCTTGGGGAGTTGTATGGAGGAAGATGTGGTAGGGTGTAAACAAGGATAATACCTATTAATTCCAGTTAAAAAACAAGGACAGAGTCTGTAGGAATCCTGCTATTAGGGGAGACTGAGGTCAGCGAGTTGTTTCAGTTGCTTCCTGAGCTTCAAAAGGGTTAAAAATAATTGCATATCCAAATTAATTCCAAGGTACCAATATTGTGAGTCCTGAGCATGGAAGGCACCGAGCTGCCTAAGAAGGGGGTAAATCAGCCCAGGTCAGAAATGGAGCAAGTTATAACTTTTGTGCCCAATGAGCAGAATTACTCATTGAACCTGTGAATGCCCACTGCATTTCTAGCCTGGGCAACATAAGAAGATCCAGTGTCAAAAATAAATAAATAAAGAGGAAAGCAGAAAGGAAGCAAATTTCACCACTTGCCAGTGGAAAGAGAGGAAGCAGTTTTACTGTGTGAGCATCAGCTCTCCAGAGACAGTGATGCTGCCAAATGTCATTATGTCAGCCCTAGTTACCTTGCTTGACATGTTATTGGTGTGGTCAGCTGGTTAGATTCTAATAATAATGAAGTCTGTCAGTGTCCCTGCTGATTTTATATCTATAATAATCCCAAGCTTTTAATGTAGTGTCTCTTTTCTTGATAGCTCAAAGCCCTTTACCCATTATTATGTGAACTTGCTGGAGGGCTTTCTGTGAGCTAGGGAAATTCGAGGCAGGCTTAAGAAAGTAATTAAGAGAAATGGGGCCATGGGACCACGCCCAACCTCCATTACAGGCAGGGTGGCTTTAGGTAGAAATATGGACTATAGATCAATTACTGATCTGTATTGGTAGAAGAAATTTCTTCAATGGGGATACCCTGGGTGGTGCAGTGGATAGAGCACTGGGTCTGGAGTCCTGAAAATTCTGAGTTCAAAATTCAGCCCCAGACATTTTTAAGCTGTGTGACCCGGACAAGTCACATAACCTTGTTTGTCTCAATTTCCTCATCTACAAAATGAGCTGGAGAAAGAAATGGCAAACTATCCATATCTTTGCTAAAAACCTCAAATGGGATCACAAAGAGTCAGATATGACTAAGCAAAACAATTCATCAAGGAAATCACAAATCTGAGACCAAGTAAGGGAGTGTCTGAGGAACCAGGGTAAGATTTAGCCCTCAGTTTCCCTAAGGTCCTTACTCCTCTCAGCCTCCTTTTCTGTTAATTGGGATAATAATAGTTGTAGGGTTTACAATATGGGGAAGTTCAAGGTAGATAATTTATGGAAAAGCTCCCTGAAAACTTTAAAACAAGAACAGCATAGCTGGACAGAAGGGTGAGTCAAGAGGAGTAAGGATTTTTTAACTGAAAATCCCATCCTATGTTTCAGAAACATCTAGTTTCATAAAAATGACACAAGTGGCCTCTTCAGAAGCACTATTGCCAGAAGTTGCCTAATACTCATTGATTTCTGGCTTTCAGGAAAGGAAATACTCATTGATTCCAGAAAAAAAGTGAGACAGGTGATCTTGCACAGCCCTTCCTCATTTAAATCCAATTCACTTGCATGTCATAGAATCACCTCTATCTTTGGACAAACAATAACAGGATCGTGGAATTTAGAACTAGAGGAGACCTGAGAAATCATTGAATTTAACCTCATTTTACAGATGAGGAAACTGAGTCCCATAGATGGTCAGAGTCTCATCCAAGATTACACAGATATTAAGTAGAATATCTGGAATATTGTTTTCCCCAACAGAATATAAGGTTTAGGGGGACAGAGACCATTTCATTTGTGTGAAATTTCATTTTAGGAAGGTAGGTAGTCTACATTGGAACCTTAGGCATTTATTAGCTATGTGATTCTAGACAAGTCACTAGAACTCTGTCACAATTTTCTTATCTCTAAAATGGGGAACCTCCAGGGTTGTTGTGAGGACCAAAAAATTACATAGTTTTAGAAATTTTAAACTTTAAAACTAGCTATTATTGTTATTGTCTCTATATCGCCAATGTCTTTCATAGTGCCCATAATGGAGAAGGTCCTTAAGATATGCTTGTAAATTGATTACTTTGAGAAGGAAGAAAGGAAACACACATTTATTTAAAAAGACCTACTATGCGCTAGGCACTGTGTTAAGCAGTGTACAATTATTACAACCAAGCTATGAGGTTGATGTTATTATCATCCCCATTTTATAGACAGAAGAAAGTAAGGTAGGTAGAGATTAAGTGATTTGCCCAGAGTCATACAGCTAGTTAGTATCTAAAGCTGGGTTTGAATTCAGGTCTTCCTGATTCCAGAGCCAGTGCCCTATCCCCTGCACCACCTGGCTACCCTTATCAGCACTCTAACTCTCCCACTTTATTATTCTACCAACTAAAATAATATAAACAGAGCCCTTCACAAACCTTAAACTAGCCACCATAGCACCTAGCTGCCCTAAGCAGAGAGGCAAAGGATGGATCACTATTTGCATCACTGGAGTACTCGTGGGCTCACAGATTCACAGCAAACAAGGACATAGTCCAACCACATTATTTTATAGATGAAGAAACTGGAGACATAAGTAATTTGCTCAAACTCATCAAGTAATAGGTGACAGAGATAGGATTTGAACCCAGATCCTTTGACTCCCAAACTAGTTTGCTCTCCACTGTACCATGCTGTCAGGAGAGTACCAACAGAGGTGAGATCATCCATTCAAATGTCATGTGGTGTTGCTCCAATTAGTGAAGCTTCTGTCCTTGCATCTCTTTGAAGACTTTCTCAAAGTTAAGTGAATTTGTGGTCGTTTTCACTTTCAGGCAGGATTCAAAACATTCACCCTTCCATAGACTTCTTGAACTTTTTTTTAATGAAAGACAATCATCCATTCTCTGGTATTTCTCTGAGGACAGAGACTCATGCTTGCCTGTTAATGAGATGACTCATCACACAGGTACAGATTCATTCTTTTATTTTAGCTAAAAAAGCATCCTGGATAGACTTTAAGAGCTGCTCACAGCTCCTGAGGGCTAGTTGCCAACGCTGCCACAAACTATTGAAATATCCCGGAAATGCCAATATTTCAACAAATAGTAACTGAATGAATCAATTCAGTAAGCATTACGATAAAGACAGACATGTCATAAAGCTTTGAGAAATAGAAAGAGACAGGTAATCACTGGCCAAAGAAATATCAATCACCAAAACATTCATATTACATGTGTTTATAGAACACACATGTGTTATATGTTCTTGGGGATATGAGTGTCTATAGTCATTGGAAGTACAATGTCCATGATTCTCAACAAAGCAATCTGGGTTGGCTAAGAGATAGTAGATAATCATGACAGCAAATATTTTCAGACACCATATCTTCTCTCACAAAAGCCCTGTTTGGATACCATATCATGACGCGGACACGATCTGATTCTTGAAAATTAAGCTCATGGAGCTTAAGCCTTGGAGAGTTTTGTCATGATGGAAAATCCTTGCACTACAACTGTGGTCCTGATAACTCTATTTGCAGCTTGGAAGATCAGACTGGATAAGGACAGAGAGGCGTATTAATACAAGATTGGCAACTAGGTGATGAAGTCTTTATCCAAGATGACACATAAAACTGATAAGCCAAACTGTCCCTCGCCTCACGGGGATGGGCCATTGCCAGTTGACTCAGATGCCTCTGTAGGAGGGAGTGAAGCTGATGACTTCAAAGTTCTGCCTCATTTAAATCCAATCCATCCAATCTAATTCCCGAGGCTGATGTCATTGGTCCTCTTCAAGAAAGAAGGATGAACAATAATCCTCATGGGACTCCCTTCCTCTTCCTCAGTAACAGTGGCTAAAAGCATACTAAGAGTCACAAAGTCTTCAGTATGTCTTCATAATCAATCAACAAGCCAACATTCATTACTTATTACTTATATACTAAGTTCCAGATCCTGTACAAGAGTCAGGGCAGAGTGGTAGACAGGTGATTTGAAAATCAGAAAGATATGGATTCAAAATCCAATAGTCTAACTGTAATCCTAAATTCATACTGATTCTGTGACCCTGGGCAACTCATGCAACTTCTCAGTGTCCTCAGGCAAACTCTAAGTTACAGGCCAGGAAATACTCTGTATTGGTAGAGGTAGGGAGGGTCCTGTACACAAAAGAAATTATAGATCTAGTCCAAAGTATATGTCTATATTATAGCTCTAGAAATTATGGGTCTCATTCAATATATATATATTTACATAGATATAGATATATATTATAGATCTAGAAATTATGGGGCTAGCCCAAAATATATATCTATATTATAGATCTAGAAATTATGAGTTTAATCCAAAATATATATCTATTTTATAGATCTAGAAATTATGGGTCCAGACCAAAAAAAATTTATATATATAATATGTTAATATTATATATATGTAATATGTGTATATTATATATATATATATAATAATCTATGATTATTAACCCTTTTAAGAGAAGAAATAAGTTTAGCCTGGCAGGACTTGTTGATGAAGCCATGATGATTTTTTGTGATCACTGCTTTCTTTTGTAAATGTTCATTAACTATCACTCGAATGATATGTTTTAGAACATTTTTAGGAATTTAAAGTAAAATTTGTCAGCCTAAAGCTGATAGACTCCATTCTCCCCCCCTTTTTATGACAAATGGAATATATGCTTTTTTTTTTACTTTTTAAAATTTTTTTATTATTTAAAGGTTTTTTTATTATAGCTTTTTATTTACAAGATATATGCATGGGTATTTTTTCAGCATTGACAGTTGCCAAACCTTTTGTTCCAATTTTTCCCCTCCTTCCCCCTACACCCTCCCCCAGATGACAGGTTGACCACTACATGTGAAATATGTTAAAGTATATGTTAAATACAATATGTTTCATTTTTCCAAATACATGTAAAGATAGTTTTCAACGTTCATTTTTGAAAAAACTTTGTGTTCCAGTTTTTCTCCCCCTTCTCTTACCTCTCCTCTCCCCAAGATTACAAACAATCTGATACAGGTTAAATATGTGCAATTCTATTTTTCTATATCTGTCATGTTGTGCAAGAAAAATCAGACCAAAAGGGAAAAAAAAAACATGAGAATGAAAAAAAGAAACAAACAAGAACAACAAACGTGAAAATACTATGCTTCAATCCACATTCTGTCTCCATAGTTCTCTGGGTGCAGATGGCATTTTCCATCCCCTGTCTATTGGAATTGCCTGGAATCATCTCATTGTTGAAAAGAGCCAAGTCCAATTGTTAATGCTGTAAAGTTACCCATGTATATATCCTGTAAATAAAAGGCTATTAAATAAAAAAAAAAAAGAAAAAAAAAAAAAAAAAGAAAAGAGCCAAGTCTATCACCATTGATCATCCCATAATCTTCTTGTCACTGTGTATAAAATTCTCTTGGTTTTGACTGATCTAACTTTCTATTGGGGAAAATAATAATTCTACCAGTTGACATTCATACAATGTTTCCCAAGTATCATGCACTCTGCTAAGTACTTTGCAAACTTTATCTCATTTGATTCTCACAACTTTGGGAGGTGGGGCAAGGTAGTAAAGAAGCAAAAATGAGGTATAGGATCCCTCTTTCCAGCATTTTGTCAATAAAAAAGACAAAGCAATGGTTCTAATATTGATAGTAGTTCAAGCAACCTTGAAAGGTAAAGATGACTATCCCTATTTTGCAGATGCAGATCAAGCTAATTGCCTGGAGTCTGATAGACATTAAGTTTGCAGATGGCATTTGAACCCATGTTTCCTAATTCCTAAATTCAGTCAGTGCTTTTTTTATTTCTGAAAATAACTTGAGAGGATTAGTATCATCAAAGGGAAGTTTTCAAGGGGAGCTTCCAACAAAGTTCTGGCGTAATCTAATGTTTTAATGAAATGGAAATTTGAGGATAATAGTAATCATAATAATAATAGATGATGGTGATAATGATGATGATATTCTTAGTACGGTAGATCTATTTTTAATTGTGTTGGAGAAAAGGAAAATATCAAAGGAGAATGATGATGACTTAGTACAAATAATAATAATAATAATAATCAAATATCAATTACATCGTTTGACTTATCACTCTTGTGATGTCAACCTAATGTCTGGCACATGGGAAGTGCCTTAATAAATATATGTTGGTTGAACGATGTATAGAATGATACATTTTGCTTGATCCTTCTTGAATAGGGAATTTGGGGATTAAGGGCTAATCTCATATTAGGGAAAAAATATGAACAGGAAGTCCTGTCCCTTTGCTCAGTCAGCCCCTCCCTCTTATTATGAATTAGAGAATCGCCAACCTGTCCCACCTGTTGCCATTACCCTAAGACTTCAGAAGAACCTCCAGAGAAAGTACCTGCAGATCAGGGCAACCTGCACCACAGCAATTTAATGTTGCTGCCCTCGGCCCAGGAACTAAAGAGACAAGCAAATCACAAAAACTGAACAATACTCCCAAGATGCTGTTGCTTAGGCTGCATTCTGGACACAGAAAGGAATTCCTCCAGTGAAAAACAGAAACTGGGGGATTAGCTTCCGAGTGTCCCCCCCAGGCCCTGCACTGAAAGCTTCCAGGGGACTGGTAATCTACCATGGAGAATGAATTTCACACTCTTCAGCTCTGGCTTCCAGGGTGTGAAAATCGGGACACTTCAGGGTAATTGGTGGCTTTTCCAGTCCTGAGACTTGGCCAGAGATAAGGCTCCTAGCCAGATCTCAGGAACTGGTCATGGTGGGGGGAGATAAGCAGAGGGATGGGTATCAGCTCATCATTCCCTTATCCAGATAAGATAGCATTTTGGCAGGGAAAAAGGGGCATAGGACTGCTAGAGAATTTGGTAGTAATTCTGGCCCTGACATTCACCGCCTTTATGACTTTGAGCAAGTCATTTAATCTCTTTATACTCCCCCCATGTGTAAAACTGAAATAATTCAACTATAACAACAACAGTCCTATCTGTGTCACAGAGATATTGTGAATATCATTGAATGTGAATGCCCTTTGCAAAGCCAGGAGTATAAAGCATTTTTCGGTATTGATATTACCTCTATTATGGCTACATTTCTACTCCAGAACCTCAGAATGAAGAGAGACCTCAGAGATTATCTAAATCACTGTCTCTCGTGACCTATATCTCTTGTCCACCTCAACTACACAGAAATGGTCATAGCTCTGATCTTGCCATCACTCATCAGTGTCCTGCCTCCTTGCTCTTGCCTCTGAATCATAATCATTTATCCCTCCACCTTATGACTCTCTGGACCCGTTCTTTGCCTTCTTCAGCACCTGCAGTCCCTATTGTTCTTTCCCAGGCTATCAGTCTTGTTACATTCTCCTCCCTTCTCTAACTTGATCCCTTGAACTGGCAAACCACTTTGACTCATACTTTCCTCTCCTTTGGAGTCTTGTTTCCCTCTCTTGTAGGTCATGGGTTGCCTCCTCTTGGATCCTCTGCCTTCACTCTGATTCACACCAAGTCTGGCTAACATCACAAGACTGTGCTAACTGGCTTTGTATAAATTTGTGTCACATAATCTCAACTCTGGTATAAGGAAACTCTTTTATGCTTCCCTAATTCAAATCTGGCCTCAGATACTTACTCTGAGACCTTGGCTAAGTCACTTAATCTCTGTTTGACCCAGTTTCTCATTTATAAAATGAGCTGGAGAAGGAAATGGCAAATTAAAATAGCTTTACCCAAAAAACCCAATGGAAAAAAAGTCCATGGGATCGCATAGAGTCAAACGTGACTGAACAACGACAGATCAATCCATTGTTCTCCTCATTTCAAAGACTTTCCAGACTTTTTCCTTCCTCTGTTTCAAACTCCAAGAATGTATATTTCCCTGATGTTTTGGATGTTCATGGAGGTCTAACACCGCTAATCTAACATTTTTTTCAGGACTGCTTATCCATCTTTGGTGTCCACCTTCACCCAACTCTCACCTGTGCAGCACCAAGAAGCTGCAAAATGCCCAGCGACCAAACCCAGTAAAAACATTTTAGTTGATGGGCTAAGCCAGATTAAGGGTACAGTGAGTTAAGGGGATGTCTGCCGCAAGTATGAAAGACTTCCCCCAAAGCAATAGGTAGATGAGAACAGTTGACTCCAGTGGCCAGCAAGGTGACTGAAGCAGGTGCTATAGAGTGCTTAGAGCTTGGCCAGGTATCAAAGATGCCAGATCATCCACTGTATCCTGGACCACCGGCAGTCATCCTGACATTTGTCTTGCCACTGGTCTTTGATGACTTTGGAAAGGAGAGAGTGGCTAACCACTTCGTGCAACTCTACTTCCCTTAAATCCAGTTCATGCTCTAATCAGGACTTGATATCATTTTTCCTCTTCAAAAATGAGGGCTAAACAGCAACATTTTGCTGGCAAAATCACCAGCTCCTCTGATTCAAAGATCATTGCAGAAGATTCTCAGGTCTGCTCTTTTGTAGCCCTAACCTTTTTCACTGGTTCTCCTCCTATGTCTCCTCTTCTCAGACACCTTAGTTGGATCTTATCCAGGTTGTACCCACTAACTGAGTGTCCCCCAAGACTGTCCTGGACCTTCTTTTCTTCTTCCTCTAAACTATTTCTCTTACTGGTATCATCAACACTCACAATCCATTGCTATGCTGATAATTCTTAGGTCTAATTAGCCAGCCTGAACTACTCTCCTGACACCCAATCTTACATCTCCAAATGTCTATTGGGCAGCTTGAATTAGATAACTCAATGATATCTTAAACTCTATGAATCCAAAACAGAATTCATTATTCTCCCCCATCGCTCTAGAATTCTCCTAGTCACCAAGGATAACAATCTTCATCTCATTCTTGATTTCTCATTTACACTCACTTTCCATATCCAATCAGCTGTCAAGTCCTGTTGCTTCCCTCTTCTTACATCAATACTTCAAGGATATAGATCAGGAGTCCTCAAACTTTTTAAATAGGGGGCCAGTTCACTGTCCCTCAGACTGTTGGAGGACGGGACTATAGTAAAAACAAAACCTTTGTTTTGTGGGCCTTTAAATAAAGAAACTTCATAGCCCTGGGTGAGGGGGATAATCGTCCTCAGCTGCTGCATCTGGCCCATGGGCCATAGTTTGAGGACCCCTGAATTATAGAGTGCAAACTCCTTGAGAGTAAGGCCATTTTCATTTCTTTCTATCTCCTTGTCTCTGTCTTTGTTTCTCTGTTGGTACCTATCTCCCCAGCCTTTGTAATACTGGATGCTCTGCCTGAATCAATCCAGGCTAGTGTTTTTTCACTGGTATTGAAATCAACTTTCTTGGCATAAGGCCCTAGGCTTTCTGTGGGCTCATGGTGGCTTCCAGTATAGCCCCTCCTCCGAGGGGCTTCCCTTGTATCCTGAATCTGTGCCCTCCATTAGACCCACTCCTAGTTTCCCATTCGTTGTCAGAGCTGAATTGACAAGCATAGCCAAGAACCAGGAATACTGGACATCTTGCTCATCTATTGGTTCTAACTAGCTTGAGATGATGACTTATTGACTTATGTTTGGGTTCTTCCCTTTGGATAAGATTCCAAAGAGCAAGTGTTTTGTGGGAGTTTGTTTATTTACAGTACTTACAATAAAAAGCTTTACCATTTTCAAGTGCTACCCCCCTCTTCTCCTCAATAGTCAGTCAGTGTATCTTACCACTGGCCCCTGAATTGAGGACCTGAGGTTATTTCTTTCCAAAGAACTGCTTTGGCTGAAGCAGCAGGTACCCGGGTATCCAGCACCATCTTCTCATACTAAGTACAGATTTGGGGGGAAGCCATCTTGGGCTGCCAAGCCTTGCCCTGCAAGCATGAATATTTATCAAGAGGCTAAGTAGTTGTTACTGCTAATATCGTCATTATTAACAAATAGAGTTGCTGGGAAAATCCTTTCTGTTAGCCAGTCTATTCCTATTTCAGTGGCTGGGTCTGTTTTAAGGATGCACAAAATAAAAGCTGTTGTGAGAGCTTTAGGGGAAGGAGCTGTCTGAATCAACTATAGAAATCCTTGGGGCCTGAAATTGAAATCTGGGCTCCCAGATACAACTGATGAATGATCAAGGACAGGAAGATGGGGGCAGCTCACTAATATGAAAGCTTTGGGAGCTGTTTTCTATTTTCCTTCTTGGGAGATACATCCTTATCTTGTCACAGAGTCAGCAAATTTTTGAGGTCCTCAGTATCACCTGACCCAAACAACATATACTGAAATAAGATTCCTAGCTACAAAATACTCAACCAATGGTCAACTAATCGTTCAATAAGGGATGCTTAAAGAAAGACTTCCAGTGACAAAGAACCTATTAGTTCCCAAGGGCCGTTCATTACTCTTGTGAACAGTTATAATTGTTAGGAAGGCTTTCCTTAGATTAGCCTAAATTCCTTTTTTAAGGCCCCCCCTTTTTTGCTGAGGCAGTTGGGATTGACTTGCCCAGGGTCACACAGCTAGGAAGTGTTTAGAGTCTGAGGTTGGATTTGAACTCTGGTCCTTCTAACTTCAGGGCTGGTGCTCTATCCACTGTGTCACCTAGCTGATAAATTCCCTTTTTTCAATATTCATCCATTGATCTTTGCTTTGCCCTCTGGAGACTTGCAGATCCAGCTTAAATCCTTTTATATGTGAGGTATTTAAAATACTTAAATATTGTTATCCCTTCCCTTCTAAGTTGAGTATGACACTGAAGTTCGTAGCCTGGGTAATTGGAAGGATGATGGAACCCTCAACAATGATAGAGAAGTTAGGAAGAGGGGATAATTTTTGGAGAAAGATAATGAATTCTGTCTTTGACATATTGAATTTTAAATGTTTGAGCCAACTAATAGACAGTTGGAGATGCAAGACTGGAGATCAGAAGGAGAGTTTAGCGCTGAACAAGTCAATCTAACAATCATCTGTATAGAAATGATCATTGAAACTGTAGGAACTGAGGGATCACCACGTGAAATAGCATAAAGGGAGAAGAGAAGAGAACTGAGGGCAGAGGATAACAGCAGAGGAAAATGAGGAAAAAACCTATATAGAATATTCAGGAAAATAGGCTTGCTAAGAGTCTCAAAGTAAACAAAGAGATAAGGGAGAAGGAATATTGAGAAAAGACCATTAATATGTCAATTAAAATGCCATTATTAACTTTGGAGAGACCAGTTTTAATTGAAAGATGAAGTCACAAGTCAGGCTGAAGAGAGATAAGAAAAGAGTGAAAAGGATGAGAATGCATTCATTGGAGATGGCCTTCTCAAGAAGATTAGCTACCAAAGGGAGGAGAAATATAGGGAGAGAGTTAGTAGGTATGGCTGCATCAAAGGAGGGGTCTTTGAGGATGGGGAAGATAGAGGCTACCAAAGGAGGAGAAATATAGGGAGAGAGCTGGTAGGTATGGCTGCATCAAAGGAGGGGTCTTTGAGGATTGGGAAGATAGAGGCTACCAAAGGAGGAGAAATATAGGGAGAGAGTTAGTAGGTATGGCTGCGTCAAAGGAGGGGTCTTTGAGGATGGGGAAGATAGAGGCTACCAAAGGAGGAGAAATATAGGGAGAGAGCTAGCAAAGGAGGGGTCTTTGAGGGTGGGGAAGATATAGGCTTGATTGTGGGCAGCAGGAAAGCATCCAGGACACAGGGAAAGAATGAACATCAGTGGCAGATTGGGGATGACAGAAGGGACAATATACTGCAGAAGACAGAATTGAAAGGGATCCCTTGTGTGAGTAAGCTTGGCAACGAGAAGGACCACTTCTTTATATGAGACAAGGGGCGAAGGAGGAGGCAATAGAAAAAGGCTTCTGAGAAATATGAAGTGAAGAGGAGAGAAGAGTGAGCTCTCAGTGAACGGCCTCCATTTTTTTTTTCCAGTGAAATATGAGGCAAGGCTCTCCCCAGAGAGGGAGGCTTGAGGATGGATGGAGATATCTGGAAAAACTGCTGTGCTGAGTGGGATCTTAAATGGATCAGGGAGATGAAAAGGGATTGATTTGCTGCAGGAGGACCCAATTGAGATTATGGAGCATAAATTTGTTCTGGATGCAGAACAGTTTTGTGATGATCTCCAGTTTTGTTCAGCATCACATGAATAGGAAAGGAGCCAACAGGTGATGGGAGGGATCCAAGCTTCCACTTACAAAGCCCCTGGATGTCTATAATTTTATTTAAACTTCACAATAACTCTATGAAGAAGGTGGTTTCTGTTGTTGTTTCAGATTTGTGATTTTATTAATTTTAGGAAACATCTACCAATATAGAACAGTAATTCATAGCCACCAACTTAATCATCTTAGAAAACTGCTCTGATTCCTCTGAAATTAAGTAACTTTGCCCATGTCACACAGCACCCACCACTAGGTTAAAATCTAGGATTAAAATGGGGAGTGTATCTTTACGCAGTCAGAAGGATCTGAGTTCAAATTTGACCTCAGGCTCTTACTGTTTGCTTCAGTTTCCTCATCTATAAAATGAGCTGAAGAAGGAAATGGCAAACCACTCTGATATCTCCGCCAAGAAAATCCCAAATGGGGTCACAGAGAGGTAGACATGATTGAAATGATTCAACCATAATACTGTTATTACCTCCCTCCCAAAAGTAGTTATTAGAAGAAGCATCTCTTGAATCTGTTTCTCCCTGATTCCAAATATGGACTTCTGTACACTATATTATGCTGCCCCTCACAAATGCTAGCCTTATTTTACGAGGAGAAACCGAGCCTGACTCTAAGAGGTTAATAGACTTGGCTAAAGTCATGTAGTTGATAAATGGATAAATTAAATCGTATTTTATGTTTTCAATTCCATGTAAAGATTAGTTTTCAGCATCCATTTTTGTAAGATTTTGAGTTCCAATTTTTTTCTCCTTTCCTCCCTTACCTCTCCAAAATAACAAGCAATCTGATATGGTTATACATGTACAATCATTTTAAACATATAAATGGAGTAATTCAAAAGCAGGTATCCCAACTTTAAGCTCAGCACTTTCCAGTACATCAGGCTGCTTCCTGGGAGGTGTCAGTGAGGGGGGAAAGGGAGGTTACAGAGACAAGTTAAAGTGGATATTTGTCAGTAGCAAGTAATAGCCGTTCCCTCTAAATCCCAGAAAATTTCTGGCTTTGTCACAGGACACTAGACCTTTCAGTGAGGGTAAAGTGAGCCTTTGAACAGAAAGAAGTGTTATTCAGAGTATCTGTGTGTATATTCCTCCATCAAGTCTTCCCCTTGCTTACTGAGGAGGCGCGAACCTGTCCAATAGCTGACCTCAGGTTCTCTGCAGGCTTTCTTCTCCACTGTTCTCAGTGTGGCATTTTTCAGTCTGACTACAACCCACTTTTTCCCAGCCTTGTTTCACATACTGCCTTTCCTGCCCTATTCCTTCCAGCCCAGTTGGATAAAAGCTATTCCCTCTGACTCAGCAAGCTCTCTCTTGCCTCTGCATTCCTGCAAGCCCTCCACCATCCTTGGAATTCACTCCCTCATCTTCCCTCAGGGCTCGGATCATATTTGACCTCCTCTGGCAAGTCTTCCCTGATACCTCCTAGCTAAAAAAGTTCCCCCACCTCGAATTTTCCTAGCATACCTTGTTTGGATTTTTGTCTTTATCCTCATCATGACCTACTTGAAATTTGTATACAGACATGCATTATCCTCTATGCTCATCCCTCCTATATAGTAGAATGGAAGCTTCTTGAAGGCAAAGACTGTTCATTTCCCCCCTCTTTTAATCCTCTGTATCCCACTAAAGTCTTGCACATGTGACACTAAACACTTGCTAACTGTTAATTGAATAGAATCCTTCAGAAGAAATATCCCCAAGTTCATTTGATCTCTGTTTCTTTGGAGGGAGATGGGAGGCAGGGTGGTCTTTGTCTTTTTGTCCCTAGTGTCTTGAACCAGTGTAGGTATTGAATAGAGAATTTGCTTTATAGGCAGTAAGATCTAGTTTCAAATATTTCATACTGATTTAGTGACCTTGTGCAAATCACTTGACTTCTAGGTTATAAATTGCAGGGAAGACTCCTGCTGGGATAGAGGAAATCTGATCATTAGCTTCTCATACCAGTGAAATCACAGGTGTCCTGCCTTAAAAAAAAAACAGATGAAGAGTCCCAGAGAGTTTAATTGACTTGACCAAAGTCATACAGGGAGGAAATAACAGAGCTGGGATTTGAGCTCACACCCATGACTTCAAGTAAGTGCTTTCCTCACTACATGGCTCTGCTTCCCCTCGAAAACCGTTCATAAGTAATAAATGTCTGTTGAATCCAGCTGGATAGTTGCCTCATTTTTTGCCAAGATGCCCCTACCTTGGCTGTGACCCCATCCCTCATCTTCACCGCTACCTTCCTGTTGAGGAGAGTGACTGGGGCTGAGTCAGGTGGAGATGGAGACCGGGGATTTTCTTCTCCCCCCTGGGAAATTGTGGCTGCAGGGCTGGGAGCCCCGTTGGCACTGCCTGCCCATCTCCTTCAGATTTGCTGAAGGCAGAGCCCAAGAGCTTTAAATGGAGATGCTTCCTCAGAGCCAAATAACTGCAATAGATTGAAGGCTTTGGGGAATTTGGGGAATTGAAATGAAAAGGAATTGGGCTCTCTTCCCTGGCTTTCCCAGGAGCAGCTGGAGGGGGGGCGGGGAGAGAAGGAGAGAGGGCAGCAGAGAAAGGTGAAGAAGTATAGCTTGGAAGGAGCAGGACTGAAGAGGAAAGAAGGGCAGGTGGCAGCTAGGGTCTAGTGGGTGTGGGCGATGACAGGAATGTCCCCCAGGGAGAAGGGAGGCTGGGGAGGGAGCAGATGTCTCAGATGGAGGATATTCTATCTCAGACATAAAACAATCTCAGACATAAAGGAAGGAGGCAGTGTGCCCTGCACCTGGTGGAGAAAAGGGGATGGGGGAGGTGGGGAGGGGGAGGGAGGAAAGCTCTGGGAAGACAAGAGCCCGAGAGTCATCTCCTCCAGCAGCGAGGGGATGGGATGTGTGAAAATTAGATTTTCAGGCTTGAGAAGATCTCGGTCCAAGTCTTAAGTGACTGACTCCTGCAGTTGCGGAGGCCGTGGTGGGGGGTTGGGAGCAGGCGATCGTTGGGAAGTCCAGCCAGGGTTGATTGTGGTCCAGCCCCGATTTCCAATGTCCCTTGGGAGGGAAGAGAGGTCATGATGCTCCATAGACAGGCTTCTCTCCAGTTAGAGGGAGAAGGAAAGGAGTCCAGAAGGTGTCGTTTCTAGTAGCGATTATCTTCATGATGCTTTAAAGTTTCCGAAGTTCTTTCTCCTGTTTTCTCCTTTGATCCCAACAGCCACCTTGGTGGTGTGGGTGCTGTTGTCACCATCATTCTCATCATAAAAAGGGAAGTTGCAAAGATGAGGGAAACTGAGGCAGGTAAGGTGACGTGCCTCAGTTTACCCAGCCAATTAAGGCTCAAAGACAAGATTATGAGTTTAGATTTCCCTGACTCCACAAGTAATCCTCCATCTACTGCATCAATTGACTGTTCAGTTTGAGGATTGGGGACCTTATCTAGTGTTTACTATGTGCCAGGTACCACCCTGCTAAAGACTTTACAATTCTTATCTCATTTGATCCTCACAAAAAACCCTGAGAAGTAGGTGCTGTTATGATCCCCATTTAACAGATGAAGAAACTGAGGCAGACAGAGGTAGAGTGACTTCCTCAGGATCTCACAGCTGGTAAGTATCTGAGGCTGTATTTGAACTCAAGTCTGTCCTGAGTCTGGGCCAGTATCCTTTGGGCCATCTAGCTGCTCTTATTCATATATGCAATCAGCCTTCAAGTTTCATTCAAATCCTGAAGCTATCACACATCCTATGAGACCCCCATGTTCCCCTTTCTGCCTTCTCAGTTTCCAAGAACTTTTATAGAGGGCATTTCATTTTGGTCCCTATGACAGCATTGAAGGAGGAAGTGCAAATATGATTCCCATTATACAGCTTAGGAAATTAAGACAGATCTTTTTTGAAATTCTCCATCTTACTCATCTAAAAAGGGATGGGTACTGTTTTGGGGACAGCTCTTATTTCAGACTGATGAAAAGAAAAGAGAGAAGGGGAAATATTGGGTTCTTCCTTATCTCTTCCATAATTTGACAGAATTACTATGTACATAACTATCCTATATTGATGACCACTCATCATCATTAGCTTATGATTAATAAGCTAATTATTAACACATATTATTAGGTTATACAATCTAGAGATTAAGCTATAGACATCAAGTCCCTAGACTATCTTGTATAAAGAGGAGGGCTTGATTGCCAGTTGATTTACTGACACAGACAATTAGCATAGTTAGCATACTTTGTTTGGGGTCTTTTCTCATAAAGGGTCCCACTTTCCCTCTTGTTAATTATAAGTTCATTAAGAACTTTGCCTGCTTCTTAGCATCATAAGAAAGCTTTATCCATCGACATGGAGATGATTTGAGCCTGTGAATTCATTCAGCATGACTCCCTCCCTCCATAAATTGTTGCACCTTAAACATGACTTGTTGGATATTTCACAATCTTCCTTAATTCCCTTAGAGAGTTTCATATCCCAAGCGGTAGAGAGAGCCGGGACCAGGACAGGTCAATTAGGGAGCTGCCTAGAGAAGAATATGTAGGAAGAAGAAATGGAAAGAACACTAAAGTATTATTTTTTATGAATGTGTATATATATACATGCATACATATACAAATATGAATATGTATACATATATATATAGCTAGAAAATTTTGCTGGTAGGCAGGTAAGTAGGTTTTTACTTTGTAATAAAGTCAAATTGAATATATTACTGTGAAGGCTCAAAGGCAACCATGGACAGCAACTGGGGATACAAAGGGATGGGTACAATTTATCTATCAACCTTTCCTATCAGTGCTTTTTCCCAGCCGGGCTATTGGAGTTGTATAGACCTAGAACGGTATACACTTCAGACCCTAATCTCATTGGAGTATGTTCTGCAGAGGTCCTCCACCCCAAACCCACTTGGATGTTTCCTTTAATGATTTGGGCAGGATGAACAGACTCCAGCAAAAGATTGCTCTTAGTGGCAATCCAGTTACTAAGTGGGATCCAGAGAAGAGCCAGCTAACTCTGCAGAATTTCTTGTTTTGACAGAACTATCATGTACAGAGCTATCCTATATGATGGCCACTATTAACTTATACAATGTGGAGATTAAGCTATAGACGTCAACTCCCTAGACTATCTTGTATAAACAGGATGGCCTTGACTGCCAGTTGATTTATTGACATACAATTAGCACGGTTAACTTACTTTGTTTGGGGTTTTTTCTCATAAAAGGTCCCACTTTCCCACTTGTTAATAATAAGTTCATTAAGAACTTTGCCTTCTTCTTAGCATCATAAGAAAGTTTTATCTCTCAACCTGGAGATGATTTGACTCTGTGAATTCATTCAGCATGACTCCCTCCCTTCATAATTCGTTGCACCTCAACATGACTTGGATATTTCACTTCACTAAGTTCAAAATTTTAGAAACCCAAGGGCCTGTGTAAAGGAGCTTTTAATATACACTGCCCTAAGTTACAGGGGAAAGTGATATATAGTGAAATCTTAAAAGATAGGATTGAACTGATTTTTTTTTCAATTTTAGTAGTATTTTATTTTTCCAAATACATGCAAAGATAGTTTTCAACATTCACCTTTGCAAAACTTCGTGTTCCAAATTTTTCTCCCATTCTTCCCCTTTCCCAGGACAGCAAGAAATCTGATATAAATTAAAGATGTGCAATTCTTCTAAATATATTTCCATATTCATCAAAGGTGCATTTTTAAAAGAAGGGTTAGGGTATAGATTTGCCTGGGAGATGGGGACTGGGCTATCTTAGAATCATGGAATCAGGATTGTAGGAATCCTACTATGACACAAGAAATGACCTTCCAAGTTTTGCTTGAAGTTCTCCAGTGAGGAGAAGACCAGTTAGCTATAGGCAGGCAGCTCCTTTCACATTTGGACAAACCATTGGGAAAATTTTCCTGAATTTAAGCCTAAATTTGCTTCTTTGAAGTTTCCATGAATTTATTAAGCTCTTACTGTGTGCCAGGCACTTTGTTAAGCACTGGGGATTAGCTGTGGGCTGAACAGAGCAAATCTGATCCCTTCTCAACAGGACGGCTCTTCAAATACAAAGTGAGTTATCTTTGGGCAACTAGATGGTGCAGTAGTTAGAGCAGCGATCCTGGAGTTCAAATCCAGCCTCAGACATGTAACGTTTCCTAAGTGTGCGACCTTGCCCAATTGCCACATACACAAAGTCTTCTCCCCTTCATCTTTTCTTTCCTAGGTCAAATATGCCCAGTTCCTTCCATGATCCTCAGATGTCATAGACTCAAGACCATCCTCATTATCCTCCCCTGGACACAGTCCAATTTACCTTCTTAAATCGTGAGGCTCAGAACTGCCCCTATATGCAGAGAATATTTGGCCAGAGCATAGTACAATAGGGTTATTCGTGCACCTCTTGGGCACCCCAAGATTGTCTTAACTATTTCGGGGCTGCCACATCACGCCGCTGACTCGTTGAGCCCACAGTTCACCAGAAACATCATTCTCACAGGATCTAATTTTCTTTGTTGTTCAGTCATTTCAGCGGGGTCTGATTCTTCATGTCCCCCTGTGGGGATTTCCTAGTAATGATAACTAGAGTAGTTTGACATTTTTCTCTCCAGCTCATTTTGCAGATGAGGAAACCAAGGCAGACAAGGTTAAGTGCCTAACCCAGGAGCACACAGCTAGCAAGTGTCTGAGTCTGGATTTGAACTCATGAAGATGAGGGCCCAATGCCTAGCACATTCCTGGTGTATGGTGGGTATGTTGATGTTTGTTGAATGGATTAACGATAGACTGGTCTTCTTGCTGTTCTTCACACAGGACATCCATCTCTTGTACTATGTGTCTCCCCTGTCTGTAATGCACTCTCTCCTCACCCCGACTCCATTCCTTTAGAGCTAAGCTCAAGCTCTGCTTCCTGCCCTCCCCTCAAAATAACTTTGCGTCACCGTGTCCCAAAAGTCAGGATTCATTTGTAAGCTTGAGTTTTCCTTCACATATTCTCCCGTGATGGTAGGAATGAATGACACACTGAATGTGGGGACCCCTCTATGACAGGGGCAGTTAGGTGATGTAGGAAATAGAGTACGGGGTGTAGTGTCAGGAAGCTCTGAATTCATATCCAGCCTCAGACTCCCACTAGCTGTATGATCCTGGGTGAGTCCCAAGCTCTGTTTACCTCAGTTTCCTCAATTATAAAATGGGGATGGTAACAGCACCTCTCTCCCAGGGTTGTTGTGAAGATCAAATGAATAATAATTGCAATAATTTATTTTTTGAGGCAATGGGGTTAAGTGACTTGTCTAGGGTCACACAGCTAGTAAGTACTTGAAGCAAGATTTGAAATCAGTTCCTCCCTATTCCAGGGCGGGTGCTCGGGCCACCGTAGCACCTGTGTACCCTGCCCATAGTAAGTGCTGCCTAAATGTCAGCTAGTACCGTGAGGACAAGGGTTACGAGAGAGCCCCCGCACCGAACCATCACCGGAGATCCAAGTCCCCTTTTCCTGTCCTCTGGCTCAGACCCAGTGGCGTGTGGACCTCGCAAACGATGGCCCCCTCTCCCACGTCTGCCCCACTTCTCCTCCTGACCCAGAAGCCTCTTACTGGCCGGGGAGGCCCCCCTCTACCCCCTCCCCCCCGATATTCCCGGGCTGCATCCTAACAATTAGACAAGCTAGCTCCGCAGCTCGGGGAGGGCTTCCTCTCCCGTTTCCGCCCCGGCCGAACCCGAACTCGGCGGCTCCCAGAGGACACGGCTCCTCCGACACAATGAGACAAAGCCTTGGGGGGCCGCGTGCCCGCCGGACCGCCCGGGAACCGCTCCTGGAGCGGGACCCGCAGCTTCTCCGCGGCCAAGACCCGCGGCCCCCAGCTCCCGGGCCGGCTGCCTGCGGGGGGGAGGGGAACAGCTGGTGGGGGCGAAGCCCAGTGTTTATTGATATTGTTCCCGAGAGCCCTGGGGAAATCAAGGTGAAAGGCAGCAGTCCGGCTAACAAGGAGAAACCACCCCCTGTTTATCAATCCGAGGGCCGAGGGAGCAAAGAAAGATGCCGGGCTCCAGACAATCGGGTGGGGGAGACCGTGCCCCTCCCCGTCCCCGGCAGAGTCTCCTTCAGACCAGGGGTTCCGAGGAGGCCCTCCCTTCCTCCCTCCCTCCCCTCTAGCCACCCATTCATTTGACATTAAAGCTCCTATTCTTCGCGAGGCACCGAGAAGAAGAATAGTAATAGCTGCCATTTGTTCGCGTTAAAGGTTTGGAAAGTGCTTTACACACATTAGCTCATTAACTAATAAATGTGGAAAGCTGGGATTCAAACCCTAGTATCACAAAGATTTCCCCCCCACAGTTCCTGTCCCCTCTGAGTTTATGTTCTACCGAGTATGGAGGGGGAGGGACCAGATATTGAGACGAACATAGGTAAGGGATAAAAGCTAGGCTAAAAGAGCTGAAGTTTTTGTGTCTCCCAGACCTCTTTGGCAATTGGGGAAGTCCAGGAACCTCTTCTTTGGATAATTTTTTTAATGCATAAAATAAAATCTATAGGATTACAAAGGAAAATAATTATCTTGAAATACTTTTTCCAACCATCCAATTAATCATCTATCTTTCCATCTCTCTCTATCTACCTAGCCACCCATCTATCTGTCTATAATAAGTTAATGAATCTTAGCTTAAAATCCCCTGACTAGTATGTGATGGGTTCCCAAAAGAAAACCAAAATTCTCTAGAATGGAAGAAAAACATTTTGCAGTTAGCTGGGAAACATATATCCTTTGCGAAGGTTAATTGATAGAAACTGGGTGCAAATCTATAGGCTATAACTAAATGGGGAAAGTCCAATGCAGATGCCTTTGGGGGTATAATAAAGGTCTCCTCTCTTTCTCTCTTTTAGTTTTTACCATCTTAGGAGTGAAGATTTTTACCAACGGTAATAGAGTGCAAATGATGCCAGTCACCATTCCTAAGCTCCTTATAGCAAATGAATTTTTCTGGATTTGCTACTTCAGAGAATCGTCCCAGGATTTGGGGGAGCCTTATGCTGGGCAGTGATTCTGGGATATGAGGAGCAAGTAGAGAAGGCAGATTCACTAGCTACTATTGAAAAGACCTGAGGGGAAATACACACACACACACACACACACACTACACAACTATAGTATTAAGTAAAAGAATAATAAAATGAAAACTGCAATTATTGTGACCAATTTTGACCAGAGAAAAATGTTGAAATGTACTTCCTTTTGTATGAGAGGTGGAGTCTGTGGGTATATACTGTTGCACTCAGAGGAAGCAGAGGAAGAAAAGGGAGGGAGGGAAAAAGGAAAGGAGAGACAGAGAGAGACAAAGACAAAGAGAGAGGAGAGAGAGCGAGACAAACAAAGAGAGAGACAAATAGAGCCAGAGAGAGCCAGCGTCAGAGAGATAGGCATAGAGAGACAGGAAAGAGAGGCAGAAACACTGAGAAAGAGAGCCAGAGCCAGAGAAAGACAAAGAGACAGAGGTGTTAGTGGGGGTGAGTGAAAGAAGACAAATCACACTAGAGAGGCTGAAATAAAGAGTAAAAACCAAACCAAACCAAAAAATGATGTTAACAAAGCTTTCCCACACATACACAGTTAATTCTTCATACCTGAAATTCTCTCCCTCCTATCTACACCTGTCTGGAGCAGCTAATATGGCTCTACTAATTATGCTTTCTTTATGTTGGATTCTCTTTTGCTATTTCTGTGCTGTCTCCCTCTTTTAAAATATAAACTCTCAGAGGGCAGGGACTGTTTTTGCAGTGCAAGTTCCCCTGTTGATAAAGAAATGTTGATTGAGGAGGTCAATATATACCCAGTGCCCCTCTCCCCAAGTTCTTTGCCCATTCTTTGAGGGCAGGCACTATTTCACTCTTGTCTTTGTGACCCCAAATGCTTAGCACAGTGCCTGAAAGAGAAATGGGACTTAATGCTGCTTGTTTATTAAGAGGCAATAGGGATTTCAAGTCAGAAGTTCTAGTTCCTAGACTCCAGCCCTATTTTAGCCTTTCCTAGTTTTGTTTTACTGTTCAATCATTTCTAATTCTTTGTGACTCCTTTGAGGTTTTCATGGTTGTCGTTTCCTTCTCATTTATAGATGAGGAAACAGATGTGTTAAGGGACTTGCCCAGAGTCACGCAGCTAATAAGAATCTGGAATAGTTGGCCATTTCCTTCTCTAACTCATTCTGCAGAAAAGGAAACTGAGGCAAACAGGGACAAATGACTAGCCCAGGAGCATACAGCTAGTAAGTATCTGAGGCTGTATTTGAACTCCTGAAGATGTTTTCCTGACTCCAGACCCATCCCTCTGTGTACTATGATGCCACCTGGCTGCCCCTTTACTAGCTTTGTTGAGTGAAGGCAAATCACTCCTTTCCCTGAGACTTCACAAATTCATCTAGAATAATAATAATAATAATAATAGTTGCCCTACTTTCCATCAGAGGTAATTGTGAGGAAGCATTTTGTACATGGTAAAGAGCCACAGAAAGATAAGTTGGTCTTTTTGGTGGTGGTAGGTGGGGTATACTTCTAACCCTTCCCTCTCTTCCTCAGGAGGAGCCCTTCCCCATCCCCCATATCGTCCCTTGGTCACTGTCACTCAGGACAATACTGCTCAATCTATCCCTGGACCCAACTGCCACCCTGCCCCAAGAGCCATCAGAGCCAAGTGAAGATGTCAAGAAAAAAGGCTCCAAATCCGATTGACAGCCACTGCCTCCCCCCCTTAATAAAGTTTATTATCAGTCAGTCTCTGATCCCTCTAAATCCTCTGCAGGCAGGAGGAGGCTGGATTAGAGGAAGGCTGCTTAGTCCCAAAGAATCTGTTCCAGGCTGATTTCATCCAGGGCTGCAGCAGATGGCTCAGCACCGATCTCAAAAACACCACCTTTCCCTAATGATCTTCCAGGAGGCTAAAAGAACCGGGGGGAGGAAGAGCAGAGAAAAGGGAGAGATGGGGAGGGGAGTGTAGAAAAGCATGTCGGGACAGCTAGTTCTCAAGTAGAAATGAGAAACAAACAGCAGACTTTGGAAGAGTGATGGGAAAGGATCACTCAAAGGGTGAGAAACTGGGAAATCCAGAAGCCGTTTAGTTACCAGGAATGAAGGAGACTGGAAACCACAATCTTGGCTTGAAAAAATGCTGGCTTTGTGGTCCAAAGGACTTGGGTTCGGGTCTTGGCTTTGTCACTAAGCTAGTCAGATCTGTAGGTCTCAGTTTCCTGATCTATAAACTGAAAGGCTGAACAATAGAGTTTTAGCTCTTGATCTATGATTTTAAGAACCACTAAGGGCTGAGTAAGACAGTCATTTGGACAGCCAGCTTGGGTTAGAGGGTGCTATATTCCCCTCCCCCCCAACTGTTGTCCAACTCCCTCAAGATTGTAAGGCTGGGATAAGGGCGAGTGATTCTCTTTCCTAAATTTATTTGTAGATTCTCCAGGCTCTGTGTGTGTATGGGAAGGAGACAGAGAGGAAGAAGGAAAGGGAGAGGGAGAGGGAGAGAAAGAGAGAGACAGAAAGAGAGAGAGAAAGAGAGAGAGAGAGAGACAGAGAGAGACAAAGAGACAGAGACAGAGAGAAAAAGAGAGAGACAGACAGAGAGACAGAGAGAAAAAGAGAGAGACAGAGAGAAAAAGAGAGAGACAGAGAGACAGACAGAGAGAGAGAGAGAGAAAAAGAGAGAGAGAGACAGAGAGACAGAGAGAGGCAGAAATAGAGAGAAGAAAGGAAAAGGAGAGAGAAACACACAAAGACAGAGAGAGGGAGAGATGACAGTTGGACAGAGGCAGCAAATTTCATCTTGGTGATTTTTAATTTGGGCATCCAGATGAGTTTTAAACTTTTTTCTCATTAGCTTGGGCAAATAACACACAGACACTTGCCTTAGCAAAAAATAATTTATTCTGCAAATCCCCAGCTGAGATAGGCATTTCATAGACTCAGGCTGATTCTTGCCCTCAACCTTCTTTGACCAATAGAGATGGTGTCTGCAGGGAGAGGAAACTTTGCTGGCCAATCCCAATACCTTCCAGCCAACCAATGCCCTGAGTCACTCTCAGAGGAAAGACAGGAAGATGAATATAGGAGGACATAGCTCAAAATATGAGGTTCTAGCTTAGGAGGAGGAAGAAATGGCCAACTGACCCTTTCCCAAGCTTTTTTTCCCTTCCTGCTAAGAATTCTTGCCTTTTGTATAAAGCTTCCCTCTCCTGTGATCACAGCTATATATCCAGCCACCCTATACCAGCCACAAATGAATTCTAGTGCACCCTCCAGCACCCTGAAGTCCCTACCGTGCCCCCTTGAGTGAATAATTCCACCCACAACCCTTGAGCAACTTTGCCCCCCACCCCAACCCCATGCCCAGAGAAGTGAACACTAGTGAATCCCCAGCAGCACTCAAGTTGATGGCGCTGTCTTGGGGTGGATGATGACTTGGGGAGGATAAGCGAGCAGCAAGTGCAAGCTGCAGGTTTTCACAGGAAATTCCAGCCACCTGGGCAAAGATTCTCCTCCATTCTAACCTCCCCCACCCTCCCCAACAACACACACACACACACACACACACCCCTAAGAAAGCTTCATCTCCTAGAAACTCCCAGTTCCAATCTCCAACCAGACCACGCAGTAGCTAAGCAAGGCACAAGACCTCTCAATTGGGCCAGAACTTCTGAATTATGGTTATTTTCTTCTTCATTCTTTTATTAATCCAAAAGTGACCGGGATTCCAAGTTTTTGATAGGGTCCTTGGGGCTGAAGAGGAGGGACAAAGGCTTGTAGCAACACTGCGGAGAAACTCTTCATCTTCTAGCACTCTCCTGTCAGTGGAAGGGAAGAAACAAGCCGGCTTCAGTGTTGAGGGTATTAGAATATTAGTGCCTAGGACTTTGGACAGAGAGCAGGTGTTTATCAAGGGACGTGCTGGCAGCCCCAGATCTCCCCCTAGTTCCAGACCTCAGAGGAATGCTGGGGAGCACTATCATAGAAGCAATGACTCTATTCTCCCACATTCTGAGGAAAGGTGCAGGTAGAGAAGCGGGGGCCACACAGGGAGCCTGGATGAGCCTAAAGACAAATTGGTGGCAGGAACTGATGGGATTCCCTTTAAGGCTTCTTCTCTATGACCCCTATCTGGGATAAGGAGTGAAAAGGACTTTCTGCATGAGCGCTCTCCTCCATCTCACCTCCCAACATTGTTGTCAGATTCACATTGACCCAGAATCACCTTAAAGTGGCATTTCTTTCCCGCAGGTATCCCTCCCTTTGACACACAGAAGGGCATTGGTGCAATGGCCTTTCTGGCCCTCCCCCCATTCCCAACCACCTGGAAACGCTTAAACCATGGAAGGAGGCAGCAAAGAGATGTCCCCCAGCCTACTCCCCTTCCCCCCAGGAGACCTTACAGCTCGTGCTGAGGAGGAACTGGCTCGACTCTTTCGAACCTTCATCCTCTCCTGGAAGTAGGTACACATGGTCATGAGACACAGGAAAGACAGGGAGTAGAGCCCAATGCAGAGACCGACATCCAGGTAGGAGAAGCTCCCCCTAAGCCTCCACAGCCACTGGCTGCCCAGCTGGGCCCTAGCCCCCACCTTTCTCTCATGGAAGCTGGCCAGCTGCTTGACTTTGCCTGCGCCTTCCTCCACCTGCTGAGCCAACGTGTCTCTCTTGGTCAACTTCTGTGCAATCTGTGGCTTGGGAAAGAGCTCAGCGAATCCATGGCCCAGCATCGGGGACTCGGCTCCTCCATACTGGATCGGGGGCTGGACTTCCTCATCCAAGGACTCAGGTCTACTATACTGGATCAGGGGCTGGACTTCCTCATCCAAGGACTCAGCTCTACTATACTGGATCGGGGGCTGGACTTCAACGCCCAGGAGCAGAGCTCTATCTCCATCCTCCACAATTAGGGGCTGGTCTCCGTCATCTGAGATCAGGGACTTAGCTTTACCATCTAGGGCTTCTCCATTAGGGGCATCTGGATTTTTTACCAATCGCTTCTTCAGGAGTTCTTTGACCATCATCTCCTCCACATTTGGCTTCTGGATACCGTAGTACTTTGGCCGCTCTGTGGAGATGACCACTTTCCCCATGTTTGGAACGTCATCCTCCATAAGCCAAGTCAACAAATCCTCAGACACCTCATTTTCCTCCCCTGCTCTCAAGTCTCCTCCCCATTCGTGCACAGGTTGTTCTCCAGGTGACTCTGTGGGGTGGGGCTGCTCCACGGGAGGCGGGGCAGTAAAATTCTCCAGCTCCTCAGGCAGCCTCCCAGGGCCCGGCAAGGCTTCCATGGACGGGTTCCGGCTGGTGATGACGATGTTTCGGAGAGCAAAGTGGTTCTTGAAAAACTTAAGGATGGCACCTAGGTTCCACACAGGGTCCCCCTGGACTTCATTGTGACATGGATTACATAGGTCCCTTGGGGGCCACTGGATCTTGGGGAACTGAGGGTCCTCACTGGCTGTACCTGGAGAGGGAAGTACACAGGAGGGTGAGTTGCAATCTGCTGATCTACAGGAAGAGGAGACATGTGAGTTTGAAAACTTGAATGGGGGTCCTGATTCTGACAGCCTTCAAGGCTCAGAAACTCTTTTGCAAGCCTGAAGCGCTATGTAACTGAGACCCGATCATCATCATGGACCCTGTTGTTCCAGCTCTTCCTCCTATTAGCTGAAGAGACATTCTTATTTGCCCATCCTTGTCTCCTATGGTCATCCAAGCCTTACCTGATCTATTCCAGATTTCCAGCACTATCATCTGACGTCCCCTGATGTGCTCTTATGACTTCTGTAATTTTCTAATAGCCCCACCTCCATCTTTCTTTTACAGGTAATCTCCTCCAATCAGAGCGTAAACACTCTGACAGCAGGGACTGTCTTGTTTTTCCCCACTCCTTAGTGTGGTACTTGCTACATAAATTTCCATCTAAGAATTCATGAGGCCTTTTTGAGCATCCATTCATTCTCATTTGTTTTTCTGCTCACCCTTTCCTCTTATTCTTAGGGAAATTCACTTTAATCTTCTCTATCTTTTTCAATTGTATACTCTGTTTTTAAACGAAAGAGATTGTGATATCCAAGGAAAAACATCAGGTTGTCCAGAAGCCTGAATTCTGGTCTTGCCTTCAGCACTGATTAGCTGACTTTGGCCAAGTCATCTCTGTTTCTCTGGCTCCTAGTTTCTTCAACTGTAACATGTTGGGACATTAGATGCTATCTTAAGGTTCCTTCCAGGGGTGGGAAAATTAAAAATGTGATTATTCCCCAATCAGCTCATTATTATGATCATTTTATTTAGCAGATACCGAGTTTTATTCTCAAACTGGCAGTAGGAATGGGGAGCTCTTAAAGTACAGTGAGGGAAGTAAGGAGACCAGAGGGTCTCACCTGCTACTTTCAGGCTGTGTGTGGGGATGGAGGAAGAGTAATGTTTATGGCCAACAGATATATCTCTTGCCTGACTCTCCCATCTGTATCTTTTACTTTCTTTGAGAATGTCCCAAAGTAGCTTTGATGATGCAGGATTTGGGTTTCAGATCATTTAATATGAATCACAGTGTCTTTTGCTGACTAGATATTTCAAATATTTGTTGAATATTTGTATTCCTTCTTTCTCATTAGAGTGCCACATAGGCTAGGCCAATTCCATCTCTGAAAGCCAGGTTGTCCAGTGGTTAGAGCACCAGATCTAGAGTCAGGAAGACCTCAATTCAAGAATTTTTTGTTTGTTTTTGTTTGTTTGTTTTTGCTGAAACAACTGGGATTAAGTGACTTGCCCAGGGTCACACAGCCAGGAAGTGTTAAGTGTCTGAGATCAGATTTGAACTCAGGTCCTTCTGACTTCAGGGGTGGTGCCCTATCCACTGCCCCACCTACCTGTCCCAAAACCTCAATTCAAATCCAGCCACAGACATTTAATAACTGTGTGATCCTAGGTAAGCCACTTAGCCTCTAACTGCCTCAATTTCCTAAATTGTAAAATGGGGATCATAACTTTGCAGGATTATCATGAGAATCAAATGAGATAATATTTGTAAAGCATTTAATACAATGACTACCACAGAAGGTACATAATAAATGCTTATTCATTTTACTTCACTTCTCTCTGTTTCCCTGGGAAACACAGAATGATAGAATTAGAACTGGAAAGTATCTTAGAGGTTATCTAGTTTCATTCCTTGACAGGAAGCCCAAAGAAGAAGAAGTTGTGATTTGCCTGGCGTCAGACAGCTAGTAAGTGTCTCAGGTTAGATTCACTTTCAGGGCTTCCTGACTCCAAGTCCAGCATTCAAGGCCATTTTCCCATTGTGTAATGCAGGTGCTTTGCTTTGCATCATGAGTGTGTTTCAGAATGAGATAGAATTGTTCATATTTTTGAAAAGTGTAGCCTACCTTAAAAGCACCAAGGGAAATCACTCTTCAAAGAAATCTTATGAACCATCTTTTGTGTCTAGTGAAAGGGCATTTGGTAAAGAAAATAGATGATCCTCTACTATATGATTTACATTTCTGGAGTGCTGGATTGTGTTTTTTTCAAGGGGGCAGAGGAGTAATGGGATGCTGCCAGTTTCTCTCCAACATACATACACACAAACATACCAGATCCAAAGATCTCACACACACACACACACACACACACGCCAGGTCCAAAGGCCATCTCTCACTGGTCCTCACATTTTTGTATCTTATTAGGAGGCAGGAAACGAGAAGTCAGGGATTTCCTTCCAAATGCCAAAACTGTATCTCAAAAAAATTAAGTGATCTGTCCTCCCCAAGTATTTAAGTAGAGGCTAGAGGACAACTTGTGAGAAATTCTGGCAAAGGGATTAATATAATGGGTAGGAAGTCAGGTGAGATGGCCTCCAAGGCTCCTTCTCACTTTAAGATTCTGTGACTCGTTGTTGAAAGTTATACTGATGAATTGAAAGAACTGAAACTAGGAATTCCAATGCTCTCTACCCTAAGGTAGGCTGCCATATTTGTTCCCTAAGACTTTCTTAGCTTGCACTATCACTACTATTGCTCAGACACCACAGCTTGAAATCTCATTGCCTTTTCTGAACCTTTATTCAATTAATCTCCTCCATGGCAATTCTCAGTTCAGTTCTTCCTCTCTACTCAAGAAGATCCAGGTTCAAATTTTACCTCAAGTACTTACTAGCTGTGTGAATCTGTATCAGTCATTTAAACACTCTGATCTTTCAACTTGCTCATTTATAAAATGGGGGTGTGGAGGTTGAGTAGGAAAGTCAGACATGATAGCCTCTCAGTTTCCTTCCAGTTCTAAAACCATGATCTTATAATGAATGATTCCAAATTAACTCCTTATATTTATCTTAGTTTTTTGTCTAGACCTTTCCTTTATATAGATCTTGTTTTCCCTTACAGCATAATTATTTGTGATCTAGTTTTCCTCCCTGTCAGATTACAAATTTCAAACCAAAAGGATGTTTACTCTTTTTGTATCACCAGCACTTAGCAAAGTGCCTGACACATAATAGTCATTTAATAAATGAATGTGTTGAGTGAGCAAAGAACCAACCAAACAACTTGAAAGCTGTGAAAAGAAGGGATGAAAAAATTCTGAACAGAATTCTCTTCTCCCAGTGAGGAGATAGGAGGAAGTGAGGGGAAAAGCATTTGTATATCACATATACAAGCACTATGTTAAGTACTTCTCTAAATACGATCTCATTTTATTCTCGCAACAATGCTGAGAAATAGGTACTGCTAAGATCTACATTTTGTAGTTGATGAAACTGGAGCAAACTGAGGGAATTGGGGGGATCAGGATGGCAAGTGGTTAATTGTAGAAATTGAGTAAACCAGTGACTTTCGACTCAATTCTGGAGCTGGCTCAGTTCCCTTTCTATTCAATTATGTGTCTAGTCCAATTTCTATCTTCGTAAAAATTTTATTCAATTGTTGGAATTGGAAGAAACCTTTATTGTATTGTTTGAACCTAGGCCTATAAAGGCTTGGACCACCTCTCTCTGCTATTTAGAGACCCTTAACCAAGGAACCGAGATTGATGTAAGGACTTTTCTCACAACCGTCCATCTCAAGCAAGTCATATGTCATCTGAAAACTGATCCCATATTGATCAATCAGTTTTTTTTCCATGTTCCTTCGATTGTTTACAGATACTTGGGGGATAGTGGGGAAATGGGACATTTCTTTTTCTGAATTCAGGGAATTGCACCTGTTTGAGCTCTCCCTCCCAACTTGGAAAATCCTCAATCTTTCATCCAGTTAGAAATCAGATTACCTAATGTTGTACTGTTTCCATTTAATTAATTGTTTTTCTTGATTATTTATTTTTAATGTATAAAAGTCTGTCCCTCCCTATATTCGAGGCTCCAGAACTAAGCGGAGGAGGGCCGGTTCCTCTTTATTAGGCAACTGGCACACACTGTTTAACAAATCGATATGCTTAGAAGTGCAGTTATTATTCCTTCATTTTATCTTTCACCCATTCAAAATAGAGGCTGAGTGACAATACTTATCTAGGGTCTCATAGCTAATCAGCATCTGAGGCCAGATCGAAATGAATTCTCTCTTCATTCTAGGCCCAGAGTTCTGGAGACAGAATTCATCCCTGATCCACTGGTCTTTGCTCACTTCCAGAGGTAGACAACTCTCTGGAGCCCTAGAGCTAACACTCTCTGGTGGTAGGATCAAGCATTTCATGCTGAGCCCCTCCATGCAAAGACCACAGTTCTTTCTGGGGAACTAGTTCTCTCTGGAATTCACAGAGGGTGGAGATGGTTAAATGGAGCATTTGATGACAAGTGGAAGGGGGAGGAGGAAGTTGGAGCGGAGGGAGAAGCCCTGCACGTGTCAGCTTTTCAAACCCCACCAGATTTAGAAGCTTTGACTCCCACACCACCTGCTGCCCAGTGTTCAGTGCCTCCAAGCTCCTGGATTCCTGATCACAAAAGACAATGTCTATATCTTACCATCCTCACCCCCATCCAGGCACAGAGCACTAAGGTTAGCTCTCCATTGCTCATTATTGACCAAGAAGCAAAGCCAGACCTCCCATCTGTCATGTGGCAGGAGTTCTTAACCCCTATGGGGTTACTAACCCCACCTTGAATTTTAGGGGGTCTATGAATTTAGTCAGGAAAAAATTATTTTCTCTGATTTAGGAAATTTATTTTCCCTAATCTGTAATTGAAATAATTTATTTCCCTAATCTATAATTGAAATTTCCTTAATTTCTGAATTTAAAAAGTTATCCTAGAAAGGGTACTGCCCAATGCACTCACAACACAAAAAAGTGGAAAATCCCTTTGTAATCCAGACCTTAAAGTGCATATACCCACTTGGTATGGAAGAGGTGACAAAAGGCACATAGATGGCAAATGACTGGCCCAGTGTGGCCCCGCTCTAAAATAAGGCTGCATTCCCTCCTCTAAGCAGGGCACACATATATAGTGGCACATATGCTGCCAGACACGGTCGCTGTGTTGGTAAATTATGATTAGATGTTTTTCTTTGATACGAGGGATGGTTCTGTTTGTGGGGATGTGGCGTACCCGATATAGGACTTTAATTTATTTGTTTATTTATTTACTTTTGGCATTTGGAGTTGAATGACTTGCCCAGGGTCACACAGCTAGAAAGTTTTAAGTGTCTGAGGCCAGATTTAAACTCAAGTCCTCCCGACTCCAGGACCAGTGCTCTAAACACCATATTACTATCTAGCTGCCGCATTTTTAAAATGTATTTTTAAAAGGTATCAAACTGGAAAAAAAGAAAAGTAAAACTATAAGCTCTCTAAAGAAGGAGGAGTCGAGAGAGCACAGCTTCTGGCCTGCGTCTCTCAGAAATCTGCTGCTTCTCCCATTCCTTCCATTTTCCCATTTGGAATCTTACCTGCCAGGCGAGCATTGACTCGGTTGTGACGGTTCCAGAACCAGAGGACGGCATCATCCATACTCTTGACGCGGTACATGGAGGCAGCTGCCATTTGCTCAAAGTGTGTAGCACACTCACGACAGCCGAAGAAGAATTTCACATAACCTCGGATGGCTTGAAGGACTTCCTGGGGATCTTTTGGGAGAAGGGACGTGTCCCCACTCAATAGAATGCCCTTCGGTATCTCTGTTATTTCCTCTCCCCACCCCATCCCACTCAGGACACACAGTTCCCCTTCCTTCTCCGGAATTCCACACCTGACTCCATTTCCCTTCCTGTTACCCAGAGCCAGACTCCCTGTAATCCAAACAGGGATTTCCCCTCCGCTCCCTCCTCTCCTTCCTTCCCCTCAGTCCCCCCCATACTCCACCACTAAGCTAAGCTAACTACCTCCTGTGGTACTATGGAATTTCCATCCCTTCAAGTCTTAAAAAGTATGACAGATGCTTTTATTTAGACTTGACCTGCCTAAAAGCTGGGGCCTCTGATCTCTGTGAATCTTTCTCTGTCTCAGGATGTGGCCACGATGGAGATTCAGCCAGGCTGCCTATTCCAGATTCCTGCATGGCAAATTCCACCCCTGACATGGGATAACTCCAGGGAATCGCTCTGCTCCCCATCCTCTGTAACTCTGACCTCCTCCTCTGTCTGTAACTGCTCCCCATCCTCTGTAACTCTGCTCCCCATCCTCTGTAACTCTGCTCCCCATCCTCTGTAACTCTGACCTCCTCCTCTGTCTGTAACTGCTCCCCATCCTCTGTAACTCTGCTCCCCATCCTCTGTAACTCTGCTCCCCATCCTCTGTCTGTAATTGCTCCCCTCCTCTGTAACTGCTCCCCATCCTGTCTGTAACTCTAACCTCCTCCTCTGCCTGTAATTGGTCCCCATCCTCTGTAACTCTGCTCCCCATCCTGTCTGTAACTCTGACCTCCTCCTCTGCCTGTAATTGCTCCCCATCCTCTGTAACTCTGCTCCCCATCCTCTGTAACTCTGCTCCCCATCCTCTGTAACTCTGACCTCCTCCTCTGTAACTGCTCCCCATCCTCTATCTGTAACTGCTCCCCATCCTCTGTCTGTAATTGCTCCCCTCCTCTGTCTGTAACTCTGCTCCCTCCATTCTCTTCCTTCCATCCAGAGAGTCAGAATATAAGAAGGCGACCCAGGTAAGCATTACCTGCTTTCTGCTGAAGGTATTCGTTGTGCTGAGCTGCCTGTACGGTCAGTGAGTGGAAAAGGATCCAGAGACCACAAGGAAATCCACGAAAGTGAGCCTCGCTTCCCTGGCAGCCCACCCAGACTGATTTCTTGGGCAAAAGAACACCCTGAGGCAAGAGAGTATGGAAACAATCAATCGGTCAAGAGAAAGGAGTCATATTGAGGTCAGCAAAGGCAAGTCTGAACACACAGGCAGAAGAAGCTTCCCCTCCCTCCTGGACCCCAGAAACATGGCATTTCCTCTCCCATTCCAGCACCTGAGCCACCAAGTGGAATTCCTGATGCTGGACTGACTATCCAAAAAGATCCTTTAATTCCTTTCCCCAGCCCCGACCCCAGCAGATTTAGCCCCAGACACAGGAGTGCCTAAAAATGTGCCATTGAAGAGGGAAGAGGAAATTCAGGTGGGATTTCAAGGCACATGATGATGGGGGGAGGAGGGAAACACACTTCCAAGCTCTCCTCCTCTTACTTGGATACACACAGTAGGTCAAGGAAGGGCCTAATAAATCATTTCTATTCCCATCAAAAAAGAGAACACAGAGAAAAAAAGATGGAACCCAATAGCCATGGAAATTTATTCACCTCTTTCCAGCTATTCAAGGCCACTTCCAAGGAGCTGTAGGGCACACTCTTCCGCTGCTGCCAGTGTAACCACACGTCTATGGTATGAAGGAAATTCCGGACCACAGGCTGACCAGGGTAGTACTGCAACAAGTAAGTGGGGGGAGGGGAGGGAGGAAGAGGAAGGGAAGGTGAGAAACAGCCTTATGTTCCCTAAGACCCAAGAAAAAAGGCAGAGAAGTTCTAATGATCTCATGATGGAGAGAGCCATCTGCACCCAGAGAGAGAACTGTGGGGACTGAGAAGGATCACAACATAGTATTTTCACTCTTTTTGTTGTTGTTTGCTTGCATTCTATTTTCTTTCTCATTTTTTCCTGATTTGATTTTTTTGTGCAGCATGATAACTGTGGAAATATGTATGCATATATTGGATATAACATACATTTTAACATGTTTAACATATATTGAGTTATTTGCTGTCTAGAGGAGGGGGTGAGGGAAAGGGAGGGAAAAATTTGGAACATAAGGTTTTGCAAGGGTTAATGTTGAAAATTATCTATGTATATGTTTTGAAAATAAAAAGCTTTAATAAAAAAAAAAGAAAGAAAAGAGATTGGGGGGGGGGCAGAGCCAAGCAGGATCAAGAAAGGATATGTCCCCTCCAAAGCTGCAGTGATTCAAAATCCTAAGTATTATGCATGGAGGAACAAAGCTCCTTTCCTAGGATGACTATATTGAGAAAAGCTGTTTTATGTTAGGAGACTGATGGGGAACAAGAGAAGGACAAGGATGAAACTAAGCAGGGAGGAACTCTCCAAGCTGGATGCTCTGACCTCACCTCTAGTGGATCAGTAAGGTACCTCTTGGCTGGGGTAGATCTGTTTGTTCTCCTGCCCACCCCCGAGGCTTGCTGGGTAGCAAGTCTGGAAGTTTCTGATTCCTAGATAGGGCTGTTGGGGGATTCACAGGCAGACCATCCATCTTAGGAAAACAGACTTCTTTCTGCCTGGTTATCTGACTTGTTGACTGACTGGTTAAGAGAAAGGGCTCTTTCATTTGTATTCCAGTGGTTGCCATCAAGAGGGCCTGTAGCCAATCTCCAAATCTTGATCTTAACTCCAAAGAGTCTCCGAGGAACATGAAAAGCTACTATGACAATAAGTCAACTCAAATCTGATTAGTATCAGCACTCTGAAACCACAAGCAGTCAGGGGGAGGGAAAGCGTGTGTGTGTGTGTGTGTGTGTGTGCGTGCGCAAATGCACTACAAACTCAGTCACGAGAAGAAAGAAGCAGGAAAGACTGAAGCACAGAAATTGAGGACAGAAAATCAGGAAGATGGAATTAAAGTATTTAAGGGACACAGAAGTTGAGGAAAGAAAACAAGAGAGAGAAAGTTATGAAGGAAGTGGGAGTTATAGATGGGAATGAAACAGGGATAGCTGTTAAATAAATCTAATCCCTCAAGGAGATCCAATTTATGGTAGTAGATATAGCTCTCTGAGAGTCTGGCAGACCTGAATTCAGATCCTGCCTCTGAAAAAAAAAAACTTGGTTGTCTGTAAGGTATTTTCCTTCACTGGGATCCGGGGAATTCTTTAAGTCTCACAGTTGCAGAGTATGGACAAAGGTGGAATACTACACTAGGAGCTCCCTACACTGTTGAAATCAAAGATACAGTAAAAAAAAATCCTTCAAGACAGACCCAGTAAATACCTTCAGCAGATCTTAGATGGGAGAGCAACTGCAAGAGTCAGGGCTCAGAGACTACTGGAAATGATTTTCCTTTGATGCACCTTCCCTGTTAACTAATGTTGGGGGTTCTCATGGGGCTCACAAATCTTAAATTAATGGCTAGACCCTTGCTGAGAAGTCAACGATCCTTCCCCACCTTCCCCGTCTTTTTAACATTGACTTTCTCCAGGAGCAGACTTCATGGAGGGAAAAACATCAGTGAAATTCTGGTGAGAGCGTGCAACCTAGTGGCTAGAACTGGAATGGCAACTTGTCAGGAACCGAAAAGCACCTTACGGGAGTCATTTAGATACAGAGTTGGATTAGGAGGATACATGGAGCTCGGGGCTGCCACTCAGGGCCCGAGGGATTAGGGAGGACACTCAGAGATTGAGGGGGGAGGGAGCACTCTCAGAGCCCCAGGGGGGAAGGGAGTACCCTCAGAGCCCGAGGGGGGAAGGGAGCACTCTCAGAGCCCCAGAGGGAAGGGAGCACTCTCAGAGCCCCAGGGGGGAAGGGAAGTACATTTTTCTAGAAAACTGAATGAACCCATTAGTTCATCCTTGAGCTCCCAGCCAGAGAGAAGGATTGGGACCTCATAGCATCTCCGGTGGAGACTGTAAGAATCCTATTGAGTTCCTATTGCCAATGAACTGGTACCATCCTACCTTCTCTCCCCTCATTGGTCAATCACTCCCTCCCTGCCCACTGCCGCTTTTTAAAAAGAACTTTAAATTATTTAAAGAATTTTCTCCTGCTGCTACTCCAGTCAGTCATCAACGGGCATTTTCTCAGGGACAGCTATGCATCAGACTCCGTGCTAAGTGCCGGTCCATCTTGCCAAGGCTGCCCTTCTGTCTGGATTGTTCTCCTTCCTAACCTCTGACTCTTTTTCAAATCTCCGGCTTCCTCCAAGGCTGGGTCCGATGACACAAGCCTTGCGCAGGAGCAGGCTTGAGCTCGGCTGCACTCACTGCACAGACATCTATTCTCCCTGTACGTTGCAGGCGTACACAAAGCTCAACCTGCCTCCTGCCCAAGGTGTGTGTTGTCGGAGCATCCGACCACATGCATCTCACACAGAGCCCTCACACACGTACGTAAATGTACACGGGAACATATACACTCTGTGTAAGCTCTTGTATTCATGTGCATATGTCTATGGCCATATACATACTTGTGTGTGTTGGAGTAATTGATGTCTCCAATTCCCTCCAAGAAGGGTAAGTAATAGGGACTGCTTTTTAAAAATTTGCATCCCCAGGGATGAACAAAGGCTTGGAGCAAAGGAAGTGCTTGAGAAATACTTGCTGATGGATTGACCTACAGCAGGAAGGCTCATTTCCTCACCGGCCTCTCCCATGCCAAGGTTTCCCACTGCATCCGGGGCCATCTCCAGTCACCCTGACATTGCCACTGGGCCCGGATGGCTCCGGAGGAGAGGCTGAGACTTTGCACACAGCCCTTCCTTACTCAAATCCAATGCACTAGCACGTCACGGTATCACCCACCTGATGTTGTGGCCATGGGTGAGAACAAAGGACAACCAACAGTCTCTCCCATACAACTTAAAGTGGAAAATTATAGGATCTCTTCATTGCTCCCTCCTCTTTCCTCACACTTAACCCAGAGCCTCGGTCCACCTTATTCTCACACATATGACTTGGGGAGCAGCAAAGGCCACAAGAGAACGGATTCAGGCTTTGTTGCTATGAGAACCAGAAAGGATTACCACAGGGAGAGAGCCAAATGGACTCATCTGCGTATTTGGAAACCCGCTACCTCTTCTCTCTGTGAGGCAGGAGAATACTCAGATGCTCTCTCCGGCGCTGACCCAGCAGCCTCTGGGGCTGCCAGCTCCCCCATTTCATTTTCAGAGGGAGGTTGAGAAGCTTTATTCTGGTCATCTGTGACCTCCTGCTCCGGCCACAACCAGAGCAGTTTTCCCCCAAGTCACATACCAGGACTCGGCTCCGTCCAGAACTCTCCAGGGATCATCCTGGGGCAAGGTCCTGGGACTCCAGAAGCGTGTGTACCTGGTGATTGAACAGGGGCCGATCCCCAGCTGGGATGAAACCTGAAGAGTGAGTAAGCCTGAGGGAGCTGGGGGGCCTGGCAGGAAGCAAACACATTTATCTTTTTCAAGGGGAGCCTGGAGCAGAGTCCCTTAGGAACTAGAGCAAAGAGCCCACCTGGCAGAAGAAGCCTCAGGGAGGCCGGCAGCCATGACTGGGTGGTGGGGAGGTTCCGAGAGCTGGATTAGGCTCCATCGCTTGGCACGCTGGAATGCCCAGAGCAGCTGATTCAGCGTTCAGCCATCCCTTTTAGCCAAAGCCCATATCTGACTCAGCAGCACTTAGTGCAGGTGCTCTGGGTTTTAAGTAGTGGGGTTTTGGCTGCTCTTCTTGAGACAGGGAGAAGGCGGGGGAGGAAAGGCCGAGGGTGGGAGAAGCAGAGTCAGCACTCAGCCTTTGGAGCCAGGAAAGGACACTACTGGTATTCTGGGGTTATACTCTTGCCTAGAAATTCCAAGGAGACCAAACTATATTGATTTTTAAAAAAGGAACATTGAAAGGAAACATGATGCAGTAGAAAGAGCATGGTCAGAGGTGGAGGAGTTGAGTCTGATTTCTACTGCCAAGTCACTTTGACTGCCAATTCTATTGCCAAGTCACAGTTTTCTAATCTGTAAAATGGGAATAAAAAAACTGAACTCTTTACTTCACAAAGCTGTGGTAAAGAAAATGCTTTGCAAGTCTTAAAACATTACATAATGCAGGCGGTTTTTATTGGGCCAAAGGACTCTGAACTTTCCCACTTCTATGTGAAGGAGATAATGGAATATAAACTCTAGATCAGCTATACACAGAGAGAGACAGAGATACACAGAGAGAAATAGAGAGACAGAAACAGAGAGAGACAGAGAGAAACACACAGAGAGAGGGAGAGACAGAGAAGCAGAGACAGAAAGAGAGAGAGGGAGAAAGAGAGAGAGAGAGAGAGAGAGAGAGAGAGAGAGAGAGAGAGAGAGAGAGAGAGAGAAAGAAACACAGACATAGAAAGAGACAGAGAAAGAGAGGGAAAGAGGGAGACAGAGGAAAAGACAGAGACAGAAACAGAGAGAGAGGGAAAGAGGGAGGAAGAGATAGAGACAGAAAAAGACCATATAAAAAAGCTAAAAAAGACAGACAGAGACAGAGGGACAGAAAGAGATAGAAATAGAAAGAAACAGAGAAATAGAGAGAGATATACTAGAGAGACAGAAACAGAGATATAGATCTTGCAACTGGGGCCAAGGGCAGAACTGAGTGGTTCATACAGAAGAGGTTTGCAGTGGTGGTTTGGTTTAAGGGGGAAAAAATAGAGGGTTTTTTAATGAGAGTCTAAGGGTTTAAATTCCAGCAGGAGTCACCGAACCCTTTCTGAGAGTCAGATTTGCCATCTATAATATTGCCCGAAGTTCTCCTCCAACTTTCAAATGTTCGATTCTATTCCGGCCAGGATCTGGGAGGAAAGAAGGGCTCTCCGACAAGGCCTTCTGTCACTCATATGCCCCAGTCTGAGAGCAGACAGTGCCCAGGAGCTGGGCAGTATGGTAGCTTTCAGGTTGAGGCTCTAAGGTAAGTGGCTGGACAGCTGGACAGCTTCCATACACCATGTCCAAGTTCACAGAACACCAGTTTTCTAAACACAAATTCTAGGCACTGCAGGTCACCAGGAAAATGTCTCGCTCCCTGTTCCCCTTAGGGCGGGGTCCTTGGATCTACCTGGGCAAATAAGAGCTTCATGATGACTATATGGATTGATAGTGACTAGCAGTGACTAGAAGAAACAGGCCCTAATTAATCAGCTAACGAGAATGTTAATGAGGATGAGGGAGGCCACAGGCCCAACTTACCTTGGCCAGGACAGACACAAAGTTTTTCAGAGCTGTCAGACGCTCTCCCTCTAGGACTTTGAACTTGCCCACCTCTATCCGAAGGATGTAATGGAGAGTAGATTCCAAATCGAGCATATATATCTTGGATCTGGGGACAAGGAGGGGAAGGAGAGAAAGGTGGTGTTGACAATGGAGAGGGGCAACTCGGGATCAGAAAGGGAAAGTTATTTTCTGATCATCCACCTGGGACCAATTTAAACAATCCACAGTCAGAGAAAGAATTTCCATCATAACCTCAGATGCTGTGTGACTCTCTCAGTGAAGTTCCTCATGACCAAATGAAGAGATTAAACTATGTGGTTTCTAAAGTTCCTTTTAGCTCTAATTCTATGATCCTATAGGATTCTTTACATTGCCATCATCATCATCATCGCTAACATTTAAATATTGCTTTAAGGTTTGCAAAGCACTTTACAATGCTTTGGAACAAGGGTAGTTTTGGGGCAGCTAGATGACACAATGGATAGGGCAATGGAGTCAGGAGGTCCTGAGTTCAAATCTACCCTGAGATACTTAATACCTCCTAGCTGTATGACCCTGGGCAAGTCCCTTAACCGCAATTGCCTTGCAAAAAAAAAAACAAAAAAAACAAAAAACAATACTTTGTAACATTTGATACGAAGATATCATTTGATCTTTGCAAATCAACTATAAAGTAGGTATGGTCTCCCCCCCTCCCTGCTTTTTACATCTGTAGCAGCCCTTTTTGTAACGGCAAGGAACTGAAAGCTGAATGAGTCTATCAGTTGAGGACTGACTAAATGAGTTATGAGATATGAATGTTGTGGAATATTATTGTTTTATAAGAAACAATTGGCAGGATGAGTTCAGAAAGGACTGGAAAGACTTACATGAACTGATGCTAAATAAAATGAGAAGAACCAAGAGAACATTGTACATAATAACAACAAGATTATGTGATGATCAACTCTGATAGACTTGACTCTTTTCAACATGAGATGATTCAGAACAATTCCAATAGACTTGTGATGGAGAAAGCCATCTACCTCCAGAAAGAGAACTATGGGACTGAATGTGGACCACAACATAGTATTTGCACCTCTTTTTATTATTGTTTGCTTGTTTTTTCTTTCTTTCTTACTTTTTCCTTTTTTGATCTTATTTTTCTTGTGCTGCATGATAAATGTGGAAATATATATAAAAGAACTACACATATTTAATATATATTGGATTGCTTGCCATCTAGGGGAGGAGGTAGGGAAAGGGAAGGAGAAAAACTTGGAGCACAGGGTTTTGCAAAGGTGAATGTTGAAAACTATCTTTGCATGTATTTTGAAAATTAAAAAACTATTATTAAAAATAAGTAAATGAACAGATAGGTATACAAATAAATAAACAAAAAAATAAATGAACAAATAAATAAATAAATTGAAACCATCTAATTCAACTGAGCCATTAAAGCTGTCTAATAAAAAGTTTTTTTTTTTTTTTTTTTTTTTTTTTTGCTGGGCTGAACTCTGCTTGGGCTAAGTGTAAAGAGGGATTTTTTCTTTCTTAGGGATTCTCCTTTCCACACCTAGAGGTATTTTTAAGAAAGCTGGCATGGAAACCCACTACTTTGGAATTTATCAAATAATTTATAAATATATCAATCCTGACAGAACAATACCATTATTATCCCCATTTTATAGATGAGAAAACTGAGACTGCCAAGTGTCACACAGCCAGTAAGGCCTGATTTGAATTCAGGTCTTCTTAACTCCTGCTCTATCTGTTGGGTCACCTTATCAAGCATGTTCTGGGACCTGAACCTCTTTTTCAGGACTTTGGGGCTGGTGTTTCCTGGGAGGTTCATTCACAACTGCCAAGAATTGAGGAAGCCCAGCCTAACATGGAAATTGGCTCCATTTTTGTCTCTGACCCTTTCCTAGCTGATGGACTACTCTTGTTAGGTAGCCATGCCCCTCCGGGAGAGAATTACAGGCTCCTTGAATCTTTCTACACTCCTACACCTGCTCTGCCCTTTTAGAGTCTGGGAAAGAGATCTTTAAGGGGGAAAGATTCTCTCTGGGGCAGGTGACTGGATGTCCTCCAAGTTACAATCATCTAGGAATTCATTCAAATACTTATTGAGTGCCTAAGTGTTATCTAAGTCAGGGTTTCTCAAACTTTTTCCACTCGCCAGAGAAATTTGTCCTTGACTCCAGGTATATAGGTATATAAAATAGGTATACAAATCAAACACTTTCTGTTAATCAAGTATAATTTTGTGTCCCAAAAATTTAGTTACAAGAGTTAAATGACAAAGCTACAGCGTAAGTGGGGGGCTACTATATTTAAATAGCCACCACAGAAAGCCTGGATCAGCCCAGGATGAAGTAAGGGGAATTTCAAGTCACTCCAGTGTCAGCAAAGCTTCCTCAAAGTTGAACTTTTCTAGCCAGACAGTTCTGAATTGTCATTAACAATGATCATACTCCTTGAGAACTGAATTCTAATTTTCATTTTTTAACAATCAAACTACATGACTGTTGTGTCCTGCTTTCTAGAGCCTCCAAGTTGGGATGGTTAAAATATATTCTCTTAATGGAGGAGTGATGAGGATGAGTCTGTTTAT